>NC_058053.1:19233637-19862387 GCF_020085105.1 Siniperca chuatsi
ATAAAACTAAACAAAAAAACAACAACAATCTGATTTTCAAATTTCACTTCTGTTTTTCATTTTCTTATTTCAATTTGAAGGTATTTTGAGATATTCCATCAGGGCTCCCATCATGCTTTGTATAAGGTTGTCATATTGTATAAGTCAATGAGTTAGCTGTAGGTTACACCTGAGCCCTGTTTTTTTAAGCTTGATTTTTTTTTAGCTTGTCCTATAACCATGTACAGACAGCAATTACCTGGATTGGTTTTGATACTGATTAAAATGTCTATTTAATGATTTTAATGTAAAGTTTAAAGGGCTGTTTTTTATATTTATGTTTCTAATTGGATTTCTGAACCTTTATCATCCATTGACATTGGGGAAAGAGTAAGTTTGCTGAATTCAGTAGTATGTGTATGATGTCTGTGTGTGTTGCGATTTGATTATGACTGAGTTTTATGAAAAAAGGTTGCGATTTTTGACAGAAATTGTGTCAACAGGTTGCATTCAAAGGGTTAAATAAGTGTCCCGACTACCAACTATCTCAAAGTTAATTTACTAAATATTAAAATCCTGCAACTGTGCCCTCCATGTGCATCTTCAGAGATCATAAATGCACAATGCTGAAAAACACACACACACACACACACACACACACACACACACACACACACACATATATCCACTCACTTATCACAATGTGTAATCTTTAAATGATGAATAAAGACCATTCCATCACTAAACTGTAACCTATATTTATCCATGGTCTGTTGGGCTCAGAGATAGTGGGAGTGATTATTCTCTGTGTGACAACAGAAGCTGTGCCTTGTGGTGGACTCTAATTGATTTCATAAAGAGACAGGTATTACCAGTGAGGCAACGTGGTAATTCATTTCAGAGACAAGTGGCCCTGAGACACTCAGAAATATACACAGCCAGCAATCATGGGTGTGTGCGCTTGTATGTGTGCCTAAATGTGCATATACAATATATGCTCAGGTCACATTTGAATAATTATTTCTTTAACAAAGTCTTCAAGTGAGGCAGGTTCAACTGGGAGATCATCTACACACACACACACACAAATTATCAGTTTGGTGTGAATGTTGCTGACTCTCTCATAAAAATATCTTTGGATTTTTAAAAGAAGGTGAAATACCATTTGAATGTGTGGATGCATGCTTGTGTTGCTGTGTGCATGTGCGTTAGTAGGTTGGGATTATAAAAAGTCTCAGATGTGACAACTTTAAATGACCTTCAAGCAGGGATGATTCCAGCTAGTAAAGAAAATCTGATGGAAACTCTCTTCAAATCTCGCCTACAAACTGCTTGTTAAATTCCCTGTCAAGCAAACTGTTCTCACCTACCATTGTTCTTCCAAGGTAAAGACATAATATATCAGTTATAGATACAGTTTAATTCTATCAGCATAATGACTGAGACCTTGCACAGACAAGCACTGGAGAATTCCTTTCTCACTAAAGCCAGCCTTACAATTACTTTGGATATGCTTAGAGAAAATAGTGTCAGGACTATTAAATGTATTGCAGTGTAAGTGAAGATATCCACTAATGTCCTGCTGGGAAGGCAAATAGCTGAGATTACAATAAATAAAATGTACACCATGATTTTCAGCAGCTGGTCTATATATTCATGGTTGCACCAAAGCTCACTGAAAACATGCATAACAGAAGAAACAGAGAACAACACATAAATAAAGTTGTTAATTGTCCAGGCTAGGATGTGAGCAATGACCCTAACAATGACCTGAGTGGTTTAGGAGGAGAAAGACAACTAGCCTCATATTTCATTAAAATTGTCTGTTGACTGCTGAAAAAAAAACACCTATGTGTTGCGGTGGCTGAGAAAATGGTTTTTGTTTTGGGATCAAGCAGAAACAGAGTGATTGTTACTAACTGGCTGCACTGTAGTATCTTTTTATGAAAAGGAATTGCGTACAAGTTTATTAGATATGTTTCAACAAGGAAGAAAACTTTCTTAAATACTGTTGACAAGCAATTATTGCTCTTCTATATAAAAAAGGTGTGCGCTATACCTTGTGTATCTCACACATAAAAATGGTATAAAGCAAGGACCTCACTCTTCACCCAGCCCAAACAAGAATTATTAAGCAGATTCTTAACTTGCTCATTTCAGAAGGCTTTTGGGTAACACTTTCTTTTAGGGATCAGTAATTTCCTAACAATTTCCTTGGGAGTTTGCTTAAAGAACTATGTGATTTGGTATTAATGAATTAATAAAACAAAATGGGGGAGGCACGCTGACTGATTCACCAAACTTGGTATCTCCCACCCCTACCTTAACCTTTTTGGACCTCACGGCCCACCTTAAACACCCATTGGACGCAGTGCAAGCATGACAATAGTGAGTCCCATCCCAGACTCTGGGTCAGAGGGCGAGAGGAATCCATGTGGATGGTTGGTCTATAAATATGCCTTTGAACTATTTTCGTCCTTTTTCATCGTGCAACCACCAAGAATATGGTTCCAGGATGTTTTGTTGGACAAACGGCATACTCGTGGTGCAGCATACATGAGCAACTAGTGCTGAATGATGGCACAGCTTCCACGGCTGCCTTGCCAACTGATATTATTATGGCTGCTGCTGCCACTGTTGTGTTATTTAGGAAAACAATCATTAATATGCACATGTCGCTAATGTGTGCGCGCTGTGATGTGTGTGTGTGTGATGTCTAGGCTTATTAAATTTTGTTGGTTTTGTGTGGTAGGAGGGGTGGCTGTCATGCACCCATATTCTGCTTAAGTGCACACACAGCTTGTGTGATTATTTGTAAGGAAGATTTGCATTTTGTTTAAGAAATTAGCTGTTTGTTTTGGTGATAACTCTCACTCCCTCCGTGCTTGTTGTATTGGCTGGACTAAGTTACTGTCTTTCAGAGCTGGAATTGTCATGGGTAACTTTTTGCAGTACTATAGGAGAGGACACAGTACGTAATGGTAGTTTGCTTTTGTTTCTGATGAGGGAAGGGGGGTCAGAGGGCCAATGTTTAAGAGTCACAGTTCGCTATTAAACATAATGGTTGGAAAAGGTCAGCCTTTGCGTTTTATTTTCTCCAATAGTACCTACCTTTGGTGTGAATATAATAAAATATGGTTATTTATGGTGGAGGGAGGGTCATGCATTTCCCCAAGTCCCTCACGGAGGCTCAAGGAAAAATATTTGTAGCTCCAGCGAGGGTCAAGATAAAAAAAAGTCACACTCCAGTCAACAGTCCCTTAGTTCGCTGTGTTTATCCAGTAAGCAGTTGCTGTTTTACAGAGGAAATTCCACTGACTCCAAAAGAGTCTCTGATGGAAAAATACAGAATGTTAAACTGTTGCACACAATGAACTCTGTTTTCCCTACCCCCCACATCATGAAAGCACAGAGAAGTATCAGAACCGGAACCATCGTCTTTGAAGATAAGAACCACACAAGGTCAAACTGATCTCACGCTGGAGTGGGTAGCTACTGTGCAACCTTGGGGTGTGACTTGTTTTTCTATGTGTATAAATGATTACTGTTGACTGCTTTCAGGCAGTCAATTCTGTACTGTTGAAGTACATGTATTGACTCCTTGCTGCAAGTAAAATACCTTGAGGATAAAGATTCCAGTGACTCTGTAGTCTTTGAGTAAGATTTTTCTGACAGTCTCATTGAAAGTTTGATACTTGACCACTGCAATACAGATCTATTTGATGGATGGCCTACAGTACCTACAGTATTCATGAGCACACACAGTTTTGTTTATAGTGAAGTGGAAACCAAAGAGTAGAAGGGTTGATCAACCCACATTGGACCCATTCATATGAAACAGCTGTCAAAGGTTAATGTTTGGCTTTCACCATTAGCAAAGACTTCACTGCTGTCACGTCAGCCAATTCCAATTTTCCTTGTCTGCTTTTCCCCAATGCCATGTACTAACTTTCCTCTGCCTGCCTGAGTTTTACCTGTTATGAATCCCTTCCTGTCTTTTGGATTCCTGCATTGGTTTGCCTCATCTCCCCTGCCTGCCTGGTTTTGACTTTTGCCTCTTTTGGACCTTGAGTAAAAAAAAGTTTTAGTTTTACCGGCCTGGGGCCAAATGTATAAAACTCTGTGTATATTTAGGTGTATAAATCTATGTAAACACAAAACAGGAAACATGCATACGCAGTCTTTTCGTCAGATTTGTAAAACCCCATCTACGTCTGTTCCCATGTGTTTTTTCCTCTTTTGGGATTCAGGTAGAGCAGATTTGATTATTAGCAAAATGTTCCTCAAAATGTGAGGAAGACAGTGGATGTGACTACGTGGGTGGTCATCATGCACAAAACCAAAATGGCGGGCAGACCCATGAAACTCGAACAAAGGGGAGAACCCAAATAGAGGACATGCTCTATTTGTCCTCAAGATAATGTGGAGCATAGCTGGTTATGTTACCACACTATCTGGTTTGTTTGAGATGTGTGTGTGGGTGTATATGTATGTGTAAAGCACACAGAGTACAGAGGAACTGTTCCTTCGAATGGCACCGGAGGAAAGCAGTAGTTGACTTTCAGTGGGGAGAGAGAGAGGCTCAGCGGTGGTCTTTCTCTCCGTGATGAAGCGGTAAAACCTGACTCTTCCTTCTGCAGGTACGGGATCGTTATGGGGAATAACAATCAGGATCCAAAAGTGTGTTCAGCAAACACTAAGCAGTCTGTTACTCGTCCAGTGAGTTAAGACTTTCCTAGGAAATTAATGTTCATGTGATGTGCCTTCCTGTAGTAACGGGGTTACAGTGGAAAAGACATCGAGCAGTGTGTGGTGCTAGGCTTTATAAAGTTGATGATGTCATAGCTGTGCACCAAGATTTCATGTGCTGTATTGAGCATCTCGAATAGGAATAGGAATTCAGTGTTTAGATTCAACTGAGATCTTGCAATGGCTTCCACCGGGATCTCACATCAATCTTACACCTAAATGTGAATTAACAGCTGGTGGAGATTTGGCGCTGTTCTACTGTCTGTTTCCCATTCAGGCCTCAGGTCAAGGCTTTGCCCTTCCCAACTAGGTTTTTGTTTTTGTTCTCCATACGTGGTGTTGTGAGGCATTCATCTCAATCATCCTGAAATTGTGCGAACCTGCAGGAGGCATCTGACCATTTCCACAATTTACTATAAATGGCTTCACAGACCGCCCCAATTGCCTGGTTTGCATATAAAAGGGTTGGCATTTAGTTATATTTTGAGGAGAAATGGTGAAGCATCTAAGAAGCATTTGAAGAAGAAGAAGCGCAGTTTTATGGATTGCGAACTGGAAGTAATGGTTGATCAAATTGACAGAAGAAAACATGTATTATTTGGAAGCTTAAGCTCTGGCATTTGTAACAAAATGAAACAAACTGAATGTCAAAAAGCAACCGAAGTAGTGAACGCTGTTAGTTCAGAGCCATGAACCCTGGAGGAGATAAAAAAAGTGTTCTGATTTCAAGCGTGAGGCCAAGAAGCACATTACTGCACACATTACTGTGCAAGCAACTGAAGGAGGAGAGGGGGACCCCTGTGCTTTCTGCGCTTGATGAGCGCATGCTTCTATCCTGGGGCAAATTGCCATTAGTGGCTTTGTGCCAGATGAGTTAGGAGACACAGATGCACCTGCCCAGATGGAACTTGGTAAGTCCCCCAGTTTGAATCTTATTGTAATCAGACTTGCAATAAAGAGAGACTAGTTTATCCTTTGTTACAATGTAGAGTACTTTATTCACAGATTCTGATGAAGACCCTGGTGCCTCCAGCGAACAGGCTGAGGTTTGGGGGAGAGAATCCGGTGGCAGTGTATCTATCCTCTAGCCTATTTGTTTCATAAAACACAAACTGTTCACTTGACTTAACATGCTTACAGTAGCTGCATCACACCAAGACGCAGTTGGACTGCTGCTGCAGCTGACTGTTGTTCAGTGCCGGTGGGGGGGCATCAGGTCTGACGCGTTCAGGTGGTAAGGGAACTGCATTTCTCGCCGCCAGACTGTGCAACACAGCACACACCCTTATAATTTTGCACATTTTCCTGGCCGGTAGAGTTGTCTACAACCTGTGGCCTGTGGCATCCAAGCACAACCATCTCCATTTTAAAAGCTCTATGCAATGCTCTACCATAGAGTGCGCACGGCTGTGCACCACATTATAGCGCATCTGTTGTGCGCTCTGGGGGTTTGTAAATGGCGGAAGTAGCCATTGCTTCAATGGATACCCATTGTCACCTGAGGGTATAAAATTTGTGTATTTAATGCTTGACATTGTGTGAAACGAAAACAGCATAATTATCAAAGGTCTAATTAATCACAACTTACGAAGAAACCATCCATCTGGCACTGCTCCAGCTTGAAGTCTTCTACAGCTTTGAGACAGTATAAATGAATCGTGGCTTGACCCAGGCCATTTGGCAACCGCATTTGTTAGCATCATTTGTGTATCACAAATTATCTGGACATTGATGGAATGAAAATGTTTCCGATTAACGTAAACAAATTCATCCTCCCAAGGTGCCCTTATTGCAGCATGTGTGCAGCTGATAGCTCCAATTACATTTGGGAAACCAGACATTGCTACAAATTGCATTTTGATGTTGGCCTGTTCAGCTGCTGTGGAAGGGAACCTGATGTATCTATTACTCAAAGAAATTATGCCACCCCACACCATGGGCATGACCCGGTTCAGGGCAGACTGGGAAATCCCTGACCTGTCCGCAAGCTCCTGCTGAAACATCCCCGTCGCCAAAAACCTGATTGTTGTCAATACCTGCAGATGGACAGGGATGGCATGGTTTCTCCAGTTCAGCACACAATTCCAAGAGAACAGCTCTTGGAAATTGAAAGCGGCGTATTAACCAGTTATCATCGTGGGCCAGAAAATCGGTCTCGAAATACTCGCTCTCGCAATTGCGCAATAGCAATATCTTCCAGCAACGCCACAGCAGCCATCGTATCATTTGGCACAGCCATTACGCATGGCTGCAGCCTTTATATTTTGGCGTTTTAACGACCTGTTAATTGGTCACACCTGAAGGTTTAGGTTATTTTTTAATAATCAGGATAATAATCTTTATTTATATAAAGATCATGTATTTATTTGTTTATTTAGATAAAGATCATTATCATTATAATTATTTTAGAACAAAATTAAGGCGTAAGTACCTGTTCGTGTGTACGCATGGTTTATGCATTTGGCCCCTGGTCTTTGATTAGTTGACAAACCCTGATCTAGAGATTTTAGGAGATTGCTGGGAATCTGTGGCTACTGCACACTCATGCAGACCCAGAAGAAGGAGAGCATGTGCAAATAAGAATAAAACAATAATCTGGCCAGTGCAATGCAGAATTAAAAGTAGTACTGTGCATGGTCTACTTATATTTTCCTTAAAAGGACAGAATTATCCACTAGGGTAATCATGTTGATTACCCCAGTGGATGCTGTTGTTTTTAGCTAAGTCTCATTCTTGAAACTTTAGCAAAGCAGCTAGTTAGTTATATGTCCTCATAACCAACAGGAATGATGGCTTAAACCCTGGGTGAAAAAAATATAATTTTCCCTTAATAGCTTTGAGTGGGCCAGTGGTTCAGTGTTTTCATTATTTCTAACAAACCATCTGCTCATAGCTCACACCCACCACAAATGTAAATCTGAGTGAAAGATTCAAGGCAGAGGCCCACTAAAAAGCTGTTTGCTAAACTTTGTAATTACTACAAGACATTGCGCTATCAAATCTTGTTTCACACAAATGACAACTGGAGGTGTTCTAGTCTTAGAAACCTGGGACTATATCAAAGATTAAAGGGTTTACCATTATTGAAAATAGAAACAGGTGAAAAGTGCCATGAAGCAGGATCTTGGTTAGATAAAAATGGCTTGAGGCACTACTCTTGTGTGATGTGGAGAACATAAAACCTCTGCTTGTTTGTCTGTATTTTGTGATTCTTTGATTGATCTTGTGCTGGTTAAAAAAAAACTCTTTGGTCCTCAAACTGGTGGCAAGGCCATTCACATTTAAATGCCAATGGCTTTAAGCAAAAAAAAAAATAAAATCAATGAAATTTAAATAAAATTCCCCCTGAAGTTCCATATCAGCTATCCAATGTCACTGTGGTGCAGGAAATTTCACAGATACCTCTCTCGTTCAATGCAGTTAAGATGCAAATCAATCCACAGTGTGCAGCTCCAAACACAGGCTGGCAGCAGGGCTCAACTTAAAAAGCACGGCAGGAAACACACATACAACAAACATACAAGTATTGACACATACTAAAAGCTGACTTTCTTTCCCACATTATTCAATCTGTCTTTGCTTCTCCCACTCACTCTGTCTCCCACTCCTATTTTCCTTCCTCTTTCCCATCCTATTAACTGCAGGCATTTAGTCTGTGTGGAATCTTGCCGCAGTACTCTCTCAGAATGCTAATATTCTGGGCTGATGTGGGTCAGGCCTTAATCCTGTAGAAATGATTATCGCTGCACGGCTGGAACTTCTCCTGTAGGATATCATTACCATTCTGTACTTCTCCACTGCACTGCATCATTCCCAGCAAAACAACCACATCACTCCAGAGAAACTGGAACAATCAAAATGAAAATTATATGTTGTGGCACCCAACTGGGAAGTATTTTTTCCCTTTGTGTATTCATTGGAACATTGTGTGTGTGTGTGTGTGGATATGTGCATATGTTCATGTGGGCATGTACTGTATATACAGCATGCATATACAGTATATGTAGTTTTGCAAAATGTAGCCTTGATTGCCTCCACTCTGATCAAAAATGTTATGATACTAAATCATTGGGTGGGGATGAAGGTAGAATGGGCATGTGTGAGTTTGGAGATGAGACTAAGTAAGCATGATTAGCAGGCAAGGTGAAAGAAGTAGCCATAAGGAGAGAAATTTGTCTCAATACTGGTGACAAATGCATATATAAATGATCTACAAATCTATTTACAAATGTGTATGACAATTTGTGAGTAATTTATGGTGTTCACAAATGCACTTTCTAATCCACAAACATACACCTACCAATTTGAACAAATGTAAAACAATTTTACAAATAAATACAACCCAACTTGAACCCAACATTTGCTTTTGAAAAGCTTTCCGTGATTATAAATGTCTGAAAATATTTGTTAACATTGTTTGCATATATTTATAGATGGTTAAATGTGTGTGCGCATATCACCTGACACGTGTGGATTGGGTTACATTTGTGTGTGGAGTTTTGAGACTCTTTTCACGGCGATCCACAAATGCATGTTGCGTTTAAGTGCTGGTGGAAAACTCGGACGTCTGGCTTTTCAGTGCGTTCGTGTGGAAGTGGGAAAGGCATTTTTCCCAAAACATACAATAGCTGGGGAAAGTGAAACAGCAGTGCTTGCCCCTCACTCATTACCACCACTGAGGTGCCCTTGAGCAAGGCCCTTAACCCCAACTGCTGCTCGGGGTGTTCCTGCATAAGAGAGCTAGGCTCACAGTGAAACTTCCTTGAATAAATAAAGGGAAAAAAAAGGCCAAAAACTTTATTTTGCAGGTAACGTTGGGTAAGGACACCATCTTAGCTGCCCCACTTTTTGCCTAGTCTTAATGTGGTGTCTGATGTGCACACATCAAAGGGAAAGAAACTCCAGGGGAAGACCTAGAACACATTGGAGGAATCATTGTATATATATTAGCTGGCATGGGAGTGTCTCACAATCCAGGATGTGGCTGTGGAGAAAGATGTGAGGGCAAATTGGGTAAATGGATAATCCATCAAACAATAACAAAGATTATCTAATCAGGCATGGCAGCGCGTGTCTGTTTGCATGCATGAGTGTGCGTGCATGTGTGTTTGTTTCCTTGTGTATTCACCAGTGCGTGTGCATGGTGTTAATTCACATAAGTGAAAAGCCAAGCTACCAGCAGAGCATGGGGAATCTGGGTAAGGGTAAGAGAAAAGTTATTTGTTTCACAAATAGAGTTAAAGCCAAAAGGGAATACTGTTGTTCTGTTGAAAATCACATGAGTGCATGCTTGAACAACCACACATTGCATAGGGAGCCTGATAGACGAAAAGGCAGCATTAGACTGCATAGTGTTGATGCAATGGCCATATATACAGTAAAAAGCTGTATTTTTCTCTTCTTTCTCTAACCAGCCACTGAACATTAACTGCAAACATAAAGCCAGGCCTAGCATATTAGAGATATGCTTACTCTTAAATTACTTTCAATATAATTATCACTCACTAGTGAGTAAGGTTAGAGGATAAGGTAAGAGGGGATAAAATACAATTTATTTTTAATACTCAAAGGAAAAGTAACAAAATGAAACATGAAGTTAAACAAGTCCAAGTTAATTTCACTGCTGTGCTTCAAATAAGGTGAATTTGCCTCAGATGAGGGTTGTAAATGAAAGTATATACTGTATATGAAAACTTCAGTGGGAAAAAACTCCCTCAAACTTAACATATTTACTCTGGTAATGGGAATTACAGAAGAGGGAGAGATAAATTGAAAGGGTGATGGAGCTAGAGAGAGAAAATAGAGACAGGAGTCCAAAACCAATGGGCGGCAAAGAATGTGATGAGGAGGAACACCATAAAAGAGTGAAAGTGACAGATTACTTGTGAAACAAGGCGATATCTGGAGGGCCTTTTGAGGAGAACAAGAGATGAGGTCAGAGGAGTCCTTGTAAGCTTGGCTACACTTGCACATACGTAAAGGTGACTAATTTTCTCATTTTCCAGTTGAGGACAAAGAGTTATAATGGCCTTCTCCGGCTGAACTCTGATGGAGTGCACTTTAGCCTCACATTATGCTCCACTCGATCCACAGCTGTTCTCAGTTTGCCTCACTCTTAAAGGTCACACAGGAAACTGCCAACACACAAAAGGTCATGTTATCTCTAATAAGGGAGTGCATGTGATTAGAAAACCCGCCGAGAAAGAAAGAAGAGAAAGAGAAAGGAGATTAATATAGTAGCAACTCAGTAGAGTGAAGTTGAATGCTTGCTAGGTATTGTCTGCCTGGCCACCACTGGTGGAAGAAATAAGTAAGTAAAAGTACATAAGTATTAGCCTCAAAATATACTTTATATATATCATTATGCAGAATGGCCCATTTCACAATAATATATATTATATCATTGGATTATAATAAGGGATGCCTTTATGTGTAAGCATCACTAATGTTGCAGCTGGTAAAGGTGTGGCTAATTTCAACTACTTTATACACTGCTGGGTAGTTTGATTCATAATGATACATCATAATTTATTAGTTGATTAATATTTTGTATTAATAATCTGAATCTGCCAAGTAACTAGTATGTTGTCAAATAAATAAAGTACCTCAAAACTGTACTTCAGTACAGTACTTGAGTAAATGTACTTAGTTACATTCCACCATTCCATGCCCACACCTCATATGGAAAAGGCCATGCTTATATCATGATATACTTAAAACTTAAATGGGTCCATAAATAGCACTGTAAATTAGAGTACAGAAGGAGTTGAGATAGAGAAGTGTCATAATTTTTTGGTTTTACTGATTTACAATGAGATTTGCAAGAAGACACAGTGGTTACAGTAAACAAGGTTCTAGAGGTTCTAGAGGTTATAGAAAGTAAAGAGAAAAATTGAGGAAAAAATTAAAATGAGCTGCAAACTATGTGCCGGAGTACCTCTAAGTAAGTAATTTAAATAATAAGTGAATAATCAAAACAAGAATTAATTAGACAACAATTAAACAAGAATTACAGAGCCAGCATTGCAAATAGTATTTTTAAGTCCAATTTTCACCCAGATTTTGTACTTTTCCCCCCCACTGACAAATGAAGATGTGGCGGACTAAAGTCAAACAACTCTGGTGGCTGTTGGAGGCACAGACTAACGAGTCCTTGCAACAGGCAGGTTCTGATGCCGGCAGGCAGCACTGGAAAGATGGTCAGAGCTCTACAGAAATTTAAATAACATCTCATCTTGTGTTGAGACAGACCATCACAGCAACCTGACGTGAGAATATTGCCTCCATGGTTAAAAGCTGGCCATTGGTAGGATGTGGGACACAAACTACATTGTAGAAAAGGTTTCAGTCGTAGTCATCTGGACACTGTTTTCAGAATCAAGACATTTCGGCTCCCATCCGGAAGTCATTCTCAATTGTGAAAAATGGACTGGGAACTCAGAAATTTAATTTTATAGATAGAACACTCCTGGACGAATGAGGGACTACACTGACACAAACTACAGTCTCCGCATTCAAAGTAAAACCTACCTTTGCTACCAAACATAAACATATATTGTTTAAATAAATGACCAATGCTGTAATTTTTCTAGAGATTACTGCTTTTTTGGGCAGGCTTTAAAGATGTTTTAAGTGTCTCAACAAACAACAAATGCTGGTATGTTTTTGGAAAGGATAGTGTCCTGACTGGATAGAAACTTCCCCTTAAAGACACTGCCATTTTACACTCTCCCTGACAGTATGAGCTTATCACAATGAAAGCTGTTTAGAGTTCTCTTAACACTGAAGATATGATGATGCAGGCTTAATGGAGCATAATTTTGAGCAACGTACTGCACAAGCATGTCTCCACTGCGCTCCTGAAACACACTGTGAGAAAGAATTCAGACAAGGCTGCAGACATAGGAAAGAATAGTTCCTTGTTAGCATTAGCAGCATGTCTGATGCACCTGCGAGGCTCCTTAGGTCAGGCCTAATAATCAGACTGAATGCCAAATTGTTTCAGACTTTCAGTTTGAAAATAGTTTCATTTTGACATATTTAATTGTGGCATGCGATCTGTGCTGCCAAATACATAGTCATCAGGTACTGTACAGTCTTAAAAGGAATTACTTCTTTCTTCTCCTTGATGGTATTAACAAATAACAATGCCTGACTTCAGCTTACCAGCTGGCTAACTACTTGCAAAAATACATTGTGAGAAGGGGCTGGTCCTTGATAATATTACTATGGTAAACAAGGCAAAGTTTGCACTGCTATATGAATTTAATGTGATTAAGAGAAGGAAGGTATAAGTAAGAGAAGACTCAATTCAGAGCAATGGAGAGTGATACTGGTAGAGCCAGAACTTATCAAGAATGTGACTGGTTTGGTAGATTTCGTGGATTTACCTAATCTAGGTGAAAAGAGGCAATGATGAAAAGGATCTTACTTCAGAAATAGTTCTGGGGCTTGTACTCATTGTCCCAGTCTGTAGCCAGAAACATAAAACTGAGATAAGAACACATAGAGGAGGCAGTGAGGAAGCTGGCTTTTATCAAAACCAATCCATACTCTTCCATCTGGCATACATATTGACTCACTGAGATCAATGTTGGCTCACCATGAGCCAGTTAACCAGTTAAGTGGTTATTAATGACAGCATGGATGTGTTATTATGACATGTTGCCAATGTTATTAGCCCACGGGGATGGCAGAGTATACGGATAGATTGTGATTTCAATACAGTACTCACATATGTTAATTGGTCACTGAAAATGCAACATCCTCAGTATAATTCCAGGAGACCTTTGTTGCTTGTCGAACCCCTCTTACTCTTCCCACATTTCCCGGCTATCTCACATTGTTAGCTACCAGGCAAAATGCAAAAAAAGAACAAAAATGTTGAAAAAATAGTTTCTTCGTAAATGTCATTACAAAATCTCCATTATAAATTGCGTCCAGTCAGTCAGTAATCCCTGGCCTCATGTTACCTTACTGTACAGAAAATCGGCAGATACCCTGACTTGAGGTATCAGAATCTTTACTGGGAGCTAAATAGTCAATCCTAGCTGTAATCGCTTTCCTCTCCATACTGGCCATACTGGTAACACCTTCCTAACACTACTCCACTCTTAGCAAGATAAGAGACAAAATCCATATTTCTTGTTCTGTGAAAAAATGCATTATAAAGTTCAGATGAAGTTAATATGCGGTCAGAAGTCAGACAAATCAAGTGGATATCTACCAAAGTTAGTCTTTTTAGTTTGAAAGTTCTGTCAGGACAAAGATACCAACTTGATTTTATTAACTCAGACTGTGGAAGCTGCGACTGAACTTTAAAATAAATTTTTTCCCAGAACGAGGACTGTGGATTTTGTCACACATCTGTAGCAAGTATGGAGAGGAGGAATAATTACTGCGACCAAATACTCCCTAAACAAACTTACAAAATTAAATAAAAATGGTGTAATGCGCTGTGAATGAATAGTTTTGGTTTTGGTTTGGTCTTTTGCCATAATAAAACAAGTGTAAGCTGTCAGTAAAGTGGAAAACAAAAACAAGCTGAATATTAAGAGAAAAAGTCTGCAATCTGTAATGACATGTGCTTAACTATATATATGAAACAGTAAGTGTGCTCCCACACATAAACACATAAAACACACAATCCCAGCTGCACGCTTATTGCCTAGTAACCCAAGAAGGGTTTTTTCTTTTGTTTCGAAGGGGGTAATTATTACCATGGAGGGTAGTTATTAAGGAAAGTAAAGCTGGTACTTAAAATGCCTATTCCATTGTTTAATACTAATAACACATTTCAGGGGTTGAAGAGAGTAGTTAAGGGAGGAAGGAAAGAAGTGGGGAGGAGAAAAGTAGTCAGAAATTGCAAGGAGAGGCTAAAATAGCTAAAGGACATCAGGGTTTCTCTCATCCTTTCACTGGGTAAATTACAGTTAAAAAAGGTTAATCTGTTTTTATTTCAAATTTACCACAATTTCTCTTTCATGCTAAGCAGCAAAACCTAATTTCAGCTGGCCATACTCTCTCATGAGGCTAGTGTCGACCCTGTTAACTTCTAGTCTTTAAAATAGAGTCAGCAGCAGCCAATCATAGTCAATCTAACAACGTTTATCTTAATGACAAAATTTAAGATGATTATCCGCCTAAAACAGTGTTTTTATTCAGAAAATTATGCAAATTATGTATAAACCACTTCTATATTGCTTCTTTTACGCTGCTCTGCAACAGTACAATGTGTGACTACTATGTGGAGGAAGAGAGAGGGAGAGAGAGAGGGGCAGAGAAAGACTGGCAGAGGAAGAGAGCGAGGGAGTGAAAGGGAAACAAGAAAGACAAAGATAGAGAAAGTCCATTAACACACTTGTAAATGAGTCTCAGCTATTTACCCCATGCTGGGCCTCTCAAATTACTGACTGTGTTTAGGATGCAGATTGCAGATGGCAATTAAAGATGAACTGTGTGCACAGACACACACAGAAAGATACACACACAAACACATGCACTAAAGTATAAGCATGCATGTCACTCTCCCTAAGGCTGCAGTTTGGTACAGATCTACTGATCTCCATAGCAACATTCGCTGCCGTGGGCGATGGTGACATCATGAAGATTGATTGTCACAAAAAAGCAACTGTACAGCAGAAAGAGGGCAACTGTAATAGAGGTGTTACCAAGTGCAACAGTGCTCCTCACTGTTGGATGAAGCTGTGGCCTCTAGCCTCTAGCCTCCTCTCAACCCTCCTTTCTTGTCTCTCTTCACACCACTGACTGATCTCCCTCTATTTCTGCTAACTCTTTTACCCCTCATTCAACACCAAAGCTTGGTGTGGCATGGTGACTAACTCCATCGTCCAGATACAGCTACTCGCTCGCCGGAAACATCAGAGAACTGAAGTTTGGAAGTTCTGTCTTGCCTCCTTTTTTTCTCTCTCCACCCTGCCTAGTTTTTTTTTGGCACTTGTTTTTCTTCATTTTTCTGTTACGTAAGACAGACAGAAGTGGAGCAAGCTTCAAAGTGAATGGCAAAGCCGCCTTTTCCCCTGCTCGCTTTGCTGTTCATGCATGTCATTCCAGAGCCAGCTCCCTCCCCCCTTTCCCTCCATCTCTCTCAATCCTCATCTTTCTTTTCTCACTTCTCCATCCTTCCTCCATCTTTTCTTATTACTGTACATTCATCTTTTTCTGCCTATTTGGGCAATTACTCAATTTTCACTGCATTTCCTATATGTAGTCTGTATGTCAAGTTACTCTTTTAGATGATATCCCCAGACCTTGTCATTGCCACTTTGACCAAACAGAGGTGGCAGTGACCGGAGAAAGAGGATGAAAGGGCAGTTTCTGAAAGCAGAGACCCTATGAAAAGGAGACGGGTCTCATTATGTCTGCCTTTCCTCCTGTCTGCCCTTGTTGTATCAAATACAGAGTGATGCAGGGATGAGTGGGGTGCTCCTTCTTTTTGATTACCTGTCAGAGAGCCTGAGCATCAGAGGCAGATGGGGTAAAAGCTACCATTACCTAAACCCTCTTCTCTCTCTCTTGGCTTAAAAGGTGGAGAAACTCTCACTGGTGACTGATGTAACACAACTGCTTGGGACGGCCTGGATAATGGTTGTGTTATAAATACTGGCACACACATAGAGACACACACGCACAAACACATGACTGACACATCTGAATACACACACTGACAGTAAGCATAAAGTTGAGCTCAGGCCAGAGAGAGACAAAGCAGATCTGTTGCCTTATGGACCTGACACACCAAACAGAAAGTGCTGACAAACACACAGCAAAGACTACAGCAGACAATCATGCTGCATGTGCATGACAATAACAAGTCAGTAGTTTGTGTTTTCTACTTAAAAAATATTACAGAAACACAAACAAAACAATTTATCCTCTTTCATGCCATTGTACCATGATTAAACAGAGCCATATGTTTTTATATTATTGAATTTCATACAGTTCAACAGTTCATGCATATTTTGAATAGTATATTATAAGTGGACTTCAGTTTCTATTATTCTGTCTTTTAAGTGCTAGAAAACAGATAGATATTTTTATTATTTACGACAGGTGATAATGCCATAAGGCAGTTTTTAGTGTGCATGAGTAAAAAAATTTTGGAACAACTTGATGCTAGTAAGATGTAGACAAGTCTGCTCTGATCAAAACCTTCAAATAAACCCTCTTTAAATGTTTTCCTGCCTCCTGGACTCATGAGTACACTGGTTTATTATACAAGACAGTTCAATTCAATTAAATGGAACACAAGTCAAATCTAAGACAAGTGGGATACGAACTGAGAATATGTCTGATAAAAGGTTGGCACTGTCACTGTAAAAGTTTTGCTTTGCTTTTCACTGTGGTTCTGTGCTGCCTGTGGAAGAAGTAAAAGACAAAATCTAAGGAGGCACTAAATGGGTGAAATCAGTGATTCACTGGGCTGAGCAACCAGTCAGACAGCTCTTTCTCACCAACTACCACTGACGCCGATTCAACGTGCTGAATCGGCTGAACGGCTGCAAATACGGTCTATTAAAACCAATGGTGCTGGACACACTGCTAAAACTACAACTCAGAGACAACGCCTGACAGTCCAGCATCAGCCTGGTCAAAGTCAGCCTCAGAGAAAAAAATAGCCAAGCAGTTGTATGTGATGCACAGTGGGGTGTTGTGTCTGATTGTATTGCCTGCTATGTGGCGCTGTTTCTGTCTCTGCCTTTGTGTATTTTCTCATTCCCTGCCTTTCCCCTCTCCCTTTACTGTTAGGCATGTGTAGAGACGCTGTTAGTTCATTTATCATACTGCAGGCTCCTGCTCTCAGCCCCAGTCTCAGTGATTAATGACGACCATTCACACACTTAAACATTTAGCTTTGTTTCGCTGACACACTAGTTACCATACCACCAGGTCACCATGGGTTACTTAATGCTAAGTCACTGTGGGACTGAAACCAAATTGAATGACTACACAAACATTTTTTTCCCATATCTGCAGTGTGACCTTTAAGGGGTGGTTTTCTCTTAGATTTTTTCCCTCTGTGTTAGAATGTAAATATGTCATTTATCACAAAACATTAACATATCTACACAGACACAGCCAATTGGGAAAGTGCCTTGTGGCCTTTCTGCCCCTCCCTTAAAGATTAACATATGTGTACTTGGTCCTCTACTGATAGATTCCATCTCATTAAATGAGCAATGTGACATTTCAAAACATTAAGGGTGCAGTTGGACACATGCTCTTGTCTTTTTCATGGATTCTCTGTAAGATTACCATCCTTTCCATCACCACTATTGCCAACACCATTATCATCAATATCTCCCATTCTTATACAGACACTGCAGTCACACACACACACACACACACACACACACACACACACACACACAGACACACCCACATTCAAACAGGTTTTTACAGATACTTTCATGCATGTCTGAGCTGAAAAAAGAAACGTGACAGGAACTGAGGTGAGGGGGAGTGAGAGGAACTGTCAGAGATGTGGCAATGAAAGAGTGTGTGTCTGTGTGTGTGAGTGTTACAGGCAGACAGACAGAGAGCAAGAGAGAGACAGAGAGTAATTTAGTGAAGTGACTCTGCATTGACCTTTAGTAACTCTCCAGAGCAATGTCAATTTCAATTTCACCCTTCTCCATGGAAAGGTGACATGTCTGGTGTCACAGCTAGGTGTTCAATATCAAAAATGTCTTCAGTATTATAGACTGAAGTTTTGGAGAAGAGAAGAGATGAAAAGAGAAGATGGAGTGTTAACCACTTCAACAGACTCAGTACATCCCTCAACGACGAATCCTCAAATCTTCAAGAAAGTTGAGGTCAATGCGAGGCGGTGAGGAGAGAAGAGAGGTAAGGGATAAAAGGATGTAGCAACAGATAGAAAAAAGAGAGGGAGACAGCAAGAACATGGATAAGGGGTTAGGCATGAAGAATCAGGAGGAGAGTGAGGAATAAAAACGGAGGTGTTTTATGTCTAAGTAGGTTTATAGAGTGTGCTTCAGCTACATATGCTCAAATGAAATGACAAAAGTCAAAGAGTAGGCTTTCATAGAGGGAGTATTGTAAAAAAAATAGCCTGTGGATATTGCTGGTACACCTCACTGCTTCACTATTGTTTTTTTTGTAACAATATCATCGTGACATACGCATAATCGGCCAATCAGTGTAGTGGATATATTAATAAACTTGAAACAGCTGGTTTCAGTAGTCACAAATGGGCTTCATAGACATACAGCAGTCATAGCAACATGTCACAAAAATAGGAAAATACCCACCTTTAAAGTGAAAGTCAAAGTGAGTTATAGCAGATGAAAAGCAGCACCATTTTAATAGTGACTCTGTGTCTCTGGTCAGACCTGAAAGTGGCATAACAATAGTCATTGAAATAGGTGGTACTGGAAGCTTGGTCATAGTGGCTGCAAGCTAACTGGCAGCTAGCTGGTATTGGCCTTCCACAGTAGCCTGTCAGCTAATCTTGCTTCTTGCCTCTTTAGCAGACTAGCTAGCCTGGCTACTAACCATTTTTATTCATGCTTTTTCAGAATTACAGTATTTGCACTATTGATATCTGATGACTGAATGAAAACCATGCAGCATCTTTTTTGTGGAGCAGTTTATACTCTGGCATATTACAATGATATAAAATTGGAAGGTGTGACAGAGCTAATATGATATCTTCTTGAATTTCGGATCCTCTGGATTTCTTTTCCCTAAATAGTCAGACTGTTTGCAATTAGTCAACGTATGATTTTGTATGTCAAAGTTTACTGAAGTTGAACTCTACATGAAAGCCCTGCATGGATTTACTTCACTTACACAAGCAAATCCACTGATTGGAGGGATTCCACTGAAATAAAAAAAACACCCCACCCCCCAGTAACAACCCTGTTACTGTTTAGTGTCTTGGCCAGCAGACAGATGTTTCCAAATTGTGAGGGAAGATGATGGAGTTAAATGGGGAGGAGAATGGGATCACAGTGGGACAGCCACACTGGCTGTCTATTTGTCTGAGCTTGTCAAAAACACATTGCTAAAACACCAGGAAAATCAGGAATGTCAGCATCACAGAGTGAAAGTCTATTACAGACAGTGTGCAGAATGCACATGTCTAAGTGTGCATGGCTGTGTGTTTGTGTGTGTGTGCTTCTACACAGTCCATGTTGAAGTGAAGTAGACATAAGAGTCATCTCCCTCCTGCCGCCCATCCCGTGCTGTTGGGTCCCGCTCTCTGAAATAATTGATTCTAATTCCTTTCCACTAGAGTGAACCCATCTGCTGGCTATGGGGGACAGTAAAATCCTCTATCAGTTACAATCCCACAGTTACAGAGGACTGCGCTGCAAGTGTGTGTGACCTACCCACCCCAAGTGGTGCAGAAGCATGTGCATAGCTGTGCATGTGTGTGTGTGTGTGTGTGTGTGTGTGTGTGTGTGTAACGTGACAAAGATGGAGAGCTAGCGAGAAAGAGAGATGCTCAAAGTGGAGTGCTGCGTAAGCGTGAGTTGAATCCCTTCACCCCAGCCTCTGGGACAGCGAATCCATGACAAATCATCCCAAGGGAATCAACACCAAGTCAGTGAGTCTGTGTGGGTGTGTGTGTGTTTTAAATTTTTGCTTTGTGTAATACGTCACATACTGTGTGTGTGTATTTCTGTGTAGCTTCCTCTCACAAACCCTAACACATATACACAAATTCAAACCCCACAATATGAATAATCCTCCCATTCTGGAGAAGTGGAAGTGGACTGCACCAACTCACCACTGGGGGACAGCAGTAAATCTGGCAATAGAGAAACTGGATGGCTGCTGAAATCCAAACCATCCTACACAACCTTGATTTTGTGTCCTTTGGAAACTACATTGAAAATGTCAAGTCTGAAAGTAATATTTGAGACAGAAAACAGGCCTGCTTTCAGTATTCGCACAGTCACACATCCCTGAGGACTCCTGAAGCCCTGAAGCCTTGTAGATCTGTGATGATAGCAGCACACACACGCACTGCTATTTGGTGGTGCTGTGTGTAGTCCTGAGTGACAGAATCCGTAGCTGTGGGATTCTGGCCCTTCAGCAGAAAGGGACAAAGTGGAAGAGACATGCAAGGAGACCTTTGGAGAGCATGGGATGGGGGACTCTGACAAGACCCCCCTCTCCTGAGACAAACTCCCTCTCATGCCCCTGTCTCCATTTCCACAGCATATTTTTCTCTCAACATACCCAATCCTCTCTTTTCTGACACCCTTTTTGCTTCTATGACCACTCTTGTTTCTCGCTTTCAATTTAATTCCTTTTCATGGACTTTTGTGTTCTCCTCTCTGCATCATCCTCTTTGACTTTCCACTGCATCCCTGCTGCATGTCCGCTGTGAGAGTTTATGTAACATATGTATTTGATTTATGTCTGCATGTGTGTGTATGTTGTGTAAAGCTGGCTGTGATGGCGACTGTCTGCCTGCACTGGTTGCAGCAGCAGAGGAGATAAAGTGGGGCCGTGTTTCTCAGCAGTGTTGCAGATTTATCTCTCTGCTTACGGCTCTGATTTTACTGCCCATCCACTAGCCTTCACTGGATCCCATCTCTTTTTCTCTCTCTCTCCCTCTCTTCTCTTCTCCCACTTGCCATAAGGGACCAGCCTCTCTCTGTGCATGTTCTGGCTACCATAAATCTGCCACGCTGCTCCATAAAGCTGCTTAGGGCATGACTCAACAAATATTAAGGAAGAGGAGAATAAATAAATAAAGCTAAATAAAAGAGAAACTCTCATCTGGAGGGAGAGACAACTTTTCTGCACACAAAATGGAGCCTGCCTGTAAAATATTTACCTCCGTGTCTTTGTGCTTTAGACACTCTTCTCTTTTTGCCATGGTAGTTGCCAACCCCTTGTGTAACATGCCATTAGAGGGAACTCCATGGCTTTTACACATCCAGATCAGTTTACTTGTCATGGCGAGCACTAATAAGCCAGTTTTATAGTGTCTTCTATGACTCTGAAGGGAGTTTTGTTAAATTTGAAAAAATAATCCTAGTGATGTCTTAGCTTGGGCTTAGAGACTAACTGCATTACAAACTAGGGACATGGAGTTTGAAAAACACGTGCATTTACCAGGCATGGAGGGTTTAACAAAGAGACACCATTGAATTGCATTATGGGAAATGTAGGATCCAGAGTTTGTGGAGCTTGACTAAATGGGACTAAAAGTCAGGATATCGCAACCTCTGCTGCACCAATTCTTCTTTTAAAATTGTCTCTCACAAGTTTCCCAATTTTATGGAAGTGCAATACTAAGTGCACTAATCTTTTAACACTTGCACACTCCACAACATATGAAAACACTTACTCACAATGCATACATAAGACAGAACTGACAGAAAGGCTTTAAATAATTGTGAGAAAGTTGAGGCAACCCTTTCCTTAAAATACCAGTGAAATCAAGATCGAGACAAACAACATAAATAGCTGAAGCATTATGCAACCTGTTCATGCATGGGTGTGAGTATGATGACATGTGAGGCCATGCTTGTCAGTTTATCAACAGCAGCAATTTTTCACTCTTGATCAGCCAACCGTGAAGGCATTTTAAATGAACTACCTGGATTCCAACAGCATCAGATAGAAGACAAAAGGTAACCTCGCAGTGAATCATTGCACCTTCTTTGTCTCTGTCCCAACCCCCTCCGTCACATACTCATCCAATTCTTCTCTGCTTTCCAGACCTCTCAGTCTTGTCTGATCGGCTTCACCATGACAGACACGTAAGCCATTCATGGAGCGTCAAGCACCATGTGGACAGCGGACTGTGCCGAGAAATCAAGCAATATGCTGTCACAGAAAAAAACAAACACAACCACATGCATATATTCACTCACGCACGCGTGCACACATGGTAGGCCTATCGTGACCCCACGTCAAAGAAGACAAACAACGGCGACTGAAAGCAGCCGCCCTCCCATGTGGCAAGCCAGCGTATGGAACCCTGGCACCATATGGGCTCTTCATTGTTGACAAAACAGCCTTAGGGACATTAGCACCCACCATTTGCATATGTGGAAAACACTTTTACAATTGTTTTTTCTTCTGCTGTTTCTCTAACAAATAAAAGTGCCATCATGAATCTGTGTTCTGCGCCTGGAGGTGTGTTGGAGAGGATTTGTAAAGTCATCCATTTCCTGTCATTTTGAAATGACACAGATAGACTGCAGCTGGAGGAAATCCCATGATGCTCTTACCTAGCTGCAGCTCCATGTTGCTAATCTTGTTTTCCGAGGGAAACAGGATCTTTGGCGGTTTGTCGGTCAAAGGAGCTGAAAAGGAGAAAAGACACAATTTAAATACTGTAATACAAGACAAACCAACAATACAGGCAAACTTGTCTTTGAAGAAGAATAGTGAGGATTTCTGATTGAGCTATTTTTAAGTTAGTTAGCACTTCATTCACAATATTTGCATCCCCCTCTGCCTTACAGAGATTTGAAAACAGTGCATAGGCAGAAGTTATCTCCAATCTTTTACCTCATCTTCAAAATGAATAAATACTCATCCCCTTTCTGTCTGACCTAATTCCTTTCACTCTCCCAACTTGCTCTTTGTGTCTTTGCAGACACATTGCTCTCTACTGTCTATAGACCTTGGGTTCCATTCATCTGACCTACTTCTAATCATAAATTAATCACTGCTTTGCCAAGAACAAGCCACCATTTAATCTGCATGAGTGTTAGGTATTTGAAGAGCCCTTATAAAGTGTGTGTGTCTGAGTGAGAGGGAGCAGCTGATGCTCTAATGATGCTAATCATCCATACGGCGGATGTCAGACCTGCTGCTGAAGTCCTTCCTCTGGGGAATGCCAGAACATGCAGCAGTTTTATTGTTATTAAAAGCGTTTGTGTGTTCTGCAAGAAAGGCTGCGCTCTTTAGGGTTGAGGGGTTCAGAGAACAGAAGTCTTGTAAGTACATGACTAAACTAAACTAAGTGACACGAGGGTCTGTATCTACATGTTAGAAGTCTTAATCACAAGGTATTTAATCTTCCACTCAGAGAGACATAAACAACCTTTGCATTTGTATTTTTTTAATGCTTTTTGTTTCAAGCAATGTCTTGCCTCACACTTACACAGTGAAGCATATTCAAAGCTGGGAGCTGCCCTATACAGCCACAGTTTGATACCACTGGCCACTGAGCTGCTGGGACAATTAAATACACATAAGCAAAAGAGCTGAAAGGTAACTTATCTTTATGCTGCCTTTACTTATGAGTTTGTATTCTTTTTTGCATGTTACAGTTTTTGATATAGCACACCAAGCTTTGCTTTATCCTGGTGCTACTAAAAGTCCAGACCAAGCTCTGGATTCAGACCAAACTGCAACTTCATCTGAACCAGATCATGTGTCACTTTTTGCATTATGTAAGGATACGTTTTCGTGTGTTTGAGTGTTACCAGTGTGATTGAATATACCCACATTTTTAGAGCTGACTGTTGTCAGTTTCTGTGAGTGCATTCACTCTGGACCAACTACTAAGAGCGCAATGTCATTACCATGACAATGAGTTGTGTGACCTTAAGTCAGTGACGTGCGAACGTTATTGCTAGTGCAAGCTAGTAAGATTTGTTGCAGTTTGCAAAGAAAAGGAAAGTTGATAAAGAGAACAAAATTCAAAGGAGAAATATTCATTAAGTCTCCCACAGGCCAACACTAAACCCATATGCTCTAACAGCAAGTCATGCACACATTCTTTCTCTGCTCATTTTAACACTTTGTTTGACTTTGGCATGTTCAGGGATCCATTCTAACCGACGACACAATTTTTTGTTGCTGTGGCATTACATCATGAGGAAAAATTGGGGCATGTTAAGCTCATTATAACCCATATATCTCTGTTGGCAAACATGACATGTTTAATAATTGCAGACCTCAATGTCTTCTTCTGTATTAAAAGAGTGCAGGACTTGACCATTCCAATTATACTACAGTGCTTATAAGGCTAAAGAAAAAGATTAAAGTTTACTGGAATAAAACAGGTTTGATATATAGTATGTAGGCTTGCAGGTATGTCTCTGTGTTCAGTGACCTGAACGCACAGACAAGCTCACATACTGCATACAATCATGTGCACTAAGGAGGCAAACACTAATTCTGCACTTCCCAAACCAGCTATGAAGACAAAAAAACCCTTTATTGAATAAAACAGAGGCTACTCCCAGCAGCAGACCTTTCAGGCATGTCTAATTATTTCGCGGTGAATTTGCAAAGACGGCTTATTCAGGACAGTTTGTAGCCTGGTGCGGTTATTAAGATGTTTCCTCAGAGTTTCCTCATGAGCCCTCTTCTTTAGCCTTGTTATAAGAGCACTCTAACAAGCGGTTTGAAAGCCCTGCTCTGTTTTGGTGTCTGTATTTGGGAGCCATGCAATGCTGCTGAGCTAACTCACTCAGTACAGTGATGTGCAGTAAAGTGCGTGGTCTTGTTTGAAGTAAAGTGCATGGTCTTGTAAAGTGCTTGGTATAAGGCTGCAGGATAACATATTTAACAATTACTCAAGCTGTCAGAAAGAAGTGTTCATGTTAGGCGATGTAGACCAAAGTGTTTATTATGGGTTGATATGAATATAATTTTGCTCAGATGTAGCACCTGCTGGTATGTAAATACTGACAGATAAGCACAGTGTCATCTATGAGAGGGGTGGTCACGGGCTTTTAGGCACAACTGTTTGCACTGTTAATAGGCAATCACACAACACAAATTACAGTGGATACTGATACAATTTTAATTACATATCAAACTGCTATACATAATTACACAATGGGTGATCCTATAGCTAATTATGCACTGGGCAAACAAATGAAGACAAGCTGTATATAGGAGAGTAGAAAGGGAAGCAGATGTGGTAAGGAGAAGATAGGAGGCAGACATCAGCAGAAGAAAAGTAGAGCTGGTGAAATGAAGGGAATAAAACAGGAACATTTATAAAGCTAAAGTGAACCAGTCAAGAAACATGCTCCCCCTCATTTTGGCATGGTACACTTGCTTCTGAAAATCTCATTATCTTAATTACCACTCCTTTATGGGAAATACATCAATTATCACGGTTCGGGGGGGGGGGGGGACGACACCATTTAAAATGTGGAGGATTGGGAACACCTTCTGACAAAAGAAAGAGTCTCTGACTGCTATTACCAGGCAAAGTCTGGAATTAAGCAACTGTAGACATAAACAGGTAATTAAACATGCAAATATATCTGGTGAGCTGTTTACTTAATGAAAGGTTGTGAGAGCATCATGAGAAAGACCTTCTGTGATTATATGCTATATATTCAAGGTTAGAATCGGGTTTTATTTCCAACTCTGTATGTCTACCTGCTACTTCAAAAGAAATATTAAATAAAAAACAGATTTGGATTAAATTAATTCTTGGCCAAAGGATAATTTGACAAGATTTTGGTCAGATTTGTGTTGTTACACTATTATGTTGTATTCATGTGATGGTTGCAAGTTCTAATTGACCACCTCCAGGTTAGGCGCTGAATGATATTCAGTTCCTGCATTCTTGGAAAGTGGTAAATGGACTGCACTTATATTATATTGCTTTTCTACCTTAATGGACAAAGCACATTATAATTTGCCTCTCACATACTATATTTGCTATTCACATACTGATGGACATAACCATCAGGAGCCATTTGGTGTTAAGTATCTTGATAAAGGACACATTGATATGTGGGCAGGGGGGAGGTAGTGATCGAACCACCAAAAATGTATGCAATTAATGCACAACCCCCTCAACCTCCTGAACCACAGCGCCCCACAAAATCAACTTTGAAGACAAAATGTAAGCATACATTAAATGTTGCAGAAGCTGCAGCTTTGCTGGTTAGATAATTGGTTAAAGTTGGAAAAACTGCACATTGATACTGTGTGGGTATGACATGGTTGTCTGTGTGAATATGCGTCTTTAGGGGATTGGAATGGCCGGGGTGGTATGGTTGTGCAAATTTAATGCTCTGGGATCAATGATTCACCTTTAAAACATTGATGTCTGAGTATCCTCAGGGCAAAAGCATTGTCTATTCTCTGCAGCAAACCAGGCCAAATTAATTTCAGAAGGTGACACAAAGTATCTCTGTAAACTCTTCAACCACATGGCTGGTCTGTATTTCTTTAACTTGGGATATATGCTATATGTATAAAGTTAAGGAACTTGTAACATATGGAGTGGAAAATGGCCGAGCCTCTGCTTATGCTTAATTGTGGGAAAAATGTAGAATACAGTGTGTTATATGTGCAAAGTAATTGTGAGCATGGCTGTGTTTTTGATGTTTTCAAAGCCTGAGATGATATGCTTCACTGTGAGTAGGTTTTAATTGCTATTAGGAGAGACTAACTCAAGCTTTGTACGTATGTGTGTGTGTGTGTGTGTGTGTGTGTGTGTGCATGTGCGTGCAGGCATACATGTGGACACATTAACAAAGAGTGGGACTCGGTGGATATAAGCTTTGTGATCAGTCATCCACAATCCTATTTCTGCTTGGTGGCGGAAAAGCTCACTGGACTTTCCAGATGGATTATTCTGGGTGACTGACTGTAGGAAAACAGCAAATTAATGAATTACGGATGGAGCTGAGATACTTTGATCACTGGGCTTTTCTGTTAGTCATTCAATTTGTGGGGGTGGGTGTGGGGGATTTTCAAGAGAGAAATATGCTGTTGGCAAATTGGTGAGAAAGGTGAAAGAACAAATCAAATGTATAAATTACTTGCACATGCAGTATATGGGTACTTAGGTATTTATACAGGCATACAAATGGACATGACACTCAGCAGGCACAGTGACGAATATTCATGCACACATTCATGCATGGACAGACACACACACACAGGCCTGCATTGTCCTTTGGTCTCAGGAAATTGGCTCCCAAAGGTTTTCAGTATTTTTAACAACAAAGGCAGTCAAGCTAGAGAAGAAAGGCAAAAATAGAAGGATGGAGACTTGAGCAAACACAAAGTCCTTGTGAGTCTCCCAAGACTGCTAAGCTTGACTAGTGAAGTCTCGGTTCTCCTCTACGGCTGGCAGACTCCTATATTGTACTGCAGGAGATCACCATATATTAACAGTGACTTTCCTCTGTACTGTTGTCATCTTTGTGCCAGTTTCATTACATTCCTGACGGTGCAATAACCGTCCTGTATGATTCCCTTATAAAGTCACCTCAGAGTATACAGAATTCAATTCCAGACCTGACCATTTCCCACATTAGAGAAGCTGAGCAGGGACCTGGATGGTGTAATCCAGAGGATGCTAATAAAATGAGTTATATTCATCCTAAACCACATCACACTCCCCCACTTTCCACCACTGTTGTGCTATCTAAGAGACCTGCTTCTGGCAACTCTGAAACACTTCAACATCAAAGCAACCAGCATGTGCATTCTATCCCACAAATATGGCTAGACAGGTTCCTGCATCATAGTCACTGGCACCGTCAAACGGCCATCATCAGGAAAAGTGAGAACAATTGGCCAAGTGGCCAGTCGAGCTTCTCCGAGTAAATGGCTCTCGAAGAGACTATCTGATGATGAAACATGGCAGTGATCAAGCTCAAAGAAGGATTTTAGCTGTGAGGCCTCAATAATCCATATCTTTCTTATAAATAAGAAGAAAGAGGAAATTAAAAGCCAGTGTCTGCATGTCAGATCGTTGCTCATTTGCAGAGCATGTTAACTAACCAATGGGAACTACCTTTAGCAATTCATTATCTAATAAGTACTACACGGAGAACAATTAAAGATGAATTTGACTAAAAGAGGAGGAAACTGTTAGAAAAAGCATAAGCAGCAAGAGAGTGAAACAGAGATAGGGACATAGACACAGAGTGAAGGGAACACGTGTGTACACGTGTATGTGGGTGCACAAGTGTATACTTGTGCTTGTGTGACCACAGATCTATGCCCCTTATAAATGCCGTTGCTCAATCCAATAATCTTTCTGGTGTCTCCTTGTACAGGAGATCTTTCCATAGGCCTCCTCTCCTCACAAACTTTAACAGGACTTTTATTATAACTCAACATCAATTAGTCAGAGCATTTTCTTTAGTCAGGCTTCAAGTGGCTGTGAAAATGAATGCCTATTATAATGTATTATTCTCTACTTACAAAGCAACCTCGTTAAGACTGTCTTAATTTGTTTTTTCAGACTCTCAACAAGGATTATACTTTACGCAGGTTAATAGAATAACTTGCATTGTATTCACAGTAAGAGGTTCAATTAAGCAGTTAGGGAACGTGAAGAGTGCTTGAAATGAATGAGGAGCATTTTTATGGGTCTGTTGTTTACAGAATAGTGAGCAGAAAGTAGGGATGCCAAGGCAGGGGGAGAAGAGAGTGTCCTCGAGATTTAAAGGTCTCCCCTGTGCATCAGAGTTGAGCATAAAAATAAAAACACGCATTCATGCACGTTCACAGACGCATACAAATGTAATTCATCCTCAAAGTATACAGAGTGAAATAGGGAGACTTTGATGAGTTAGGCAGGTTTTGTTTCACTGTTGGAATAACAACAATGACTTCATCTCTAGATTAAATTAAATTAAATGAAAGTAATTAAACTGATAAAGCGGTTACAGTACCGACAAAACCGATGTAACAAATGCAGTCTCTCTCTCTACACACAAATACACCCCTCCAACACACCACACGCACACAGAAACAATTGGCCCAATCATCTCTCCTTACAGTCCATAGGGATCTGTGACACATATGGGGCACTATTTTAATCACACAGCGCAACGACAAGTGCAAAGCAGTAGTCTTGGGCGCACAGACTGTGTGGGCATCTCCAAGCGCACCTGCTATTTCGGTTCATGTATATATATAATAATAATGAAACTTTATTTATAGAGCACTTATCAAAACAAAGTACAAAGTGCTTCACAGCAAGAGAAATAAAATAGCACAGTGAATGATGAAATATAAAGAAATAAAATACACAAAACCGCCACCTTAACGTGGTGGAGGGGTTTGAGTACCCGAATGACCCTGGGAGCTATGTTGCCTGGGGCTGTATGCCCCTGGTAGGGTCACCCATGGCAAACAGGTCCAGGGTGACGGGTCAGACCAAGAGCGGTTCAGAAGCCCCTTATGGATTACTTAAAATCAAGGCCAGTTACGTCGCCCGGATTGGCGCTACCGGGCCCCACCCTGGAGCCAGGCCTGGGGTGGGTGCCCGACGGCGAAGCGCCTGGTGGCCGGGCCTTTCCCACGGGCCCGGCCGGGCACAGCCCGAAGGAGCGACGTGGGGCCGTCCTCCCGTGGACCCACCACCCGCAGGAGGATCCGTAAGGGGCCGGTGCAGAGATCTGGGCGGCAGTCGAAGGCAGGGGCCGGCGACCAGATCTCCGGACACAGAAACTGGCTCTAGGGACATGGAATGTCACTTCGCTGGGGAAGGAGCCTGAGCTTGTGCGGGAGGTTGAGCGTTACCGGCTAGATATAGTCGGCCTCGCCTCCACGCACAGCCTGGGCTCTGGAACCCGTCTCCTCGAGAGGGCTGGACGCTCCATTTCTCTGGCGTTGCCCGGCGGGAGAGGCGGCGGGCTGGTGTGGGCCTGCTCATAGCCCCACAGCTCAGCCGTCACGTGTTGGAGTTTACCCCAGTGAACGAGAGGGTCGCGTCCCTCCGCCTCCGGGTGGGGACAGGTCTCTCACTGTTGTGGCGGCCTCACGGGCCGAACAGCAGTGCAGAGTACCAGGCCTTCTTGGAGTCCCTGGGAGGGGTACTAGACAGTGCACCACCCGGGACTCCGTTGTTCTACTGGGGACTTCAACGCCCACGTGGGCAACGACAGTGACACCTGGAGAGGGTAATCGGAAGGAACGGCCCCTGATCTGAACCCGAGCGGTGTTCAGTTGTTGGACTTCTGTGCTAGTTACAGTTTGTCCATAACTAACACCATGTTCAAGCACAAGGGTGTCCATCAGTGCACGTGGCACCAGGACACCCTAGGCGGAGGTCGATGATCGACTTTGTTGTCGTATCATCTGATTCTCCGCCGCGTGTCTTGGACACTCGGGTGAAGAGAGGGGCGGAGCTGTCAACCGATCACCACCTGGTGGTGAGTTGGATCCTCTGGCGGGGAGGAAGCCGGACAGACTTGGCAGGCCCAAGCGTATCGTGAGGGTCTGCTGGGAACGTCTGGCGGAGCCCTCTGTCAGCAGGGTCTACAACTCACACCTCCGGGAGAGCTTCTCCCAGATCCCGGGAGGTTGGGGACATTGAGTCCGAGTGGACCATGTTTTCCACCTCCATTGTCGATGCGGCGGCTCGTAGCTGTGGTCGCAAGGTTTCTGGTGCCTGTCGCGGCAATCCCCGAACACGGTGGTGGACGCCGGAAGTAAGGGATGCCGTCAGGCTGAAGAAGGAGTCCTATCGGGCCTTGTTGGCTCGTGGGACTCCCGAGGCAGCTGACAGGTACCGGCAGGCTAAGCGTGCTGCAGCCCGTGCGGTCACAGAGGCAAAAACTCAGGACTGGGAGAGGTTCGAGAGGCCATGGAGGAGGACTATCGGTCGGCCTCAAAGAAATTCTGGCAAACCGTCCGACGGCTCAGGAGGGGAAGCAGTGCTTCACCAACACCTTGTACGGTGCGGGTGGAGAGCTGTTGACCTCGACTGGGGATGTTGTCGGACGGTGGAAGGAATACTTTGAGGATCTCCTCAATCCCGCTGTCACGTCTTCCGAAGAGGAAGCGGAGGCTGGGGACCCGGAGGCGGACTCATCCATCACCCTGGCCGAAGTCACTGAGGTTGTTGGCAAGCTCCTTGGTGGCAAGGCTTCGGGGGTGGATGAGATCCGTCCTGAGTATCTTAAGTCTCTGGATGTTGTGGGACTGTCTTGGCTGACACGTCTCTGCAACATCGTGTGGCGGTCTGGGACAGTGCCTCTGGACTGGCAGACCGGGGTGGTGGTCCCTCTGTATAAGAAGGGGACCGGAGGGTGTGTTCCAATCACAGAGGGATCACACTTCTCAGCCTCCCCGGTAAGGTCTATTCCAGGGTACTGGAGAGGAGAATTCGTCCGATAGTCGAACCTCGGATTCAGGAGGAGCAGAGTGGTTTTCGTCCCGGTCGTGGAACACTGGACCAGCTCTATACTCTCCATCGGGTGCTCGAGGGTTCATGGGAGTTTGCCCAACCAGTCCACATGTGCTTTGTGGATCTGGAGAAGGCATTCGACCGTGTGCCCCGGGCGCTTTGTGGGGAGTGCTCTGGGAGTATGGGGTCCGGGGCCCTTTGCTAAGGGCTGTCCGGTCCCTGTATAACCGGAGCAGGAGCTGTGTTCGCATTGCCGGCAGTAAGTCAGACCTGTTCCCGGTACATGTTGGACTCCGCCAGGGCTGCCCTTTGTCACCGGTTCTGTTCATAATTTATATGGACAGAATTTCTAGGCGCAGTCAGGGGCCGGAGGGTGTCCGGTTTGGGAACCACAGGATCTCATCTCTGCTGTTTGCAGATGATGTCGTTCTGATGGCTTCTTCAAACCGGGACCTGCAGCATGCACTGGGACGGTTTGCAGCCGAGTGTGAAGCAGCTGGGATGAGAATCAGCTCTTCCAAATCTGAGGCCATGGTTCTTGACCGAAAAAGGTGGTTTGCTCTCTTCGCGTGGGTGGGGAGTCCTTGCCCCAAGTGGAGGAGTTTAAGTATCTTGGGGTCTTGTTCACGAGTGAGGGACGGATGGAGCGTGAGATTGACAGGCGGATCGGTGCAGCGCCTGCAGTGATGCGGGCGCTGTATCGGACCGTTGTGGTAAAGAAGGAGCTGAGTCGAAAGACAAAGCTCTCGATTTATCGGTCAATCCACGCTCCTGCCCTCACCTATGGTCATGAGCTTTGGGTAGTGACCGAAAGGACAAGATCGCGGATACAAGCGGCCGAAATGGGCTTCCTCCGCCGAGTGGCTGGGCGCTCCCTTAGAGATAGGGTGAGGAGCTCAGTCACACGGGGGGAGCTCGGAGTAGAGCCGCTGCTCCTCCACGCCGAGAGGAGCCAGCTGAGGTGGCTAGGGCATCTGATCCGGATGCCTCCTGGACGCCTCCCTCGGGAGGTGTTCTGGGCATGTCCCACCGGGAGGCGGCCCCGGGGAAGACCCAGGACACGCTGGAGGGACTATGTCTCTCGGCTGGCCTGGGAACGCCTCGGGATCCCCCCGGAGGAGCTGGAGGAAGTGTCTGGGGCGAAGGAAGTCTGGGAGTCCCTGCTTAGACTGCTGCCCCCGCGACCCGGCCCCGGATAAGCGGAAGAAGATGGATGGATGGATGGATGGAAAATACACAAAAGCAATTAAATAAACAGCCAGTTCAGGTAAAATCAGGATATGCTTTCCGATAAAAATGTGTTTTGAGAAGAGACTTAAAAGAAGACCCTGACTCAGACAACCTAATTTCTTCGGGCAAGTTGTTCCAGAGCCTCGGGGCCCTGATAGCAAAAGCTCTGTTCCCCTTAGTTTTCATCCTGAACTCAGGAACAGACAGAAGACCTCTGCCCGAAGATCTCAAAGTACATGAAGGTTCATAAAGGATTACAGGGTCTAAAATATAGTCTGGAGCCAGGCCATGAAGGGCCTTAAAAATAATCAATAAGATCTTAAAATCAACCCTAAAACAAACAGGGAGCCAATGTAAAGAGGCTAAAACAGGTGTGATGTGGTCGTACCTCTTGGTCCTGGTAAAAAGCTTAGCAGCTGAGTTCTGTACAGTCTTCAGTTGTTTCAAAGTTTTTTGATTAAGACAAGTGAACAGGCTTTTACAATAATCAAGGCGTGAGGAGATAAAAGCATGTACAACAGTTTCTGCATCATTAAGATTTAAAATAGATCAGATTTTTGCAATGTTTCTGAGGTGATAAAAACATGAGTGGACAAGCTTAGTGATATGTTGCTCAAAACATACATTTCTATCAAACAGGACACCAAGATTTCTTGCAACAGGCTTGATATGTTGTAACAGGTTACCAGTAGATGGCAGTATTTGTTTAGTGATGTGTTAGGGCCCAATAACAAGGATTTCAGTTTTATTTGAGTTGAGCTGAAGAAAATTTATCGACATCCAGTTTTTTATGTCAGACAGGCAATCCTGCAGAGAACTCAGCGTACTAAGGTCAGTGGGCTTGACAGGGAGGTACAACGGTGTGTCATCCGCATAACAATGAAAAGAAATGCTATGTCTGCGAATGACATCACCCAAGGGGAGAATATATAAGGAGAACAGTATTGGTCCCAGAAATGAACCTTGAGGCACACCGTACTTGATATGGGAGAAGGATGACATGAAGTTAGTAATGCTGACACAGAATTTCCTATTCGACAAATAAGATGAGAACCAGTCTAGTGCAGTGCCAGATATGCCCACCCAGTGCCTCAGTCTATCTAAAAGAATGCCATTAGAAGAGTAATCAACATGAATATTTAAATTTCCACAAAGAACAATTCTATCATAATTTAAAACAAGACTGGATAAAAATTCAGGGAGTTCCAACAAGAAGGAGCCAGCTGGTTTAGGGGGGCGATAAATAATAGCAAATATGACTGGGAGGGGGCCACCAAGTTTAAGCATGAGCACTTCAAAGGAGGAAAAATCTTTGCAAGCTATGAGGTTACACTGTAAATGCTTCCTATAGACAGTAACGAGGCCTCCACCTCGACCACAAACTCTAGGGCGGCTAAAGCAGTCATAATCAGGAGGACACAATTCAGCCAGCTGACTGTGATCACCAGGACGTAACCAGGATTCATTTAAAAACATAAAATCTAAATCAGTAGAAGAGATAAAATCATTTAAAATAAATGTTTTGTTAGAGAGGGATCTTACATTGAGACGAGCCATCTTAAAAAGTCTGTGCTGCTTCAGATTTGAGGTTGAGACTGGAGGTAGGGTTCTGGCCCCGATCTTTATTAAATTATTATTATTGCTGTGTCGGCTTTGTATTAAGGACCTATGTGAAATTACCACATGAATTTTAAAAGTAGCACTAGAGGGATCCGGGCTACAAATAGCAGCACTATGTTCAGTCCACAAGGGGGAGTAGGTGACAGCAGAGGGTGCATGGCTGTTTATGGTGGGCAGAGAACAGAAAGAAGAGCGAGGGGAAACAGGTGATGTAAATGGTGAACTATGTGAGGAGGACAGCACAGCGTGCTACAGGTTAACCGCCAGCATGCAACTACCTGACTTGTTTGGGTGAAGTCCATCTCGTGCAAACAAGGAAGAACGATCCCAGAATAAGTTAAAATTGTGAATAAAACCAATGTCATGGGTGCTGCAGACGGACTGGTGCTGTTGAGCAGGTCAAAGAGGTGGATGGGAGTCTGCTTTCGTCAGCTCAGATTGCTGATGGGCGGTGTCATTGGTGCCAACATGGACTATGATTTTCGTGATAGTCGTCGGAGTGCAGCTAGAAGGCCAGGGAGCTTTTCGAGGATGTCTTGGGTCATAGCTCTATGTACAGCAGTGCGAAGTGCAAAAGGGCTGACTGAAGTTGAATATAGCTCTTCTTCTTTGATTTACTGGCGGGCTACATGCCGCCACCTACTGTATCGGAGTGTGTAACATCATGACTTTAACCTAAACTAACAAACGGGGGGAAAAAACAACAACAAAAAACCCCCATAAATTAACACTTTATAGATTTTATATTCTAGATATTATACCTGTTTCTTTTAAATATTTAAATAAAGCTGTTTGAACTGTTTATCCCCTGTCTCTAACAGACCTTTGATGCTCCACTCCCTGCCCATCTCTACTAGTCTGCCCTTCAGTCTTTCTCTTTCTACACTGAACCTCCTACATCCCATCAGCACATGTTCAACAGATTCCTTACAGTTACAAGTCTCACATTTATCTGACACTGACTTTTTCATGGTATACAAGTTAGCATTGAGTCCTGTATGTCCTATTCTTAGCCTAGACTGTATACTTTGTATTGCAGCAGCAGACTCTGAACATACCACCACTTTAATCGGTTTAACCTCCTCTACCCACTGAAGACTGATGATTTTTGCTGTCATTTCTGCTGTGTATACTGATAACCTGTTTGAGATTCTCTTAACAATTCCTTTGTCAAATTCTGGAATGTATATACCCACGCCTACATGTTTGTTATTTGAGTATTTTGATCCATCTGTAAAAATATTAAGATAATTATAGTAACTTTTCTTCAAATACTCTTGAACCATGCACCCAATATTATTATTCCTCTCTATCCACTCTCTCCTCTTTTCTCATATTTGAAGATTTACTTTGGGTTGTGGCAATATCCATGGGGAAATGCTGCTATGGATAAATGCTGGACTGTGTTGTATAGTATCTAATTTGTACTGTTTCACATTCTTGTTAATGTCTCAGCCAAAGCCTTTACCAGAAAATGTTGTGTATTCCCAACAATTCTGCAGAACAGTTGATGAAATTTCCACCTCCTCCTCCCTGGATTATTATCCAGTATGTTAGTGATAACTTAGTTCTCCTCAGATGCAGAGGCAGTTCACTGGTTTCAACGAGCAATGCATTAATGGGTGTGGTTTTGATGGCTCCTATACTTAGTGCTAGTCTTAGTGCTCTGTATTGTATCCTGTCCACTTTTTCTAGGTGGGTTTTTGCTGCTGCTTCATACACCATGCAACCATAATCCAAAGTAGCTCTCATCAAAGCCCTGTATATGTGAAATAATGCTTCTTTGTCAGCTCCCCATTCAATTCCGACCACACACCTCATTAAATTTAACACCTTTTTACATTTGTTCTCAATATTTCCAATATGAGAACAAATGTATGCGTATTTTTCATCAATCCATAGATCAAGATATTTAAACACTCTGACTTTTCCCACAGGCTTGCTATATAGAGTTAACCCCTGCTCGTTACCTATCTTCTTTTTAGTGACCAGCATATAGCATGATTTTGCTACTGATATTTGAAATTCCCAAACATAAGACCATCTCTCTACCCTGACTATTGCTTTCTGTATACTTTTCAACTCATGTGAGCAATTTTTTCCCCTTTTCCAGATAGCTCCATCATCTGCGTACAATGCTGACTGTATACCTGTCCCTGTATTTTCAAAGATATCATTAATCATGATATTAAATAGAATTGGACTGATGACACTACCTTGTAGTATTCCATTTTTAATAACAAAACTATCTGAGATTTCTGATCCTATTTTAACTTTAAATGTTCTGTTTGATAGAAAATCCATGATCCAGTTATATAACCTTCCACCTCTGCCTAGCTTGTTCAGGTTAATTAACAGACCTTCTCTCCACATGGACTCATATGCTTTCTTAATGTCAAAGAAAACTATAGCCATCATTTCCTTCATATTAAGGGTCTTTTCAATTTCAATACTTACTTTAATTAGAGGACTCCTCTGCTGTGGATCTTCCTTTCCGAAATCCGCTCTGATACTCATTCTTCCTTTTTCAAAAAAGTATGATAGCCTGTAGACAATAATTTTTTCCATCCATTTGTGTGAGGTTAGTGCTATTGGTCTGTAGTTTTCAGCATTTGATGTATCTTTTCCTGGTTTAGCAAATGGTAAAATTAATGCCATCTTCCACTTCACAGGTAGTCTTCACTCTGTCCATATCTTTCAATTAAATAATATTTCAACACTATTTCTAATGCTCCCTCTGGTAATTGACTGAACATAGCATAACTCAACTGATCTTGTCCTGGAGCAGAATATCTACTGCCCTTTAATGTCCTTCTCATTTTCCTCAAGGTGAATTCCATATCCAAAGCTGAGCTGATTTCTACCTTTTTACCAAACACCTTTTCATTATCTTTTAAAACTTCTTCTTTCCTTTGTTTATGTCTCTCAGTAAGGTGATTTCCACTGTGAACACTGGCAAATACTCTTCCTAGGAGGTTGTTATCTGTTATTGCTAATTAGTCTCTCCATCTGCAAGTACTGATATTTTATTGTTTAACCTTCTCCCACTCATCTTTTTAACCATACCACATCTCTCTCTCTTCCAATAGAAGAACAAAACTGTCTCCAGGTATTCCTTTTAGCTGTTTTAATTATTTTGCATGCTATGGCTCTTTTCCTTTTATATTCCATCAAATTGTCAACATTCATGTTGTTTCTGAAGTTTCTGAAAACACTATTTCTTTCTTTAATAGCCAAGCTACACTCATCATTCCACCATGGCACAATTCTCTTATTCCCTGTTATCACAGTTTTAGGTATACTTTTTGAGGCAGCTTCAGTTATCATACATGTAATTTCACTAGCACATTCATCTGCGTTTCCATTAATTTTCCATTAAGTGGTCACAACCTATGTTATCGTTGCATATTTTCCACTCACGTAGACCAGCCATATTGCAGAAACCAGTGTTAAATCAATACGTCTTATTCTTATTTATATCTAATCTTGTTCCTTTACCATTGTTTATACAAACAAGATTTCTGGTATCTATCACTTCTTCAATCACTGTACCATTATAATCAGTATGATCACTTCCCCATATACTATTGTGTGCATTGAAATCACCGCACCAAACTTCTCTGTGACTTTTCTCTCTCAGTATTTCCTCAAACACTGCTGCTGTTAAAGTTTGACATGGATTGTAATAATTAATAATTTTGATTGACCCTTGTGTTCTGTATACCTCAATAACTCTTCTGTATGCTAAATTATCTTTAATGAATGTGAGACAGCCACCCCCTTGTTTATTTACTCGATCATCTCTGACTGACATGTCTGAATTGTATCCTGCCAATACAAAATCTAGATGTGGTCTCAACCATGTTACTTGCATATTATATCTGGTTTGTCCTTTAAATCCTTTTTTTTATTCTGTACTTGACATCCCATGGGACAAGTAGTCCTCTCTGATGTGTTTGTCTGTTTTCTAAACTTGGAGGATCATTACTGTTACCTGGGTTATAACTTTCAGTGCTGTTTTCCATTGCTACATGTTCGTTGTTGACCCTCTTAAAAGCCTCTCCATATGACACTTTTAAACTTTGGACTTCTCTTGCATGCTTTTGAACTGTGCATCCCCCATAGGCTGCACTGTGGTCTCTTCCACAATTAGAACATTTAACTGACACACACACTTTCCAAATGCATGATTACCTCCACATCTTGCACATTTTTCTTTTCCTTTGCACTGGCTGGCAGTGTGACCCATTCTTTGACATTTAAAGCATCTTAATGCCGGAGGAATGAACTCTCTTACTGCATAGCTGAAGTAGCCTAGCATAACTTTTCTTGGGAGGTTGTTTTCAAAGTCGATGGTTACTGACATCGTTTCTGCTCTTTCTCCATTTCTTTTAGTATTAATACGTTTAGCATCAAGCACTTTCCCTCCTTTCAGTTCTGTTTTGATATCCTCCATTGAGACGGATAGTTGTATTCCAGATATAACTCCCCTGTATCTAGCAGCTGAGCCAGGTTCATGGGTTTTTACTTTTTTTACCATCCAGTGTAGTCATTTTCAGAAGAGCGTTTTGTTGTTCTTGACTCACTGCATGTACAAGTAGACGCTTATTATTCAAGTACTTTTCCTTTTCCAGAGCTTTAGCCACCGATATGAGATGGAAATGCTCAACAAACTCAATTATGACTTTCCAGTCCTTGTTTTGGTTTTCAGGCCTCGGGCTTAGATATGCCCTAGCTCTTTTTGCCATTTCATCAGACTCTGTCCCTGAACTGCTTAAAGACCACTATTTCCATTTTTCTTTTTCTTCCTTTTGAACACCACTTTCTGCCACTCCATACCTCCATGGTCCCATCATTTGTCCTCACTCCCAAAGTTCATGATTATTACATTCACGATACAGTTGTTTTTATTTACCCGCTACTCGATTCCGACTCCTGCTCCTTGACCGACTCAAGCCCTTGAATATATCTCAGAAGGTGTGGTGATTTATAAATACACTCTCAGCCAGTCACATCACTGGTCTCATTGTTCTGAAACAGCTGTGCCAATCACAGTGACGCATAAAATCGTATTGTTGTCTGGAGGGTGCAGAGCGGCACACAATAAACACCTCAATCTGAGGTAGAGGCAAGAGGCAGATGGTGTGTTTTTTTAACAGGTAATTACTACAATGATGATAGAAATTAATAATAAAAAATAGCTTGGTGAAGCAGTTTATATGATTGCATCAATCTAACGCTATTTTAGTCATAACTGTAATGTATTTCACATTGTAAATGGTCACATCATATCTTAAAATGTGCTGACTTTTTTTTTTTTGGAAAGAAGGCTGTGATGCACACAATTAATGAGCTCCAGTAATCTGATGTCTCTTGCATAAACAGCAGAATGCTGAGTTATAATGGACCTGTCTGTGTAAAGGTGTATGGGTTTATTTTCTAGAAGCCTGGTGTTATTTGCACCTGATTTAATGAAGGTAAACACAGTGGACACTGTGCGTAATGGCACTGCGCTCTGGTGCAGCACTTCTCAAATTGGAGGCTGCAGATTTATCGACATATCTGTCCTGCTGTCTTCAGATGGCTGCAGGGAGTTAATGAACTGAAGGAGAAGGTTTACATACAGTATAAAGCAGCTGTGGATAACAGATACTGTCCTCATATTACAGAAATTTATAGATAAATGCAGACTGATTTAGCGATGTTCCTGCTTTAACCATATTAAATGTTATTTTTAATACAGATTTAAACACATCTACTGGCTGGGGAGTGTTTAATTAAATTTTTTTATTTACGTTTTAAGCATTAAAAGTAGCAAAGTGGCAGTTGAGTGACGTTGTGCCAGAAACAGACGTGGTTCTGAGACGTCTATTCTCAGCGTAAAGTCTAAGACACATTTTCCACCATAACACCAACAACTCGCTTTGCGCTACCTCATTTGAATGAACCTCCCACTGGTATGCACCTCTCCATCCACCTGTGCACCGTGCGCTCTGCGCTTGGCACCAAAATACCACATAGGCGGGCAAAGTGAATTTCAAGATCTGGAAAATACTAAACAGTTGGAGCACTGCTTGCCTGTGGTGTGCTGTATGAGATATGACTGTTCCAGCCTTACAGTTGCCAGAGGCTCTATGCCAAACAACTTGCACATGGAGCAAGATTCACAAAGCCAGGGGCGTCGCCAAGAGGGGGCCACAGCCCCACTCATACAATTGCTGGCACCCCACTAGCCCCCCTCGCGAGTCACATATACATAACATGCTTCTAAGTAATGAGTACTATATGCATAATATGCATATGTGTTACATTAGGTACTACTCATTTAAATCAATAATGTATATTTTTCATAATAGTTAATGTGAAAGAAAATAACAAATGCATAGCCAGCCAACTGCTTTTGACCATCTGTCACACACCGACAACCCCCCCACCCCCGCTTTTGGCAACCCCTATGAGAAATTTCTGGGGGCGCCATTGCATGAGGCAGACATAAAAGTTGTTTTTATGATCTTTGAATGTACCATATAGTCATACAACAAAGACATCAGAAAACCTAGTGAACCCACCATAGTGAAACTCGGCAAGTGAGAATTCATGTCTGCATATTTTAAACCCCTGCAAGTATGTGCTTGAGCATGTGCATTCATGCATGTTCATATGAATGTACTGGGAGAGAAGACAGGAAACTACAATTACCAAACAGAGAGCAAAGAAAGAGAGGAAGAAGTGTAAGAGAGAAAGCACACGCTGCACATTTATGATCGTCACTGGGTTATGCGCCTGTGAGGATACATAAAAACAGGACATGTGAGGATGTGTTCAAATGAGTGAATAAATGGGAGGGCATACCACAAGTATTGGTCTGTGTTGTTTTATGAGCAAGCACTGAACATTACTACTTCTGGGACCTTGGAAGGATGTGGAAAGTGGAAAGAAACAAAGATGAAGAGGAAAATGCAGGCAAGGATGAGTGATGAAAGAGGGCAGAGGGGTGGAGGCAAAGACAGAAGAAAAGGGAAAGAAAGAGGATAGAAAGGAGGAGAACTTTATAGGGAGAAGATCCTTGTGCTTACAGTCAAAGTCTGGAAGACTCTAGCCTCAACCATACTGCTGATAAAGTGTTGACATATCAACAATCTGTGTTAACTTAGCATAGTCTGCTTTGTGCCCCCTCTGAGCTCAACAGCTCCCTCATTTCATCTGTCTCTGACTCTGCTCTATTCTTAACCTCTCTTACAGTAGTACGGAGTGATATTTTCTTTCAATCTATCTCACTAAGAAGCATGGCCCTTTCTCTCCCACTGTCATCTTGTCATCCTTTTCTCTCTGTCCCAGAGATGGCTCCACCACACTCTTTTTTTTAAACCTTTGAGTAAACCTTTCCTGTTCTTTCGTTTAGCTTCTTTTCCTGTGCACTCAACCCAGCTTATGCCCCTGCCTCTCCCTGACAGCATGTACGTGTGTGTCTGTGCAGTGTATCTTGGATAATATCACTGTGAACTTTAATGTTCCCCAATGGGTAGAGTGTACACTACACTGTTCCTCCATTAGGGCTCGGCTTACAGACAGCGTGTACACATTCAATAATGCAGGTCAGTACTTAACTTTTGCCAGTGTGCAATATGAGCATACACCTTGGCTACGAGGTGCAGCACAGGTGCACACACACACACACACACACACACACACACACACGCAAACATTTGCACGTGGTCCCGTAGCACACGCAGGTTGCTGATCCTTGCAAACACACACAATCTAACAGGCATGCACAATGCACACTCACTGTACACACACCTTCCTGTCAGCCTCAGATAACAGAACCCAGTGGTGATAAAGAAGCCAATCCTGCTAAATGAAAGAGTAAAATGTACAATAAATACACCTGTGTGGCGCTTGATGCAGAAAGGCAGAGGGGGGGGATCGACAAGGGAGACACGTGACACTTGACAGAGATGCAGACAAGACAGATACTGGTCATCAAAACATCCGGCAGCTAGTCCTACAGTAGGCAATGAAAGAGGATTAGCTCTCTAATCAGTGGCGATCTCCGTGGGCTATTCAGAGGGAAGCCCTAGTATCCTGGTGTCCATTCTGTTACTCAGTCAGAGCAGGAGGACAAGGCCAACCCAGTCAACTGCAGGGGAGAGCCAAAGCAGGTGGATACACACCTGAGGGACAGGATTAACACAGTCCTGGCACATTACAACCAGCATGCACAGTGTATAATCCCACTGGAAGGGTGCATCTCTCTTTTTTGCCATGCTGTATACCAGCCTCAGGTCTGTCCAGGTGTGTTAACACACTGTTAGTGCCAGTAGGCTATGTGACACATATAGGGCAGAGATTTACATGAAGTAACAGAGGAACAGTTAGGTAGCCTGCAGGGTCACCTCACTGCCATCTGTTCCATCAGGTCCCTTTGACCTGTCTCCACAGCAACCTCAGCAGTTCACACAATCCCCTTCTTATCTGTGTAGAATAAGTCTGTGATAAATGTACACAGTTACAACATACAAAATTTACTTCTCTATATAATAATTTCACATGTGTATTAAATTATTGTGTTAACTTCGTCTTTACTGAACAGTTTGACAACATAGTGTGACAGAAATCACAAGGAACAGGGGTGTGTGTGACAAATTTCCCGGCTGGATTTGATCCTGGGATGTCTTGATAGCAGGCATGATGCGTGTTAAACCACTGAAACACTAGAACATCTGTGCTTTATATTTATTATTATAAAAAGCTGAATTATATGGTACGTCAATGTCAACCTTGAGTTAAAATGCACAAACTGAAGAAATGCAAAGAGCTCAACCTGAGTCATTGCAATACGGCGCCAAGCTTATCATCTGAATTGGATACAAATAATATGCTTAAATTCTGCATAGCATCTGAGAGATTATGTACTGTACCACTATTTAATGGTCCTAAAGTTTCTGTTTTGTGGAAAAGTACGTATGCAACAGACTGGGTTTAATGGACACACATTTGACTAATCCACATTTCTAGACACCCATACTTGCGAGAGGTAGGCTGCTGAGGGTGGCTAAGGTAGGTTATATTTGTGTTGTTGCAAGATTTTTTTCCCCTCCTTGTAATACCACACCTTTCCTGCAATCTGTTACCCATTCTATTTAAAAAAAAATCTTTTTCATGTTTTTATTCATTTTCGCCATCAGTGTGAGCGTAACTGTTTCAGGTTCATTGGCATCAAGGCTAAGAAGTTCAAAGGATTTTAATAGGCAAATGACTCATATATCATTGTTTCATTCAGCATCACCTGACTTCACTTAACTGTATATTTTGTATACTCTTTTATTGCATCTTAACAGGATATTGTGTGTACTCTGTTGTACTGAGTGACAGTTGTCTTGGTCTGTTTATGATGTTTGTATTCATTGTTGTCTACTGTCGATATTGATCTGTTGTAACTGGATGTTTGGACAGGATTTAAACCTCTGCAACTCCAGAATGAACCAGCTCCAAAGTTTAAATGCAGTTTTCAACCAAAAGTGGCAACACCACTACTGTAGGTCGTTTTCACATTGTCATATTGTTTGGCTGTCATAATGTCATATGTTACTGTCAAGATGTTATTTACAATGTTGTGTGGGTCCCACAGTGCACTCTTTTGATGGTTTATTGTGCCATAGGTTTGTCATATTTAAGTAACATTTTTGTTGTTCAAACTCAACACACAGTTTTTTAAGGGGGGTGGAGGGTTGGTTGGTCTGTTGGGAGCACAGTACCCCCCATTCAAAACATGCAGACACTAGTACTAATCTCTCCTTAGACAGTTACTCAAATGTAATGGTTAAATGAGAATTCATATTGTACATCAACCTTTGCATGTGTTCTAATGCTGTATTTCAGGAATTCCACATTTGAGATTAATCATTGAAAATATAATCAAAAACCAGCTTTAGACATACATTTTTGAAAAACTTCAACAATGCATTATTATTCAACCAGTGAGAATTGTTTGTCAGCAGAGCCAATTCTCTCAGTAGACCAAATGATTTTCACATCTCCCTCAGAGCAGCTTAATTGTTAACTGGCACCCCATTGGTTCTTTTTCGGTAGGGCAGACATGCAAAATGGATCTTGCTCAGGTAAAACAGGTGGTGATGTTAGATTAGCTGATGAGGACAGGCGGACAACAGGCGCCTTCCATAAAAATAAGAATAGCTGAGTAGCAGGAAGCGAGACAACTCGTCTCTTCTTCTTCTTTTTACTCTGTCAATCAGCATAAAAGAGCTAGGCCTCCATCTGAAAAACACACAGAAACTTGCTTGAGATACAGTAGCAGAGCAATATCGCTAAATAAGCCAAAACTGTCATTTTGCTAGGCCTCTGTTTCTTACATAACACATTTGTCTTCTTTCTCATCTTCATTCCACAGCAGTGAAATGTTTCATACAGTAACTTCTACATGCTGAGAGATGCTTGCTAAAGTAAAACTGACTTAAAGAGACTGTCCTCCCAAGAAGAACGACAGCATCAGTCGTTTCAGCCAGAGCCCGAAAACGACATATGTTTATGTTCAAGTCACAAAAGCAACTGCTAACGGTTGTAGTAATTTTGATGGAAGCAAAGGAGGAAGTCAGGTGACAGTATCATAAAATGACAAAGTCTACATAAGGAGAAGCTTGGGGTGGATGGCTGGGGGAACATCAAACATGGGAGACCACAGTTCATTTCGCATGTCCAACCAACACGCAACACTAGTTTCTTTTAACCATGATCACGATCATTCCCTAACTGTCACCAAGTGCTTATTATTGTCACCACGACAACGAAGCTCCCCTATCCATAACATATCCATTTTGTGCCTAAACCTAACCAAAGCTTACCCACAGCATTGTCACATCATAAATCAGATTTTTTTCAACAGTGAAGGCACAGACAAATGATGTCGTCTTGTCGATAGCAGTGTCAGATCAGAAAACGCTTCTGTGTCACTCTAGAGGGCATGGACAAATGATGTATTTTGTTGTTTAATTTGGAGGACTTGTTTGACTTAAACAGTATGTCCAATAAAATACAATACAAACTAACTAGACAAAGCAGAAGAGAAGGTATTCTCATAGCCATACACAAGCAAATACTTTGTTCTAGCATGAGTGGCCACACTAATGGTCACACACTCCCTCTCCTTGATGTTAGAGTCACTATAGTCTGTGCCAAATTCTAATTAGAGATTCAGAAGTATCATCTGAGATCACAATGCACACTCAAAACACTCAAAACTAAATACAAAAACATACATTAACATACATACTGTACACACATTCACACACATACAAAAACCTATATACCAAAATCGACTCTGGCATACATACAGTATAGAAACATACTGTTATTGTCCTCACTGGAGAGCAGCAATCATTAGCATGAGACAACTGATGGTCTAAACTGTCTCTAAGCTACATTTTACCAGCTGACTCAAATGAAACCAGTCACATAACATAGTGCCAGGGTGAGATCTGCAAATCATGTGTTTGTTTGCTTCTCCTTATTCCAGAAGCCTAACGATGCTCTTCTCTCCCAGCCTTCTAAGACAGATGGAGATCATTAGCCCCCCCCACCACCACACTCTCTCTCCGATCTGTCAGGTCTGAACCACAGGCACTCTTTGTCTCGCCTTTTCACTCATCCCCTCCTCTATTTGCCCCTCACTCACTGTCTCTGTCCATCTCTCTCTACACAGATTTATATCTAAAGGTTTCAAAGTCCAGCAGAATCTTACAACTTTAACAAGTGCTTCATCACTCTTGTCAGAAGTAGTTACAGGAGTCATGACACACACTTCCCTAGACAGGAGGAATTGATGAGAAGCTATTAGACTCTGCTGATTCTGGAGTGAACGAGAAGGCCTCCATCACTGCATTCCTCTACTCCTTGACACAGAAGCATGGACACCAGGCGTTCTTTAGACATGTGTCGCACCATTTCTTTACACCCATACACTGTAACAACACATGTGTAAGGAAAGTTTTGTGCTGTATGTAATCAATTAGGGGAAGTAAAAATGTACTGTTAATACTGAACTTCACAGCTGTGATTGCCACAGCATCTGCCAAAATGTCCAGATTGCGAAGGCATGTAGAATCTATTATTTGTTAATGAATCTCTGCCATTGATGGCATTATTAAGAGACATGTGGCAAAATAAACACCACCCAGTGAGGAGTGATGGGGTTTATTGTTAGTATTATAACAGTTTTTGCTGTGTGCCTGTTTGCAGTAGTGTTGAAAAGTGTTAACAGAGCTCCTGCTGTCCTGCCTGCACTGTTGACCATCTGGACTGAATCCATCACTTCCTCCTGCACGTCCTTCGTGGCCCTGACTCCTAATTTCTCATTATGACACGTGGTTGTGGGACCAGCTATAGGAGGGGCCACGAGCCGATGAGCTGGCTGTCAATGCCATGTTCTCTTGGTGTTGTGTTTGTGATAACTTAAATGTTTTATTTTTCCGGTAAAAGTGAAATAAAGCCACAAAGAGAGGTAATATATAGTATTCCTAAAGCATCCTTACATTCCACCATACTCCGGTTGAATATTTCCTGTGATTTAAAATCTTGCTATAAATGAAGTTTGATTTTTAAACACATAACTGCATATGATATATACACTACAAATGTTTTAATGTTATTCTTTAATATTTATTACATTGTGTAGTAATATCAGTAGAGCTACAATTCTTCTTAAAAGTAAACTATTATTGACGTGGACAAAACACATTGCCAACCATACAGATTAATTTAATCAAAAGTTTTTCAGAGTATCATCAGCCAGGTTTTAGTACACCCAAGTGGTTATATGGGAGCTGATGACCATCTTTATAGTCCTGACCTGAGGTTATCACTGCTTGCAGTGGCAGGGAGGGAACACCTGTCGCATGCAGCCATTTTGGTGTGTTGTTTTGGTGGATTGAGGCACAAGATTATTGTTTCTTGGTTGTAATGTTAGGGCTATTTTCTGCACTCCATGCTCCCCCTATTTAATGCTACTGTAACGCTCTGATTTGCTAACAGATTAGGCCACTTGTTAGGCTGCAAGTATATGTTTGCATCCACAGATTGTGCACATTCATTAAAAAAAAATATTTTGCCACACAGCTGAAAGGTAAGTTGCCATTTTAGCATGAAAAGTAATTGGAAGCAACCACTGCAGCTGAAAAGTTGATCCACTTATATACTGTAGTACCAGTATGTCAAGGTCAGACTTTAGTATTTGGCTACGACAGTGGTGTGTTAGCGTTAATGAGGTTTGGAGAAGGCGTCTTTGTTTCAGTGCATATGGCAGTACTCAGTGAGTGAACACACACATGCTAAAAAGCCTGGGTTCCTGCAGGTATTTGTCCTGGGAAAATTGAGTCGATTTTGTCAAGAATTCCCATTAAATACCGAGATCACAATTTGTGGTATTCAGCCCTACACCATACCTTTATATGTCTGAGGAACCTCCCCAGTTCCCTTCCTGCTCTTATCTGTTTGAGCCACTGTCTACAGTATGTAATAGGTCAATGCAAATGACACATATGTATTCACAGGTGCATACAAGCAACACAAGTGCATACATGCACTGGACTAGACCAACAGCCATACTCTTGCCAGTATTTTACATTGACTCCTAAGATAATAAAAGTAGAGGAGCTGATTGAGTGTTTTGACCTCCCTGGAAGTGATCTCGGTTAAATGGGGGCAGGGATGGGCTCACTTTCTCTGCTTTTAAAAGCCTGACATGTTCCCTGCAGGATGTCTGACCCTCTCTAACTACAAATCAACCAGCAATTACAACCCTACAGAAACCCCTCTCACATACACACAGTATATACAGTACAGACACACACAGACTACCATAGTATTCCCCGACCAGTGCTGCTGCAAAGACCAGAAACAAAAAGACGAGGCAATATATTTGTGAAAGAGGCAAAGTGTAATATCAGGAAAAGTAGCGCAGGGTGGAATGGCAACTAGAAAGAAGAAACAGAGTAGGAAAAACATGAGGGGAAATGAGAGTCAAGTGCATAAGATGTGAACAGAGAAGCCAAGCAAGTATGAACAGCTATGTATGTGGCCAAGTAATATGTGTCACCTTGTTTTGACCTTTACTGTGAAGGTAACATCTTCTTTCGCCCCATCTGTTTAATGCTGAAAACCCAAAAATGTATTGATTACATGTGCCATGTTCATTCAATCAGTCTACTTAACTATGTCTGGGATGTTGTATGTAAAAAAACAAACAAATTGACTAAAATATAGATATAGTCCTCCATCTAAATACATTTATTGGAAAGAAAAAGCACTGGAAGTCTGAGTGGCAGTCATTTTTGGCTGTTTCATTCTATGGCAGTGTGTTCACTGGTGTCTCACAAATAAGGCATGTCCCAGGGGCTGGAAAGCCCTCCTAAGCCACTGCTTTGTTTCAAGACAAAGCCTGTTTTTTTTCCACTTGGAATAACTTGTCGCAGCACAGCCGAACCCAAGGTGCCACCTTATCAATTTCCATGGCAACAGGGCTGGTGGCATTGGCAAATGTAGAAAAGAGCATAGTGGTCAGTTGTTTAGGGCACTCTCTGTGGAGGTGGCTATTCACTTGAGATTCAGATGGAACAAAAGAAACATTTTAAAATTTTACTAAAGGATCACCTCACAGTAAGTATGGACAAGAGGAGTGAGTACACTGACCGATACGTCTTTTAATGTATGTATTGTATTAAGATATACCCTAAAAAATCTAAACCTGTACTTTAATAAATAAAACAAACATATAACACAACAAAACCAACTATTTACTACCTTCAATACAATAAAGCTTCTGCTACACAGCAAACGTGATGGACTTCACCATTAATGATGACATATGAAGTCCAAGGATTTTCTCTAAACTTACTCACCCTATAGTAACGTAGTGACAGCCATCTTAACATCACTATTTTGGCCATGTATAATTCACTACAAACCCCATGTGAAATTTGTGTCACAGACAACAACTTCTACAGCTCAGATAAAAGGGAATACAACAGTAAATACTAGGCAGATGCTCCATACAGTTATGTTTCACAAAGAAGCACTATCAGTGCTTTACTATGACAGGCTCTAAGTGCTAAGAGATGCGAGAGGATGTAACAATATCTGTGTTATTTGCATTTCGGATACAACCACCTGTTGGCTTCAAAACATAGGAGCAGAGGGAAACACTAAGGGTTTGACAGTAATGACTAATCATGGACCAGCGATACAAAGTGGGCCTCTTCACAGGGAGACTTTGATGCAGGTGAATCACATCCTAAACATACTTATTAGCAGGAGTGGGGGAGGAGAGTGAGGGAGGAAGGGTGAAGAGAGGGGGACGGGAGAAATTTGTTCCGCACGTTAGCTGGCATGCTTGGGTGCACAAGAACAGAAGGTTGGCATAATGAATTTTGGCGTGCAAGCGGCTGTTAATGAAATAAAGAACCCCACCCCAACAGAGGTGTGAATGTGTGTGTGCTGGAGTGTGTAAGCATGTATGCAAAAGAGAGAGGGAGCGGACAAGACAGAGGAAGTTAAAGTGAGGAGAGAGAAAGAGATGAGTGAGAGTTGTTATGACGGGGTGGGGGGGTGAGGGGGCATGGAGAGAAAGGCTGTAAGAGTGTAAGAGAAAAAATGTTTGTTACTATATATGAGCATGTATTTTGTATCTGTGTGTGTTCCTGTATGGGTTTTCAAAGAAAAAACATTGTTTGCTTGAGGCAGTCTGGGGAAAAAAGAGACAGCTACAATGAGATACTGGAATTCAAACAAAACTTGTGTATACTTAAAAGGAAAATGGGGTATTGAAAGTTATTTTGCTCATCAGTGTGATAACTTCCAGAAAAAACACGCATGATGAAGTCTCATTTCATGTTTGGCCTAATAACAATAAGAATCTTGCATATGGCCCCATTGCAGGTGGATCAGCAAGAGAACACTCTCAAGTTGAACTTTATCCAAACTGTCTCACTTTTTCTTTAACACTTTATTCTCAAGAGAAAGTATCACAAACTACCCAGCTTTGTAGTGGCTCAATTTATAAATCAAAGGTTTTTGCTGAAACAACATAAAGCACATCTTATTGGAACACATCAAGCCTGATCCTTCCTTCCTTTGAGGATTCCTAAACATTGTAGTCATGCAGACATTCTGCTTAAATTGTTGTAACAGGATATTGTATACATGAACAAAAAGGAATGAGGTATAAGTTTATATGCAAGTGACATACAGTGTGTTGTCAGTAGACCAGGTGGCGTTTGAGGCTCTGATGTGATTTATAAAGCCTCTGAAGACAGTCTGTCCCCACCGTCTCAACACGAGTTGCCTAATTGAGTGTTAATTTAGGGCTAATTATGTAACATGTTATCCCAGTGAGACGCCCCAGATGCCATGAGAAAAAGGCGTGTGAAAGAGTGTGCAGAATCGCAAAGCCAAGCATTTAGGACCGGTCTGCATCTGCTTCCTGAATTCAGTGAGTCACAATGCAGGAAAAAAAAAACACATTCTGCATCAAAAAGTATTCAATCAAGTCAAGAAAAACAGTGAAAAGTGTGCAGTTTCAGTAATAAGGCCATCCTCACATGAATCACAACTGATTGTTAAACAAATATTCATCTCTACAAGCAAGACTCTTTGAATTAATCATTCAACAAACATTTCCCAGTAAAAGTTCGGCCCCTACATAAAAAATTAAACAGATTTACTGTGAAAGTAATAAACACTGAAGCTGGGTTATATCTTTGCAGGCAGTGAGTGGTTGGGCCAGGGAGAGTGCTGTGGCACTGAAGATCTCTTCTCCCTCTGCTCTGTTTGTTCCTCAACATAAATATAACATGATTATGAAGAAGACCTCTTTGCTCTCTTATTTATCAAAGTCATAGATCCTTATGCAACATACACTGTAGAATACTCTGCATGGGCACCAGAGGGGGATATTAAGATTTAGGATGTGTGTAGTGCTTGCTTATTAAATGACAGAGTGCGTAGATCTTTCTGTGCCTACACTGACTGTTTATGTGTATGCAGTAGGAACACCGCATGACACTTCCATCAAAGGATAAGGTTATTGTTTTCCATGTTTTTGTTATTGTCAACAAATCCTATGAAAAGCCTCAAACCAACAATGTGTTACTCTGTCTTTCAATACTTTCTGACTTCCCTAAGTCTGTGGCTCTCATTTGTTCCTACTAAAGAAGTAAATCTTTAAACATGGGCCCAAAAGACATAGTTTCATTTTTAAAAGAGGTAAAGTAAATTCTTAAAACAGCTGGCCACTGGATATTCTTCAGACAACAGTAAATAGTGCATTGGTTGGATACCAAGACACTGTATGTGGAATAATCTACAGTGCCCATGTTCATTTAATCTAGTGCAACATTATGGCCAGTTTATGTGTTTTAATAAGTTTTGGACAGAAATTCATTGTTGGTTTTGTTTTTTATGGGATTTTAACAGTAAGAAAAATGTAGAAAATTGCTATCCTTTAGGAGGGTCTCTTTTGTACACTCTGAGGAAGCATGTTCATGTCTGCAACTAGCCCTGATCCAGGACTGTCAAGCTACAACTCATAGTTTTGCAGTGCTTTCTGGGTGAACAAACTCACAGCAGTAGGGACCTATCAAGAGAAAAAAGTCAACGTCGAGTAACAAAACCACAACTTTCTCCGGTGACGTACAGTGCTTTCTCAAGTCCTATAGAAGACATTTTGACACAGTAGGAAATGCACAGGTATAAATAACAAAATTAACGAAGGCTGAATCCCATTTAGCTGCTTTAGTTTCAGGGTCCTGGTATTGTGCATGCTGTTACACTGTCATGGCTTACTGGGACACTTGAACGGACCCATCGTTAATGTTATTAGTAACACCTGTGCTTTTAGTACTATGAGAAGTCAAAATGTCTGCTGTGAAAAAGGCCTATTGGTGGCCAGAAGTTACAGTATAGTACACCAATACTGATGTAGGAGCATACATTTCTGTAATATAGGTACTGGCCCTTGATCAACTTCAACTTCACCTGATAGGTAAGAGAGAGAGAGACAGAGAGCACATCAGTTGTTGACTTGTGAATGCAGTGATGGCAGGGGAGATCACTGTAATTAGTTCAACACTAACTGAACTCAGCAATTCCTCATTCAACGCTGAGCCTTCTCTGCATTCACTAATAGATTTCCTATTCTTGTCTAATTAAAAAGGGAAGCGTTTTTCCCCTAAAAGGCTCCCAGAGCTATATTGAAGGGTTGAGAGGTCACTGGGAATCCATCAGATGTGATGCAGTTAATCAGCATAAAGCCTGCTCCAGTGCACTGCTAAACAACAACTGCAAGAATGGACCTAATGCTCACACTGTGCCACACTGGGACTCAAAGTCACGCAGGCATAGAGGCAAGATAAAATTCATATACAGTACTGTCTAGAATTTTAAGAGAAACTAGAATACCTGGTAGTTTCTCTATACTCTTTAAAATGGGTAATTAAAGGGGATTTAAAAATAACTACAGAGACAGCTGGAGAGAGAGCAATACGGTGAGAGGGAGAAAGGTAAGGGGTTTGTTGGAGAGAATATAAAGAAAATGAGAGGACAGAGTCTTCGCCCACGGTAATTACCTGTCTCTACTTCCTATCTTTTTGAGCGACAACTAAAGAAGTTAGGAGAGAGGAGGGGAGACAGGTGGAGGAGAGGAGAATGAAGGAGAGGAAAGGAAAAATAGGTGAGCATATACAGGAGGAGAAAAACCGGTATGCCACTCCTGACACCCACATCATTCTGCAGCAAACTGGCAAGTCAGTAATAAAGGCTGACTCAACCTCCTCCAGCAAAGCACATTTCTCCTTTCTCTTTGTTCCACACACATATGATTAAGGTACAGTAGAGGGTATCTGATCTTGAGCTAGAGGTGGTCATAGAGACAACAGATGAGTCACGAGGGACATTTCCTGTTGTTTAGCATCTGACTAGCTAGACAGAAATATGTGAGAGAGAGTAATCTCAGTAAGGGGAATGTGGCAATCAGAGACATTGATCAACATGATCTCACCCACACCATCAGCCCATATATCTGCAGCTGTAGCTTGGCTACTTGTCCCCACTAATCACTGCTATAGCAAAGAATACTGCTATATGGGTGCTGCTGGCACCTATTAACATCACGTCATCCATTTTTTTTTGGTGCACCGCCTACTTCAGAGAAACTGCTCTGCTTTGGTTGAAAGAAGCTGAGAAGAAGATGAGACTTACACTTGTGTGTCCAAAGTGGCAACTGGCTTCAGGGAGGAACAGGTGGAACAGAAACTCATTGCCATTCATTTGCAGTTATCACAGCTGAGCAGGCAAGCATGGATGTGTATATACAGTACACACACAGGTACAGCAGATGTATAAAGATGTGCACTAAAACAAGCATGCCCACACAGACACACACACATACACACACACACACCTATATGTGGGCATAGGCACAAGCAGAGGCACAGACAACAGACTGTATTCATACACACATACACACACATAGAGAAAGCAAACTGTAGATGCTGACACTGGCTTCCTGGATAGCCTCTCTAACTGTGCAGGGATGCCAGAGGAGGAGAGAAGAGAGAGCAAGAGACGCAGCAATGCTGCTGTAAAGACATAATTTCCATTGTGTACCAGGAAAAGTGGTGGCAACACAAAATGGTAATGACAGTTAAGGCGTTTAGTCACAGACTCACTGGAAGGAATTGAACCCCCCCCTCTCATTTTGATTTCTCTGAGGCATCGCTATTGGGTCCAAAATAACTAAATGATGTAGAAGGACATACACACTGAGAGTGGGCAGGATAACGCAAATACACATATGCGTGCACACAAACATGCACACATGCATTTACAGGACAGTAGTGTGTATACACACACATAGCGACACGGTAATGTTAGTGGGAGGCGTCTTCTACATCAGACAGTCTTTCAGAGTTAGATGTGAGAGATAGATGTGAGAAACAGAGACACACAGAAAAAGTGTGAGTAAGAGACATGAAATCAGCCATTTGTCATAATTGTCAATTGTCATAACCACATGAATAGTTACATGATTTTGTTTGGTTTGTGCTATGTTGACAGGAAAAAAACACTCTCCACCTCCTCCCTGAAAACACTCTCTGTATAACATACCAGATTCACACACTCTAGGCGCACACATACATTTGAACACATGTCTAAAAGTGTATGCAAATATGTACACAAATGCTCACACACACCTACTGTTACCCTTCATTAATTTTGACTCTACAGGGCTTGCTGAATAGTGTGTCCACTGTTGCTCTGTGGCTGAGATTTAAATGTGTGACAATGTCTTTCTTTTCTGTCACTGTCCCCTGTGGTTGTTAATAGTCACCTTCTTATCTTTTAATTGGACGGAGGGTTTTCTAGAGAGCTCTTTTAAGGACAGTGTTTAATGAGAGGGTTATTTAGGGCCCCCTAAGTGACCTTCAGCCTTTTCATATCTTGTCATGAGAACCATACCACAGATAGCACTGTTCTGATTATAACACAAAATTAAACACATATTTTATTCTGTTGATACAGCAACTACAAACCTAAAGTTACATGGTCACTGCACGGAAAAAGAGAGGAGAGGAAAGGCGAATGTCTGCAGGAAGAGGTGAGTCAGGATGTAAGAGGCCAATTACCACTGGACTGCTGGCATGGAGAACAGGGATTGCAGAGAGATCAGAGTTAGAAAGGCCATAACATGATCAGTGTCAAAATGGCCAACATAGTATTGTAACTTTATTAGTGAACACATAAAGGGAGGAGGACAGGCAGAGAATGAGAGAAAAACCACAAATGTAAGTACAAGGTGTTATACTGTTAGAAACAAGCTCACCCAAAAAACGTCCCTGCTAGTTGTTTAAATTAAACCACACACAATCAGTGTTACTGCAGATACTGTGCTTGAAAATAAGACTGTAGGAGCAGCTCTAACCTTGCTTTAAAGTACAAAATCTTACAGGTACAAAATTGCATTCACATATAGGCTATAAGTGCACCATTATCTCAGTGTGCAGTTCAAAAGGAATACATTTTTAAGAGCAGGAACTGGACACAAAATGGAAGCAAAATTATAGCTTAACAGTAGCTGCTTGAACATGCAAGGTAAGGTAAGCGAGAGAAAGCCTAGATTTGTCCTCTCTAGAGATAAAGGATTGAAAGCAAAATGCTGCACTAACATGGGTGATTTACGTCAGGAGGAGAATACATGACAACAAAGCTTTGTCTTTCTATTCACCACATTGGATGTACTGCAGCACTAGTGAGTGGTGGGCGTACACCTGCAGTGTTTCAGCAGCTTATAAGGGCAGCACTCATGAAAATGTTTGTCAAGGCAACTTTAAAGCCGTATTTTAAACAAAAGGCTTTGATTCTCATGGAAGAATCAGAGAGGCCGAGATTCTGGTTGGGGGGGATCACCAATGGTGCTCCATATATAAAAACTATCTGCGCACTTGCTCTCACCAAAATTAGAACAACCCAATAACCTATTTCTATGAAGGTGTATAATACAGAAAAGCATGCATTTTGAAATACTTTAGTAAAAGTAAGTGGTTTGGGTTCATAACAAGACAAATTAAAAAAATATTAAAAGAAATATAAGAGAGGCCATCATGCTGAAGATTTAAATAATTAATTTCATCATTTAAGTTCAAGTTTAAATTCAATCTCGAGCACAATGTCATACAAAAGGTGTTCAAAGTGCTTTATCCTTTGAATTAATTCTGGGAATTTGAAGGAGACAGCCATATGCCATATGTTAAATATGAAACTGGAGCCAGGAGATGGTTAGCTTAGTTTTATAAACCAGGAGCAGAACCTCAAAATCTGTTCTGTAATAAACACGTAGCCATTGGAGATGTTTAAGAACTGGAGTGATAGGATTTCATATTTTTTTTAACTTTCGAATCTGACTGGAATAGAAAGTATCATATTTTTGAAATATTCCTGAGATGGTGGAAGGATAATTTAGTGATGAGCTGATATGTGAATAGAAATTCAGCAATAACTTTTAGTTTTTTGACTTGGTCTGTGGTAGTAAGGGACAGATCTGCTGCCTTATTTGCCTTTGCACCCAACACTAGAATTTTCACGTTTTGTGACATACAGAGATTGATGTCCTTCAAGCAGCCCAAAGTGCTCATGTTATCAGGAGATAATGAAATGTAGAGTTGTGTGTCTTCCACATAGCTATGATAAATAATGTCAAGTACTATTCAAAATATTTGATCTCTAAATATCTCATCCCAACTGTATATAGTAGGTTTTTACTGAAAGGAGACCAATTCACTGGCTGCTAAAGTCTTTTCCAGATGTGCATTGCCAGCCACCTACACTTCAAAAGGCTTCAAAAGACAGAATTCTAATTTTAATTATACCACTCCTGCTCTGGTACCAGCCCTATAGGCCTAGATATTGATAAAAACCAGAGACTGAGGGTGTGCCTGTGGGTGGAGTTGGGTAGGTCAGGCAAGATTAATTGTGGGGGATGTAAATTCCATTTGTCACATGCAGATTGATGTCAATTTTAATTGAATTAAAACAATGTGAACCCTGGCCTGCTTAGAGTCTAGGAGGACAGCTGGTGAATAGTGATGAAGTGAGTTGGAGAACACTTGAGAGAAGGGGCAGGGGAGGGGGTGGAGAGGTTAGAGTTGAGGAAGAGAGAGAGAGATTAGTTAATGACAAGAGTGATAGTTGACCTTAAAACTAATGAGCCATTCTGCCCCACCATTACCCATTACACTGGTAATACTACCGTTTCATGGGTAACTGTGTGGACCTACGCGTCCCATAGATAATTCTCATACCAGACTTTCTACATACTGAACAGATGACAGTAGGTTGTGACAGACAGTAGATTATATTGCACATCTCACACATATGAAATGCCTTAACAGTGTGTGAACCGGCCCCTCATGGGTGTGATTGATGTACGTGTGTGTACACAGGTGCATACGTGTATGTAGGTGGAGTAAGGAAAAGTCAACTGCTGGAGTAACACTTATCTTTTATCATCTTCTCCCCAAGGACATGTGGCCAAGTGTTTAGCGTGACCACGACAGGCCAGCACACTGCAGGCGGCACAGGCGCGACGTCTTCACACTAGACTCAAGCATATAGACTGAGAGATGGAGAAGGTTTCAGTCGAGAGCAAACCCATCTCATTTCTCACCCCACACCTCTTATCTCGCCCCGCTCGTTCCTCTTCTTTCCGCTCTCTAGGATAATATCAGCGCTAATCACTGCCTTTCCATCCATCTATCCACCTTCAGCTGGATAGATGGGGAAGGAGAACAGATGGAGGAGGTGTGGATGCCACAGTCCTCTTTCCTTGTGACTCTGCTGACTGCTTCTGCCACCGTCCTTTCCTGCCGTTCCAACATTCACTGTGGTGAGATTACGCCCAGCTGGACAGGTAAAAGCAAAGCTATCGCCATAACAAATAAATAAATAAATCACAAAGAGACACACACAAAGTCCCGCTCACTCGTGTGCACACAGGCCGTAACATTTTATAAGGCTGTGAGGTACTCATGTTTCTGAAGGTGACCCTATAGCAGTAAGGAACCTTTTACTGCGATGAGACGATGTCCTGGATCACCTCCCCATACCTCAGCTCCTCATTACACACACAAACACATACATTCTTTCTCTAACACACACACACACACACACACCACACATACAGTATGCATGTTATCCTATCTCAAATGTGAGATCTAACCCAGTGAGACAAGGGCAGCCAGGTTACTGTCAACCCTGATGGATGAATCTTAAATGAAGATGCGAAATCCAGTCCAAATACGTTCCGATACAGTGAGCAGGGCAAACAGAACACACACAACAGTCACATATTTTTTTCACACATATATATTTATTTACAGTACATAAAGCGAGTTACCCAAGCACCTCCCCTCTCACCGTGGATATACAACAGGAGGTAATGCAAAGTAGATGATTCGTCTCCTCCCCTCGATTTCCTCTTGCCCTCTGCACCTCCAATTCACTGTGCCAAATGGTACATTTACATTGGTCATAACCTCAATCACCATGCTTGCAGGCCATGCTGAATGTGCAGACAGACATTTCTACAGTGAGGGGATGCAGACAGAGGTATAATGGGAGCAATAGATAGAAACCCAAGCCCGAGGCATCCATCAAACCAAATGACTCCATTACAGTAAGTCCGACAGAGGCAAACGGTAATGTGTGCTGTGATAAACACTAGGATAATAGTCTGTTTATAGTCCTGGACACACTGTTTCTGCTGGGAAACACTGGCAAAGAATACAGATAAGATACAGGAGCAGCAACCACTCTGTCTTTTTCATTCTTTCTATCTCTTCTCCTCTCTCTCTTTTGCTGTTATCAGTCACTTTCACTCCCTTGTTCTCTTTATCCTTTTCCGCTCTCTGTATAATATTTTCCTTCCCACAGAACGCAGAGGGAGCTGCATACATCAGCTGAACTTGGCTTTTATCTGGTGTTATACTATTGTAGCATTACCATCACAGTGCTGGAATGAGGCCTAGGAGAACCATAAAAATTGAATAGAAATTATTCAGATGTACTATTAAAAAACAGACATATCACACCAGACACTCGTAGGTATGCATACATAACTTTAAGAAGACAAACACACAAGCAGGCATACGTACTAATACATATACATACTCATATACACAGAGTGGCCCATACTGTACATGCATGTTTCAATTAATCATAGCTTGGTTGTTTCAGCTGAGGCATTGCTTCTCGCGTTTCTGATAGTAGAAAGGGGTAAACACAAGAGTAGACTAATTTGACCACGCTCTGTAGTCCCCAGAGGAACCAGGAAATAGCGAACCTGCTGCTGGTATGAATCAATTATAAGAGTACACAAAAAGGCACTCTCTTTACAGATGGGAGGTTGAGGTGAAGGTCTATGGAGGGGAGAGAGAAAACTAAATCTTTCCATCTGTTGATAACTGTGTTTTTATTCTAAATACACACCCCGTTGCTGCACAGGCAGTACTTCGCTGCGTCCACATGCTCAGAATGAGATAAGAACATTTAAATGCACCCTGACATAACCTGAAGGGAACCTAAAATGAGGCAAGGGGTCGCTGTTTCTTTTTCATTTCTATTAACCTGAGGAGCATTAGCGCTTGATTAAGGGGCTTGTGGATCAGCCTGATCCAGGTGAGCCTGTGTTTATGCCCATAGTTAACCTCTATTACAAGACTGACCTCAGTTCAGATAGCAGCTCCTCTACTGCTTCTAATGCAGGCCGTTACATAGTGCAGCAGGGTCAGAACAGAAGACACACACACACACAAATTTTCAGCAAGGCAGGGTCAAAGCAAAAGCCAGCGGCTACTGCGCTATATTTAAGATCAGTTAAACTTAATGACCTCCTTCATCCTCTTGGCCTATAAAATAAACTACAACATTAGCTCTCGGATCTCAGACATAGTTTGACCTTTTATGCTTGCCGTCCAGGCAATGTTGGTTTTAACAGGATGTGATAAAATGTGGATAATCTCACGCCCACTTGAGGGGATGATGGTGTAGGTTTATTAAAGGAAATGATGGTCAGAGTGAGCTAATCTAATTCTACCAGGATACTACAGCTTTAAAGAGGAGGTACCCCACTGGTATGGTAATAAGGCAAAATACTATGGTAATGTAGTGCAAGCCATATTTTTATAGAAGTAGCAGCGTAGTGACTGAGACAGGCACTTACTGTGGTGCTGTACAAAAATAATCATTTTCTGTACATAGCCATTGACAGTTTTCTGCTGGTAGCAAGTTTTCCAATGAATATAGAACACTGGGCCAGTCACACTCAGTCTGTTTACAAGGGGACAATGAACATTGTTTTTATTTTCGAAATGTGCCTCATGTAAATTATTTCATGGACTGCAAGAAGAAAAATAATTGTGGGATGCCCGCATTAACCTGCTGCATTAAAGCTGTAGAGCATAGCACGCTGGGTTTTAAATAAAATTACTCCTTCTATTTTGATGACTTACTGACATTTCATTATGGCAAACATGCATTAAGGCACCTTAGACAGTGTGTAGGCGTTTCTATGTGGCTCTATATGGGTGCATATGTGTGCATGCAAGCATTACGCAAAGGCATACAAGAAACTATGCTTAGTTTAACAGTAAGAAAACAGAACAATGGAAAATGGGTTGAGAGTGAGAGAAAATCAAGAATAAAATTACTTTTCTTTATGGTCTCATGTTCACAGGCTTGATTTAAATGTTCCCAGTTATATATTTTCTATTGTTCAGCTGGGTTAATTGGATATTCATATCTCACATTGCATACAGACAACATGCTGGACTCATATATGGAAAGAAAATGGCAATTCAATATGCATCTTTCACTTGACCAGAGTTTATTTCTTTCTTTCTGCCTCTATGTATCTTTCTCTCCCTCTTTCCACTCGCTTCTTCCACCTCGCTGTATCATTAATGTGAACTGTGTATATTTATAACCCAATAAAGTTTTTATGACCACCGTCATTATAGAACATTGAGGTCATGCTGACAGGCTAACAAACACACAAGAATAAAGCCAAAATACATACAGCATATAGCCAACATGGAATTCACTCGAATAGGTCAGACATAACAAATACAGAGAAAACTAAAACATTAAAATCGCCTAAATTTCAAAATAAATAAACATATTATCCCAGGTATCCCTCATGGTACTAGCCATGCTTGATGGTATTCTGCCACTAAAAGGTGAAAGGGATTTAGTTTGTAATGCTCAAAGAATGAAAACACAATAGCAACATGTCTTTGCAGAAACAAATTCCGGCTAAAAACAACAGACTTCGCCTTAAACAGTTTTCATTGAGAACAATTTTCTACCCAAAGTAAATAAATAGTCCTCCGCAAGAGTAGTGGATTATCTTGAGTTATTGAAATGTGATTTCCCAATATTGGGGGAAGTGACCCTAAACTGTGGTACAAGACCCAAAACTGGTTAAGAACCTAATGGACCCTTTTCTAGTGGCCTCTCACACTGCATATAATCATATGTTGCCCATGCATGTCCTAAGGAATTTCTAATTTAGGTACTTTACAGGGAATCATGGAAACACTGAGCACTTGGAGTATATGTCATAATAAAATTAAATCTAGTGTATTGTCCTCCTCATATTTATTGAGCCCCACTGGGGATAAAATGCTGGCCCTTCAATCACAAGAGCAGGCAATCTGGAAGCCACCTCCAGGATCGCATTTTAGCCTCATCCAATAGTACACCATGCTGAGGTTGAGGTATGTATCTTCCTGTTTGTTAGACAGCAAACAGCCTGTGTATCTCACACTGCTATTGCCCTCAAATCACACAAGAACAATGACCAGCCACACAAATGAACACCAAACAAGATACTAATCAAATGCTAACACTACTTCTGTGTGGATTAACATCGTACACACACTAAGACACTCAGTGAGTTGATGAATCCACAAATAGAGCTTCACTACATTACCTAGTTAAAACACACACACAAACAGCATAGCAGCTTGGGCAAAACTGTTGTCCAATTGTTTTGATTTAGATATAAAACCTAACACATAACCACACACTCAGCATGATGCAATGACCAAGCAACCAGGGTTTCGGTGAATCCACCGAAAATCAATGTGGACACTTTTTTGAGCTTACCCCCTTTGATCCATTAATCTTAATGATATACAGTATATTTACCATACACACCATCCTAAGCAGTACCAAACTGATGCAATGAAGGCATGTATGAGTTTTTTTGAAAATGTAGACTTTTATGAATGTTTTTCAGATTGGTAATTGACATATAATTATTACAAATTGGCGGTCAAGCAAAGCTCATTTAATTTCCAACAGCATCACTGAGCACAATACAACAACAATTTAGGCTTTGATTTGTGTGATGTGACCCTAGTGGGGATAATAGGTGGCATCAAATAGATGTACACGCTAGAATACAGTGGGGGGGACAATCTAGACTGGTTAGAGAGAAGTAAAGGGGAGGGGGAAAAAAAATTGTCCTTTTCATCAACCCCAATCTGAGCAGTTGATCTGGCAGAACACACAAGCTCAGAGCACCCGATCCCCAGGTCTCACCCCACTGTCCACTCACACTGAGAAAGAACAAATGAATGCATTTATTTGTCATGTGCTCACCTTGCAGTTGTGCAAGTCAGAGAGAGAGAGAGAGAGAGAGAGAGAGAGAGAGAGAGAGAGAGAGAGAGAGAGAGAGAGAGAGAGAGAGAGAGCGATGGATAGAAACTGAGAGAGCAGAGCAGAGTAAGAGTACTGTAAATCTCCTGACCTTGGTCCTGGCTCTTTAGCTCTCTGTGTGAAGGGGTTTAGCCTACAGCCTTAAATATTTCAGCACTGCTTGGTTGACTGGAAAGTGCTGAGTTAGAAGACGGGATACAGGCCAGGCCACAGCATTCAACCTCCCCCAGCAATTAACACAGCAGCAGGACATCACTGCAGTGCTCGGTGGTGTGTGTATGTGTGTGTATTTATTACTATCCATTTCCTTTCTTCAAGTGCCGGTGACTGTTATAACGGCTCCTCTACTCTCTTCCAACATTAACAGTAGAGTTTGTTAAAAAGACACCCCTTTCATTCATGGTTTTTGCTTCTCCTGAAGACTTACCAGTGACTGTGAGTTCCGTTGTCCTCCTGACCACAAAGCCACCAAACTGGACTTCACAAGTGTAATTCCCAATGTCATCTTCCTTTACCTCCTGGATGGACAGAATGTCTCTCTTCTGGATGATACTGGCACGCCACTGCTTGGGACGGCACTCCTGTACATTAGAGAAGGACAGGTGGGTCAAACTTAAAACTTTTATCCAAGGCTTACTATTGATAAATCACTTGAGAAGTCAAATACAAAAATGACTGGCAGTAGATGTACTGCACATGGCAAGGAATAAAATATTCTGGGCAAGCCTGACATTATGAAATTTAAGACCTTCGCTCTGCTTCATAATAAATTAGATCCATAAGATTTCAAGTGGTCCGAGCTGGACACAAAAGCTTTCAAATGTCACTAAGCGTTAGGAAAGTGGATGAAGTGGCCATGCAGTAAAATGATAAGGCTTAGCCATTATCCTACTTATCTGATCAAGATGTATTGCACTGAACTAAATATTCTCCATACAATACTCTAGAGCCACAGAGGACAGAGAATGTTATTTACAGTAGTCTCTGCTGGCAAAATAAGTGTGTTTGTGCTGCGTCTGTGCGCATGTGTGACTATATGTGTGAGCAGGCACAATGAGTGACTCCATGACATGATCTTCTCTCCAGCCCCTTGGTGCTCTGGCAGGGACAACGATGGCTCGGTGGATTCTATTCCACTATTGCTCCCGGCAACCTTCGAATTCAATCACAGTGGCTCTGCAGTGGTCCAAATAACTCTGGGTTCCAGCACTCCCAGTCATTACCCAGACCGTAATTGAATTCTGGCAAAACCTAGAGGTCGAGCCCGGCCAGCTAATCTACTGCTGATCTGCCTGTGATTAGTCTGGCCTGAGCCCTTCTCCGGGATGCACGTTGTTGTCCGCAGGCAGTGCCTGACCTGGGAAAGGCAAGATCCCAGGTGAGAGAGGAGAAGGTGCATACTGAATAAAGATCAGGGACACGGAGCATTTGGAGGACATCCACTCATTCCACAGGGCAGAGAGTGACATCGCACAATTTTCTCCTCATACAAGTTTTGTGTTCATTATGAAAGCCATCTCTGTGGCTGCCCTGTGCTCAGTCCTTGTTCTCTAGATGACTCTTACAGTGCAAACACACTTACGTAATTCATCATGATCATATGCATTCATATATAATCTGCCTAAGAGATCTGGAACCATATTTCCAACAAGGCTTTTAAACATAAACAGCCAAGAAATTAGATGAAAACAAATCAATGAACCGTTCAAGAATATTTCTTGGACGTATAATCACAAAGACAGATGCCCCAGGGTCAGAAATAATCGATGGCCTGATGGCCTGGGGCCAGTAAAAGACTTTCCTGCCCTAGCATCATTCGTCCATCATAACATATTGTTAGAACTTTATTGAAGACACACATATTCCACGTTACATGCACTCTTTGTTAACCACACGTGGAAGAAGTTTGCCTTCAGGACTTTCTGGCAGAAAACTAACCGGACAAAACACACTTTGTATTACTCCGCCTCCACATCAGTAACTTCATCACATCAGTATAAGTACATTGTCATACTTACTGGTACTCGAAAAAAATGTCCACGAAAGAAACATATGAGGCTTTGAAAAGTAAGAGGGGCTTTATACTTTGTGGAAGCAACAATACACTGGGTGGAAAACAGTGACTGTAGTATGTTTTGTATAGTTTGCAAATGTTATCATAAATGTTATCATAAATTATGGAAAAAAAGAGTTATTTTCATTTTTTGGCTGCTGGGCCAGTGGAAACAATCAAGTAAAACTCTGATCTACTGGCCAAGTGGGCCAGTGGGGAAAAACTGTTATGTTGGACACTGCGCCCTCCTCATTACTTTTACCTAAACATAAAGAATAACTGTATTCAAGACACAATGTCAAACAACCTTCAGGTATACAAATGATACACAAATCACACTGCCGTGGAGATAAACATAATCACACAATCACAAACATGCTCAGTCATAGATTTAGCCCACCTTGTACCAGATGATGTCCGGCTCTTTGCCAGGTTCAACATAGTCATCTATGTCCGGACAGAGGATGTCTTTGCTCTTGCTGAGCTCAGCCTTCTCATTTCGTCTCATGTTGGAGTTGTAGCACAGGTTTGTGTCATTCTCCGCCACAGTCAGAGACATGGACACCTTCATGCAGTACGTGGAGTTCCTGTGGGCAAAGATCAACAATACAAGGAGATTAAGATTCATCTTTACTTGTCTAAAACTGGGAGTTCAGTAAGAGCATATCTTTATCTTTATCAAATCAAAATTAAATCAAGTTTATTGTCACATACACAATCATACATAGTACAAAGCAAAGTGAAATCCGTTCTCTGCATTTAACCCATCCGAAGTATTAGGAGCAGTGGGCAGCCACTGTGCAGCGCCTGGGCACCAACTCCAGTTCTAAGCCAGTGCCAGACAAGGGCACTGAGAATTAACCTAACATAACATGTTTTTGATGGTGGGGGAAACCAGAGCACCCGGAGGAAACCCACGCAAACACGGGGAAACATGCAAACCCTTTTTGTTATTTGTATCCTTTTCCATCCCTCCTCTGCCTCCCTCGCCCTCCCCTATGTTTGTGGGGTTAGCAATAACGATGTGTTCAGCAGCTTTACCAAGTCAATGACTCACGCTCACGACCACTATTGGATTTATGGGGGGAGTCAGCCCGGCCTGGGAATGCTAATCAGAAAAGAGACAAATGTTGATAGGGGCCTCATGACATAAAGGAAGAGAAAGCTGCTTGGTCATCACAAGGAGTTAGTCCCCACTGCACATCCCCTCTCGTCTCCCAGCAACCATCAACATACTTAACCTCTGATGCACACTAGCTGGCAGAGAGGAATGTCTCTCTCTCTCTTTTACTGTGTTATCGATGTAGTCATAATCATCATCAAAGCCACCGTTATTTTAACCCCCATCACTACTGACACAATGCCATCCCATTGCACCCGCCTCCTGTTTCCTCAAAACTTATGCTACATGGCCAAAAGTATGTGGACACTCAAACAAAGTGTGTGGACACCTTTGCTGCTATAACAGCCTCCACTCTCTTGAGAAGTCTTTCCACAAGATTTTGGAGCCTTACTGCAGGGCTCAACATTCAGCCACAAGAGTATTAGAAAGGTTGGCCAATGACGTTGGGCGATAAGTCAGCACAATTGGCATTCCAGTTCATCCCAGACTTCATCAATGAGGTTGAGTTCAGAGCTCTGTGCAGGCTAGTAAAGTTCTTATAATAATACATTTTTATTCATAGAGCACTTTTCAAGATACTCAAAGACACTTAAAATGGCAAGTTTAATAAAAGACCTTAGAGAAATAAAACACAGTAAAGGCATAAGGTAGCACAGGACATTAAATCAATCATTAAAAGCAGTTCAAAAAATGTGAGTTTTGAGTAACTTCTTGAACATAGCAAGATCGGTTGTTGGGTCTCTGTAAATAATATTATAAAGAATACAGTTTAGACATGATCTGTAGGAAAAGTGCAATGAGATAACTTCTGTCATGAATTAGCACTATATAAATAAAATTGAACTGAATTGAATCGTTGCAGTCATGGATGTGTTTAGGGAGAGAGTTCCAGAGCGAGCGGCGCAGCTATGGAGAAGGCTGTGTCACCCCAGGTCCAGTGCTTGGTCCTGAATGGTGGGGACAGGAGGTTGGCATTAAAGTAACGGAGGATGCAGGAAGGAGAGTGGTGGTGGAGAAGGTGGGCGAGGTAGGCGGGGGTCTGGTTATGCAGGGCTTTGTGAGTGAAGAGAAGGAGTTCCAACTGAATCCATTGTGGGACAGGGAGCCAGTAGAGGTGCTTGGTCACAGGAGTGGGAGTGTAATGTGTGTACTGGAGTTTATTAAGAACTTCGGACACTGCACTATGAAGAATGCTATTGCAGTAATCGACTCTGGAGATAATGAAAGCATGTATGTATAAGTTTCAGTAACAAAAAAGGAATGGGATGGGCGGAGACATTCCCTCTGCCCATCCCTCTGCTCCTTTTCTGCGTTTCTTCCCGTCAAACTCAGAAAGCCATTTTTGGCTCTGTGCATGGGGGGCACTGGCAAGAAAGAGCTGTCTCCAAACTGTTGCCACAAAATTGGAGGTACACTGTAATCTAAAATATCATTAGTTGTAGCATTAAGGTTTTGTAGTAAGTGGCCTGTTCCAAGTCATGAAAAACAGCTCCAGACTAAAAGTCCACTTTTTTTTTTTTTACATTTATAATGTATGTCTCTATCCTTCGCTGCCTGTCCCAGCCTGGCTGTGATCTGACTCGGTCAATCACTCTGTCGGTCGAACGGGAGGCTGTGCATACAGCCATATGGGCTTTCATTTCATTTCATTACATTATATTTACGGCTCACCAGATGCTCCCATTCACTGTAAATTACGGGGTTTCATATGATCTACTCAGGTTATGGAAGCAATAAGGGAGTCACCTCTCTCGTATAAACACCTCTGACCCCCTGGGACCATAAAACACAGATGCAGACACACACACAAACGCGCGCTTAAAAGACAAATGTGGCTACGTGCAGTCATGGAAGACTGGGTAGAGATATCGATGAGAGGAGCAGAAGGAGAATAGCTACTTGGAATGAGAAAAAAAGATACTGTATACTTCTACAACATAGAAGATGACTAAAAGGGCATCTGGAAAATGCTGTAGGAAGCAAAAGTAAGATGCAGGATATTGCAACAGAGTTATGCCCTCTTGGTGCTGAAATCTAACATTATCGACTCAATGCCTCCTATCTAGAGGGAATAGAGTGGGAAGATGCGATGCTGTAGGCTTACAGAGTACACAATATATTTGTTTAAAGAACAAATACAACCATGCAAACACACAAGCACAAACACACACGTGTATGTGCACAACAGATGTAGGCAGATTCACACACCTAGAAAGTCAACCTCCCCTGCTTGTTGATATAATGGCAAGATGATCAGAAATTACCTCTCACAGTCGCGCACCTGAGCCATTAAAGTCACCAGGGAGCCAATGGGAGACATCTCTACATGTTAAATATTCACAGCAGGCGCTCTGTGGCACTGTGGGAAGGTGTCAGTGGTGGTGCTTGATTGATGGACAGCCAGGGGTCGAGGCACGGTCCTGTGGTGTCTTTCACGTCTGTCACGTTCTATTTGAGCGTAGCTGCTTTGGATATTAATCTGCAGCTCATCTTAGCTGTAATTCTTCACACATTATTATCCCGCATGTTGGAAAATGTAATCATGGGAAGGAAATACACATGGTTTTACCCACTCCAGAACACAGACTCATTACTAGAATTATTATAAAATAATTTAGCAGGTGAAACATTCAGGGGCTGTGGCAGTGTGTGTGTGTGTGAGAGAGAGAGAGAGAGAGAGAGAGAGAGAGAGAGAGAGACAGAGCAAGGAAGAGAGGAAAAAGAGTGATGAATCTGAATCGATGTTACAGACCTTATATGAGATGACATGCCGAGGAAAGAGAGGTAGTGAAAGAGCAAAGGAGTGAAAGAGAGGGAGAGCAAAGTAAAGCACATAGAGATTGCTATGTAAATGAAGTCACCTTCACATGAAAACTGGCGATTAGACTTAAATTTCCAGACAGAGAAGGACAAAGATAACTATTCACACACAATCACACACTAAATACACACATTTATGCAGCACCGAAAAACACACTTTGGTGTGCCTCCATATCTCTTTCTGAGAAAAACATCTGGATGGCTTCAGTGAAAAGCTGAACTTAACACAGGGGGATTTACCTACATTTATAGACAGACACAACACGCCCAAAGCTATTGGAAACTATCCTACCATATATACAGTGCAGTGCGAAGGTATTAGGGCAGTATTTTTTGTTGTGTTGGCTTTTGTACTCCAGCGCACTGGATTTGAAATGAAACACTGACTATGGCTATAAAAGTACTGACTATCAGCTTTAATTTGAGGGTACTTACATCAAGATCAGATTGAATTATGATACAATGAAATCATTGTAGTATTGTGTCCGGCCATCATCACTTCTAAATAGGTCATTGCCAAAACTACCACCAAATTTCTGGCATGCATTCTTCATGCATCTCATACTGACTCCAGGAAACACAAGCATCCTAATCTGACCAATCACAATCATTGTAGTCCAAAATATCTATTTATCACATAGCCCTGGGATGTAGTTACATTTTCCAGGTGGTGCACATTAGCTCCTGCAGTACCTCTGGTCATTTGACAAAACTGTGGATAACCACATTTTCCTTACTGTGGTAAAAACATGGATAATATTTGTTAAGGAGAGGTAATTTCTAAATAAAATTAAAGATAATGGAGTGACAGCCATCATTTAATTGGCATGTTTCGATGTTTTGTAGACATTATCTTCTCCAGGAACAATTATTTCACATATCAAGGACTTGCATAAAATCCACAAGTCTGAGCAGCTAAAGACTGTTGACATAGGCTACTGGACATCTGGATTGAGAATGACTTCCGGATGGGAGCCGAAATGTCTTGATTCTGAAAACAGTGTCCAGATGACTACGACTTAAACCTTTTCTATGATATCACTGAGGTAAGTGTTTTTGTTCTTCAGGTATATCTGATGATTTTGCATGTGCTTGAATATCAAAAAAACATTACAGTGCTGCAGCAAGTTGTCTTGTGTTAGACTTGTTTTTTTATTTTACTGTTGAGTCTTGGTGGTATGGTTTGTAGCATTACATGTTATAATGAATGTACTTTACAAATTGCAAGTGAATGACATTTAGCCATTATTCTAAAATCTAATCTTAATCTGTAAACACAGATTTAGAGAACAGAAAACCATCTGTGACTAAATGAAACACATATCAGCTGAGGTAACTGAAGCTACTGAATTAGGTCTCAGGACTAATTTAAATAGAAATAACATTTGCGAAATATGACACATACTGTGTGTGTTCATTCTAAAATGCTATATAGTACCAGTGGCACATAGTGTCCTTTTGATTGCATGTGTTAATGATGATATTCTTACCAACGAGTAACTCATTATGGTTTTGGATTGCTATACACACTGAGCTGCCAGTTTATTAGGTACATATTAGGTACATCGAATACCAAATCAATACATCAGTCCTACAATAAAGCCAACCTTTACAAAGCTTACTGTATATACCCATTTTTTGATGATAATATGTCAGAAAGGTGTTGATTCAATTCTATAGTCATATGGTTGTGTTATATTTGTCCATCCCCAGTAATGTCAGTGGGGGTTGTCATAATGTTTGGTGTCATTCAGATGTCTGAGGTTTGGATAAATTAAGATTACTACTGCATGTACTGTATGAGAGTTTCCCCTCTGGGATCAATAAAGTATTTCTGATGAAATCCGAATGGGGCGAAGAAAAAACGAAGGCATATTTTTCCTCTCTTTGCCTGAAGGGAGTTTTAGGGGAGAGTGTTTGGGTCATATGTGCTAAAATGACTCAAAAGCTTACTCCCTAACAAGAAGACAATTGATTTCAGCTCAGAGGCAAATCTCTCGCAGTGTTTTGATTAGGGTATCTAAGAAGTTTGAAATCTCCCCAGCTCAACACGAGCACACAGAGCTGGGGGCACTTTTGACAACCGTAGTGCTCTACAGAATTATAGCATGCTCTGAATTGCAAAGCACAGCATTTGAATAGGAACAAAGCCTTGTTAGACAAAATTATCAATAATCAAAGACATTATTAATTTATAGTGAAACAACACAAAGTGTTTATGCCAGATTAGTCCTACAGAGTGCAATAATGAAATTAAGTATAGGCTGGAGTATTATTGCACACATACACACTCCCGCCGTCACACACAGTGTATCCTGCAAGCCTCTCTGGGTCTTTAAGAGGCGTTTAACTGGGTTTATTAAAAACTCTCTGAAATGAAGAGCTGCAATGAGCTGTTAATTGAGGGATGTTCTCTACTGTAAAGGTTAATAAGTTACTGCCACATAATAATGCATCTTGTATTAGGAAGTCTCTCTGTGACGGCCGCCCAAAGTGTGTGTATGTGTGGGTGTTTATGTTTTTGCTTGTGTTTGCATTCAGTTATCTCTCTTTGTCTATATGCTGTATCTCCCCTCACCACTTCACATGGCTTATAGTTCACTGGCTTACTCCTTTTCTCTCTCTTACACACACAAACACATGCACACGCGCATGCATAAAACACAAAGACAGCTTTATCAAATAATGGAAATCTGAGTTTTAATAAATCAATAGTCATAAGTCTATTTTAGTATTAACTTACTGTTTAAGCAAAATAAATGTGCTAATGGGATCAGACGATTTCATTTGATTTAAAGGAAAAACCCCAGTTTCAAGTTTCAGGAAGAAATCAATCATTTACAATGTGCATCATGTAGTTGATGCAAATTACTACAAGAACATTCTTGAAACAGGTTGATTTTTTATCAGAAACAACATTCTGTATGTCACCTTCGAGGATACAGAAATGTTTTTCCTGATTTAAAGGACTAGTTCAAATTTTTGGAAAATGTGCGTGTTTGCTTTCTTTCAAGGAGTTAGGTGAAAAAGACTACTCTCGTATCTGTGTGTCAAGTACAGTACAGAGCTAGAGCCGGAAGGCAATTAGCTTAGCTTAGCATAAAGAGTGGAAGCAGGGGTAAACAGCATGTTACAGCATGTAACTCCGCCTTTAACCACAAATTGTCTTTTTTATATTTCTATTTGTGTATGGATTAAACTGTTATACAACATGTTGATAAATAGGTCTTAGAGTTGCTGGTAGGTATATTTTAAAATTTTGGAGAGCCAGGCCAGCTGCTTCCCCCTGCTTCCAGTCTTTATACTAAGCTAGGCTAATCACCTGAAGGTGATACTTAGCTGAGTATTAAGCTGAGTATTGATACTCATACTTACTGCACTTAATGCACAGACATGTGAGTGGTATTAATCTTTTTATGTAACTCTTGGCAAGAAAACAAATAAGCATTTTCCCAAAATGCATAACTATATCTTAGAGAAAAACAGGATTGTAAAAAATATAGCAAAACAAAATAAGATAAGTTGTTAAAGTGGACTTTTAAATACATCTTCCCCAGCATTATCTCTTTTCCCTCCATCCTACCGTAAGACGCAGGAGTAGAGGCCCGCATCCTGGAGGTCAGCAGGTCTGAACCAGATGGCATCCTCCTCCTTACTCATATGTACTCCGTCGAAAGAAATGGGCTCCTCGAAGTCGCTGTGGCCCAGGCCAGAGCTGCGGTACCACATGAGGCTGAGGCCCACACTCTGTGTCTGGCTGTAGTTAGCACGGATGTAACCATAGAACAGAGCGCACTTCAGCCGCACCGGCTCACCCTGCAGCACCCGGTACTTAAGGTAGTCCACTGACCAATCTGTACAGCCATCCACTTCAGAGAAACAGACAGAGAGAGAGGCATTCATTAACACATTACTAGCGTGTGCATAAAAATAAGTGAAATAATAAAATATGTATGGACACATACATAATTGCTTGCAGTGTGATAACAGCACATATAAATTTATTAATTTATTAATTTATATGTGCTATTTAATATATCATATTTAAAGCAAAACAAATAGCAAGAACATATGAGAGGGATGAAGATTACCAGGTCATAAACCACCCACAATAATCCTTATTTATTAGAAAACCCTCACTTAAATAGCTTTTTTAGTAATGAGACACTAAGCTGCGTACAGCATGAACATATTTTTTTTCCTGGTGTATACTGCATGGATATTAATGTAATTCAATGTATTTTAACTCCATATTGTGTGTGAGCTTTTGGAAGATTACAATGTTACTCTGCAATGCCTGTGATAGACATATCTGCTCTTCTCTCCTATCTTGACGCTGCTCACACATCTAGGTCATGTGTGCCACCATGGCCTCTGCAGAAACAGCTTAGACGCTATCCTGCAATATCCAAACACACAACCACTGTGCAATTTGGGAATGAACTGTAAAATGTCAGGCTCCTCCAAGTGCTGAGGATGCACCACAGCTCCAGTGCAAAAGAGTGCAAGGCTAGTTCATTAACTGGGAATACGCCTCGAGCTCTTGCATGCAGAGCACAATGTGTTCCTTGTCCAATAGTTATTTGGACAGATATATTTTTTAGGCCCTTTATCTCACATTTTTGTCCTGAGCTAACAAGCTAGCTCAGCTATCATCCTTTCTCTTTGTACTGCATGCCACTTACTAAAGATACTCTACCGTGACCGGACTGAGACTTTGGTCTACGTGTCCACCTATGTTAGTGTGCAAACTACAGTGAAAGTAGAGTAGCTCATTTTACAGACAAAATAACAAGCTAACATGTGCCATACAGATGATATCGCTGCCTAATTTGTGAAATGTATATTTCAACCGCTGCAGTATAACAAGGAGAAGAAGAGGAAAAAAAATGAGGCAGAGGGCACAGCAGCTTAAAGGACATTTGACAAAAATCAAAGACACTGGCACAGCTCCTCAGGCACTCTGGTCTATTCTAGTTCTAGCGAACAGATCTCTCTCAATTCCCAAGCTACCGGAGGTTAACCTATGGCCAGCTATCAGTCTCTGACTAATTAGCTAGCATTTGTTTATCCAGCAGGTGTATATTAGGGAGTACATGTGTGTGCATGTGTAACCAGAGAAACTGAGAGAGAGAGACAGAGAGAGAGAGATAAGCTGCTGCGTGCCAGTCTGTGAGTGATACAAAGCCTCACAGGGACAGCTATCCTTGTAATTAATACTCTTAATTACCAGGGAAGTAATGTGTGTCTTTGTGTGTGTATGTGTGTGTGTAGGTGTGCGTGTGCATGTGTTTGCATTCACTATATGAATGGTTGTCTGCCTAATTATGTCTGTTAATTACCAGTAGGCTTAGCCACAAATGTGTGTGTGCTTACATATGAATGTGAGAGAAAGAGAAAGTGTGTGTGTGTGTGTGTGCAGAGCGTAATGTGTGAAACCCTGTCTAATTATCACTCCTAATAATGAGTGCAGGGCCCCTATAGATGCAAAAAGGCACATGTGCACTCTCATATGTGTTCAAATGCATTCCTCACAACTTTAAAGTTGATTATACAACAGTTAGGCATCTTACTGATGAACACTATTAACAATTTAAGCACGGAAGACAAGCTGTATTTTTGACAATTGAGTTATATGGTTAAATTATTAAAATCTAATGCCATTTTCCATTATTATTTTAAACCCCCCCCCAGCAGAATTCACTTCCATTTTGTGCATCTATCTTCTTTGAACATTTAAGCATTAAATAAGAGATAATCATCAGAGAAACTAAAAACAGACAGACAGGTCTGCCTTGATGCAGAATGTAATAAGGTTTCTCAGTTTTTGTCCAACTATTCATCCTCTGAAATTTGTGAATTTCCTTTGAAAGCAGCAGTCCTCTGCCCTCTCTGCATATCAATCTACTAATCAGCAGGGACAGTGGAGGCTTCATTCAGCCTTTTCTTTATTCACCCTCTACACCTCTAATGGATATGACCTCTGCCTCTCTATCACAATCTCCATTTCTGCCCACAACAAAAACTGTTTATTCTAACGAGCTTGTATCCTGATTCGCAATGAAAGAAAACATTTTATTCAGTGGCGGTGTGCCAGCCATTTGCTTTCACCATGCAGAGTTGCAGACGTGTGCTGTCCGAGAAAAAACTCCCAATACATAAGGGCATGCACATGTAAACACACAAGGAGACCTTTCATTCCTTACAGACCTCCCAATGGGAGTTGTCTAATGTGGTGGCCTTTGGGGGGGCAAACCATATTTACGTCTGAAACTCAAAACGGTTTTATCAACTCAATTAGAGGCTGCCATTTCCAACATCGCCACGCTGGGCTGGAAAATCAATGCTTCCCGCTGGAGGAATACTGCAATCCTCACCTCTCACTCTCTCTCTGCTGACAGCACATACACATCTACACACACAGAAATACAGGATCCCTCCGTTCTCCTCTGTGCACCTCTGGGACATTACACCTTTAGTAGCGATTCTGTTCAGCCCCTCTCAGACAAGCCCATAGTGTAAAGGATGTGTCCATATGGGCACATTCCCACATGGCTGTCAGAGGGAAACTGGCCCTTGCTCCACAGAATCTCACTGCAGCACTGTAAGCTGCAGCATTCCTTTACTGGCTAGTGCTACTCTGCTGCTGATGCCCTAACACTGCTATTTCACATGATGTGTAGGGCATAGATATGGCTGGTGCAATGAAACAGCAAGGTGGGAATGTCAAGCTACAGGATATGTCTGTCTGTGTGTGTGTGTGTGTGTGTGTGTGTGTGTGTGTGTGTGTGTGTGTGTGTGTGTGTGTATGTCTCAGAGAAACCTTATTACATTCTGCGTCAAGGCAGACCTGTCTGTCTTCATGTGACACTAAAGGCGAGGCAATAAATACAGACCCCTGAGCTACAATAAATTTACCCACATTCATGCACAAACACTCATAGAGCCACACAAACAAGCAAATGCACACTCACAACAACCCGACCCTCAAACACACAATCACAGAGTGGGCTCCGTGTCATCTAAGTCAACTCCTGCTTTTCCTTCCCCCCATAATCAAATTCCCATTATCCTTTCACAACATTATATCATTCAAGTGTGCCTGACTTTCCTCCTTACATGTCTCTCACTCACTCTCATGCCACATTCAGTATTCGCCCTCTCTTCTCTCATCACTACCTGCTCTCTTAATGAAGTGTAATTATCAGATGTTGGGTGGGCGGCAGGGTTCTCGCAGGCCAGGAAGACATTCAATGATCTATATGTGGATAAGGACTCTTAATAACATTCTGTCTCTCTCAATCGTTCTCTCCTCCTCAGCTTACACCCACTGCACATACATGACTCCATCTCCCTATCCAGCCGACTCGTTCCCTCTAGCTTGGCGTTGATGTTTTTCCTCCTCCATTACTATTTAGTTATTTCTAACTGAATTTTAGAACAATAACGAATAATTTCTTCTTTGTTCATTATACTGTAGAATATTTTTTTATATGAAACAGATACCTTACAGAGCAAACATCATGTATAACCAATAAACCCTGGGGGCAAAGAAATGACCAACATTATCCATTATGGAAATTCACCTATGTATTCTTGGCAAAGGCTAATTACGTACTATAGATCCCCATGGTTTTCTGGCTCCACAAGTGCGGGTAATGTGGCTGAGGCAATTGTGCAGAATCTATAGTAAATGGTTCACTGCACCAGTAAGCCTTGGGATAAGAAAAATACACCACCCATAATCTTTCTGCAAATTACAGTTGTAAGTCCTCTCTACTGAGATAATACAGTATGAGTTAATTTGATATAAAATGAGTAGTTTATGTGCAACAAAACAGCATTAGTCAAAATCAAAAAATTAAAAGATTAGTTAATAAAGGATCAGCACAATTGATCAGAACCTGAGTCTCAACCTGCAGTGCTAGAATCCTGGTTACACTGTGTGTGTCTGTGTCTGTCCCCTGATTTTGAGTCTTTCTTCCAGGCTAAAGACTTGTTGGCCTCAAAACAGAGGTAGGTGTTCAAAGCATCTAACCTGGGTGAATTCTGCATTACTTTAAGTGTGTTTCCATCCACCTGCTTCTATATGCATTTTCAATTTATGCATAAAAAAACCTGATTGGAAAAACTGGGAATTCTAAAAAATGTCGAAATATTGCTTTTCCCTTGGCTGTGGTGGAAGAATTGGTATATCAATAAAAACAAAATGCGACAAAGTGCAATGGAAACAAACTAAGTGAATAAATCATGAACCATGTGATGTAAACATCACACAAGCTGCTCCTCCGCTGAAGAGATGAAAACTGTGTGGACCGATGAGGAGACGTTTCTCAAATTAATAGACAAAACAAACATAAATGCCATATTTCCATCATGTTTTCCACATGGTTTTGACTGGCACTCTTTTAATTACATCATCTTGTTGTGCCCTCTTCTCCTGCAATTGTTTAGTGGTACCCAACTGGAGTATTGCCCTACCAACTGTTTATCTTGATGTGCCCAACTCCTTGCATGACAATACTGGATGGAAACACAATTAAAATGTACATTTTCTTAAAATTTGTGCTACATTTGGATGGAAACTTGACTTGTAATTCAGTTAAAGACACGTTAAGGAATTGACCATTTATAGCAAATGGTTACACAGTTAGATTTGGAAAAGGCTTTGCTCTTTGAGGTAGCTCTCAAAGAATCGGAGCAGTAACACGGATTCTGCTGGGAGAACTAATCCCCCTTCATAACATTAACACATTAACGAACATTAGATCGAAGCATAATCAACATTACCAAAAGATATAGCACATAAGGATGGGGATAGGGTGGCAGAGGAAGCTGCAGCAATAAACAGCGTTGGTGCATCTGTAGAGTAATAGTGAGAAGAGTCAGGTTATAATTTTCACACTGTACACCTGCATGAATGTGACTGGGTGTTACAAGTCAGCTGTTATCCACAGCTTTGAATGAGCCAATGATTGTGAAGTATGAATAAAACAGCTAATGCCAATCAGCTAATGCAATCAGTGCTCTGCCTGAACTAACACAATGCTATTGTGCTATTTATTTTGTCCTGTCCTATGTTAGTTCTAGCTGTAGTTTTGTTGTTAAAAAACATGTTATATAGCTCATGAAAATCATTCTTCTTGTTGCCAACTGTGAAGCTTATGAACAGGACACTATATCAGATGAATTTATGTAAATACTTCCATGGTAATTGTTAACTGATACAGTTCAGAAAGAACAAAACATGGAATTGTGTAAGCACAGTTACAGACCCAGGCCTTTGAAGTGGAAATGCCATTTGCTGCAAGATTCAGCAAACTACAACCTGTTAAGAAAAATAAGCGTCTGTGTCATCCATCTTTGTTGTCTGGGATCCACAACACTAGAACAGACCCAGTTAATTTAGCCTGGCTTTGTTTTGGGAATTGTTGGTCTGTAGTGGTCCAGTTGGGCCAAGATCGGGTTTAACAGGAACTGAAATGGCGTGAATTAGAGCTTTTCTGCATGTGAGTTGAAAAATAATATTAATAAAAATATCATTTATAAATTATTCAAGGCAGAACCTACATCAACTGACAGGTTATCTTTGCAATGTTTTAAGAATATAAATGATACATATATTAGACATATGTTTCACTGAAGCATGGTGGTGTATGTTTGTATTTAACACGCTCTTGTTCCAAGGTCTCTCTCTTTGTCCTTGTATTACACTAAGTAACTTGATATCTGTCTTCTTAATCTCTCCCTCTGTGCTGTGCCACTCCATATTTCTTTGTCTTGAAATCATTTGCTCTCACTGACAGTTCACCATTGTTCATTTATATGCAAATGTGGACCAATACTGATCATTCCTCTCTAAAGATGGTGGTGGACTACCTTTGCTGTCTATCAAAAAAAAAAAAAAAAACAGTTAGAGAGGTAATAGCACTCTACCTTTCATAAATCTACCTTCCTCTTTGTCTTTTTTTTCTGTCATGACTGAATAACAAATTTAGTAATAAAAGTATAGATTTAACTTTAAACAATATGTCAACATATTTTAATGGGTGAATATTTTATCCTTCTTTTGTATAGGTGATTTTGAGACTTCATACTGTAAAGATTAGCACAGAGAAACCAATCAGTCAAAACAATATGTTATGCCCATTTCTTTTGTTTTAATTCATTTGCAAAACCCCTCGACAGCAATGATCTTATTCATTCGTATTCTTTCTTCAGGTTCCTGTTTGTTTTCTGTTATTCTAGTCGATCGTTAGTTGGGGGAATACTGTACACTTATTGCTGCTTGTTTGTACTTAATGTGAAAATAAAATTATTAAAATATTTTAAAAGAATCTAAATTTGAGCAGTATGAGTAATTTTTTTAGGGAAGCATGAATATCAGTAGCTAATTTCATTCCATCCGAGTAGTTGTCGAGAAATCTTGCTGAGACAAAATGCTGGACTTATCGACCAAACAACTGGCCAATCTTAGGTCCTACTGCAAAAATGCACCAAACTATAACATTGCCACTGCTTCCATGTCACCTAAGTTTAAACTCTACAAAGTGTGTGGAAAAGTATACACATATATAATTATAATCAAGGATTGGAAGAGCAGACAGAGAAACAAACAGAGCACGATAGAGACAAGTGAAACTGTGATGGGATGTGATGTGAAGGCTATATATGCAAAGCAAACAAGCAGCATGTCTGCCAGGACTGCTGCCATACAGCTACCCACTGAAACAAACCCCCACCTGAACAGCCCACTGCCAGACTTGGAATATGTCCTCACTGCTGTAGCTATTGTAGCCTGAATCTGGCTGCTTTTGTTGATTGTTTAAAGAAGTGTTGAGTAATTTACCCTGTATTTGGTTCTTTTACAGCCTTGTTATTTTGTTTGTAGAAAGTTGCCTCATTTTTCTCTGTAGCTTCTCTTATCATAACTCACAGAAAATGATACTGAGTAAGGCGAAAGGGACAGGTGCTAAAAACAGTGGGATATTAGTTATTGTAGTTTGGCCCGCTGATCTGGGCCGTTTACCAACACGGGCAGCAGCTGCAGCACCGGCTGTGACACACAGCTCATGGAGGCAATTAAAGTATTTGAAATCCTTTTGTGTCAAAATCCTACTCCTTCTCGGAGTCATAACACACAGACTTGATACACATAGTTTTGGATTATGTTTAGTGTGACCTTACACTTCCAAAGGATTACCTCCAATGTCCGTTGCAAATAAATGTCCATAAATCCGCTCTGAAAAAAGACACTCCTCATAACTCCAGAACTTGTCTGAGAATCATCATGTTTTTCAGTTTTCTTTAGTATCAAAGTAATACAGTGATAGTTGTCTGAACATCCATGGGCATATTGTAAACAGCAACTGCGAATAGCTCATTCGGCATACTTTTAATGGTGCCAATTTGCCTAAATGCGAACAACTATAGGCTTAAGAAATGGGGCACAAGTTGCAGCCCACAACATTACTAACTGACTCCATGGCAACACTATACTTCCTGTTTATATCCCCGCAAAGCCCCCAAATTATTGGAACTGTAGTGTCAACACTTAGAGCATGATTATCCTCTGAATAGAAGTAAGACGAATAATAATAATAATAATAGGAGTTACAAAATCGATTAATATTAACTTAAAACTTAATATTAACTTAAAACTTAATGTTAACATCATTGGAAGGGAGCTATAAAATCGGTTTGACCTCATAGCTCATTTTGCTCTGATAATGTCCTGATAACATTCTTGTGCATGTTTTGAAAGTGTCCTTACATCAACCTTTTGGAAATGTGTAAATTCCAAAATGGCTGATATACTACAATTTGATTGTGTTCCAGACTCTGCCTTGTGTCTGTAACAACAACTCTTTCACACGTAATCAGAAAAGGATGCTCTTTTCTTCTTTTTTGGTTGACAGTAGTCTACCGCAACTAAAAAATATTTTATATAGTATTGGTTTAGGTCTCATTTTAACATTTAGAAACACTGGCTTTTTACTATCAGGAAGATTGTGAACATGGACTGCCTCACTGTGAGGTTAAAAAAGGCCTTCCCTAAGACTATACAAGCATGGACTAAGATGGCAACCGCTATTAGGGACCTTGCCTAACGAGTAAATGCATGATAATGAACTTCCTTAATGTCTGCTGTAATGGCTGTTATGCTCCAATGCCTGTATTGCATTACACTGTCTTTTTCCCTTTATTTTATATTTTCCAGGTTGTTGTTCTATTGTTGCTGGTGTGTCTGTTGTGTTTGGTTATGATTATGTGGAAAATGCAAAAATAACTCAAAGACAATGAATAGCTAGGCAAGGCAATGCAAGGCAAGTTTATTATATTATAGTATAGCACTATTTCAGAAACAAGGCAATTCAAAGTGCTTTACATAAAACATAAAAGCAACATAGGGCAATATAAAAAGACATTTAAAAACACTTAAAAATAGTTAAAACAAGAGAAAATAAAAACAAGATAAAACAGGAGAGTAAAAGTTACAGTGCAGCATAAGAAATGAATCATTACTTAATTACAAAAGACAGCAGCAAACAGAAAAGTCTTCAGCTTTGATTTAAAAGAACTGGGAGTTTCAGCAGACCGGCAGTTTTCTGGGAGTTTGTTCCAGATATATTGTGCATAAAAACTGAACGCTGCTCCGTGTTTAGTTTTGACTCTGGGGACAGAAAGCAGACCTGTCCCAGATGATCTGAGAGGTCTGGATGGTTCATAACGTAGCAGAAGATCAGAAATGTACTTTGGCCCTAAAACATTCAGTGCTTTATAAACCAACAGTAGTATTTTGAAATCAATTCTTTGACAGACAGGAAGCCAGTGTAAAGACCTCCGAACTGGAGTGATGTGATCCTCTTTCTTGGCCTTAGTGATGACTTGAGCAGCAGAGTTCTGAATCAGCTGCAGCTGTCTAATTGATTTTTTAGAGAAACCTGTAAAGACACTGTTACAGTAGTCAAGTCGACTAAAGATAAATGGATGGACAAGTTTTTCCAAATCCTGCTGAGACATAAGTCGTTTAATCCTTAATATATTCTTAAGGTGATAGTAGGCGGACTTTGTAATTGTTTTAATGTGGCTGTTGAAATTCAGGTCTGAGTCCATGACTACACCAAGATTTCTGGCTTTGTTTGTGGTTTTTAAACATTACTGATTGAAGCTGAGTGCTGACTTTTAATCGTTCCTCCTTGGCTCCAAAAACAATTACTTCAGTTTTATCTTTGTTTAATTGAAGAATATTCTGGCACTTCCAGTCATTGATTTGTTCAATGCACTTACTCAGCAGTTGTATTGGACCATAGACCCCTGGTGACATTGTTATGTAACTTTGTGTGTCGTCTGCATTATTATGGTAACATATTTTGTTGTTTTCCATAATCTGAACCAGTGGTAGCATGTAGATGTTAAACAGAAGAGGCCCCAGAATGGAGCCTTGGGAAACTCCAAATGCATTTTTTGTCCGCTCATATGTGTAATTACCTATAGACACAAAGTAGTCCCTGTCCTTTAAGTAGGATTCAAACAGCCTCAGTGCTGTGGTGTACTCGAAAACCTGACGTGAGGCAAATCATTTCAGGCCCTGGTAGATAAAAGTTCAGAGGCTACTGACACAGGAGGGTTTGTTAGCCTGTTGACAGTAGCAAAAAGGGCACATGCATTATTATTGTTTTTGGCGATGACATTAGAGAAGAAGGACCGCCTTGCATTTCTCAGTTCTAAATTATAAATGCGAAGTCTCTCTTTATAGATATCATGATGAACCTGGAGATTTGTTTTTCACCACCTGCATTCAGCTTTTTTCTATTCTTACCAGCATGGCATTTCTCCATGGAGATCTTTTCTTACCAGAGGCAGCCTTAGTGGGTGCAATGGCATCAATAACATTTGTAATTTTAGAACTGAAGTTATCTACAAGCTCATTGACTGAGACCCAAGAGAGGGCAGGTGTGGAAGAGAAAGCCTGAATTAATATTTCACTGATGTTTTCAGTGATATACCATTTTGTGATTACCTCTGTTTGAACATTTGTGTGCACGGCGATAGCACTCTCAAAGAATACACATGAATGATCATAGAAAGCGACATCAGTCACCACAACCTTAGAAATGTTCAGACCCTTGGAGAAGATTAAGTCCAGTGTGTGCCCCTTGTTGGGTGTGGGCTCTGTCACATGCTGAGTCAGTCCATAGTTATCAAGAACACAACACAGTTCTTTAGTCCCTCTGTCCTGGGGGTTGTCAACATGGATGTAAAAATCACCAACAATGACTATAGACAGCAGTTCAGAGGGAATCATTAAACAAAATGGCAACTCCACCTCCTTTCTTATGCACTCAAGCTTCTCTCATAAAACCGAAGTTGGGGGGGGGTAGACTTGATAAGAACAGCTGCACTGTTATCTTTCAGTTAAAAACATGAAATTAAGATTGTGCTCAATAATAAAATCACTGATTAAAAATGTTTTTCCTGCCAAAGACCTGATGTTTAATAACGCTAAATTCACTGTGTTAAAAGCATTATCTGCCAAACTTTTTGCGACAGGGTGTGTCCGACGAGGTATGGATACTAAATTTAACACATTTGAAAACTGGCTGAGGACTTAAAGCCAATTATGGAAGTGGGTGCCGAGGGAGGTTTAGAGGAGAGAAAATGGGAGTAGGGCGAGAGAAGGGGCAGTGGGTACGTTTGGTTCCAGCAGTGACCAGCTCTTTCATCTGGTCAGTGAACTCCAAGAGGGGGAGAAGGGAGAAAGGGTGACTGGAGATGAGGGTGACCTGGATGGGGTTTGGGAGGGTGAAGAAGGTGAATACTCACCGGTGGTTGTTGGTGAGGGGGGAATAGACTCTTCCTCTCAGGTCTGATGTCTCTGATGATTAAAGCTCTCTTCAGGCAGGGGCTGGGTTAGCGCTCCTTCAAGGTTTCTGTCACACAGTGCATTGAATGGACGGTGCATGCAGTTGGGATCCATGTGTTCAGTGCAAACACATTTGGGTATGCAGCCACTATATGCAGGATTCTTTCTGTCAAGTCAGAGACCATATCCTTGGGAAAGCGGAGTATTTTGGTGTTCTTACTGCACATTCTCCTTGCATCTTTTACAGTGAAATCACCCACAATCAGAGTTTGAGGCCCAGTCATTAGCTTTAGCCTTTTACTTTATGATTTACTCTCCTTTAGTCCTTACCCTGCTGTGTGAAGATGAGAGGTTATCCAGGTCATCAGACAGAGATCCAGGGTCCTGCAACAGTGGAGCAAATTTGTTCTGCAGTTGCACACTTTGTTGGTGGGGAGGTTTGTTGCTAACTCTCCCTTTTGCAGCTGTCCACATCTGTGTCCTACTAAGAACAGGGGTTGAAGAGGCGCTCTGCCTGGATGATAATGCTAGCCAGCCAGTCGCTTCACAAATCTCGCTGGACTCTGCCTGTTACTCTTCCTCCCATTTCCCAGGGAAATGATTTACTCTTAGGCTTTGCTCCAAGAGAGTTCCAGTAAGGACTACCACTTGTACATTTATTACCCGGTACAGAGCCCTCCTGTTTGTTGGTAGTCTTGTTGGTGCTAATAAGCCATGTGTTAGCATGCTCTTGTCCACTGCTTTGAGTCCATGGTAAAGTGGTGTCATTACTACATAGTCCATTCATTTCCATGTTCACTTCTAACCGGTGGATTTTGGTTTCCAGCACTGCAATTTTCTGTAGAAGTTTGTGGAAGTCGTCCATGGAGAAGGGAGGCATCTTGCTGCTAATTAGCTTTAGCTAAGTATCCAGTCACTGTAGCACAAACTTATGCTGTTGGTTGGCCGCATTCTAGCTGAGGAGGTCATAAAAGTGCTGAAGATATGGCAATAGCTTACTTTATCTGAATAAATTACAGTCCCAACGATTTATAAGTATCCAGGAGCTGCTGCTCATAATTTCTAGCAGAAAAAACAAGAATATCAGCAAAAGAATGCAAGCAGAGGCAAGAGCAAGCAGCAAAGCGTCTGCACTATAAAAAAGCAAGAAGTTCACTCCCTATACATTCCCTATAAATTGAGGCCATTATCTCCATTAACTTCTGCTCAGAAAACACATCCTGGCCATACCTGTGTGTGTGTGCGTGTGCGCACATGTGTGTCCACACCATTATGACATACTCATCGTATCCTACTGTATGTGAATTAAATGAATTTCTCTGCATCCAATTCTCTGCATCTTGCTTTATTATTTTTTGTTCCTGACATTATTTGCAGTAATGCACAACAGTGTTACATGAAACTACTGAACCTGCACCCGAGGACCACAGAAAGGATATAGGAACAATAGGGAAATGAAGTTAATTTAATTTCTGGCAGTAGATGTTGACATTTGCATACATATTGGCAGAGTAATTTCAAAGGCAACATGAAGCTTTGAGAGATAAACCAAAAACAATACCTAAAAATGAAGCAAATCCTCAACAATGAGATTTACCTCATTGAATCTAAGCAGGTATTCAGAAGGAAACTGCAGGAAAATGTATTTGAGGCTAAAATAACTAGAAAAAGTAATATAGGATGGATTCCGTAAGTCTACACATACAGTGCAGTATTAAAAGTAGTTTATAGACAAATCATACAAACTTTCAAGTTTGCCTGAAGGTGACTCCTGTTTCTATTGTTTCATATAGAAACCAGGGTGAGTTTGTTGACCTTGACCAAGTTCAGCACAGCTCACTCAGATCCTTTTAATAACTCTCCAATTGACTTCAAATTAACCAGAACCCGTTATAGAACAGAAATTTCCCCTGTTGTGTGAGAAAGGGTGTCACTGAGACATTAGCTTTTTGACTTTACTCTCTCTCTCTCTCTTTCCCTTGCTCATCCTTTCTTCCTTTCTCTTGATGATAAAGGGCTCTTTTTAAGGAGAACAGAAAGCTTGTCAGGATTTGGCCAGCTGGGGAAAGTCATTTGAGGCCCAAATTGATGCGCTCGGGACTCTCAATAGTATCTCTCCAATAGTGGGGGCAGGATAGAGGGAGATGTGGTGGCCGGGACATTGTTCCTCGTAAATGGCTCTTTATTTCATAGGCGAAGTTGGGAAATGAGCAGCACCGTTCATAGCTGCTGCTGTCCTGGGGAGGACAGCCATGCGTAAAATAGAACACTAAGAAACAGGAGACCCTAATATCTTAACAACTAAAAAATCTACGGCTCTCCTACATCATGTGCAGTTTTACTGGCAATGGGAACACATGCAAATAAGTTATAAAGTCAAGGCTGTGTATGAACACCATCCATCACGCTGATGGGGTGTGGGCAGGTTACATAGACATGAATTCATACACAGCCTGACTGGCTGGGCCAAGCCCCTTGGACCATGACTGGAAAGAAAGGGCCGGAGGAGGCGAAGCATTTCAAATCACAAGATCTCTAAATGCAAAGTGTGTGTGTGTGCGAGTGTTTTTCTGTGGGGAAATCTCTGTTTTTGCCTATGCAGGTGTCAGTCTGCTGTGTAGTATTAAAATGCCAGTAATTTCTCCTCTCTCTGTCTTTGTGTGTGTGTGTGTGTGTGTGCTGGTGCTCTCCATTGTGCAGCAGTGATCCATGAGATTCAGGCTGAGCTGTCACTCTGCTAATCTCCCCCAGTAGAAATACAGCTTGGAAAATGTCATCTGAACATTCCGAATTGTGTTTACACTCGCTGCAGGTTCCATCGCTTCTAATTTGACAAGTCATTATCACCCATGCTCCTCTCCCTCTTCCCTCTCGCGGCCTGAGACACAAAAATAAAAAGGAGGAGGGAGAATGAAGGAGACAAAACAAGGGCATTAAATTCCACTCACAGACACGCAATTGTGCTCTCAATAATAAGGTAATCCAAACACCTAGGCTAGAATTGGGTGGATTACTGTTATTTTCATTATTCACATGGGCTATTCTGCTTCGGACATCTTTCAAAAAGTAATTCCCTAAGGCCTGCTTATGTTTATAAAATACAAAAACTAGACAGAAGGCCCTCATGGTGAAGCTGTTGGCTGTCAGGTAAAAAGCAGCAGCTGGTGGCTACATATGTAATGGGAGAAGCACATGGCTCTCCACACCCTCAGGCTCACAGTAAATTTAGCAGTGACAAGGACCGCAGTACAGTGGGATTTCAGTATTGGACAGAAAATGGTGGACTGCGTGTCATACAAGTCCTACAAATTTAACGACAAAATACGTTGTTGGTCTATGTACTCCAGAATGACACATACAGTGGTATGAAAAAGTGTTTGCCCCCTTCCTGATTTCTTTTTTTTTTGCATGTTTGTCACACTTAAATGTTTCAGATCATCAAACAAATTTAAATAGTGGTCAAAGATAACACAAGTAAACACAAAATGCCGTTTTTAAATGAAGGTTGTTATTATAAAGGGAAAACAAAATCCAAATCTACATGGCCCTGTGTGAAAAAGTGATTGCCCCTAAACCTTAATAACTGGTTGGGCCACCCTTAGCAGCAACAACTGCAATCAAGCGTTTGCGATAACTTGCAATGAGTCTTTTACAGCACTGTGGAGGAATTTTGGCCCACTCATCTTTGCAAAATTGTTGTAATTCAGCCACGTTGGAGGGTTTTTGAGCATGAACTGCCTTTTTAAGGTCATGCCACAGCATCTCAATAGGATTCAGGTCAGGACTTTGACTAGGCCACTCCAAAGTCCTCATTTTGTTCGAACCCAAGTTCGCTTCAGCTTGAGGTCACAAACAGATGGCCGGACATTCTCCTTCAGGAATTTTTGTTAGACAGCAGAATTCATGTTCCATGGTTTATCACAGCAAGTCTTCCAGGTCCTGAAGCAGCAAAACAGCCCCAGACCATCACACTACCACTACCATATTTTACTGTTGGTATGATATTCTTTTTCTGAAATGCGGTGTTACTTTTACATCAGATGTAATGGGACACACACCTTCTAAAAAGTTAAACTTTTGTCTCGTCAGTCCACAGAGTATTTTCCCAAAAGTCTTGGGGATCATCAAGATGTTTTCTGGCAAAAATGAGACAAGCCTCAATGTTCTTTTTGCTCAGCAATGGTTTTCGTCTTGGAACTCTGCCATGCAGGCCATTTTTGCCCAGTCTCTTTCTTATGGTGGAGTCATGAACACTGACCTTAACTGAGGGAAGTGAGGCCTGCAGTTCTTTGGATGTTGTTGTGGGGTCTTTTGTGACCTCTTGGATGAGTTGTCGCTGCGCCCTTGGGGTAATTTTGGTCGGCCGGCCACTCCTGGGAAGGTTCACCACTGTTCCATGTTTTCACTATTTGCTCTCACTGTGGTTCGCTAGAGTCCCAAAGCTTTAGAAATGGCTTTATAATCTTTTCCAGTCTGATAGATCTCAATTACTTTCTTTCTCATTTGTTCCTGAATTTCTTTGGATCTCGGCATGATGTCTAGCTTTCGAAGATCTTTTGGTCTACTTCACTTTGTCAGGCAGGTCCTATTTAAGTGATTTCTTGATTGAGAACAGGTGTAGCAGTAATCAGGCCTGGTGTGGCTAGAGAAATTTAACTCAGGTGTGATAAACCACAGTTAAGTTATGTTTAAATAGGAGGGGCGATCACTTTTTCACACAGGGCCATGTAGGTTTGGATTTTGTTTTCCCTTAATAATAACAACCTTCATTTAAAAACTGCATTTTGTGTTTACTTGTGTTATCTTTGACTAATATTTAAATTTGTTTGATGATCTGAAACATTTAAGTGTGACAAACATGCAAAAAAAAAAGAAATCAGGAAGGGGGCAAACACTTTTTCACACCACTGTATATGCTTTTTCTTATGCCACAAGGTCGCTACTATCAACAGGATGACATTGCCATTTCAAAAATATAACTTCTTTCTGCTCTTTTAGGCACAAAAACAGCTTGGTAAGGTTAAGGGAAAAAACATGGTTTGGGTTAATATAACTACTTGGTTAAGGTTAGGGGACCTTTGTCACCATGGTTAAAAGAAATCAACGATGTTGACTGTCAGTAGGGAATAGAAAGCGAATTGTGGTCTTTGAATCCACCTTGACCTCATCATCAGTACCATGGCCGCTAGAAGGCTTTGTCACTCGAACGTAAACAAACGTTTTATGGAAACTGATGACTGATGCACTTGTTTTTCTTGGGAGGACAGGCTCCCCTCATATTATGTGTAACTGTATACACATACTATGACTGTGACTTTGTTAGGATGTTGCACAATATCTTGTCATCCAATAGCTATGTCTGAACTTGATGAAATCTGTTCCGTTTAAGATTCAAATAGATGCAGGCACTCAGCAAACAGACTGCACTGATAAATCCAGACAAAAATCCAGCCCCCCATCCTGAAAAACTTCTTAAAACTGAGCTGTCTCTTCAAAAGTTCAGTGGGCCATTGGATTTTGTATCCTCAGGGTTTGTGAATGAGCATTTCTCATGACCTCGATTACCAAGCGTGCAACTTACAGCCTGGGGGGAGGGCGGGGGGACTCCAAAATACACAATATAACTGCAGACAGGGACACACAGAGGAAAAGGGGTCTTAAGTAGAGGCTACCACCACTAATGGTTAACTGTGCCAATCCCTGCAGATCAGCCCTTTAACTCAGATTTGTGCTGCACTGTGACTCTATCCATGGCGCTATCCATGGTGCTGAACAGTCATGGGTATAACTCTCACGTTATACCCATGACTGTTCATGACTGTTACTTAAACCTGCAATAACTGTTCAATATACAATATACAATATTCTTTGTTTTATGCAAGGGCCTCAGTGGCTTAGGCATCTGTTTGTCTAGAGAAGAGAATGTTGTATTTTGGTGTGCTTGTTAAATTTGGAGTTATTTTATGTTTAAAACATGGCATGATGGTGTGGTAAGTAATTAGAGGCAAAGTAAAATAATCCACTTTTATTTAACGTTTTTCCTGTTGGCTTTGGTGTTTTTTTTACTCTGACCTCTAAAACAAATAGAACAGTATAAGAGGAAACCTGTGTCTTAAAAACAAACCAAAATATAAATAAACAAATAAAATCATGGCCATGGTCGAATAATAAATGTGATGTTAAATCAAGGTGATAGCGGGAGAACTGACAATGAGAGAGAGGGTGGGAGAAGGATGGAAGCAATGACCCATCCATCTATCCAGTCAGTAAAGAGACATCTCCCGTGAGAGCGACTATCGGGGCCAGATAAGTTAATGACACGACTGCCCTAGGCTTAGACCCAGGGACCATGCCCATGATCATAAAAACACACACATATGCACACACACACAGAGCTCAAGTGATTTCTATTCAAACTTTTTTACCGCCATGCCCTCTAAAGAAAGTAAACAGCCATGAAGGACTGATACAATGTGAGAGCGAGGTCTATCCATCAGTCCACACTCATCAACTGATGCTGGTTATTGATTGATAACACAAAGTTGAACAGGTCAATAACAACCTGTTATTCATATCATTCACTCTGCTAAAGTGCCGCTAGTGTTTTGCCGGCACATGCCCCAAAATGATTTCTCCTATTTCACCTCATCCTCTTTCTGTCCTTTCATCCCTTAACAAGGTCAGAGATTCGTAGAGAGTGACCACTTATGTAACAAGCTGAAACACTCAGACGCTTCTCTCATAGACAACAACACGGTTTAGCAACACACACATCCATAAACATGTGCATTAAAGCACACACAGTATGATGTTGATTTGATAAGAAGTTTTATTACTTGCATCCCTCCCCCTAAACCCCTTTTTCTGGTTCCTCACCTCCCTCTCTCTCTCATTACAGGAATCACAGTAGGAGGGTGGGGGGAGGGATTGGGGGGGCGATGAAACAACAGTATGATGCCCCCAATGAGTTTCACTCCCTTGGTTTCATGCCATGACACCTTCCGGCTTATACCCTACATCGATCCTCATTCGATCCTCTGTTCATCCCCTTGTGCTCCATCCTCATTTAATCCCACCTTTCAATCTCAACCCCTCTCATCCCAACATCCACGACCTTCATTCAACTCCCCATCATTAAATTTGCATACATAAGAGCAGATATAACAAGAACACCAAGTGATAATAAAACACCAGCAAAAAGTCTTGAGAGATAGAAAAGGTTGATTAGAAGTTGAAAAGCAGAAGAATGAAGAATCACTGAACAATGTGTGTGTATTTGTTTAATGTGTGCCAGTTATGTATGTGAGTACTACGAGCGTATATGTGCTGTTTACAGTATATATATTACACCACTTGTATTCAGGGAGACGATAAATGAGCAAGTGCTGAAGATGAAAGGACATTTTCAATTAAGATGAGTATGAAGCCTGGTTCATTAATAATGCAAAAATCATTACCCCCATTACGATAGCGCCCCAGTTTAAAGACACTGTATATGTGCATGTGTGTTTGCTTGCCAGCTTTTGCATGCAAGCGTGTGTCTAGTGTGTAAGTAAAATGGACTCCTCGAGTGATTTGATGCAAATAATTTATTCCCCTTAATGGCCAAAGGAAAAAGATTTACAGATTCTCAGAAATCTGCACAGCTTTTGTGTGCATGTGCATACTGAAAGTGCATGCTTTGGTGCACCTGCATGCATGCACAGGGACAGGAGAGTGCAAGAGAAAGAGAAAGAAGAAACAATGAGAACAGTCAAATAGGCAAACTTTGTCCGATGCGTTCTTCTAAAATATTTATGTAGCTGGAGATTTCTGTCCCTGATTCTGAGTCCAATTAAAGCTCATCTCTAAATGAATGCGCTTGTGCAGGAGCCAGAAGGGGAAGCAGCAGCAGTCTGCAAAAGCAGCAAACACAACATCAAATCTGCTACTAAATCTTACTGTCTACATTTCATAACACCATACTGGAGCACACCTACAGTACGTACATGCAGCATTAACATACAGTGAGAATAAATACACAGACACACCACCTTCATCCATGAATGCAACACACTAACCACACAATATCATGTACTTATTTGCTATGCTTGTGCTGACATTATAAATTACTGCCTGCATTTAATGCCACAGCAAACTCCAGATATTAACCTGCTAGGAAGGAATTAAAGCAATCCCTTTTACGTCTGAAACTGCTGAATTATTCAGCGGCTCACCAATAGCCTTTGGGTGGGCACATCTAAGACAAATGACACAGATGCTAACATGGACTGCTCTCCAGTGGCACACACATTAGTCTCATGAAGTTACCTCATAAACATCCAGGAACCAATGGGAGAAGAGAGATTCATGGAGACTTAAGAGATGAACTCAACAACAAAAATTTAAATAAATTCTACCAACTAACATAACATGGATTCCTCTTTGCTCTGTCTCTGTGATTCCTGCTCTCCCTTGGCCTGGAGAACAGGGAGGGCAGTGCCTGTGCGGCAGCTTTAAATAGGAATTAGCAGCGTTTAATTGTGATAGTGATTGAGTATGGGTCCCTGGGGTGGGTCTGCTCATTGTTACCAGGCCTTGTAAATCTACAGTAATCCTCCCAGTGCAGACCAGAAACACACACGAATATTGTACATACACATGCATGTAAGTATTGTACATACATGCATGCCTATTTCTTTCTAACAGAAAAATGAATATATAAAAAATAAACATAAAATCCACCCCGACACAACCCACATGCCTGGCATAAGTGGAAGAAGTGATTTTTTAAATTCTGTACATCAATCACATAAATTATATTCAGAGCCCTGAACCTAAGTTTGTCTCTTGATATATGATTATAATAACTATGTTATCCAGAGTTTGGTTCCTTATAAGTACTATCCATACTGCTCATTCCGTAACATTTGGCCTCCACCCACTCATCCACCCACACAAACGCAGACACATGGTTGGTGAGACACAGTGAGAGTGCAGAACTAGTTTGCAGCTTGCTGACTCTATCTCCTCCAAGCTTTCCACAGTCAGGGTTCACCTGTCTCTGCACTTTACATATTTCCAAATCTAGCACCAGTTTGTGAACTTCACTGAGCCCCGCACAAAAGATCACTGCAACAGCCTGATCAGCCAAGGTTAGTAAGTACTTCAGCCTAAACTGCAGAGGTGAGAAGAGGCAGCTGTATGGTCCTTGTTCAGTACACAGCAAAGAGGACGGCAGCTTCAGAGGCGTAAAAGCCAAAATCCATTAATCCCTTTAGGGGTTGGGACACACAGTGAGTATTCCAAGCTGACATACTAAATTCCGCATGTGGTTTCTGAGCTTAAATGTCTAAATATCCCAACATAAATCGACCCTGCTGCTTGTGTTAACAAAAGAAAGGTCAAGCTCGAGGCGATTGATGCATGTATTGAATTTCGAAATTTAAATATTTCAGCTTTGAAAATGTCCCTTCAAGGCATTTCATCAGCTAACTCTAAGGACAAATAATACAAGGAAATAGACAAAAATAGCCACTTACACAAGATGGACATAACAACATGAAAAATAATATACATACAATAAAATCAGTGGTGGAAGAAGTATTCAGATCCTTTGCTTAAATTAAAGTAGCAGTACAAGAATGGAAAATATACTCAATTACAAGGAAAAGTCCTGAATTAAAATTTGTATTTAAACCTGCAATAACACAACACATTGTGAACACTACAATGACATTTAATCACCTTTGAAGTTGATATGGCGAGCTAGTTAGCAAATAGTTTATTTACACATCCAGCAGTTGATATTCACTCTCCTTTAGCTTAGTTTTTGGTCTCTACCAACTCCTGAGGTATCTGGTTCTTTAGCTGCAAATTGCTCAACTATGTTCACCAGCTAGTTGCTAACTTTGTATGTCTGCTGTTTGGTGCTGAGCAGGAGCTTTATCTGCAAAAACAGCTGCCTGCTGTGGCCAAAAACGATGCCCTTTCAGGGTGTTATGTCACATATATATGATATATATTACTCTTTTATTATTACTGATGCCTTAAGATATAAACAACATTTTAATGTTGCAGCTGGTAGATTTGAAGCTGATTTTAACCACATTATACTGTTGGGTAATTTAATCTGTAACAATTTAATAAACTGATCATAGTTATGTTAAATCTGAATATGAAGCTCTCAGATAAACATAGTGGAATAAAAAGTACAATAAAGCCCTTTCAAATACAGTGGAGTATAAGTATAAAGCAGCATAAAATGGAAACACTCAAGAAAAGTAGATGTTCTTCAAAATTGTAATTAAAGGTGCAATGTGTAAGAATTGAGACTATTCTCCACTCTCTTTGAATATTTTAAACTCTTGAATCTCTTAAATTTTTACACATTGCACCTTTAATACTTGGTACTTAAATATGGGTAAATTTACTTAGTTACATTTCACCACTGAATATACAGTGTAATGCAATCAAATAAAAGAGCACATCAATAAATACAACAATAATTTGATGTCTTTCAGATTTGTAAATGGGTGTAGTTTGTTAACCTATCCTTTTGTTAGAATAGAGCACAAGAATCAATTTCATAGAAGAAGTGAAATCAATTTCAAATATATAGGAAAATGTATTACAAAATGTAGCCCTGCGTAATTTGACCCAAGTCGTTTAAAGTGCAATATAGTGCATTCAATTCAAATATATAAGAAAGTAATAAAACCGGTAGTCATCTATTAGCATGCCCTGCCCTAACATTTATGTGCATGCACTCTGTGCTCACATATACAAAGAGCCAGCGCACAAGCCCACATTGAGAAATTGTATCTGCTGCTCTCTCAGGCATGCACTTCATATACTATTTTCATATTCAAGCACACAGTGGGTAAATGCTCCTCTCTGGTGCTCTGTAGGTGTTGTGGAAATAAATATTTTATACTAGAATCTAATTGCATTTTGTGGCCCTAAGCACCCTACCAGACAATCAGCAATACTGCTCTAATGGCTATGCTCCTCAGTATATGTTGGAAGGTGCACGCACACGCACACATGCACACACGCACACACACGCACACACACACACGCACACACACATGCTACAACCTGGTTTATGGATTCTTTCCAGAAGCTTTCACACATCTGCGTTATGCATTTGTACACCAGCGGTCTCTTATATAGGTCTATAGGTCATAGAGCTGTGTGTGTTTATATGTATCTATGTGGGTCTGTTTACATATGCAAAAGAAGCAGAATATACTGAATCTCTTCTACAGAATCTGTGAAGCATACAGTCATGTCACAGAGGACTGAGTGTGCCCTTTTGCTTCTGCTTATTGACAGGAATGGCCTTGTACATTTCACATGAGAGTGTTTTGAGGTTAAGCATATCCACATATAAACACATACACAGACATGCTATAATAAACTTACATTAAAAAAATGGGATTACTGTATTAGTGCATCAGTAAGGGATCTGTGTATCCTAAAAAATCAGCATCAAGAACTAGCACAAACAAACAGACAAACATAGAGATAACTAAATCCTGTTTGGGCTACAGGCCACGGAGATTAAGTATTGTCCTCCAATGATGGCGTTATTGACAATCGACAGAGCCAGACTTGTATAATCTAAAGGAAATGCCAAATCAATATCCACTATCGGATCCAGCACCTACCACTCAGATGAGGGTTTAACCCACTCAAACAGGAGCCTGAAAAGCTCTATCAACCCCGAAGGCCAACTACCAGACAAATCCCAAGCCCAAAGGTTTTAATAAGGGAATCTAAATAATCGTAAGGGCACAGGCTAGCCTTGGCTTTGTTTTTTTGTGTCTTTCAATATGGGCTGATGAATAGTGTAGAGAGTGGATGCCGGACCAGCATCTCCCCCCATATACACAGACAGAGCAAACAAACAGATGGTCACATAGTCAAATATCATTTTCTAAAGGTCGAGCTGTGAAAACAAAATAACTCAAAACACTAAAAAATGCAGTCCACAGTGAGTCCATAACTACTCTAGTCTGCTGCATCCCAAGCCTACTGCAGGGCTGCAGAGGTCCACAGAAATCCCTTTAGGATTACCCAGTATGGCTGTGTGTGTATCAGTGATGCACAGTCACAGGGTGGGCTCAGTGCAGCGCAAAACTCCGATATGGTTTTCTGCTGGCACACAGCCAGCATTTACATATGAATAAATATGAAAAAAAAATCAAATAAATAAAAGGAAAGCAGGGAAAAATAATCCTGTTAAAGATCAAACAGCAGGCACCCTTTCCCCTCTCCCTACGTTCTCTCCTACCTCAATTTTTTTTCAATTTATACCTATATTTCTCACGTTGTCTATGCTCCCACCTTTCTCTCTTTTTCCTCACTTTCCTCACTCGTCTTCTAGGCAACTATACCTTTACTTTCAATATTCATTTGTGGTTCTCCTCATCTTAATTCTCTCCATCTTTTCCCCTTCTCCCCCATCTTCCATCTGCTTTTCGATTTCATGGCCAGTCATATCTTTAATCTTGCTCTTCCCCCTTTTCCCCTGTCCAATGCTCCCTCACTGCCCCCCCTCCCTCTTCTCTAGCGCAGAACTAAATGGAGATTAATGAAGGGAGGAAGATGTGTCTGTCATCCAGACAGTCTGATGCAGCCACCACAGCCAGTGAAGTACTGGATCTATTCAAAACACACCAGGAAAAGCTTTGCACTAATACTGCTCCAGCTGAGAAGAACTACAGATTAGCCCTCCACTTCTATTTAGATGATTTATAAATAGTAACCATACCACTGAAGCATGCATTCCTTTCTACAGTGATGTAAAGTGTTTGGTATGTGGGGTTTCTCTCCTCTCTCACACATTTATCCTATCATTATAGGATATTCAGAGCACACCCCAGTGTCTCATTTCCTCCCTAAGTTTAAATCCTGACAACTGACGGCCGCTCGCTGCTCACCCGCCAGTCAAACAGCTCTGATAAGCCCCGCAGGAAATTGACTCGCATTTTAGAGCTTCTCCCACATCACATCCTTCCACCACCCATCATGCCCTTGGTTAGAGGTCAAGCAGCTTTCACTAATCTTATATGCAAATTTGTGCATGGTACAGTGTGAACATGAGGGTGATGTATGAACCAAGTTCATAATTCATGAACCATTACCAGTGATAAGTTACACTTATGTTTGAACACAACTTTATTCTGATATTCTGATAAGTTAGTGCTGGGTGAAAGCATAGAAGAAGTCATAAAAGTAAGCTGTCATTTGTGTGTGCAGTGTATGTGTGTATTCAGAAATCGATGAAGGAGCCTGCTGCATGAAATATTTAGCATGGATGTCAATACAATGCTCTGGACTTGCTTGGTCTTCTTTTTAACATATCCTAACCTTTCTCCCTTTATATTTCCATATTACCATGCTGTGTTATTAAGATGATACCATATGTGTGCGTGCATGTGTTTGCATGAGAGAACAGGGGAGCGCACATCACACTACAACACAGTACACAAATGGCTTGAATTAAAACAGATGACGATGATGCATTTACTCACAAGGCAATTACAACATCAATTAAAACCCATCCACAAACAGGTGTATGCCATGTTTAACACTACAATCAGCTGCTTGTACCCACACACTCACTCTCTTATCAAGGCTCACATAGCCTGTGTGGATTAGCAGCTGTTTATGTGTGCTATATATTCATCTATCTCTTGTGTTCCTTCTCTCAGCCGGCTGGATGGTGCTTTCAAGGTGCAGACATCTCCTCTGGAGTTTTTCTGTAGCAGTGTGCACAGCAGCCAGGGTGAACGCAGCAGGGGGACCAGGCTCATTTGATTCTACTACTGGTGAGAAAGAGGCAGAAAACTGACAGGCTGGCATGCACAACTGGGACTGCAGTTAAGTCGACAGGAAGACTCCTGTGAGGCTACTACAGATATGCTTGGAGGAACTGTAGCTGAATTACATGAAAGCATCTGCCCAGTTAAAATGGATTCCAATTTCGGCATCTGTTTCCAAATTCACAACAAAACCAGAGCTGTATTGGGTGGACTGAAATGACCTGAAATCAAACACATAGATTTACTCAACAGTGCAATTATATAAATAAAGCTTGGAGAGATAAGATAGTGACCTAAAAAGCTACAGGAAAAGTCAATGCTTTGAGGCAGGACATGGACAATTGTCCTTCTAACTTTCCATCTGTAATTAAAAAGCAATGCTGACATTCATGCTTATAAACATCTGGTCTTTAATCCCTAAGCACTTTCCGCACTGTTGTATTTCCTTGACCTTCCTTACTGGCTACATCAATAAAAGAAATATTTCAGCTTTTAAAGCAAGGATCAAGGAGGGACTGTGACTTTATTTTCAGCATCTCCTTATCGCTTGATAGTGAGAAATTCCAACCCCACCTTCACCACACAAACACACAAACTAATAAACATGTACCTCTCATAATTTTCTCATAACCCTCCTCCTGCTCCTTTTTCTTCAAAATGTCACAGCAAGAATTGACATCATTAATTGTCATGGAGCGATCCTTTCAACATCCCCCACCTCCTGTTCTTTTTTTCTCTACATGCCTTCATCCCTCATCCTAATCAGCCTGGAGGTAATGCCTTTGTCAGGTTTGCTCATCTGTGACTCTCACATGGCAACTGCTGGGACTCTGAATCCAACCCACATAAACTCACACCAGCAAGTATGAAAGTCTACAAGTACAGGCAACCCATACAACCATATTAGCATCACAGTCTGGTAATGGTTGTTGGTTATGGTAAGGCTTTACTATGGGCATAAGGCTTTACATAACAGGAGTATAACAGGAGCAGCTTATTTAACACCAAACCTTGCATAACTGACAGTTCTTTTCATAATGCTCTTGACTACCGTTGATCACAATAAGATAATCAGATATTCAACTCAATATAAGTGACGAAAGGTGGGAATGATGAACTAAAGGCCAGAGCATCACTGTTGTGGCAAAAGTTCAAAAACCAATTTCAAGTTTTTTCCTGCGTTATATTTTACCAGAGCCCTCTGCGTTGGCACCCCCGTGGCATTAGCAGAGTGGCCCCATTCAAATCAATGATAATAAATACGGGTGCAATAAAATTGCTCACATAAGGTGGCCAGACTGTGGATTACTTCAAAAGCAGCCAGATCATTTAATCGCTCATGTTGCTTGCCCTACTGGACTCCCCATATCGCAACAATGAAATTGATGAGCACAGTGTTAGTTTAGAAATAAAAATCTGTACACCTCACAAAATCATGCCACTTCTTTCTCAAAGAAAGCAGGAGGTGGGTTCATCAACAGACCAGTGAAATTATCGCCTCCTGAAGCCTCTGCAACACTCTAATCACCACCATCTGTTCTCTAATTGAAGTATTAACCAAGACAAGGCCTAGCTTCAGAGTACAGCTCGCAGTCTTATGCATGGAAATACAGTATTGCTGGCCTTCCATTCAGACATATGATGGTAAGTAAGAATGCTGAGAGAAAGACAGAAATGGCAGAAATGGTGCTCGATATGTCATTACCAAAGGAATATTACGGCTCTGGGAGTCTGAGTGTATTGCTAAACTAAATCAAAAAGAGACAGGGACAGCAAGTTAAACACAGTCAAGGGGATGTTTTGTGATTACCAAAGATGAAAATGTGTCCTGACATAAAATATGTGAAGCCTAGGAAACTGCTATCTTCCAATTTATCTTCGCTTTAGTATTTACCTCAGTCGTTCTTTCTCTCTATGCAATTATAGTGCTCCCTCTCTTTTATTTTATGTTTCATAATGTTATATTTTTGCTCTATTTTGTCTTTCACTCAGCCTACACTTCTGTCTCATTCATATGCTAATATTCTTATTTTATTCCTTTTTGCCCTCCCTTCTACTTGCACTGTTCACTTTCTCATCCACCGTGTTAATATCGGCATTCCTCTTATTCCCCTCCCCCCAATTTCTTTCTCTCGTCTTCCGATCCTCTTTTCATCTGTGAGCTGAATTATTCCATCTTACCCGGGCTTTTAATTCTCTTGATTGAGCCAATTACCTTCTGGCTGGATCAATGTGGGAAAGGTAATGATTTAAATGGCTGCCGCATAATGCCACATAACCACTTCAACTGGTGCAAAAGGGAAAGGGAGGGAGAGGGGGGAAGAAAAGAAGGAGGAGGAGGAAAGAGCAAAGGAAGGTGGTTTAGCAGAGGGAGGGAAATGAATATCCTCTCTTTAACACAACCGTGCATGATTCAGCATGTACGTTTAAGTGCTTCATTTTGTGTCCCTGCCTCTACCTGCTGTATGCTACAATGTAAAACCATGCAGGGGAGGCAGACTGTGCAAACCCAGTTTCCTCAGGGATTATCTAAAATGTATGGGCTCTGGAAACTAGGTCAGTCTGATCCTAAATGGTGCCATCGTAGCAAAAACCCACTAAGTCAATATCCTTCAGTATCCCGCAGTCCCTCACTCGCTTGTCATTCTACCTTTCACATGTACATCTACTTCATGTAACATGTACAACCCTGAGCACACACACTTGCATACTGCACATGTGCACAACAAACACACACACTTTTCCCCATCATTGCGACTTGTCATCTCCTGTTGAGTGAGCTGTCCCATCCAATTTGGCCTTCTTCCTTCATCCTCTTATCTATTATTGATGTAATGGAGCATTGTATCTAAATGCAGCTCTGCCTGTGACAAGCACTTCAGCCCGGGGGGAACCAGGGAAACAGGCCAACGGCTGCAAGCTCCTACTGGGTTCGCTCTGGGGGCGAGTCAGTGAGGAGATGGATGAATGATTGGGCAGGTGGTTATCTTGGGCTTGGACTTGGCCTGACACAGATACAGTATCTGTGGCAAAGAAATGTTCTCTCTTTGTATCATCTCAAGCCATTCTCAGACATGGTATATGTAACATTGCTTGCTTCATCAAGCTGTTAAAGTAATAGCATTTTATAATTCCACATAAGGGTCCATTATGTAAATGTTTCATATGGCTTTATTCAGACAAGAAAGAAAATCTTCCTGAGAGGGAGCAGAGTCACTGATGAAAACAGCAGTGAGTTAAAAAGTTATTACATGAAGAAAGAAGAGTGTTCTTATTTCTCTCACAGGCTGCATCAGTGTTGGATTTTAAAACTTATTTTGCAATCAAAGCCTTAATTGATTACCACTGTGAGCATGAGGGACGGTCAACCTGCATCTCAGTGAATCCACTACCTGTATCATGTATGAGTCCAACAGAGCTCAAACATCAAGCAAAATAAGATTCTATTTCCTAACATGCTGTATGTAAAGCGTTTTGCTGGATCTTCAACATTTCAACCATACAGCTGGCATGAATTGAAAATATAAGGAGGAAGGAAGCTAGTCTGATTATTACCGTGGTTGCCCCCACTCCCTTTTTTTCTGCAATGCAAGATGAAAAATTAATTTTTTGTAGACTGACCTGACATTAGAAGAATCTCCTCAATAACTTAAAAATGGCTCATTCACAGTGTTTTGTGCATTAAACTGATAATATTTTCTTTGAGCAAAAGATAATTGTGTGACACATTTTTTTCTCTTAATAAGGAGAATGAGACATGTTTAATTGATGTATGTGTGTGCGCTAGCCACTACTAGCAAAAGACACCCAAATATGCAAATGAACTGTTGCAGGCCAATTTGTATTGTGGGTAATGTAGGCGCCAGGTTTTGACAAGCAAGAACAATGCAAAAAATATCTCAGATTCTCCTGCATCGATTCTTATCCTTTTTAAAAACTGTCGATCGTGAGTCTGACAATGTTAGGAGTGCAATGCTAAATCGGTAGAGGGCTCTTTCAATCTGATGGCATTCAATTCAGACTTGGTGAAAGCATTACTAAAATGATACTAGGTAAGACCTAGTAAGATTGCTGTTGTGACTTTTACATAAAAGTGACTCGGGTGCTTATTCAGACATGAGACCGAGATGTCAAATTGCCATCAGATTTATGTAACAAAGAAAGGGGCTTAATGTACAAAAAGCGAGCTCTTGCATCACTCCAGCTAAACATTGACCAGCACAGTGATTAAAGATATTAAAATTCAAATATTGACAGATAATATAGATTGCAGGTCATTGTTCTGCAGTGGCAGAGTTACAAGTGTTTGAGAGGATTAGCAGTAAAGGACAGATGACTAGCCCCAAGATACACCAGGGCTAAAATAACTGATGAGCTGCCAATGGCCGATCCTTATTTAATTAGCACTGTTTTTAATTACTCAAAGCAAATGCAAAGTGATCTACAGCAGTTATTAGTTTAATGCTCTGCCTCGTGTGTGCCTTGTTTTTCTTAGCCCTAACATTTCTTGTTCTTGTGTGTCTTTCTCACTGGTAACTCAGGAGGGCCTGTGTAAATCATTAGTTAAATGCTTCAGAGCAGCCACTTTCAACAAGGTGATAGTAGGCACAAAGAGTCAGAGTGACCAGAACTCAAAATACTTCACAGAAATTAAGATGAAGAGAATTCTAAAAAAAGAGGCTTGACGGGCCACATTTCACATCCAAGAGCAAGTTTGGTTCTCTAGGTTTGGGATTTCTTTCCATCTCAATTACTGTTTTCTTCTTTTATCATCCAAAAGACACAAAATTAAACAGCACTACTGTGTACTAAGAATGTGTTCGATGACAGAAACTAAGCTAAAATTGCATAAATGGTCCCTCATCTATTCTTTCTGTTTGAGGTATGTTAGGAACTCCTATTGGAATTCTGTCCCTGTTTTCTGATCACACAACAGCAAGTGCAGCACCTTCGTGGGCCATTTGAAGTCCAAAGTCCATCTGAGCCACTTAACCAAGGTCAAGGAGACCAATGGCAGATTTGGTTACCACAGCAACTAGAGACGGTTCTGCCTGGGAGGTAAGTGGTGATCGGCTCCCTTCAAGGGAGATGATGTTGAAGAAGCTGTGGAGGCTCAGGATCAGCCAGAGTATGACTCCCTCTCCAAACCCTTCACTCTCTATCTCTGTTGAACAGGACTCTCCTTTTTTATGTCCAGGTATATAATAGACTGTAGTTCAAGTCAATATCATCTCTCTCCCTTCATTTTCCCTCTCATATTCCAACTCTCTCTGTTTCTCTCTGTTATAACTTAGTTTCTTTACTGGAAATCTCAAAATGTGTACTGCACAGTTCTGCATATACTGTACATCTCACTCTTGCTTCATTTTTCTCTCCTGCAATCAAGAAAATAAATAGTGACCTTGATTTGTCTTGTGCATATTAAATATCTGCATAGATATAACTCATTTATAGCCTGCCTTCAGTATATGTCTAATATGCATTGATATCTTGCATATCCACCCCTGGACCAAGGCTAAGATATGTGTAGAAGCTGCTTTTAGTATGTATGCTCCATATATGGAACAGTCTGCCAGAATACCTTTTTAAGATTAGCATTTGCATAATTACATAAATCAGATCAAGTTAAAGTAGTTTTTATTTCCTTGGAAAGTAAATTGCTCTACACTGAATCATAAATAGATCCCATGGTGATATTTTACTTCACTGGATTATTTGGTGATTAATAACATTTTAAAGCTTTTATTAGTTTGTTTCTTTTAAATATCATATTGATATACAACTTTTATTTGTGTTTTATATGTATCACCCTGTCTTTCTGTGTTTTACAAAATATTACATTTTAAAATTGCTTGCATTAAGTAATCTATGTTTCTGTTTTATGTCTTCGCCTCTAATTGCTGTAATTAGTTTTCTCATGAAGCAGTTTAGGCTGCATGTCTTGTTTGAAAGATGCTATGTAAAAAAGTCTTGATAGAGAGGATTTTCTGCATTACAAACTTGCTTTTAAAAACCCACTTGCTAAGCTAAGATGAATGGATAAAACAAACAACAAAGAATTAAACCAGTCCCGTTGCAGGGATCATGAAAAGGCACTTCTGCGCCAAGGATGGGTTAGACCCCACCAGGTCCAGACCTGAGACACTGCAACGGTGGTGTTTGAGAATGACAGGGCTAAGATCCTTTGGAAGTTTTAGATTTAGACAGATAAACAAGTACTTGCAAACCAACTAGTAATAGGCAAAGATAAAAAAACATGGCAGTGGTGTTAGATGTAGTTGTTCCAACTGGAAGGCCCTCCAAGAAGAAGAAATATAATACTCTGGAAAAATATTACAGGGGCAAAAGGAGGAGCTCATGGCAATAGGGGTCCAAGTAGTGGTAGAAACCTTTGGGGATGTAATTCCCTAGTTGGGAGAGTCACTCCTGATCACAGGAACAACATCAAAGCTCTCTGTCCATACTCACTTTCCTACTGTCATTAAATGCAGCATAGAAAAGGTATAACTGTGGGAGCAGCCAGGAGGGTACAGCAAGTGAGTAAACTACTGATTTGTAGGCTTATGATTTGAAATTTGCTGTTGTGAGATAGCAGCACCAGGAGAGAGACACAGACTTACCAGAAAGCCCAATTGTGACACCATTTCACTTGTTACAAAACACACCTTGCGAAGGTAAAATCCCCTCGTCAGGTTATATATATATATATATATATATATATATATATACATACATAAGGGCTTTCAGTTTAAAAAAAATCAAGTTTGAACAAATTCAAACTAGCATGTAATTCATTCAAACAGGATAAGTTTGGCGAAAAGTAGGCATTCAGACGAGGCTGTACAGTTGACGATGCTCCACTCTTTTCTGTCTCCGCTGCCTGGCAAGCTAGCAGGTGAGTACTCAAATTATTGGTCATTGTAGAGTAAGGCAGTCATCAAACAGCCTTATCTTTATTGGTAATTTTGCCATTTACGGTGTAGAAAACCCAAAATACTTCCACACACTACTTCTCAGATGCTTCTGTGTCGTGATTATCCAATCATCAGCAGCTTTGCTCGCTAGCAGTCTCAGCCATTTTTACTTATTAGTTTAGTTTACTGATAGGTCAATAGGGCATGCTGATAGTGAATTTTAGGGGTGCTGCTCAAGCACAAGGTAAAGTACTTCAAGCGGCCATTTGCACTTATAGACTGTAAATTTTGAATTCGAACAGGTCATTAGAGTTTGAATATTTAAGTTATATATACATTTTTTTTTTTACTTTTACAGAGAAGCAATAGAAAGCAGGGTAAATAGGAAACATTACAAACTGGCATGGGATGTGCACAGCCCAGGACTGGAGGGCTCTGCAGTGGGTGATTAAAACCGCTCAAAAGATCATTGGTACCAACATACCGATCATCAGTGATATCGGTGAAGTGAGGTGCAGGATACTAAAGGACAGTACCCACCCCAGCCACAGCTGTTCACCCTTCTGCCATCTGGAAAGAGATACACAAGTATCCGCTGTCGTACCACCAGACTAGAGAGCAGCTTGTTCCGTCAGGCTATAAGACTCCTAAATTCATCCTCAGCCATCCACCATGTAAAATAGTTTTCATTTCATTATTACTTAACAACTAGCCATTTCTCCTCATTGCTACTAAGACTGTTTTCACCAGCAGTGGACACAAAGTGTAAACACAATGGTAGGTGGTCTTGAACCAAGATATGAGAAGCCATGACGATGAGTACATCTTTTTATACTTTAAACAAAAAGAGTGTTGCCATTGTAATTTCCCAGCTTCTCAGATGTGAGAATTAGCTACTTTTTCTTGTCTTAAAATTATAGTAAATGGAATATCTTTGGGATTTGGACTGTTGGTTGGACAAAACAAGAGATTTAATGACATTCATTTGGGCACTAGGAAATTGCGATTAGCATTTTTCACTGTTCTGTTTTATACACCAAAAGATTAATCGATTATGAAAATAATCATTAGTTGCAGCCATAATCTGAATGTCTGTATTGTTGCACACTTATTAATATTTATATGTCCTTAATATAGAGTTGATGGTGTGACCTGTAAATATATAGTTTAATCTCCTTCCTTTTTGTGGTTGTCTTTGGTAAAACATACAAAATGGATCTCTTGCCAAGAAGGTATTTAAAATTGGAATCTGCAGGAGTTTGTGACAATATTACCCAACAATACCTTTTCTTACATGTGCACAAATTCAATTGTTTTCTTTTATTAATTCAGGATTCTTCTCTGTTATGCATAATCCTGTTTCGTCTCCCACCTAATCTATCCTTTTTCTGTCCACTCTGCAACTTCAGGCCGTTCATTCTTTTAGCACCCCTTTTCTCTACTCAGCATCCAATAATCCCACACTACACATACCTTCCCACCTGCCTGCTTCCCAGTTTTGCATTTTACCCCACTTGCCCCTCTCTTCCTGTCAACTCCTACCACTCATCCTCAGATAGCATAATCCCTGTCATATTGTCACATTACAGGAGTTCAGATGCTAATAGCTGTACTGCTAATCCAGCTGCTGGCAAGCCTGGACCAGTGCCCGTACCCGCTCTGCCCGGCTCCATAACAGCTGTGCCTTGCTCAGTCATGCCAATGATACACAAGGGATCACAGACACAGAGCAGTTAGGCTTGTGGTGAGAGGACTGGAAGTTAAAGTGGACATTAGAGGGCAGGAGGCCTTGAGATATGGTTAGGACTGCAGGAAAAGATATGTGCTGGACAGGGGGGAGATGGAGGGAATAGAAGCTGTATATACTGCATGTACTGACAGAGCTGAAGATACCGACTGGAGATGGCAGGTCAGGGAAACAAACTTAAAGGTCATTGTACAAAGGCTTCTTAGGGAGCGATAAGATGGAAGTTTAAACAAAGAAAACAGAGTGAATGAGCAACAAAGAGAGCAAGAGAAAGTCAGAATTCACAAGAGGGAAGCAGATACAACCAGAAGCTTATTGAGCTGTGGATGTAAATGAGCCTTGGCAGGCAATTATGGTCATTACTGTCTCTTACAATCTTTCTGAAATGTCCCATTCTATGGGAAGTAGCAAATGTACTGTAGCTCCAGAGCATTTGGTGTTTGTTGTGAAGTTGTTCCAACAACTCTCCCATCCATTAGAGGAAAATCGGTTTGCCTATAATCTAAGTATAACACCACTTGTCAAAAATTTAAAGTGAATTAAAACCTCCTCCTTTTCAATAAAACATCTGGCCGAAAGCACCATCCCATTAGTGAAAAGCAGGCATTCAGCTACTTCAAAAATAATTCAGCTAATTTGGCTGAAACCTCTGGGTTCAATTATTGATGAATGAAACCTACAAGAGCAGGGGATGGAGAGGGATACACAAGTGGACTGAATACATGATCAGGGATATGAGGGCTCTTTCGGGAGGGGTGGTGTGCACCTGTGTATAGGAGGTGTCCTTCACCCTTTCACCTACAACATTGCACTTTACTTTCCCACTCATTTGCTCTCTCTCTCATACACAACAATGATGAGCTTGAGGGTTGATGAAAGCATGTGTGTGTGTGTGTGTGTTCGGCGTGGGGGTGGGGGGTAGTGCTTCAGCTGTATGACGGATGGCAAATGTTCTGTTAATGAAAGAGTATAGTACAACAAGATCAACTCTCACAGTGAGCCACGATACGGGTTGAATTGCTCTGTTAATTTCATTGGTGTGTTTGGGTGCGAAATCAAACCTAAAACAGGGATGGGCAAATCAAATTCCAAAATTTAAACAGAATGATCAGATATTATTAGTTACAAAATCAGGAAACAGAGGCTTGTAATCTCTGATTTTAAAACTGGCCTGAGAGAAGAGACACAGATCACAGAACTCGCATAAACACACAAACTCTCATCTCAATCTTCTGGTGTGTAAAGAGGGAGACCTTTGACCCCCGTTCTCAAACAGAGCAAAGTTTGGAGAGTGGATGCAGAGCCTGTGTACTCAGCTCTTGCGCACACAATGGTTTGCCTCCTGTCTGTGTGTTCATGCAGTTTACCTTTCATTAGACTAGGTGATGTGTATATTACAGAGAAAGCCCTCGTTATAGTAGTATTTGCTTTTCATGATAATTTACTCCTCACTCCACAGATTTAAAAATCTAACAACAGGATGCAAAATGATACACTGTCAGTCCTGATTTAGACAAACAGACAGATTAAGTACATGTAGAGGTGGGAAATTTAGCTGCCATAATTTTTTATTCCTGACAAAGGTGCATCATATTAAGGGTAAAATATATGGCAATTTGCCATTCAAAAGCCACTGTAAGATTGTGTAAAGTGTCTGTATTTTAAAAGAAGAATATGAGAATCTTATAACAACCAGTAACTGGTAACTACATAATACTGCTGAGAGGATCCTGGGCTCACAGGTGACCAGTTCACCCAACACACAACACCAACAAGTGCGAGAGAGAGCTTGAAAAGGTTTTTAAATAGAAAATTCCTTAGAAAATTTAAATGAAAAGAAACTGAGAGAAGAAAAAAGGGAAACTTGAGTTTGTTCCTGTTATTGTCCGGTCTTTATTCCTGGTTTGAAGAGAGGGTCTCAAGGTCAGAGTGGTTGGGAATGTGCACTGAGAGGATTGAATAGGAGAAATGCCGTCCGTGATTGGCTGAGATTCCCAGAGGAAAATCGGTGAGGCTTGAGGTAGCCTCTAAAGGCTAATCTATCATTAGCATACTAAAGGAACTACTGGGACTTGGACAGAAAGACACACACACACATACATTAGCCCGATTGCCACATTTATAAATATTTTGCACAAAAACAAGCACACACAAATGTCAATAAACATGCTGCAACAGTGCTCACAAATAGAGACATTTGAATAAGTAAGTCCCCCACTCAACCGTAGGTGAACCCATAGAAGCAGTGAACGTCAAGAAACTTTCATTAAAAAAATAACACATTTGAGGACATCACCTTGGGCTCTGGGAAACTGAGATACACATTTCTATTGTACCATTTTCTGATGTTTTATAAACTAAACGATTGATCGAGAAAATAAATGAAAATTAAATGTAATTAATTCAGTCAATATAAACTAAACCCAGAGAAAATGTATTCAAACTAAAACAGACTGCAAGTTGGTAAAAGAGTCATGCAATACTGTGAATACAGTAAATCCACATGACATAAAACAGTAAATAGTCTTAACACAAGATGTAAACATAAAAAAATCAAAAAGAAAAGGTCTAAAACTAAGATACCTTATTATGCACAAACACACACACTGACAAATACACATGAACAGAGTTTGATCTCACTAGTCCATTGTATGGGGTGCACGGTGGCAGAGCGGCTACAGCTCCTGCCTCCCAATAAGGAGATCGTGGGTTCGTGGGTTCGATTCCCGGACCGGACCAACATCACACAATCTCTCTGGGTGGAGTCTGCATGTCCTCCCCGTGTTACCGTGGGTTCTCTCCGGGTTCTCCGGCTTCCTCCCACCTTCCTCCCACCGTCCAAAGACATGCATGTGTAAACTCTAAATTGCCCGTATTGAATGAATGTGTGAGTGAATGGTTGTCTGTCCTTGTCTGTGTCTGTGTTCGCCCTGCGACGAGTTGGCCACTGTCCAGGGTGTGCCCTGCCTAAGGCCCGAAGTCACTGGGATAGGCTCCAGTCACCCGCGACCCCCTAACGGGGACCAAGCGGTAGAAAATGGATGGATGGATGGATAGTCCATTGTATGGTAAACAGATTGAGGCCTGTTCCAGTAATGAGGGAACCCAGAGCTATATTGATCACATGCAGTGGATCAGAAGACCTCTGTCAGTCCCTCAGAGCCCACTTAATACAGCTGGAGAACCCTACAGAATCCCCTCTCATTTACCACTTTACATCTCTCTCTCAACCCTCCAGCTTCTGCATCGCAACTTGTCCTCCTGATCCATTTTAGAGGTTCACCCTCCTTTCCGCCTTCACTGTTGCCTCATCTCTTCTCTTCTTTGCTGTCCCTTTCTCTCCGCTTCCACGTATCAGCCTCCTTATTTATGTAAATCCATTTGCTGTGAGAATGAAGCTTGTCTAATGTCCTGAACACTGCTGGATTTCATGCCATTTCTTCCCGGTAACGGTAGAATAATGAAAATGTAAATAGCGTTAAGCTGGGTAGCTTAAGACAACCTCTTAATGAAGGCAGAGAGAGAGACGGAGAGGGAGAGCGTAGGCATTTTTAGCTTCAAAAGAGTCCCAACGTCACAGGCTACAACATCTCATACAGCAAGCCACTGAAGCGTGTTTATGGGAACCAGCTAGAGAACGGACATTATAGGAATTCAAGATGTGTGGTAAGAGCCTTCAAATAAAGCCTGAAAGAATATCCTTTCAAGTTTCATTTCAAGTGGTATGCTCCAAACACCATTCATGTGTCTTTCGCTTGTTTGTTTCTTCAGGCTTTTCCTATGACTGCCAGTCAATCTCGAAGAAACAATCCTGGGCTGTAATCTGAGGAGATGTTACTCAGGCTTTCGTTTTGCCTCACTCTGAAGTGGCTGTCCATTAGAGGGATAAACCAAATATTTTGTGAGCATTGATGACATCAATATTCCCACTGTCTCAAACACTCGCTTTTTACACATACGCTTATCCAGGAGAGTGAGGGGGAGGCGGTTATGTAAGAAGGGATCCAGGAGGGCTTTCCTTGAGCTTTGGAGAGAAAGTGAAAGGAAAGAGCAAAGGTGACCTCTCATATACTGTTGATGAAAAGATTGAGTCAGGGAAAGGAAAGGGGGAGGGGAAAGGAAACAGAACAAACCAGAATAATTAGTGATTTCAAACAGTGATTAAAAGAGAGAGAGCGAGCGAGTCAGACAAAGGGAAACAATAGAGGCACAGAAAAGAATTGAAATACAAGATGAATTAAACTGATAGAAAGGTTTTGCTTTGGTTTCAGGAATACTTTCTCAACAAAGATAAGTGTTTGCTGTCACCTTTATAAATGTCCTGTGCCTCTATAAAGATTGTGGATGTACATAAACCGCAAAACAGCATGTGTGTCCTTGCTATGCTGCTCAACCTTGGGATAACTCTGCATTAGCACATCAGGCTGTTAAGTCAATCCCAGCGCTACTCAGCCAAACAGACCATTGACTTGACCTTTGATTGTAAAAGCTCGCCAGGCTGGCAAGTTAATCCTGGAGCGTAGTAGGCCAATCAAGTTGTCAGGCCAGGCGCACCATCAATAACACATTTAGGTCAAACACAAAGGCATGGAGAAGCCCTGATCTTCTGAAGATATACCTCCACCATATCAGATATAAATATCAAACAGTCAAAGTATATATCTATATGTATGTGCAAAGATGTATGCCTTTAAAAGCTGTTTTTATTTAAAAAGTAGTAAAAAGTATAAAATCAATATAAGATCGGGGAGTTTGCTGGATAACTTGTTATAGCTGCCTTTTTTATTGATTGCCATCTGAGCTCAGGCACTTGACAGCGTGAAGCAGTAGAAAGGTTATTGTGCAGTCACCAGAACCACCCACATCTGCAGTGGCACAGAAAAATGAACTTTGAACAGAACAACTAGACAGGAGTGGAAGAATATCGGCGGCAGTGAAGGACGAGGGAGGTGCTGTGGCAACAAGAGGAGTGGAAAGAAAGGGAGAAATGCAGAAAAGATCGAAAGAAATAAAGAGACACAGAGAAAGAGACAGAGGCAGACAGGGAGACAGCACTATTTATGGTAGATCAGTTGTTATGGTGATAAGCAGAAGGGAAAGGAAGGGATGTAGTTGTCAGGGTGATGGGGCTGCACTGGGCTACTAATGATATGTAAAAATAACTGTGCTTAGATTTTGCCCTACCTTTGCAAAAAAAAAAAAACAAACAACCCATGCTAACACACATACACACACAACCATGCTCAGATGAATACACACAAAGACAAAGCAGTCTGTTGAAGCAGGCTCCTCTCATTAGCATTTGGAGACATACTCAGATTCCTCCCCCACATTCTCAGCATGGAGCTCACTTTTTTGTAAGTTTCTGCTTAATGAGGGATGGTAGATAGATACACACAAACACTCGGGATGCGTGTGTGAGTGTTTATTCCTATGTATAGTGCTTGTAGTTCTGTGCTTCTAAATGTCTAACAACAGCAACTAAGTGCATATCACTTTGACAGAAGGTGATGTCAGGGGACTGTGGGTAATTGTAGTTTAAATGGCCTGAAGGGGTTTCTAGAATGCTGATCTTTGTAGTTTTGCTGCCTGCGGTGTAACCTCTGGGTTTTCCAAAGACACTGTCAAAAAACAATCAAATACCTTGACCTTTAAGTACAATTTTTAGGAACTTGTACTTTACAATTCATGCTAAAATAGACTTCTACTTCGCTACATTGTTGGAGGGAAACATTGTACTTTTTACCGTTCTACATTTATATGATAGCTAGAGTTACTAGTTACTTTGCAGTTTCAGACTTTACTTACAAAAAGCTTATAAAATATGATGTATTATTGATTAAAGAACCAAACATTATACAGTTAAAATAACCTCTACCCTCACCAGCTACAATGTTACAATGTTGTTACATAACGTAAATGAATCAGTAATGATAATCCAATAATATAATATATAATAATTAACAATGACGGGGACATTCTGCATGATGACTATTTTTACTTTTGATACTTTAAGTACATTTTGCAGCTTTTCTGCTTTTACTGAAGTAGCATTTGGAATGCAGGACTCATAACTACACTACACATTTATACACTGTAGTATCTCTACTTTTACTTAAGGAAATAATCTGAATACTTCTTCCACCACTGGTTGTGAACAATATTAGAGAAAACACTAATAGGAAATTTTAAACTCACCAGGAAATATTCATCAGTCAGCACAGGAATTACATGTTCATACTGATCAGTGAGCCAACATATAACAAACACTTGAGGCTTCTGGGAAATTAGATATCACAACACACTTACAAACAGAACACACACCTTGCTGCTATATCACAACCATTTAATGTGAACTAAATTGCCTTGATGTCTATAAAAGCATCTAGTGGCACTCATTCTCATTTACCAGCATTTAATTACCTATTTCTGTAGTACATATAAAACCACTCACTTAAACATACACACACACACACACACACTTATACCAGTGCATATGCTGAATATTACATTATATTTACTTGTGCCACAGACATGAATGATTCCCCAGCATAATTGCTTCATTATCAGCTAAGACCAGCACACACACATCAAATCACACGTCTCTCTAATCATCTGTTCACTTTGAAATATACTGCCTCCCTCGTCCACACACCACACCCATCACACACAAACACACATACAAATACACACACAGCATTACACACACATACATGTAATCCCTGAGCATACATTAACCAGAGGGAGTAATATCCCAGGCTAGGACAGTCTTTAAATGGAAACAGTTAGAGGGGATATTGTGTATCACTAAAATATTTTTTTAAGAACTCTTGCCTTCACACTTCTAGACACTGATGGCTTACAAGAGAGTCACAAACCAATACTATAAAAATTCCAATCTTTAACAGATGATACAATCAACAACTTCCTTGTTCTTTACTTTAGTAAGCAAAATGATGATGCAGTCAAATGCAACCCTACACCTTCCTATACAAATCAATCCATTATAGCCTGATTGCCTGCATATGCTGGCCTATCCCTAAGGCTGTGCAGCTGTTATGAACTGAGCAAAGAAAACAGGCTTCCTATCTACACAATGCACCATCCAGGCGCAGTCTGGCTCTCCACAAGAAAGCCATTTAATCTCCAGTAGTCTGCATGTGATCAATCTCCCAGCACAGTGTTACTGCAGCGCAGGCCATTCCTCATCATTTAGAGAGAGAGGTATTGACCAGGCCAGGACAGGCTCCGTAGTGAATTTGTGTATGTTGTGAGCCAAAGGGAAAGAATGAACAAAATTGTCCAGTGTATACAATACATCCTGTGTTTGTTTATCTGTTGTGCACTTGTATACGTACTGTGTGTGCAGGTATGCATGCTTATGAAAAGTGAATGTGTGTATATCATAGGGGCAAAAACAGCAGGATAACAAGTGTGTATATGTTTATACCATAGTTGACTTGCTTGCTTATTGATGTCATACAGCTGGCCATATTCTCAACTTATCATCAATATATCCTTAGTTAGACATTCCTGCGTAGTGGCTCACATCACGAAAGCAGGCACCAAGGACGAGCACAGCATTGTTAATGAGCATCAAATGTAATTGGCTTAGCACGGCAATGCAAAAAGAGAGACAAGGTGGAGGCTGAAACTACTCTTGGATAGGTAGCATCATTTTAGACATGTCAAGTTAAAGGTTCAGGGTGATCTACCATTGAAATAGGCAGAAATAGTGTGTACAGACGTCAATGTGGACAGTTGATCTGTCAATAAACTGTTACACTCTTTTCCTGCACAAGCATCTAAGAAGCCTCGGGGGTATGAGACAGGCATGACAAGTAGAGACAAGGTCTCACTACATCTTATTTGTGTAGGTCATTTAGCCCATCTGCTTGACAGAGAAAATGTATAGTCAGGCACATTTCGGTTTTCAAGTGTCAGAGAAATTGCACCAGTATGATTTGTGAAATGAAAGAGAGCGCCTTGACAAATAAATTATCTGACTGACTGACTGGATTTTGTGTTCCTGTCCTCGCACTTATCGTGAGGTTATTCAGGCCTCAGCGCCATGGACTTCATCCCCCACACTGCCTTGGGGCCATGTCAGATTTACAGTTATCCATGACAGGCTCTTATCAGGGATTTGGAGCGAGACTTTGCAGAGTCATCTAGAATATTGGTTGTATCATTTTTATCCCCGCTCAGAGAAACAGCAAGAGGCCAAGGTTGGGATATCACAAGTCACACACAGAGAATCTTTCAGATGAATACAGTCACACAGTACACGCACGCGCACGCACACACACACACACACACACACACACACACACACACACACACACACACACACGCCACGCGCACACACACACGCGCACGCACACACACACACACACACACACACACACACACACACACACACATTCCTGACATCTCCTGCTGGGATCATTGGGTAGCAATGCCCTGTCATATCAGAGTATGTAGACAGCAAGCTGACAGCAGTGGCTTTTGGGACACAACGCTACATTAAACCAGCAGTCACAGCTGGTACCACTCTCCGCAGCTCTTATCTGGTTTTACAATTACACTTTCTTTGTGAAATTAGTTTAGAACCACCAGGTATACAGCAATGGTTACTCTTTAAAGGCCCAGTCTATAGGTTTTTGAGCATGCGAATTAGAGGTTCATTTACATACATTGCTGCAGAGCAAATAAAAAATTCAGCGTTTCATTTTTTCAACTAATCATCAAAGTAAATAGGCAGGGTTTATTGCCATTTTCACAAACATTCCAGATGTAAACAAACCCTTAAAAAACATTAATAAGTTAGATTTAGTTGTGTCCAGTATTAGTCCTTGTATTAAAAGACACAATGATCAGTATCAGAGTGTAAGCATGTTCCAATATTGTGTATTTTTTCAGACTATCCTTTTATTTACATTGTACCTTTAATGCGGAGTCAGCAATAAGCACATTTAAGGCAATTGAATCAACTAAAGCACTCTACATATTTACTGTAAAATAGTGCCTCTACTGGGTTAAGTGTAAGACATAGCGAGGCACCCATTCTTGTATTTGAGCTGAGTCCAGAGTGTTGTCTTCCACTGCAGCATGTTCACTCATCCCTGCAGCCTGTTTTTAAGAGCCATTATTCCAGCTAACAGACCGGTCAGCAGGCCTTGGATGTGTTTAGTGATGTGTATTGTCTGGTTATCTCATGACATTTGGAATGCATAAATGGACAAAGTGTTCATGCAGTGTTTTATTTTTTGTCTCTGTATGGGACAGCAGAGGCAGCAGAGGCTGTGATGACACAGGGTCGCAGCTGTGAGCAATTCATAATCAGGGCTATTGTCTTTTTATGTCCAGGCAGTCTGGGGCAAAAGACAACACACAGAGGGCGTTGTGGACCATTCTCAGATACACTACACTCAACCTTTGACCAGGTGACACTGATTGATGGGCAGTGTATGCAAGTCCCAGCACAGTGCTCACCGTCTGTACATGGTGAGCCATCGAGAAAACCTTTGGTGCCTACAATTGGTCAGGAAACAATATGGGTTTCTCACCATATCCCCATAGATTTGAACTTAGCATATGTAAAATGAACTACTTAATCATAGCTCAAATTTTATACAATTTTGAGGTGAGATATCAGAAATGTGACTGGTATAACTCTGTTAAAATATATATATATATATATATATATATATATATATATATATATATATATATATATATATATATATATATATATAGATAGATAGAGAGAGAGAGAGAGAGAGAGAGAGAGAGAGAGAGAACACTTTTCTGAACAATGTTACAAAGTGCTTTACAAAAGGAAATAAAACATATAAGGCATTTAATGCTACCTACTTTTAACTCAAAATTACTCAACAAGTGGCAATTTGCCTATTTGGTCACATGGCAGTATGCTGACAATGAAATTGACAGATAAACACCAGAGGTCACAACGGTAATTGAGAGAGATAGGTTATGGCCAAGCCTCCAGGGACAGCGCTGGGTTGTGTGATGAGTTTGACATACTGGCCACAGCCATAATTGCTGTTCATGTGATGAGCTGGGCCCCCCCCCAAAAAAAAACAATACAAAAGAGACAGCGTGTTAAGTGTTAAAAACAAAATTACTCATTGTACATGTATTGAATCATTAGGTCCAATAAAATCTAATAAGTCTCAAAAAGCTATATTAATGGAATTTTGTCATGCAGTAAGTTAGCTAGCTCTGCAATAGAAGGATGCAAAACACTGAAGCCTGAAGAACTTTTTTGGCGTATGCACCCAGTGAGCAACTTTCAGTGGAATAAATGGGGTGCCATCTTGTGACAGGGCATCTAGTTCTCTTAATACATCCATGGTTAAGGCCAAAGTTTACAGCACAGCTCAGTTCCCTGTCTTTTACGTTTTTACCCTCAACAGAGCAGACATGCCAAGGCATATGATGCTCATATATCATCACTATAACAATCTCTGGTGTGGTCATGCACAAAAAGCCATATCGCCTCCCTGAGCACAAAGCCATCAAGGCAGAATTAAAGGCTATAACTGAAATAGTATCAGTTCCGCAGTGCAAAGCCCCATTGTTACGACACATCACAGTCTAATGAGACTTCACAGTTCTGTCATATTTTGATGCCTCGGTTTGACGACCATCTGAATCGATCAGGCTATGCTCATGTTTTTTGCCACTAGATTTAACCATGGGACACTGTAAAAAATTCTATTTCTACTAGTCTCCAAGAATGTCCTTCTTCATCCCACAAAGCTCAGTCCAATTTAATACACTTCCTTTCACGTAGCCACTTTTCAGAGCCTGGACCAAGTCCTGAGTCCCCATTCTTCCAAATGTTGTACCCTCTCTGGATAATGTAATTTTGACTTATAACTGGGCATAACATATGCTGCGTGTGGCCTCTGTCCTTAAGACAGTCAGGACTCAACGCAAAAAAAGTGTGCATTTGCGCAGGGGATATTGCTTTGGATGAAAGCAGGTGTGTTTAAGAAGACTGAAGGAATGTTCTCACCCCCAACTTCCTACAGTGATAATTTTCTTGACTGATCTCTGCTAAAACTCAGTCCAGTGGACAGAGCAGTGCCAAAAGGTGTTTGAGAGGATCCACAGAGGGATATGTCTAATTTGGCTTTTTGTTTTGACTCCAGACCTGCTCTAGAGTCATACACTGGACATAGAGCTAGAAGCTTTTGTTTTTTCCCAGGATAGATAGCGGGTGATGAGGTGGTCTCACTGTAAAAGTTACATTGCTTCACCGGTGAGGACATCTAAATGGCAAAACACACCGGCAGCCTATGATGTGTCAAAACCCCCGCACCTATTGTTTTCTGTGTCATGGTGGTTGACACGCATCAACTCGTAGGGATACAGCACTGTCCTGTTAACCAGCGTGTTGTGTAGAATTAATTTTCTCTCATCAATCACCCTTGTGCAGATATGATGGACAGTTTTACTTGATAAAAGACTAAATGACTGATCTAAATTGTCATCGATTTATTTTCTGTTTACCTAATCCATTTATCCCTTCGGCAATACTTATAAACACATTTTACTCTATGTATTATTCTTGGTGCCCCATTCTCTTGCTCTTAACAATGTTAGACATTGTGTTGTGGTGTGCAGACAACCAGGTTTTGGGTTTTGTCTAAAAGTTCTTTCCCATATCTACCATTCTTCAGGGTGGCTTAGAGCCTGCTGCGAACTAGTAATTGGGTTTGCAGGCGGACTGAGACTCCAGTTAAAGAGTCCCTGTCTTGTCTCATTAAAGTCTGGGTCTTTATGGGCTGATCTCCAGCAGAGAGGCTGGAACGGGCTTGCTCAGGTCTGACTGAGCCGGGTCGAACCAAGATGGAGACAATTTGAGTCTGATGGATGCACCCTGACAGCTTGTCCCTGTCAGAGACCTGCTCAGAGTCTCTGGGAGTGAATCTCACGCAGTGTCAGCATGGCTATGGTTAGCCCACTGCACAATCACACCGAGGTGAGAGGACATACTGAGCAGAGTGCCTGGAGAATTTGCAGCAGCAGAGCATACACACTCCAAGATGTGGGTCAAACATGACCTGTGTATGAACAGCTCATAAATGCATCCACAGACGTGTGCACACACAATAGAAATCACAAACCAACAACAGCAATATACCCCAATTGATATCCAATTCTGCAGAGCCTGACTGGTCATTAAAACCATGAGCAGTGCCAAGTGTGGCTTGAAGAATGAGGGAATAAGAGACATATACAGCCTCCACACCTTTGGGAAACTCATTAGTCAAGGTAATACAGGCCCAAGCCATCTCCAAATTGAATAATTATAGGATTTCGGAGTGCTACAAACTATGGGAATGCCGTCCAGACATTGGGAGGGAAAATCAATTGAATTGCTGCTTTATGTAGTGTCTCTTGAGGGCTAAACGAGCCCTCATAGCTGATCCCTCACCCATAACTATTCAAGGTTGTGGAGTCAAATTCCCTGCTCTTCCTGCAATCCTACAGAAACAATATTCAACAGTATTCCCATCTGATACCGAATGCCCCACAAACAATTCATTTGAACCGTAATCCATACAAAGATCTCTTTCTTTGTCTTAAAGTTCTTTTCCTCTCTCCGAGTTGTATTAATATTGCTGGTTTGGACTCAACAATGGTAATAACTACCTTTAAATGACTTTGACCTAGGTTCATGTAAGAAGCCAGAGGTGGTCATTTGAAGTTAATTTAATAGCAGTCATGAGAGTCCAGCTGCTCCATCTCTTTCATCCCCAGCACATGAAGACAAATATCCCAAACCTTTGAACCAGAAAACAATCACCCACTAGGGACGTTATCAGCCAATTAATCTCCTTTACCACCACATTTCATCTTTAACACAGACACCGAACCTTCATCCTGTTCAATTTGTCAGAAACTACTGGAGAGAAGGATAGAGCATGGCAGAAAAATTAATTCAACATGTGTTAGGGAGACACAATTTAATAAAATACAAAATAAGATACTGAAATCACAACACCTGCAATGTCTACATTGACGAAAGAATTTCAAACAACTTAACTTAACAGGCTGCACCTCTGACACCATTTTTTCAAACAAAGATTAAAAAGACACAATGCAGGTTTATGTATGTGTACGTAAATGTGCATGCGGGTGGCCACAGATGCGTTTTTATCTTTGTGTGTGTGTGTGTGTGAGAGAGAGAGAGAGAGAGAGAGAGAGAGAGAGAGAGAGAGAGAGAGAGAGAGAGAGTATGAGAAAGTGACAGTGTCCATGTCCCAGATTACAAGTTTAATGTGAGCTTGTCTGATTTTCCACATGCCTCCATTTATAATCTTTCAGGCAGACAGTGAAGCCGTTCAAAGTGCAATTAGCAATAGCCAAACTGCCATGTGACACTATATCACTTTTGATCCCTCAGTTGGGGGTAATATTGACTTTAGTGATATCGATATTTGACCAAAAGGACCAAGAGGACCCACTTGATTTATCTGATGTGCTGTCCTGTCACTGATCTATATGGATATCCTCCACGGACCAAAGTGTACAACCACACGTGTGTGCATGTGTAGGCACAGAACACACAACCACACAAGCAACCACATACCTTTTTGCGCACATGCATTCAAAGTCCTAAATAAACCATAATGACACAACTCTACACACAACACAACACAAATACCTAATGAGACACACGTTTTTGTATTCTATAACATAAGACAGGAACCTTGTGATGACAGTTAAATGACCAAAGCCATCATACTCTGTAACTTAATTGGATAATAATTGTGCATTAGATTTTCAGACTACAAAATTCCTGGATCAATTATATTTCATTGATCTTTTTAAGCAGTCTTAAGGGCTTGATCAGGCTAATAGGCTAATTTCACTGACATGAGCTTAGCATTGTGTCTAACCTCTTATTTTAGCTAATTATAGGTATGATTATTGTCTTCACCAAGTAATTATAGTGCAACAATTATAGTGCGTCTATGTCTATAAAATCATCTATTGGTATAGTCTTTTAAGGTGAATAACAGCCACTGTAAATATTGTACGGTTGTCCAGAGACTTAGGAGATTTAACAACATAGATTTACAACATACAAGTACTTGGGTCTACTCTTAAACAGTCTTTTATTACCAGCTGGACATTGATAATTAAAGGACAGTGGACAAGTGGTCAAGGAGGTTTGGAATATATTGAGTCAAACACATTACATATAGTAAGTAATAGAGTATTAAGGTTTGGTCACACTAGCATTTAAAATGGCGAAATCACTTATTTCCAATGGAACTGCCACCATCGGTGGATTTGATTGCAGGGGCGAAGTAAATCCATGCAACTTTGTCATGTCAAGTTCAACTTAGGTGTAGTGTTGTCAAAAATATCGATATTTTGATAAATATCGATACTGAAATATCTGAACGGTACCAATACTAATTTCCCGAAGTATCGATACTAGCCGCACTTTCACTTCTCTCCAAAGGCGCGTTGACGACCACCGCACGCGCACGCGCACGCGCACTCGTCTCATTCGCTCTGGTTAGCAAAAGTGAAGTGAATGGAAAGATGGCGAGTGCAACGCCCGGGCGACCGGCTTTGGTTGATAAGGAACACAGCAGGAGTGCTATCTGGAAATATTTTGCATATGAGGCAAATGAACATGGAAAGCCGAAGGACACAAGCAAGCCAATATGCAAGAGATGCTACAGAACAGTGCTAACAAAAGGCGCTAACACCACTAATATAGCAAAGCACCTGAGAGACCGACACCCGGATCTGTATAAAGAATTTCTCGAGGTTGGTATTATTATTATACATTACTGACACTCTATCCTCCAATTTGATACTGTTAAGAGCTTTGACACAATCTGTATTGTTAAAAGCACTATATAAATAAAGGTGACTTGACGACTTCATGTCGATCCAGTGAGCACTGTTTTCAAGGCGTGTGATGCACGCGACGCGTTTGCGTTTAAATCTGTTCATCAAATAACTTTAATGTATTAACCAGCTTTTATGACCGATGAGCAATGCATTTGTTACAGTATATTTTAATCTTTGATAACAGTAGGTATTAGGTAATAAAAATATAACGGATCATGTTAGCTCTGGTCCAATGAAAAAATATTAACAAATAGAACTTTGGATTTTAATTAGTACATGTATTAGTGAATGTTAGTTTAAATCAACTTTTAACTTTGATTAACAAATGTTTTGTAAGTATTTTTCATTGCTTATTAATGTTAACAAATATTATATAATTAACCTAAGTTCTTAGATTAGTTCATTCAGTTCATTTTAATAGTGTGGTCAAAAACTGCAGCAACAGATTCCATTTAATTATTTTGTTTACTAATTTGATACTTGATGCATAAGATTGCACTGATTTTGTTTTTGCTTGAAGTTTAAGTATCTTTTATTGACATTGTGATTTGATTTTACTTGGAAATACAAAAGATTGCACTTTTGTTTTTTACTTGCACTTTATTGGTTTTTGAATGTAATGCAATCTGAGAGGCTTTTGAACAAGTGCACTACCTCAGGACAGTTTTGTTAATGTAAAATATATGTTCTAGACTTGTTATATTTAGCTTTAAATAAAAACATAACCCCTTAATATTGTGGCAGTTTTTTTCTCTGTGGTATCGAAAATGGTATCGAATATCGATATTTTTCAAGGTATCGTATCGAAGTTAGAAATTCTAGTATCGTGACAACACTACTTAGGTGAACTTTGACATGCTAATTTGTCTCATTGACCAGTAGACAGCCATATTGACAGCGCTGATCTTTGAGGGAACGGAGAGCTAAAGAGTCCAAAATGGAGGAAGCTATCATAGCTTGTTAGCTATATTGCACTATCCAGTTTTATTGAACCTCTTCTGTCAGGGTATATACTGCTCCACAAAAGAGTAATGTTTGTGGACAGTTATGAGACAGGAGTCAAATACGTCTTTTGAATAAATTGTGTGAACTTATTGTACCGTTAGTGATGAGCAATAACTTTGCTAACAGACAGATGCTAGCTTGGAGAGCCCTCCCCCCATTGAGTGAAATGATGAACAATCCTGACACCGTACTTTAACTACAGTACAGCTGCAGTATGTAGTAGCCCTGCATGCAAATGCGTCACCAAGCTTCTAGAATCACATATTTTGTGTAGACACACAGATGAATTTTGTTGTGCCACTTCCTGGTGTGACCAGGCCTTTAAGCTGTTTAACTTCTTGATGCTGTCGCATGGACAGTCACAATAATGAGGTTAGTATATTTTAAAGCTTATTTCCCGAGGGTGTGTTTTTAGTGGGTGTATGGATAAGTGTGTCTGTATTCTGTGTCACTGACCATCGTCTTTGCTGGTTGAAGCACATTATACATTGATGAGTTGCCCTTCTGCTCTTTGTGTCTGTCTAGTGAGCATGCTTCCTTCAATATAAAACCTTTAGCTAAAGGTCAGTCCTTAAATCTTCAGACATGCCCACTCATGTCTGCAATACAAACACGCCCAGACACAGGACAGACATAAAAACCCAGCATGTGACGAGCACACAAACAAACACGCACAGTCCTGAATGCGAGCAATGGATTTTAGGGAAAAAAAAAAATTAGCATTATCGTACATGATTTTACCTGCCAAGTGACATTTTTTACAAACCAAGTATTATGGCATGTGAATACTGAGTGCAAAACTTGTTATATAACGCACATGACTTTCTTTTTCTCTGTAATTGCAGCTTGTCTTCACAGTGTTTTAACTGACTGCCTGAATCCCTTTATGTATTCCTGTCATGAAAAGTTTCTACCTTCAATCTTTTTACTCTCCATTTTCTCTTTTGACCTTTGTGTTTGTTCACAATTGATGCTCAATTTGCTGGCATTTAGAGCCGAAATGAGTTTCACAGTAACCCTTGGTGACCCAGTCACTGAGCAATTGGATCATTTGGTTGCTGTCACTCTCTCTTGATTGAGGTAGGTCTAACTAATTCTAAGAAGTACAGTGTATACCTTTTCATTAATTCACATGTTCTTCACCAAAGACACAGTCAAAAAAAGCTGCACTTATATCTAAATTGCTCAACAGTGCTCCCATTTTCCAATTTCAGTCATTCTCACACAGAAGTGGGAAGGGAATTATCCTTTGCAATAACCTGCCTATCATCTTTTTGAACAATATTTGTAAAGCATGTAACACACAAACACAAACACACACACAAGTGAGACCCAGAATCAGAATCAGAAATACTGATTCTGATTCTGAGACACCAGTGTTTTCCAGTAGCACCTGAAGTCTGCAGTATAATAAGCAAAAGCTATTTAGGTACAATGTTAACAATAAACAATCATTAAAGATGCTGATTTTTGAGTTCATAAAACAACAGCACAAAAATTATTCATTTATGTCAATAAAATTTACCAGAAGACTCCAAATTACATCAATGGTGGCGCCAGCCATTGATGGTTGGCTACTACCATAAAATGCAGACACAACACTCAAACACACTCACACAATACATAAAAACAGTCACTGAAAACTATTAACGTACAGAGGGTGCATGTACAGGCATACAAGAAAGGAGGACATAGTGTGTTAAATACCTGAGCCTCTCTTAGAGACCACCTTTACACTCTTGGACAGTGTGACGTACAGCAGGATCAGCAGAGGGCTGGGAGGTCTCATCTTCCCCCCCCCCGTCCTCACAGCCTGAAGGAGAAGAGACATGAGCAGGGAGAAGGAGGGATGGCAGGAGAGTGAGAAAGAGACAAAGAAAGAGAGTGATCAGTCACTGCTTGTACATGAGATCAACCTCCTTGTTGCTACTCGACAAGAGTTAAGTGTCAGTATGGAGGGATGTGCTGTAACAGCCCAAACACTACAGCAAGTAAGCACACATACTATTGTGCAAAAATTTACACACAGATACATACTTTGACACTCAACATATCATTTTGCTCATTTCCCTGGGGGGTCTTTCTTGTAATGATTTTCTCTCATGATTGCAATTGGGATGGGTTTTCATAGCAGGGATATATATCAGGAGAAACCATTCCATAAGATGCTGACAAATCAATAAAGAAATAATTACATGTGTAAGAAACACCACTTTTAATCTCTAGCTTCATTAAAAATAGGGGAGAGCTTGAAGGTATTTCAAATTATCACCTTGTGACTCGCAGAAATGCGGCAAATATCCCACCCATATCCCTTATCGACTCATTTATCATATTAGTTGATGGAGGTGACTCATTCTTTACACCTCATCTTCTCTGAGTAAATGACATAATCTAACATGTAGTAATTACCCTCTAATAGCCAGCTCCTGAAATAGAGCTGGTGCTGCTGTATAAATTTGTTAATAATAAATGTTAAATGAAAAAAAATTCACTCATGAAAGAAATTGTTTGTTAGCTTACAGTGCTAGCCGATGGCAATACCCTTCGAAATCAACCATCATCTAACTGTAGAAGAGAAGAAGAAGAAGATTTGCAGACAAAAAAAGAAACAAATACATTAAAAAGTGAAATTGATAAAAGTTTAAAATGCTAGACATGTTAAAGGAAAACTTCAACATTTTGGGAAATATGCTTATTCGGTTTCTTGCCGAGAGTTAGATGAGAGGATTGATACCACTTTCATTTCTCTACGTTGAAGCTACTGCCAGCAACTGTTTAACTTAGCTTAACATAAAGACTGGAAACAGGGGGAAACAGCTAACCTGGCTCTGTCCGAAGGCAACAAAATCCGCTTACCAGCACATCTGAAGCTCACTAATGAACTATTTCTTGGTCGGAACCAGTAACTTCCTGGAATTTCTGATGGTTGCCTGGCAACTGGTCCTGGCCAAGAAATAGTTGGGCACATAACTGTCATTTTATACACTTACACACAGTTTTGAACAGATTAAACACATGAGATATAACATGTTAATTAGCGAGCTATAGAGGTGCTGGTGGGCAGATTTTGTTACCTTTGGACAAAGCCAGGCTAGCTGTTTCCCCCTGTTTCCAGTCTTTGTGCTAAGCTAAGTTAGCTGGCTGTTGTCAGTAGGTTCATATTTACAACACTGTGTGTGGTACCAATCGTCTCATCTAACTCTCAGCAAATTAACGAATAAGCACATTTCCCAAAATGTCGAACTTTTGCTTTAAGTTGGGTAGAGACCCATTGCATTGTTTAATTTTAAGCATAGATGGCAAAGGAAGGGCAAAAGGTAAAAGAGGTGGCACAATCAAACTCTCACTCTGCTAAAGCTTCCAGTCTGGGTAGTTGTGCATGTCAGAGGTACCAGACAACCAAACAGAATAAGGTGATTGGAGGAGAAGAGCAGATTCACTAATAGCCAGATCCATGTTTCTGTCAGTCTAAGTATAAGAAAAGGAGAACACAACACACAGCAAATTAACCCATTGAACCAGAAAGGAGAAGATGAGGACCCTGGCCTTTAGAGACAGAAACTTACGCAGAGAGCAAGAGCCAGGAGGGACTCTGGATTCTGCGGCAAATCACGTGCACTCCAGATTAGCATAGTTAATGAAAAGAGCCTCTTTCAGTGTGTTTACACGATACTCGCAAGGCCCGCTGTGAAAAGAAGCTTTTCTCTCCTCCTCAATCACATTCTACTAGGAAACAACGTTCAGTCGATAAACACCGCTCTGCCAATAACATTCTGGCAAATGCCACAGCTAAAGGATTGGCTCATCTTTGTTCTGCTAAAAGGCCTTTAAAAACACTTGCTGATAAGCTGGTTGGTGCTAATTGTGTGTTTTTAGCTGCAACTGTAACCCCACGCTCAGTTTATGGATATGTGCACACACAAATCACCAACCAGAAACACTCTGAAAGGTCCAAATTCTTTAGAGGTCAGGTCAGATTTTCAGAGTCTTCAATCTTAATAACCATATCCCTCTTTATATAAATGCATCCTGCGACCACTGCTGCAATACTGTCACAGAAATTTAACAAGACAAGCATAAGGAGGGACTTGCTGCTGTCAAATACACCATGACAAGAGTAAGAAATTGAAAAGTCAAGAAACATAGAGGAATTTCATTGAGACTATAATCACACACAAGCAGAAGAGAGAGAAAGAAAAAGAAAAACAGACGATATCATCATTGTGGCTGCATTTAGTTTTCCATTGCTACTTACTAAAAAAACACTGGTGGGCAACTTTTTTCCCTGCTCTTTGTAAACTTCCTTAACCCTAGTCCAGCCCTCATACTGTACCTGTTACTCTACCTGTCTAATTTATGCTTTATATGCCTGCGTGTCAAAATTGTTAATCATAATATGTCACTTAACCCAGTAAACCCAGTAATCCAAAAAAAGATCTTTTCATTTCAAGCTGCTGATACAAGTTGATTTACTTAACATAACTGAATGATTGGCAGGTTGTGTTTCTGTAGCTGCAGGATGGAGAGCTGCCCCCCGTCACAGCCTGATTCAAAAGAACAATGCCAGCACCACTTCTCTGTGTCCCAATCATGTCACGCCTTTACAAGCTCAGTGGGCTTTGGGTCCTGCCAGCCATGACATCACTAGCCTGCCATCCTCACACACAGAGGAGCATTGTGCGCCTCTCAAGACCCCCACAAACACCCAACACAGCTCGTCTCCGCTCCTCTCCTCCCTCTCCACTCCCCCTCCATTCCCTGCATTCTCACCACAAATAAATTGAAACTGCTACACAAAAGCACCCAAAAAAGCAACTTCTAAGCGTTAAATGCACCAGAAAGGCTCACGGGTCAGACTGATTTATCAGTGTACTCTCCAGAACAGACTGCTTGTTGATGGACAGATTGGGAGAAAGTATTAACACACATTAAACATCAGTCTGCAGACTCAGTAAAGCAGCCTTTTCAACTGCCTCAGTTTAATTCCTGTAAAACATGTAGCTATTAAGAATTTGCAGTGAGTAAGTGGAGAGTGAAGTTAAACCTGCATCACCCCACTCTTGAAGGTTCTCTCATCATTTTGTCGTGCTCAGAGGAAGCATACACTGAGTTTAAATAATATATTAGTCACCTCTATGGTTAATTTCCCCACAAGGCCCAGTAGCCTCACAAACCAGTCTAGTGAGTTTATTTAAACTATACAAGACAAACTTCTCTGTGTAAGTGTAATTGACTCATCTGACACTCATCTGGCTTTGTTTGAAGGTATCTGAATACAATCTACAAGTTTTATTGTTTCCAAGGCAACATGGGAAAAACACTATAATGCTGAGCTGCCATTGCTCCTTGAAACTATCCCCCCAGAATCTCTAAAAGCAAAATCACACACATGCCTGACTGAAAAAATGTTGGTGAGGATAAGACATTTATAAAAAGTACTGTACAGAAGTAAGACGTAGTACAGATATAGCTTCTTATTGTAATGCAACATTCTGGCGCTGCTTGTATGGTTAACTACAGCCAAGCTTTTTTCTCTGAGGCGTCAGGAGCAGGTGTGTTTGAGGAGGCACACTGAGGCATGACGTGATATCCATGCTTCAGCGATGCATGAAGCATGCACACAGTAGCACACATGCCGTTTGCCTGCTGCTTTTTACCAGAGAATGAGGGGCATGGCCCTGCACTGCCTGCTGACTCACCCTGATAAAGGAGCAGAGGAATTGACTGTCTGTTGCCATTGTTATGGGACTGTATCTCCCAGGATAGCTGAATCACCTCCCATCTTCCCTTAATGTTTCCCAAATTCAATTATCACCTCACGCTATTTGTTGCTAGCACACTCCCTCTGCTGTGTGCATGTGGTGTGTGTCTGTGCACTGTGGCTCTGTGTATGTTACTCTCATATTCTAGTTCTTTATCTCTTGAGACTTAACAGGACACACAGATTCGCAAATTACAAGCAGAACCTAAAACCACGAGCACTTTGATTTCCAGCTCTGTTACTGTTGCTATAGTATGCAGTCTTGCCATCTTAAACAGAGAAGGAAACCTCCGCCATCTTGGCACAGCAAGCTGTGGATGATTGATCATGTAATTTAGGGATTTAATCCAATTTGAAGGCAGCCTGTGCTGTGGTCTTAGGTAAAGTACATTTACTAGCCGTGGCTCTGTGCCCTGACAGGACCAGAAATGCAAACAGTGAAAATGTGTATCTGAAAAGAATTCATCTGAAACATCTCACTGTTTCCTTGGAGCCATGACGCTTGTTGATTTCATCTAGTTTAAAAATATACATTATGCCATCTAGTGTTTTTACTGTAATACATGACTTGGTTCAAGTTCATGTTCACTGTTTAAATAGATTATAAGATTGTGGGTTTTTTTAACATTGTATTTATATGGACAAATAAAGGTCTGGTCTGTTTATTCATCAAAGTATGAGCTTCATTAAAAGAAAACATGATAGTCTGTGTTTCAGCTATCTCTGCTGAGTTGTAGCAAGGTCACAAAACTAGGTGAAGAGTGTACCGCTGTAAGTATACAGCTGTAAACACAAGGAATTAATCTGTCTCTCACACACATTACAAGACCTGTAGTGGTGGTTCTTGATCAATATTGTATGAGTAATAACTGCTGAATATTAAATGAGAATTTGGTAGGTGGAAAAATACTCTTCCGCTGCATTCGGATCATAGCACTGGTGTCATGAGATGAAAATATGTATATACGGTATTTGTATACCATTCTCCATTCTATGAAATACTACATTATTTATATGCTTGAGCAGTGACTGACTGTACAGAGTAACCTTTAAAGCTATGCTGTGAGAGATACAGTACATAAACTGACTGATAATGTGGTGCGGTTCAACACTGGAGTCAAACACAGCAATTAAAGGTGAAAGTCAGAATTATTTAAAAGTGAAAGTAAATTTGTGTGCAGATGCAGCTCTCCCACATTCACTGTTATTCTCTCTCTATCTGTAGTTTTAGCTATGCCAACATCAAATGTGACACCAACATGCAGAGCGGCCAGAGACAAAGAAGAGTAGTATAAGCACAGAAAGCACAGACACACACATAAGAAGTGAGTGAGTCATAGGTGTTTCTGTGTCACTGTGTCAAAGATTCATGCTGGGAATGCTAGTAAATGGCACAGCACACTGCAACTATGGTTACTGTATGTCTACCTGTTCCTACTTCTGTGCCATGTGGCATGTGTGTGCACATTTGTGTGTGTTTGTTGTGCTGTTTGCCAGATGTGTCACAGTGTGAGTCAGGTCCCATGAGTATTATTCTGCAGCAGTAATGCGAATCACTGCCTCAAAATAAAAAAATAAGCTTGGTAGGTAGGCTAAGTGAGCATTCGTTAAAACACATTTGACCGCTTTTGACCATGGGCAGCCCCTGTTAATCTCCAGAGGCTGGCCATAGGTGGTTACAGTTAATGAGCAGGGTGCAGTGAGCTATGCCCTGCCTCAGTCCCAACATGCACCTATTCACTGAGTGAGATTAATTACTGCACGATTCTGAGCCAATCCGAACCCCTGCTGTTCTCCTATTCCCAGACGTAGACACACAGATACTGTACAAGCACTTAAAGAGCACATTTGAACACATAAAATGCAACACTGTGTACATAATTAATTGAAAGAGCTTCGAGGCAAACTAAAGCCATGTGCACATGATCGGTCAAGAGCAGAGTGGTGGGTTGTTGCGAGTGCAGTCTGAGTTCAGACACATTCCACCAGCAGTGAAGCATTTTCCTCCAGTGGTTGTTGATTGCTTTCAGCTATATCCCCTGTGCCCAGGCCCATTGTCAGCTGTCCAAGGATGACTGACCACAGAGACGCTCTCATGCTTCCAGTCAATACTGCCTGTGATGGAGAGCAGGGGCCAACACTCTCCTCACCCATTTAGTGTACATGCCCCACTGGGGGCAGCCACACCACCACTGACACACAGATAGACTAAAAACACTGTCAAATACAAGCGCACACCCACACAGACAGGCTGATAAACACAGTCAAGCATGCACAGCTTTCACATACATTCATATTTACAGTATGTTGTGTGTTTAGTCTTTTAGATTAATATTTTATATTATTCTTCCAATAGTTATCTATTTATCTATATATCTATATCTATACATTTTTACATTATCTTGTTTTCATTATTTCCTGCATTCAGATGCGTTCTACCACAAGTTTGTAATTACTCTCCAGGCGTGTTACTCTTATCCTTATAGTGTTGAGGTAGTTAAGCATATTTATATTTAATAATTGTTTATGTTGATATCACATGTTATATATGTTCTGATATCACTGAAGTTCATACAATAGTATTATGCATGATTTGAATAGTGAATTGTAGGTGAACTCTGCTAAGGTTATACTATATTTGGCATTATTCTTTCCTTGTGTGCTAGAATACAGGTACATGATTGATTGATTTGTTTATATGAGTGTCCTTCACCTTATGGTGCCCAGCCCGTATGGGCTTACAAGACACTGGACAACAACAACAACCATGATGGCCACATGACCAATCACAACATACAGTTCCACAAATTCAACATGTCAGAACATTCACTTTCCATAATAAATAAGGTCTGTTATTATTACATTATGATGGATATAGTGTTCTCTGTCTTAGTTTTCATGCATTTTCTATAAATCTTGCTAAAGGTATAACCTCCTCATTAAAGAGCCAACTCAACATATTACCTTTAGACAACCAAATCAAATCAGGGTTCCTCAACTGCATTTTTTCATACAAATGATTCCTCAAGTTGCTGTACATGGGGCAATGGAATACAAAATTAAATTCATCCTCAACAACACTAAGATCACAAAAAAAACGCATAAACGCTGCTCTTCAGAAATACCATTATATCTGCCTACCTCAATTGCCAGAGGCAAGGTACCAGTTCTTAACTGAGCACACAGGGACCTCTGCCCTCTCTGTAAATTTCATTGTATATACCGCTCAGTGTAGTAATCCTCTTTGATTTGAACATAGTTTCTGAGCTTTGGCTTATTCCAAATCTTATCCTTCCATTGTTCCTTATGGATCTTTTGTAGTTTTTCTTTGACTATATTTATGTTACACTACAAATTATTGCTGAAAATAAAATGTAAATCAGAGAGAGACCTTTCTTGCTCAAGGGTAACCATGTGTTCTGTCCCTGTTAAAAATCTTTTTGGTTAGCCTTTCCTCTGGCAACTGGACCATGCGGTTCCATAGAGGAAATATTTCACATCTCTGCTTTACAAGACATGAAACCCATCCCATGTCCCCTTCAATAGCCCGCTTAGCCGTATATTTATGCACTCCAAGAAAACATCTCATGGCTCGACTCTGAATAGCATTATTGTCAGGGGTATCCTTAAAACTCCACAGTCCTGCAGCATAAAATAAAACTGAACCAACCATTAAATCATAAAGTTTTGAAAATGTTGAAAAACCAAGGTCAGGACACAGTTTAATTGTATTCATCACAAACCCTAACACTCTTCCTGCTGACTCTGACAATGCTTTAATTCCCTCTGAAAAGCACATATTTTCATTAAAGACAAAACCAAGATATTTATAAGAACTGGTGTACTTTGAAGGCATTGATCCAAACGTATCCAAATGTATGGTTGCTTTGCTGCTCACATTGCTTTCTAAAATGTATAATCTGTGTTTTTTCACTGTTAATAGCAAGTCTCAATTTACTACACCATAAACCATATCCAGAATTTTTTGTAAATTAATCAACCAACCAACACAATGTCATCAGCACATAACAGAATACTAAAGTTCATATTATCAATTGGTATACCTAGATCGGCCTGCTTGATTTCTTGAGCTAAATCATTTACATAAAGGCTAAATAAAGTGGGGGGACAGGGTCTCCCTACTTTACCCCAAATGGAGTAGGAAACCAACCAGTCCTGGAATGATTTAACTGCAAACATTCAACTGGGGCTTTGTACAAGGTTTTGATAGCATTGTAAAAATTACCATCAATACCAGAGCAAATTAACTTATACTCCAAAAGATCTCTATTGAACCAATCAAAGGCTTTCTTGAAATCCACAAAACAAGCAAACATATATTTGCCCTCTTGTAGTCTAGCTCCCACCACAGAGGATATGGCATAAATATGATCAATACATGCCCTGTTTTTCCTGAAACCATTCTGCTCATCTACCAACACCACATGAGACTCTAGGTAATTATTAAGTCTATTATTGAGGACACCTGAATACAATTTATAAACTGTACTGATCAGGCTGATACCTCTGTAATTTAATGGAACTTTAGGGTCAGCTATTGCAGATTTAGGGATGCATTTGATTATGCATTTGTTCCACACAGATGGAACAATACCATTCTGAAAGCCCATTTGACATAGACAATGAAAAATATTCAACACATTAGGAGCTTTAAGGACCTCATTAGGGATGTCCTCCACATCCACAGCTTTATTTAATTAAGCTTTATCTATTACGCTCTGCACCTCCTCCGGTGTAATCTCACTATTCAGCATATGGTTTGAGCAATATGCTATATTACTCATCCCATATTCAAGATCACGTTTTAATGTACAGGTTTCATTAACATTTAATAACATTGATCATTAAATAGAGGAAGGCTATTGCATGCATACAAATTACTATACTCTGTTTCCCACTTTTTTAATATCTGGTTAGTCTCAAATGAAGATTCACCATTTTACATTAGAATCTCCATTGTGATCATCTTGCTCTTTTTTGGACCCAGTTTATGCATTTCCCTCCAAAATGTCTGTGGATTGCTGAGTTGTAATGGCTCTAATTGGAGAGTTTGCCCTATCTTAAAACATCTTTTAAAAAATCTCAGCCTTCTATCAAAATTAAATTGCCATTTAAATTCATTTTTTAAGTTCCTTCTCTTGCTCTGGTCCTTACACTTAAGAAACATTTTCTCTGCTGAGTGCAGGTTAACCCATAACTTATTTAATTCAGCATTCCAATATGGTTGTTTTATTCTATAATACTTCTTCATACCATCCTTTTTTACAATATTTGCAATATTTATTCATTCATTTATTCAAAAGGTCACAAAGAAGATCATAACTATAATCCACATTATATCTGTATTACGTTCCACAGCAACTAGGTTGGGCACTGGGTCACAGTTGAGGCCTTCACGCAACAGGTCTTTCATTTCAGCCTTTAAATTCTTGTTGTCCGCTTGTGGTAACCCCATTATTATTAGCAAGACATCTGGATCAAATTGTTTCTTCTGAATAACTTTCTCAGCTATTTTCAGTTAAATCTTTTCCATTCTTGAGCTCAGAATGCCCACTTCAAGCTCCAGATTCAAAAGCATTTCTTTAGCTTGTAGTGGCAATTTCTTCAGAATAAAGAAACACTCAAGGCAATCACTTGTCTTTCTGTAGGTTTACAAGCATCTGCAGACGGACTCACAGCAGCAAAAACATACATCAGTATAATCTGCTCTGAATGAGTACAGAAGAAAAAGAGCATCAGTTATTTATCCAGTCTTCAGGGTCAGGCTCCTCAACCCGGGGAGAAGAGTGTCCCTGAAGTCTGGACATAACAGTCACTAGGATGTTTTGTAGTTCCATGTCATCATTATCAGTGTACTGTTCTCATCTCGCAGTCCAAACAATCATACACAGATCAAGTATTGACGCCAAACAATTATGAATAACATCCGTATGTTATTATATCAGAGAGTCCGTTTATTCTTGCCATTACAAGCTGTTTTTTCCAACTCCCTTTTCAAGGTATCTTGGTTCTCTGAGATCAACTTCTCATCAATCCACACAGGCTATCAATTTTACAGTTAACTTGCTTTTCCACTGTGTTTTGCATACGGTCTATTTTTGCATTAAGCGCCTTCAGTTCATTAATTAATGCAGAATTGTCTTTCGGCTTACATTGTCTCATGTTATCAGCCATGATCTTACTCAAATGGAAAGAGTTCATGAACCTTCAGGTTTCACAAGCCAATTTGATAAGTGTAGGTCCAACTTGATCAGTATTCATAAATTTGCGACGACCATAGAGAGACATTTGCCCCTTATTATTCACAACCGGTGATAGTGCTGTAAGACTGTTTAGTGTGCATGTGTACTGAAGTTTAAAGAAACTACGGTTCAAGACACAATTGCAGTAGAGCATTTATCCTGTAAATCACAATTACAGTACAGTAATTATACTATAAAACACAATTACAGTAATACTGTTTTATTGTAATGCACACTTACAGTAGAGCTTTCTTACTGTAAAATATAATTAAAGTAAAGTTCCTGTAAAAGGGTAATTGTGGTAACTTACTGGCAACAGTGTTGCAACAGTGTTACCATAAAATTACAATAAAATGTCTAACAATGTAGCGTGTAATACAAAATAGGACATCAAGTAAGTAAAGGAACAGTCTGAGATGTAGCTTTGGTTTGGATAAGATGCACATGCTCTGCATGTAATTGAGCAGTCTTCAAATAAACTCCTTCTTAACGTTTTCCCTGTCTTCTGCATTTGTAAGTATACAGGTTTAAGTCACAAGAAAGCTGGATTTATTAAGTGGAACACAAGTCAAAACCAAGTCATGCCCAGTGGACTAAGTGGCTTTGGAACTTGGAATATGGTAAAACGGTCATTACATAAAGCACTTTGTAAATATTGTGCCATATAAGGGAGATGCTATATAAATTAGCATTCTTATTATTATCCCTAATTATCATTATTATTATTATTAGTAGTAGTAGATATAGTAGATACACTTCATACAATCACATATACAATGTAATGTATTCCTATGTCTCACCCCACCTCTTTTCTTTTTTAGTCTTTAACCGGCCTAAAATACACTCCCACAACACGTATGTGGGAGGACTAAGGTCAGTCTTCACCATAAACTAAAGCTGCCCTTTTGTAGTGAATCATGTAGCGAAGCAGCAGCTTGCTGCAGCAGCAACGGAGCCAGGTATTATTGGAGATTTGCTAAATTGTATCCTCTCATCAACTTAAGTAAATAAAAATACCACCAAATGGTTATTGATTAGTTTATATAGATTCTTATTTTATCAGGCGTAGAACATAATGCCCTTCATTTGCGAAATTGCAGTCTGATATTGACAGCTGCTATTAGAGGGCATCCAAGTGTTCAGTGTAATGCCAACACAGTTTTCTAAATGTGTGTTCAAACTCACTCTTGATTCAACTCCTAGCTATTTTGCGAGATCGAATACATCCAACTCAGACAATCTTAAAGAGGAAACCTTTCAGTTTGTCCAAACCATTTTGTTAAAACTATGGATGTGTGTATCCCTTCTGCACCTCGGTGCTCCTATTGCATTTGCTCTGGTGCATCCCATTGCTTTCCCTCTCATACAACTACACACTTGCTGGCTACCAGACTCTGAGGTTTGTTTCAGGATAATGCCAGTGTTAACAGACATTTCCAAATTCATGTTATTGTTTCTTCATGAACAAACTGTAAGCCTGAGGGGAAATGTGTGGTTCTGGGAACCCTGGATAGGATAAACTATAGCTGGAACTGCAGAGGCTTTCCTGAAACCTTTCAATCCTAGAAAGAGAAAGAGGACTGTATTGGCTTTGGACACTTGAGCTGCCTAACAGACATATAGGTGCTATAGAGGAGCACAATCCCCTGATGAGGAATCAGCAGCCACTGTTCACAGTAGAAACACATTGCCATATGTTGCAGACTTCACAAAAAACTATGGTGGTGACGAAAAAGTGAAAGGCGGCATGCAGTAAATAGCATGGAAAAAAGCCCATACATTTGTTATTTTCCTCTCTTATCTGGCCTGCGGCTGTGAAATGTGCTGGATGTGCCTATATTAGTGGTGTGTGGAGAGGCACTGCAGTCCATCCTCTCACACTGACAGGGGTTTCTTAAAACAAAGCTCTCTAAAGACAGGAAATGCTGGCCTGAGCGGTTTTCAGCTGGAATGTGCATTTATGCTTTGGTATCCATGACAGAGTCAATCCTATTGTCTAGAGGAGCCATCGTGGTGGCAATGGAGCCTAAATGAGGCCAATAATGGTTCTCTGCTCGGTCCCAAGAGTCTTGCCTGTTTAAAAATCGATTCTCTGCTTGACTAGGGACAGGCTGGGAATAGAGAGAACTTGAAGAAATGGAGAGGAAAGTGGCGGAAGGGGGGGGGTAAGAAAGGTTAAAAAAAATAAGAAAGATACCACAAGTGAAAAATCCAGCCACATGTTCAATTATCAATTCGTTACTATTTCAGCACGTTAATGTGACAAACATTAAGTACAAATCAAGCTTTATTTGCTCATTTCCTGCATGCCTTGACATTGTGACCCATGAATCCTTATTTCCTTGAACTGTACAAGTATAAGTTAATGTAGGCTGTATATACATACACTTTATCCACCAACCGAGTAACCTCTGGATATACTATACTCTACATTATTGTACTGCCCACACAGTGGTTATTCCAAAATTCTTTGCACTGACAGATGCTCTTGGCCTATTTGTACAGAACAGTTGCCAATCCGACCAGCACCCTGTATATATCACTGTTTGTTGTCCAGCTGTTGTTGCTTATCTCTATTTTACACCTTAAAAAAGGTGCCCATTTTATGTCAGAGCTGTGAAAGTAATTTTTCCACCGTTTTCATTCTCTGGATTGCAGCATCTTGCTTTGGATTGTATGTTGCCTGTCTGGCCAGGGTTATGACTAACAGAAGGCAGGTCCTAAAGTAACCGCAGAGAATGTTAACTATTTGTTGAAGGTTTAAATTAGTAATTAAAGAAATCAGTGAATCAGGATACAGAAGTTATACGCTGCCTCATGTCTCATCTCAGCTCTCACAATGTCCTCGAGTGTGCACATTAATATGAAACAGTGACTGGAATTTTATGTACCAAAACTTTATGATCATTCTGATAAAACTTGGCAATAATTGACTCTTAGTGATGGATTACTTGTACCAACTAAATAAAACTAACAATGTTTTCACTGATTTGGAGAAAATGAGCCCAGAAGTTTCATAAAACCAAAAAATCTTAAGTCATGCACTGAACACCGTGGAGATGCACTATATAAAAAAATGTGCATAAACTTAAATTTATTTAGAAATTATATGTTATATATAAGATATCATATCCATGTCAACTTCTGCTGCACCAAAAAAACAAAAACAATAACTCACTCTGTTCATGCCAGAAGAAGAAACTAAAGCACACACCACAAACACACATAACAACTTACCAAAGTGAGGGTAAACCTGTCACAGACTTGCAGTGATTTGGTCTTCTCTCCTACTTTGCTGCCTACAGAGAGCCCAAGATGCTGTCAGTTTTGGCAGAGAAAGATATATGGGCTTCATCAGCAACTGGACCAATGAGAGAAACTTGTGGGTGTTGCAAAACAATAGCCAACCGAAAAGTCCCAAACACACACACACACACACACACACACACACACACATACACACACACACAAAGAGAGCAACAGAAGGTGTAATAAAACTGATGAGGTCTTATTGAGCGGATGGTATCACACACTCACTGGGGACGAGGGGGTGGTTGGGGGGATGGATGGGGAATCAGAGAATGTTTTATTCAACATGTGCTCACCTCCACCTCTGTTGCTCTTATTAACACCACCCCTCCACCGCTTCTCACTTCAGCTCTACTGTGCGCAAACAGACCTAAAGCATGTCTCATTGACCTTCAACTGTCTCCTGTGTCTCTGACACGCTCACCTGTTTATCTCAACCCGATCCTCGTGTACACTTCACTGTGTGACACAATGGGTCTCCAAACCTGATCTCCAAATAAGGTACCACTGAGGACACAGTGCAATATAGAGCCCAAGTACAATAGACAATACAAACCTATAGATTTCTTCTTTTTTTGCACCAATGATTCCCAGGCACAAACATGCAGGCAAAGGGCAGGGGATGCAATGTGTATATTGACTAACTGACACTGAAAGTCTACTTGCCATGTATTCCATGTATGATGCATAGTGTTATTTTCAAATATTGATCAATACAATCATATTTGCAGTTATAGATTTGTATCATAAGAATACTTGTCCATTTAAAGGAAAAAAAACTTACATTATTCTTCAGGTTGCCTTCATTTTTGTTTTACTTAAACAATTAATAAGTTGTTAATGTACATGCAACAACAATGCTATACTATTATGATGCGAAGGATATCAGACGGATAATTTCTTTGTTCTCTCTCTTACTTATTGTGTCTGTCACGCTCGAGTTTATATAGTACGTAGACTTACTGACACGAGTGAAATGACATTTCTAATTCAACAAATAAGTTTCTTTCTTTTTAGACATAAATATGTTGAAAAGGATGCAATCAAAACAATCTGGCTTATTTCAATAAATTTTTTGTAGCTGTTGGAAATTCAGAGTGGCTGTTAATACTGTAATATCTTGTATCCACTTTGGCTGGTGATTCAAAAATTCTGGATAAACACATGCACACACACACACACACACACGCACACGCACACACACTCAGGATCATTGATTGTTCTCCGACCATTGCTGTATCCATTCTACAGTGCAGCTGCTGTGGGTCTCTGAGAGGGGAAAGGGCCCTGCGGGGAGCAGTCCAGTTATCTCAGATAGAACCTTATTATAGGATTTATGTGAACAGAAAAATGACTGTAAGACAGTGAATCTGTGTCTGTGTGTCTGTGTGTGTATCCCGGCTGTGAGTTTATGCCAAAGGAATATGGAGAGGGCTTTGTCATTTGCTATCCTGGCCTGTGAATAGCTACAGCTCTTCACAGGCCATGTGTTCAGCATCCTTTGTGTGGCATATTATAATTAGGCACATAATACTGCCATATTACTGTCATATGATAGCAAAGCACTGCAAAGAGAGCCAGAAATGAGGAGACATACCTAGAGAGCCTGGGTGAAAGTCCAGTCAACTCTCTTTTTCTAATTTTCTGACACCCTGGCAGGCTGATCTGCACTGGTGTGGGGATGGATGGAGAAAAAAAGGATGGCAGGAGGGAAGAGGAGGAGAGGCAGCAGGAGCGAGCGAGCGAGAGAGAGAGAGAGAGAGAGAGAGAGAGAGAGAGAGAGAGAGAGAGAGAGAGAGAGGGGGAGGCATGGCAGGGGCTGCAAGCCTAGGAGACGTGCCAGATCACTGCTGGAGCCAAGAACAGGACTGACTGGGCCTGTGTGTCAGATCAGTGTGCACAGGCATACAGACACACAGGCAAAAACACACACACACACACACACACACACACACACAAGCATATGCAGAATGAACAGACACATAGATGTCACTGACCTTCGACAAACACACTGCAATGTCACAGCTCTAACAAACTGAGACACTAACACTTAGTAATCATCTTGGGAAGATCCACCATTATACGTACTTAAAAAGCAGTCTGCCATGTTTGCGCTTGTTTATTATGAGCTCTCTATATCCAAGAATTTCAGATTTTAGCTCATCTGCTAACAAGGCTATTCCTAAGTTCCTGCCTGTGAGTGCCTCTGTGTGAACTTGATTGGGCGAGTGTTTAAAACTTTAAACAGTTGGCTGGGACTCGGTACTCACTCATTACTGACCAATGGCACTAATAGCCAGCATTCTGTACCCAATGTGAGCCTACATCAGAGACGGCTGTTCCACACAGTGCAATATTTATGGCAGTCCCTACTCCCTGGGAACTCATTGCACCATAACACAGACCACTGCAGCTGACAAAATAACAGGGCAGAGTGTTCTAGCTTTAGGAAACAGTAGAAACACCTCTCAATCTCTTTGCCTCTTACTACTACTCTCTCTCTCTCTCTCTCTGTCTCTCTCCCGCTTGCCAATTCTCGCATGACCTCGTCTGTGTTTTTGTCTTTCCGTCTTTATAGCTCAGAGCTGGGGCCATCTGAGTGGATTTCGGAGACAAGTTGACAAGCCAAGCAACAGAAAATTTAGATAAAGTCCCTCTTCTCTCTCTCTCTGTCTCTTTTTTGGTGGTCCAGTCCACCGAGAGATCACGGCTTACAATTTCACCGTTGTGAGCAAATCTGATCTTGAAAATTCTGACAACTTTCTTACAAGTAACTGCCAGCTCTGAGATTTTCAACATCTACGTCTCCAAGGAATGCTACAACGGTGATTTGCTTTCTGCACCGAGTCTACAAAAAAAAGAAACGATTAAATTACACCTTTAAATGCAATTTCATCTTGTAAGACAAGGCAATCTGCCAAGACTAATCTTGTGCGTGTAAGTGTATGTGTGTCACAGAGAAAGACGAAGGAGAAAGAGGCTGTGTTTCTCTATTTTCCTGCACTCTTCATTTCTGTGTACTGTTTGTGCACATGTGTTGGAGCTATTCATCTCTGATCTCTTACGCGTTCGCCCATGGGACATTCGTAAGATTTTCCCAGAACCAATGCAAAGTGACAGCTGAGAGAATGATTCCATTATGGCTGGTGTGGTCTACCCTCCCTGTGTTATGACAAAGCTGATGGCAACATGAGAACAGAGAGAGAGAAACCTAATAAGGCACAGGAAAACTTCAAAGTATTTCTCTTGAATTCCTGAATATATAAGCAACCCCACAACTGTCATCACATTTTTATTAAAATATTGCTAAATCCTGACTTGAGCATGGAAGTACATAAAATGGCCCTTTTCCCAAAAGAGCTCCACTCACCAACCAGTATGACGAAAACAGACAAAATACAGAAATCTTTCATTAGAAATAGCCCAACCGCTTCTAACTTTGGAGGAAAATTGTGTGTTCATATAGAACCTCATCACTTATAGTAAGAAGCTGACTGAGATCAAGTGACTGAGTTTTCAGGGCTGTTTGAACAAACGACCACTACTGTCATTTTTCTGGTGAAGACGGTCTCGAAAATTGGACTACATTATATTACTTTGCTGGATTTTTTGCAATTGCAATATAAATTACACAAAAACACAGACTAAAGACAAATCTATCAGTAGGTCAGATTTTTCAGAGATGTTGTTATTTAATTTTGCTGTGTTTGGATCAACGAGTCCTCAAAATTAAACAACATAATACATTGTGCACTCCAGAACGACACATATAAGCGTTTTCTGATCTGACTAGCCACTAGCAACAGGACATCATCGCCATTACACAAATAAAAACTTAGGCACAAAAACATCTTAGTTAGGGTTAGGGAAAGTTTCATTAAATTTAATCAAATGCAGCAACCATTGTTATAGAAGTGAAGTACTTACATGCATATATTCATTCAATCAATTTTCAATTCTGCAGTCCAACCATAATAAAAGATTCCTCTCACCCATAGATGCTCTTGCCAATTTCTCTGTGTTATCATCCTTCAAAGTCTCTTTCTCTGTGTTGTTTGGGAAAGAGTGATTCAAAGCCAGTGGAGCAAATAAGAGCTCAGTATGTCCGGTGTAAAGCAAATGAAAACAAGCTTGAGTACCTTCTTTCAATTTACTTCAATTTACTTTTTTCACCTTTCTTTAACCACTATTTGCTCTCGTTTTCTATTCCTTGTCCATAATCTACCCTCATTGATTTAGATGCACTGGCCATTTTTCATGAAAGCTTCACATAACTGTCTACACATAAAGTAGAGTTTCACCTGGTGGGTAAAGTGACTCCAAGCTAAGAAATCAACACCACTTTAGTCTAAGTACTGTAACTGATGACAGGTTAGTCTTTCAAATGACTGAATTAAAAGGCCAATCTCTTGAATGTGACTTTGACATGCCTGACTTTGTTTAGCATATCGACAGCTGTCAAAGTACAGTTAAAGAGAGAAGTAAAGTTTTCTGAGAAACTGCTCCAGGTAGGAAGTTTGGACAGAGAGTCAGAAGTTAGAGTATGAAAGAAAGAATGAGAAAGGTATCAGTGGAGTGGGATCGCTGCTATGTGCTGAGAAAGCGATTATGTCAGAGAGGTTATCAGTGAGGAGAAATCCATTGTCAAGTAGCCTGTGGTCTCCTGCATTAATGTCTTCAACTGTTAAGTCTACACATTATTTTGTGCTCTGATTTGACTGTTAAAGGCCCAGTATGTTACATTTAGGAGGAGCTATTGGAAGAAATGGAAGATAATATTTATAAGTATGTTTTCATTAGTGTATAATCACCTGAAAATAAGGATTCTTGTTTTTTCATTACATTAGAATGAGCTGTTTTTATCTATAGAGGGAGCGGGCCCGCTATCACAGAGGCTGCCATGTTGCACTGCCATGTTTCTACAGTAGCCCAGAAAGGACGAACCAAACACTGGCTCTAGATTGGGCCTTATGTGTTTTTTTGTGAGTTTCGCAGCCACTGTAGTTTCTCCTACATGCTTGGACAGGGAGGGTGAATCGAGCGGTATTCAAATGCTTGCAAACTGCAATTTCACCGCTAGATGCCACTAAATCCTACATACTGGACCTTTAAAGGTGTTTTCTGTAGCTTTTCTGTTGTCCACCTTTGTGATAAAAAGTGGTTAATATAGCTGATATTTCAGGTTAGCTGACAAACTATCAGTTATTAATTTTTGTATTTGTTTATTTATATGGCACACAGCACATGACTCATAAATATGCTCGTAAATATGCTGGGTTTAGCTCAACAGCTAATTTGCACCCATAGTCCCAATACAACTAAAACTGACAAATGGATAAAAAGCATCACACATAGTTGAGGTGCAATAAAAATAAGGTGGGAAATAAAAATTGGAGGAAATGCATTACAACACTTTTTACTAACAATCTTAAACAAACAATTCAATCAGACAAACAGCTAGTCTGAAAATGTAGTTACATTAATCAAATGTCCTCATTCTAAAGGAAATTCTTCCAATTAATTATTTCTCTACATTATGATTGTGGAAAACTAATCTAAAATCCTGTATGTTTAAATATCTCACTCACGTACAAACCAGATCTTGCAGATCACCCCAGTGGTCTACACTAGTGGTTTCCAACCACCAGGCTGTGGACCAGTACTTTGCCACAGAACATTTGCTTCCACGCTGCAAGGAAATATTATGGTTTACCAAAAAAGGCTGAATAATACTTAAATAACTTTATGGGCTATTGGGGCAGTTGAACTTGGTCTGTCTGTGCTGCATCTTTCCTCGCCCCTCCCTGTCACTCCCACAACAGGATACAAATTTTGAACTAAAGAAGGTCATTAGTACTTGAGGACATTATTCCACCATCACCCAATTGATACTTGATCTGGGTCTGTTGTGGAGCTAATAGTGTTTTAACTAGCTGGCTAGTTATTATTATGTGATTGTATGCGTCTGTGCATAACTGAACATTTTGAACCCTTGAGCCAATATGTCTCAAATGAATCCTTGGTTCCCACATCAAAATGATTATTTCTAAACAAACCGTGTTTAATCGACTTTGTGCCTCCACGGCACTCTCCATCTGGAGGATGCTGTGTGACAGCTTCCCTTAAATTACAAATATCAATCTGCCACAGTGGGAGCTCAGCTGGCAGTGGCCTCATGGGGGTCCACATCAAAGCAACCAGCCTTCAAAACAAAGCCATCAAAACGCTGCGTTCGCTATCTGCTTTGTTCTGAGACAAGCACGTTCGTCACCTGATCACAGCTCTACTGAAATGACCAAATGACTGAATAGCAAGGGCTTGTGGTACACAGACCCATTTTGATGTGAAAAGCTCCTGATAATACAAAGAAAATAACAGCTAAACTGAGCTGAATTCAGTAAGGAAGCTGAACTGAAGTTGGCCCTCTGTGTGGTTTTGGGTCAGCTTTGTGTGGCTCCACCCCTCTCTCCCTCCATGGCAGGGACTGACAGACGCTAGCACCAAGGGCTCCCAATCTGCTGTGTGATCAACGGTACTCTCCCTAAGCGTGTTCCCCCTCCTCATCACCGGCTGTCTGCCCGCGGCAACACCACCACTTACACTCCAGCCACCCGCTTATTGATACACTTCACCACGGGATCGTCTTCGAGCGCTCCTTGGGAAAGCAATGGGTCTGCGGGGCGGCCTAATTCAATCAACATTAGGGGAAAACACACACATCATTCATCACCAACACAGGAATACTCCAGGAAGAGTCTCTACCAGCTCTTCCTTCTTACTAGATGACCACTAACACACAAATAAATTGCCTTGCTGTGGGCACTGAGCAGATTAGTGAACCTGAAAGGGAATATCATGCACTGTTACCATGTAAAGATATTTTTATACACACTATTTACGTGCACATCATAGACATAGAGTAATCACAGAAAAGCAATGCAGTCAATTATTAGGTGCACAGGGGACAGCATGACTCCCCCAGGGTTAATTTGATTTCCTCTTGGACTGTATATCGGTTCCCCAACTGTGTTTATAGCAGGCATGGTGTGCATTATAACAGGCCCAATGGTGTGTTAAACCCTGTGAAATCCGAATAGAAACTGCAGCAGAAGAAATGCCTTTAGTAAGCACGATCATCAGGATTTCATATTTGGAGTCTCAATGGCACTTTACTCTAAGGAACATTATAAAATGAAACAGCGAGTATATGTGGCCCTTTTAATGTGCTCCAACAGGCTTTCAAAAGCTTTATGTTCTGTGTCTTACTTAAGTTTATTTTAGCATGTTTTGTATACATTTTACACACAACAAGAAAATAAAATGTATTCTGTGATTGCATTTGCATGTATTACTAACATGAAAGACAGAGAAGAGATAGTTTCCTTCAGATAAATATTGTATACTTACTGTAAACAGCATGGGCAGACATAACTGGTCCTCGAGTGTTTGTCATATTGTTGGAGTACTTTTCTATAGCATTGATCTGTTTCATTTTCACAAAAAATGATTCTCACATGGCCAAGCCAAGCACTACTTCATGATGATCAGCTAATAGATTTCAACACCACTCAGTACACATGATGATGCCATTTAAAGCAAACACTGTAGTGCAGGGCCAAAACTGAAAGAAAATACAGGGCATGGGATATATATATATATATTTATATATATATATACATATGTGTGTGTGAGTGTGTGTGTGTGTGTAGTGAAGCAAGGTGACTTGATTTGTCAATTAAAATTGGTAACATGTAATATGAATAAAGCATATTAGCGTAATGTACATGGTGGTACAATGAATGGTATTATCAGACACAAATATGACAAGACAACACAGATGGCCTTTAAGTTCTTTCCAAATGTATTTGTTAGAGCTCATTACAAAGACTGATGTCTTATGAATGCACTCTAATCCCATGTGTTTACTTGTGACACACTCAGAAAGGCATAGTACATGTGGCTCAGTGGCTACTCAAATATTTAAACATAAAACGTAACGGAAGCAAAAGAGAGTTACTGCAACCACTGAACATTTCAACTTACAAAATCAGCCCAGAGTTGAACAAAGGAGCGGTCTGTTTCAGCACCACGGACAGTTCCTGTCATCTTCCCTATTACGAGGTGCTGCTGGCACCAGCGACGGCCTGCCAGTTTTATCTGCTGCACTTTGTAACATCAGACAGAAGTGACTTTACTAATTCATTAATGCAAGGCCCCGTGCTCATAATAATTACGACGAAAATCCAGAGTGACACACGGACATATTCTTTTATGACTTTCTATCGTTTAACAACATGAAATGGAGATGTGGCTCACCTCCAAGTGGCCTTTGGCACGCCGGATCTGCCAGCACAAATAACATATAGGTCGCCTGACAAACTAAAAAACACTCTCTGCTCTGATTAACGGTATAGGCCCGGGCTTGGTGTCTTCTCAAAATGCAGTCCAGCGAGCGACCAGCGAGACAGCATTGGTTGGATTTCATTGTGTTTGCCTAAATAGTCTCTCCTGTGTGTGTGTGTGTGTGTGTGTGTGTGTGTGTGTGTGTGTAGAGCCTACCTTAACACAAGCATGCGCTCACTTACAGCACATGTTCAAGATGAGCCCAACAGCCACTGCCCGACAGACCACCAAGAATCTCTCTTCGAAATGACTTGTAGCAGGGTCGAGCAAACATAACATAAAAAAGCAACAATAAGTAAGGTTGACAATTCCTGGGGGTTGTCACTAAGGTTCAAAGTGGTCCGGCATTTCTGATCCAGGTGCACTTCCAGAAATAGGATCATCATCAATCATCACTCAGACTCCTGCGTAATGCGTCGGTATTCGTACGGTTCCACCCAAGGGACCGCGCTGTTTGTCCTCATGGGAAACTCGTACATAGCAAGAAACCCAAGCCTGTTAGAATGCACGCTGATGAGGCACAGAGCTGTCATTCAAATACATTTAAATGATCGTAATAATACGGATAAGTTTTGTCGGGGCAACACAAAAATGACAGCGTGTGCGCGAGTTTTGACACCTCGTGTAGTCTGTGTCTCGAATTTAGACTCTGCAACTACAGTGACGCACTCTCTCACACAATCATTTCACACTCAATCACTGGGAGTGTGTGCGCGCACGTGAGACACACACACACACACACACACACACGTACAGAGAGAGAGAGAGAGAGAGAGAGAGAGAGAGAGAGAGAGAGAGAGAGCATGATAAGTTGTTTTTTGGCGCAACCATTAAAAAAACTTGAGTTTATTTTATTTATTAAATCTTTGTCACAGTACACCCAGCCTATAGCCCATAGTCCCAAAGACGGGACTGTGCATAAAATTAGGCTTACAGGTAGACTGTCTTCGGGGAAAGCTGCTGCTTCGTTTACACCTTTATCTAAATCCTCTCCTTAGTGAGCTCCAGTGAGCCCGGCGGGCCGGTGTGTGAGACTGCACTGCAGAGGGCTTCTCCGGCATCTCCGCGATTGAGCTCATGAGCAAACATATCGTGAGCCAAATATATATAATAGGGACACTCAGTCCAAAATAGAGAGACTCTGAGATTCCCTCTCACACTGCGACACATACCATTAGTTCAATTATTTATCTATCGCTTTCCTGAATGTTGTAGCCAATAATAATCTATATTCGACTTCATCTCCTCTCTGCAACACTGGCAGGTGTTGAACTTCTTCTCCTCCTTAAAGCGTTTGATTGGCTTAGAGCCTTTTTAAACTGAATATCACATCTCCGTGTTTTTTTCTGGAAGAACTGCCGCAACTGTCCGGCAGAAACCCAGAGTCACAGGCGATAATAATCGAAGAACCAGTTAAATTGAGGTCTGCGAACTTTATCAAATGCTTAGAAAAACCCGTGTTATGTAGGCAAGCCAAGAGGGAAACTGACCTACCTTCAACTCGATTCCAAATGGTACGACGCCGTTCGTCAGTCAGTGAGGAAGGCTTTGGACATCACAACTCCAGGTGAATAGAGAAAACACGTTTCCATAAAATGGGTGCAAGCCAGTGATAGTCTGTGTTTCAGCGAGGTCACCCATTCAGCCAATCGTCCGGTTTAAATCCAAACAGAATAATGGAGATCTTGTCTCTGTCCTTTGGGGAAGAAGTGCGCCAAGCGCTCTCCTACGCAGATGTGACTTTGCGCGCTTGAAATAAAACGGATGATGGGTAGAAATGAAAAAAAAAAAAATACTACTACAACCAATTAAAAAAATGTATATCAAAACGAGTGGGGGCTAAGCTGCCAAATGGTCACCCCCTCCCAAAATCTAACAGCTGACTTTTACGCAAATCGTGCTCAATTACTAATCCTCTCCTGAGTGCTTCACCATCCCAGACTCACTAGTTGGTGCGATCCCCACTCAGCAGCGCCGCGGTGGAGATGGGGAAAATAAATGTATGGATATAATGGCCAGATCCGATGGGGGGTTTCCTCCACAGCTCCGCTCTGTAGTTGCAATGCACACGACGAGGAGGATCTCTCCCCGGTCCTAGTGCACCACACACCGTCCCCTGCCGGCTCTAACACATGCGGCTGTAAATGCACTCTTTCTCATCGATTAAACAGTGAAATGATGAGGGGAAAAGAAATTCCAGCAGACACCTATAACTCAACTCAAAGCTTCAACGCTGAGGAGAACAGGATGTGCGAAAAGCCTCCTCACCTGTTGGAAGAGGGAAAAGGGGGGTTGGGGTGAGAAAGAGAGAGAAACGAGAAAGAAGGGGTAGGGGTAAAAGGGGAGAGAGAGCAGTGGGAATAGGCTTAAAATTGAACCCTCAATATAGTTAGTGCTATACTGCTGATGTCCCAGCCTCATGAGAGGAAAGCTTGAAATAAAGTCTGAAGTCAAAGTCTTATTCATGTTAAATGTCTGTGCAAATCAGATGATTCAGTACAAGACAGGATGGCCTATTAAATGGTATCATCCTTTTGAGATGAATACTTTTGTAGTTGTGGCATAAAGAAAAACACAGAGGCGATTGACATCATGAGCAATATGGAAATCAGGCAAGTTGAATATTTGAATCATGAACATAGTAAGTGATCAAAGGATCCTGGTAAAAGTTGTTTGTGGTGTTTATTAAAGTGGCCTGGATCCGTAAAACAAGACAAAATGTGTCCACTTTTCACCCGAATTATCTCGCATTGTGCTCAATAGACTTCCCTTGCAAAGTTATACGAACAGACAGGAAAAACAGCTTTCATTTGAAGCAACATTTGGAGCATTTTTACTGCAGTAGTGGTGGTATTGTAATCCTGCTAGAAGTCCATCACGTGACTTTAAGCAATTCAGAGAGATTGAATGAAGAATGGAGTCCTATAGTTGAACCTATTAGATTACCTGCTGCCCTCTATCATAACCTCCAGAGCCTGCTGCTTTCTTAAAGAGAGGACAAATCTCAGCCCAGGGTGGTAAGAACTATTATAAATGTATGTATGTATGTAAAAAACTAAAATACATTTTTAAGATTAATACATGTATCTCTTGTTTCCTATTTGGTCACTAGAGATACTGACCCACTGACTCATTTTGTGTAAGGTGAATTTAAGACTTACACTGAAGTTTGAGTGATCTGGAAAATGATAGTGAACTGATTCCAACCCTTGTATATTATGTTATGAGTTGCTATGTAGATTTATATGGTGAAGAAGAATACTCACACATGCACTCACATGCAGTTGCACAAATATTTAAAGTCCAACTGAAATTATTCTGCTACAGAATACATATCTGAAACAAATCAGAAACCAAAAAAAATATATATATATATATATATATATATATATATATATATATATATATATATATATACTTTTGCATTAATTTGTCAGAGCATCGCTAGTTCTTTGTCTATGCAGATGGAGAACTTGTTTCCATACAGCGAATCAAATCTTTGCATAAAGCAGTAACATCAGTGTTCTATCAGGCAGATGTCTACACTGACAACAGCCAGACAACAACCTGCTACACAACACAAGAGCCACACAGACTTTGAACAATCACCTAGATAAGCTTTCCTGCTAAAGTCTCCTTCTTATCTAACTTACTAACATGAATACATGTCTTGTCCTGCACCATAGCTTGTTGAACGAGCCACCAAACAAACATTCACCAGGGGGAAAGTGCACTGCTAACATCAGACTGCAGGCTAGATAGCTAATTAGCTAGCTGGTGAGCCGCAGCAGATTAAACAGCATTTCAATTTAACTACAAATGTCACTTCGGTCTGCCCAATACTTGTAAGCTGTAAGTAAGCTTTAAGTAGTTAAGCTTTACTTTGTCTCTTGTTCCCCTGCTGCACCTCTTGTGTCTGTTTCCCCTTCAATAGTGTTTCCCTCCTGCTAAAATTATGTTTTTTCCTGTGGCGCCCCCTCTGTTGGGGTTATAGGGATTAGGTTAGATTATAGTTAGGCGTAGTTGAGATAACTGGTTGGCATTAGCAATAAGGTTGGGTTCAGGTTAAGGTGAGGGGAAACACATATTTGGGTACATGCCACGCAAGGAGAGAAGCAAGGAAAAGATGTGAGGAGAGAGGAATTGAGGAAACACCTTTTTAGAGAAATGAGACATCCTTTCCTCTGAACTGTCATCTGAAGCAACATCCGTTTCTGATGACGGCAGCACAGCTGGATCAGCTGTCTGTTGGATTTTAGCTCTGTGGCCACTGTTGTTGGTTTAGAGTTTGTATTTGCATTTATATGAACTGTCCAAATAATAATAAGGGTAACCTCTACCAGTACAGCAGTGTTTAAGTCTCTCTTTATGTTTCCCCCTTAAAATAAACTGACAAACATTTGCACAATTATTAAAAGCCTGCATTACTCTGTATTTAAACTGTGTAAAGATCAGTTGAACTACAGTGGGCTTAATGAAGAGAAATTTTTTTCTACTGAATGAACCTACAGACACAACACTGATAAATTATTTTCAACTAGAGAGAATATAAAACTATTAGACTTGAGTTGGTTCTGTCTGTCCGCTGAGACAAAAACGAGTATTTCTTTTATTTCCCTTTTTTCTTTCTTTTAATAGTATAAAACTATTAACTATACATTTAAAAAACATGTTGACAATATTTTTGACTGCAAAAGGGATGGCTTTAAAGGCACTGCACACTCATGGTAATCCTACACAGGTGATTTAAATATTTTGGCTGATTAGACTTCTTCTCAGAACTGTGTGGGAGTGTAGACAGTGCTTGAATTACCTCTCGCTGTTAGTTTTGTTGCAACTGTTACACCTTTATCATTCTTTTTAGTACATTGAATCCTGTGACTTCACATAATTCTCGGCATAGCTCTGCCACTTTCAACCTGAGCAAAAGTCTAATCTTCCAGATATAATAGAACACCTGTGTAGGTGTGCAAGTACAAAAACAATAGTGGATGATCTCCACTGGTGGCTTAGTATGAACCATCAGTGGTGATGAGCAGATACATCTACATCTATACATACTAATTCATGTAATTGCTGCCTGAAAAAAGAAATGGTGAATACTAGAGTGATTTGATATTTGCTCAAGTAATACATAAACATTGTACCTTCTGTTTCTCTCTCACTATTTTGTGTGTGTCTTCTGTTTAAGGTTGGTTTAGCATCTTGTAAAATCATCATGATATAAAATTGTTATACAATAACATTGCACCAAAATCAGGATAAGACCCAAACCAACACAAACTAAGCTGAGTATATGTTGGTACAGTTTTTATCGTAGAGTTTTTATCGTAATAAGTCAATTTCAAAATCAAATTTTTTTTGTCAGTACTTGAAATTCACCACTCCAAAATTGATATCATATTATAAGACTCAAAGGCCATGTTACTGGAGCCATATTTATTGACTTTTAAAATATTAATATCTTCTTGGATGCCCTTGTGGTAGATAAAATGTGATAAAGTGCCCTCTAGGGTGCCCTTCCAGTGGACAAAATGTGATAACGTGCCCTCTACATTGCCCTTCCAGTGCAGAAAATGCAATCCAGTTCCATACACTGCACTGCATACAGCTGGTGCCCTTTTAATTTTTTTGCCACTCATCATATGTTTTATATGTAAAATCTTAATTTGTAAAGTAACTTGTACCTATAACTGTCAAAATAATGTAGTGGAGTAAAAAGTACAATATTTCCCTCTGAATTGTAGTGGAGTAGAAGTATAAAGTAGCATAAAGAGGAAATACAGTAATCAAGCCATGTACAAGTACTTAAAATTTGTACTTTAGTGCAGTACTTGAGTAAATGTACTTAGTTACTTTCCACCCCTAGACTTCGCCTCCCACTTCAAACATTCACATAAACAATAGTTTTTGATGGAAGAACAGATCTGTAACAGCTGATAAGTCATAACTCATTCATCTAAAACAGCCATTCCACCCACATGCCCCATCAGAGCCTTATGATTTTGACTTTTGAGGATTTTTTGCTTTCCTTAACTCTCAGATGGCATTTTGTTAAACTATATTGTATTGCGTTGTTGTATTAATTATGATCTGTTGATATGCTGAAATGCAGGAAAGCTGCTTAAAACCAGTTTTAACAGTCAAGCCGGTAAACTAAAATAAAATGAAAGTGAATGCTGACAGAGAATATCCATTTTGGATGTCAATCACTTAAGAACATATTAACCCTTTCCAAATGGTAGTCATCTCAATTATAGGTTTACACATTATCTATCATAAGTAAATTACTCTCAGACAACAGAACAATGATGTTCCACAAAGAAGGCTAGAAAAAGACTATAAAATAACAGCTCAAGGACATACAGTACAAGTGCACTCCTGACGCACTTGTATGTTTGTGTGTCAAAACACCTCTTTATCAAGTCCCATCAGCATTTGTGGCATTTGTAAACTAGATGGGAAATAACAGGGTTGTCTTGTATAACCATACTTGCCTTGGGCTCAGGAAACTCGTCACAGACGTATCTGCCTCCACAGTTTTTCCTTTCAGAGTATGAGTAGGTACCTGACCGTTATCCGTCATGCAGAAAATATAGAGCCTGACTGATATGACATAAATCCTCCTCTTCATTCTCCTTAAAACAATCTCACACACTCACCCACTCACTCACTCACTCAGTTCAATTCAATAGGCTTTATTGGCATGACATTTCACATGTGTTGCCAAAGCACAATTCCAATTATATAGACAATGAAAGAAATTAATGAAATTAAAAAATAATGTGAATAACAATATTAGTTAATAGAACAAAATAGACATTGAAATAGATACATGAAATAAAGTAAAATAATATATATATATATATATATATATATATATATATATATATATATATATATATATATATATATAAGTAAGATAAGTAATCAGGTTAGTATTGTTAAATTTCAATGTGATGTTAATATTGCAAAACAAACAAAAACAAACGTGTCTACTGATAAAAGAATAAAATAAAGAGATGTTTAAAAAACAATTTTAAAAAAAGGTGTGGTGGAGATGGTAAGTACAAGTATATTTATCACTCATATGCCTGCTGAATATTCAGTAGATAAATGGTGCATGAGTGATGCCATAGAAACTGCTGAGAGATCACAGGACCTCATCACATCATACTCCCACACTTGTTTTTTGCTGCTGCATTGTCCAGTCTCCTTCTATGAAATGATTCTCCAAAGCAGCTTCTTTGACAGTACACTAAAAGCTCCATATAAAAGCTCTCAATAATTTCAAAAAGGGCCCAACTTTGCTTTAAAGAGCAATATCTCAAATTAGCATCATGTCCCACTTTCCACTTTTCAAAGACAAAAATAAACTTTGCATTAGAATGCAATCAGATAAAGAAACAATTAATTCCTTGGTTCAAATTGAAAATAAGAAAAATCACGTGAATTCACATTGGGACACAGGCTGCACAAGAACAGATGTAGCCAGATGTAGTCAAATTGATATCGTAAAAGTCCTCAGTATATTAATTTCTTCTTGGACAATTTTTGAAGTTTTGATCTAATTGGTTAAAGACTTTTTCACACCACAATGGGTGTAATTCAATACATTCAAATCCACTATTGAATACTACTGAAAAGTGGATCAATGCATGTATGGGGGTTCTCGTGCTGAGGCATTACAGTTTATCTATTAAGAACTCTTAACCTTCCTTCAGACATTAAATGCAACACTGACATATTATCACCTTACAAAGTTGTCATGGTAAACACATTAGCAAATAGTTGCTCATTTACTCATACAGCAGACATAGAGCAACATTAGCCTCCATTTGGAGTTGTACTTCTGGCCAGCCAACTTATGACCGATATGACATAAATCCAATATTCACTCTCCTTTAAGCTCTGGTTTTGGCCTCCACTAGCTCGTGAGGGAAATGCCTGGCTCTTTAGCTTCTAAATGTCCCACTTTCTTCACCAGCTAGTGGCTAAAATAGTCTCTTTGCTGATTGCTGAATATTCAGGTAGAGCTTTTTAGCTGAAAACAGCTGCCTGCAGTGTCTGGAAACTGCCTGAGAGGTGAGACTGAACCAAAACAATGAGCTAAAAGATGCTAAGAGGTAAGGGAAACTGCAGAGTAGGGTGATAATTCTCTCTGGGTTTGCACAGAGGAAGGTGAGATCTAAAGGCGATAGCATGAACCTCAGGGTGCCTTATCCTTCCCGTGAAGTTTCTCTGTGGAGTAGCAACAAGGATCAAAGTACAACGGAACTGGACATCCTGAATAGGCTAGAAGAGGTGGAGAACAATCAAAACCAAAATCATTTATGAATGTCTTTGATGAAAGTAAGCCAGTCCCACAGTTTTGTGCTAATTATTAGGACATAGTTAATAATTTTGGATATCAGGATAACAAAATTATTCTCTGTCCCTAATCCTTTCTGCCTGTTATTTGTCTGTCTCCCCTATAATCTCTCTTACTGTGATACATACACACACACACACACACACACATATGCATGGACAAACACACACACAGGCACACACACAAGCAGATGTTTCACAGAGTGTGCTGACTGATACATGCCTATTGCCTAATTGCAGGTTTATGAAATCTGCAGGTTGCGGGTGCCAAGTAGTTTCCTAACGGATGCCAAGCGGTTGCCGTGACAGCAGGTCTTGACCTTTCTGTAATTGTAGAGATGATGCCATTTCCCCTGCTCATCTGGTATGCACATCTGTGCCAGCACAAAACCACTGACAGCCAGAGCACACAATTGAAATAAAACCAATACATCACAATGAGTGAGTTTATTGTTATCAGTCCCTCAGAGGTTTACATTCCAAATTGTTAATTCATTTTTCAAAACCTTACCTTTATGCTTGATTTGCTCTATCAATAATTGATACTGATACTGCCAACATGTACATCTGTGACCATGAAAACATAAAATACTAACCCATACAAGGAATTTGATGGTTCTGGGACATTTTATTGGTCTTGATTATTTCATTGTGTTGGCCTTTTCACCCCCTTGATGTTGGGATCTCTTCCCTTGGAAAATGGCATACAGCTTTCCTGATCAGTGAGTGGCATCCTTTTTGATATCACAGTGCCATGTCCTTCACTGGACAGCTGGACTGTCCAGTACAACTGTCTGATGTTGTAGTGTGAAATGACATTAATGTCATATTTCACCTGATCAGCTGGTCTGCCAAAGAGAAATCAAATGTGAAATCTCATTTTAAAATACAGAACAAGAGAGGAGAGGGTAAAGAGGAAGTTGAAGGGTAGGACGCACAGTCTGTCTGGGCTTTTACAAGAATGTACCACCCACTGCTGGAAGTTCAAAATCTAAAAACACTCATCATGTAACAGCTATTGTAGCACTATTGTGGTGAGATTTAGTTATGACACAAAAAGTCTTGGAACACAGCCTACATGTTTGATATTTTAATGTAACATTTTTTAATGTTTAGCCAAAAAATACATGAATGTTTCCTTCTGCTTCAGGGGTCCAATATATAATTACATTTTCCTCTTTGACATCAGTCCCTCACTCCCCGTTTCTTCTCACAACTAAAATTGTTTGCTTTGTAAGAGTAACTTGCAGGAATAATCACTGTATTAGTCTGAGCTTTTTCACTGCCCTGAGTCACTATGCTGAGAGTTTGTGAGAAGCTAGAGTAACATTCATGGTATTGTACAGCTTAGCTTCTTTCCGCATGCTGAGCACTGCTAAATATTTCAACAGGGAACTAGATTTTCTCCCTCTGCATCTCACCAACAAACCATCTCCAACCCACAAAATTATCACAAGAACTAAAAAACAGTGAAAGGAGAATCTCTTCAAAACAGTGAGGAGGAGAGGCGGAAAGAGCTCAGTGAGTAGCACTCTGAAAACTCTGCTATGAAGATGCTTTTGTGAGCACCTGTGGTGGGAATGCTGAAACACTTAGAAGGAGTGTTATTGTACATGCATTGGGAGTAGGTTAGAGCCTGTAATTTTTTAGGGAATCCTGTGGGTCACGGGATTACTGTGATTGGGACGGGACAGGAAAAAAAGTGTATGGGAGCAGGTGGGACGGGAATCATAGGTTGTTATAATGAGGCTGTTCTCATTCACGTTTCATACCTACGAAAAGTTATGCACTATAATTCGTATATATACCCATGTAAAACGGAGCCACGAGGTAGTTACATTTATCATTAGGCAGCGACCTCTAGTGGCTTCAGTAATTATGATGGGAACAAAGGAGGAAGTCAGATGAGGAAGTATAAAGAGAGTCAAAGTCCATATAGGGAGGTGGACGGGGTGGATGATTGGGTTAAACACAGGACTTTACCTGGGAGATCAGGGTTTGTGTCCTGTGTGAAACCAAAAGTCAGCGTGGAGTTATTTTAAGTTACGCTTACTTATGTTAAGTTACGTACGTAATGTATGGATTTTTGTGGCCACTTGGGGGTAGTGGAAACAAATTGTGAATGTTGCCCCCCCTAGCCTGGTGGGTGTCAGGGAGGGGTGTGTTCCTAAACCTGTAAGTAGAAACAAAGAGGCAGAAAAGGATCTCTCTGTCCTTTGTATTCCTCAGTTAGTTGGTTTTGTTGCTTGTTAAAATTAGCTGGAAGACTTTGTGTCGTAGCCACTGGCGCTAGCTAAACTTGGTCGCAGGAATCTTATGCAGGCCCTCGCGTCACTGCAGTAAGAGACAGAGTTCGGTTCTGCTGTGTGTCTGCTCCGAGCAGGCCACACTGGAAGACAGTGGCAGCTGCGACAACTGCAGAGAAGAAGAGTCCAGGAGAGAAGAGACGGCCAGCTGATCCTTTTATTGACCTGGTGACATCATTGGGCACAGGTCACAGTGACCAATGGTAGCTGAAAACTGGGTCCAGGGGCAGAGTTCATACATAGAAATCTGGAGGATTGTGGGAGATTGAGTCCAATGGCTCATGCTTCATAGTAAAAGTTCTATGTTTAGCTGTTATTAAGTTTAGGTCACACAAATGAAAAAATGTATCTGTGGAGTCCCAATGGTCACAGTACTACTGTACGGCTCAGCAGGTAGTGGATTTTTAGAGCTTTCTCGCTGAAAACAGCTGCCTGCTGTGGCTGAAAACAACATAATGAGAGTGGTGAGAGTGAACCAAAACAGTCAAGTTGCGGGCCGGACAGCTAAACAATGAGCTGAAACTCACTATAAAGTCAAGGGGATTTGCAGGCTCGAGTGATAATTCTCTGTAGGTTCATCACTACAAGCGACCCCTTTCACATTGTCACACTGTTTTCACATTGTGATTTGATACATTATTATAAAAATAATGATTAATGATAATGATTATGGTCGCGGGGTGCACGGTGGCAGAGCGGCTACAGCTCCTGCCTCCCAATAAGGAGATCGTGGGTTCGTGGGTTCGATTCCCGGACCGGACCAACATCACACAATCTCTCTGGGTGGAGTCTGCATGTCCTCCCGTGTTACCGTGGGTTCTCTCCGGGTTCTCCGGCTTCCTCCCACCGTCCAAAGACATGCATGTGTAGGTTAATTGATAACTCTAAATTGCCCGTATTGAATGAATGTGTGAGTGAATGGTTGTCTGTCCTTGTCTGTGTCTGTGTTCGCCCTGCGACGAGTTGGCCACTGTCCAGGGTGTGCCCTGCCTAAGGCCCGAAGTCACTGGGATAGGCTCCAGTCACCCGCGACCCCCTAACGGGGACCAAGCGGTAGAAAATGGATGGATGGATGGATTATGGTCGCTTTAAAATGAATACATGTTATACCAATGGTCAAGACTATGGAAAACTATCAACAAGCAGCTACACCAAAAAAATGTGTATTTAATATGCTTAGTATATGAGTGTTATATGAGTGTGGAAAAAAAATTTAAACATTTTGACCTTGATGAAGATCCAATTGGTTTTGAAACTTTGTCTTTCTAAATGAATTTTAGGTATGGAGTGAGTGTGCAGGCGTTACTGTTTTTCATCAATGCTGAGACACTTGTCAACATCATTAGTCAGTCTCATTAAGGTCTCCCATCTAACCTGAATTATACATCAAACAGCCAATCAAGAGCCTGCATCCAGAGCCATCATGGGAGCAGTCCTGATGATTCCCATTTGAGGCTTTTCCTTTTAATCAGAAGACTGGAGCAGGATCAGCGTTTTCCATCCAAAGGAATTCAGGGAAAGGTAGAAAGAGAGAGAGGAAGACAGGGAAGAAAAACAGGGAAGAAAAGAGAAAGAGAGAGGTGGGGTGTAGGAATCCCACAGGTGCAGCAATGTAAAGCTTCACATATACTCTATCCACATGCTTTTCCTGTACTGCATGTGCATAGTGGGGTAAAAATATGGTTATGTACTGGTATTTATTGATCCAGTGTACGCTTTCCTTTCCACACATTCTAAAGAAAAATACAAATTTAACACATCGTTCAGATATGGCTAACCCCAAAAAGCGACAAAATAAAGAACATTTTTCATCAAAGGGAGGTTCGATTTCAAGATCTAGATTCTAAAAACTGATCTCATCCACTTCCCTAAGTAGAGTCTTTTCGTTGGTGAGAAAGTTGTAAAATGGTCAAATTTCTGCATTTTAAAATATATATATCAAAGTAAAATATGAAAAAGTGGTGTTTGATTGTCCTCTATTTGAGACAGTGTAGAGATTTGCAATACTATAACATAGTTATCACAATTCATGAAGTACAAACAACACTACTTTTGGGACCCAGGACGAATTTGAAATCATCTGTCCTGTATCATAAAATACAGTAATAAAAGTAGAGCATTTGAAGACATTTGTTATCTTATGTCTTTTATCTCTCTTTCTTTTAACACAAGGTTACTCAACAGTCTTTTAATCATGAAACTCCTCAAACATCAACTTTGTCTGAAAACAATTGTCTCCTCCCTGTCCCTCCCCATCGCCTCCAGTGTTCATTAACATAGAAATTGATGAGCCACAATTGATGCTCTAAAGCAAAGTTCAGACAGCAAGGTCAGCCAAGAATCAGTAATTAAGCCAGTCCTTAAAGTGTGGCAGATCTGCTTATTAGTAGTACAGGCCGGGACTCATCCACATAGAACTGAAAATGGAAATAAAATCCATCTCATTCCCGTAGAAGCCCGCAGGACGTCAGCACTCAGCGTGTAAAACAATTACAGACTATTACGTAGGGTATAGAGGGTTGAAAGTGGACTTTGTCTCCTTGCCTCTAACTGCCTCACACCCTGTCTTTTGAGAGACACAAATGCTGTCTCATATTGTGTGCTTATAAATATGTCTAAAGTTTTCATACAAAGACAATTCCATCATTCATAAGAGATAAATGTCCTATCTAATGGTGTAGAAATGTCCAAGAGAAGTTGTGAAGGAGCTCACCTGCTTCAGGCTCCAAGCAACAGGAAATCCACAACCCTTCGCCCTAGTCAGAACAAGGTCTGGCTTCTGATATGCTACTCAGATATGCCCCATTACCTGTCATTTCAAGTCCAAATGGAGAAAAAAAGACTAAAGCTACATCCTCTACTAACTTTTCCCTTCTACTGGGTCTCTCTTTCTTCTGCTCTCTCTCACATTAAACAGCAATAACAGCAAGTGTTTCAATGGTTTGAAGGACAAAAGGGGTGCTTTTAAGTACAGCAGAAATGATTTATTCATTGTTTTAAGCTCCATTGTATCAGAGGCCCTACTGCAGGTGGTAGAGGCGGGCTAGATCTGCACTTAAATTGTCTGACAGAGGCGTAGGCAGGAGTGCTACAGTCGCTCTTTTACTCTCTGTGTAGCTTTCCCTCTTTATCTGCCTTTGTCATGGCAGTGTTTTCTGATGCTGCAGCATGAGTAGTTGATGCTGATGTAAGGACATGAGCATGTAACTGGAGATTTTCATAACCATACGTCTTCATTGATTTAGCTTTTGGGCCCAGGGGCTCTCCTGTCGAAATACACTGCTGCTATTACTGATTTAATCCGCTGTGAAACTTTGCATACTGCAAGAAGGATAAACATGAAGACTGTGAATTATTTAGCTAGAATATGGAAATCATACAGAGAGCAACTCACTTCTGCTTCAAATAAAATTTTCAGACCTCTATCATTCACTTTTGCTATAGTTACTTGTTAAAGTATTAGGTCTTGTACAAGGACATAAAAAAGCTGAATAGTAAAATGTTTACTTGTGCTTAAGTGGTCCTTGTTTAGGCAGGTGACATCTGTACTTTGTGTCCCTCCAGCTGTGAGGAGAATACAGACAGACAGGCAAGCTTTGTTGTTTCACAATGGGTTTTGGACAAACTTGTCACATGTACTCCTATTGGGAGGGAAGGGTTGCTATAACAGCAGAGAACAGCAGAAATACATTAAGAACTCAGTGACAAAGCAGCAGGACCCACACAGCTCTGCGATGGACTGTCAAATCCACCCACTCTATACTGTAACAGCTAAACAGTCAGTTCATGACATGATGCCAGTTTGTTGTTATATAAATTCCTGGGGAGATGTTTGACCCCTTTAACCTCTTTTCCAGGAGACTCCAGGTATGATTACAGTCTTTAATATATAACATATTTAATGTCATTATAGTGAGACTCTATTCTGTTCTGTTCAAACAACCTCCACCCCAAGATATAGTGCCCTACTCCACCAAAAACCCCCCTACAATTTGGCTACATAATGACGTTAATGTATACATTCAGTAGAGGCAAAAATACCACCCTCCCCCAAATTTCATTCCTGGTCTCAATGGATTTCATAGAATTTATTTGTCTTTGAGTGAGCATTCAGACCGAAAATAGCCTTGTATTTAAAAAAGAGTTGCGTTGGTGGGGGCATGTTGCTTCAGGTACCTGTAAGACGATGAAATACCATCCAGGAAATCCAGTTTGAGTAACAGATCCATGAGATTGAAGGCTTATTAGATCCCAAAATGTTGGACAGGTTTAGAATATTATGAGTAAGGTGGTGGTGAGAAGGCTCCAGTAAATTTGACTCCACGTCAACCGGAGCACTGGACTGTTGCCTGCAAGGATAGACATGGTGCAAAGCGCCCGTCTCACCCTCCTTCACATCGGGACCTCCTGCTGGCCAACAGGTTTGACATCCTGGATACGCAGGACTTTCCTCCACATCCTCGAAAAGTTCCCCGGACTTTTGGCTTCACTCCCGACAACTATCACGACAATCATAGTCCATGTTGGCACCAATGACACCGCCAGTCAGCAATCTGAGCTGACGAAAACAGACTTTATTCACCTTTTTGACCGGCTCAACAGCAATGGAAAGCATGCTTTCATTTTGGGTCCAATTCCTACACTGGGTCGTGGCATTGGCCGAAATCAGGGACATGTTTGTATCTGATCATCTATGCATTGTTTTTAACTATGAATTACAGGCTGCTAGTATTGAATTATCCTACTCTAAGTACACATGCGTCCTTAATGAGCATAGTGCTTCTAAATTCTGTACACTGTTCAATTCTCCTGGCAATGTGTTTCCTGATTCCTTCAACACTAACGATTTGGTTGATTCCTTTAACTACCTGTGTTCTTCAACCTTAGATCTCATAGCTCCTCTTAAAAATAGATCAAACTCAAAGACTACAAAACAGCCATGGTTAAAGTTTTCAAAGCTGTAAAAGGAAATGCAGAAGAGAACGCAGATGGAAGAAATCGGGTCTCGAGGCCCACTTTGTGGCTATGAAAGAGTTATTACTCTTTTATAATGGGATGGTGAAAGATGCACGAACATGCCATTTCTCTGCACTTATTTCTGCCCATCAGCACAACCCCAGATTCTTATTTAAGACGGTGGATCAGTTAGTCAATCCAGCCTCTTCTGCTGATTGTGATGCTGATTGTGAAAAGTGTCTTTTGCACTTTGCTGGTAAGGTGGAGTTAATAAGATCTGGTATCACCCCCAGCCCTGCCTTTTTAGATGTGGATCACCCGCTCAGGGATTCTTTTCTGCTGTTACTCTGCCTGAACTCACAGACATCATGTCTCTTATGAGAGTATCCTCCAGCCCTCTGGACATAATTCCAACTAGGTTTTTATTGGAAGTTATGGATTGTATTGCACCCCATTTGCTAACTATTTTGAACAATTTGCTGTCTACTGGCTGTGTCCAAGATTACTTTAAAATTGCTTTGTCCAACCAGTCCTAAAAAAATATGGGCTTGATCCCACCCTCATGGATAACTTTCGTCTGATCTCCAAACTGCCTTTTATTTCCAAGGTTCTCGAAAAAATTGTTTCTAAGCAGCTTCTTGCTGCTGTAGAAAACAATAATACCTTTGAAAAGCACAGCACTGAGACATCCCTTCACTGTCACTGATGACCTTTTAATGAATGCCGACGCAGACGTGTTCATTTCTTGTGCTGCTGGACTTAAGTGCTGCCTTTGACACTATTGATCATGGCATTCTTCTAGATAGACTGAGGCACTTGGTGTGCATATCTGACACTGCACTAGACTGGTTCTCATCTTATTTGCCCAATAGGAAATGCTGTGTTGCCATTAATAACTTCAAGTCGTCATTTCCAAAATCAATTATGGTGTGCCTCAAGGTTCAATTCTAGGACCAATATTGTTCTCCTTTTATATGCTTCCCTTAGGTGATGTAATCCGTAGACATGGTATTTCTTTTCTTTGTTATGCAAATGACACACAGTTGTACCTCCCTGTCAAGCCCACTGACCTTAGTACGCTGAGTTATCTGCAGGACTGCCTGTCTGACATAAAAAACTGGATGTCAATAAATTTTCTTCAGCTCAATCCGAATAAAACAAAAATCCTTGTTATTGGGACCCAAAATATCACAAAACAAATACTGCAATCTAATGGCTACCTGTCACAACATATAAAGCCTGTTGCAAAAAATCTTGGTGTCCTTTTTGATAGGAATTTATGTTTTGAGCAACATATCACTAAGCTTGTCCAATCATGTTTTTATCACCTCAGAAATATTGCAAAAATATGATCTATTTTAAATATTAGTGATACAGAAACTGTTGTGCATGTTTTTATCTCCTCACGCCTTGATTATTGTAACAGCCTGTTTTTTTGTCTTAATCAAAAAACTTTTGATTACAAACAACTGCAGACTGTACAGAACTCAGCTGCTAGACTTTTAACCAGGACCAAGAGGTACGATCACATCACACTTGTTTTAGTCTCTTTACATCGTCTCTCTGTTTGTTTTAGGATTGATTTAAAGATCTTATTGATTACTGTGGAGGTGGGTATGGGTAGCTGTCAGCTGCAGAGGGAGAGGTGGTGGAGTGGCTCAGGTGAGCAGCATCAGGGAGTGGTAATTGGCATAGCTGAAACCGGTTAATTAATTATGCTCTCCCTAAATACAGTAGCATGCTGGACCTGAGGACACAGACAGTCAGCCAGGGAGGCTGGCTTTTCTGGAGACAAAGGAAGAAGCAGAGGTGGTCGGTGGAACGGCTGATGCTGGAAGGGAAGATTGTGTGTGGAGAAAAAGAAATAAATAAAGAATATTGCCTGAAAACGTGGTCTCAGCGTGTGTCTCATAGCCAAATGAACTCACGGTAGCACGATTCTGCTACAATTACTTTTAAGGCTCTTCATGGCCTGGCTCCAGATTATATTTTAGACCTTTAAATCCCTTATGAAAATTCATGTAGTTTGAGATCTTCCTGAGTCCAGGGTGAAAACAAAGGGGGACAGAGATTTTGCCATCAGGGCCTCGAGGCTATGTTACAACTTGCCCGAATACATTAGGCTGTCTGAGTCAGTGTCTTCTTTTGGTCTCTTCTCAAAATTCTTATCGGAAAGCATATCCTGACCCCTCACTGTGGTATTTATTTCTCTTTCTGTGAAGCACTTTGTACATTGCTTTAATAAGTGCTCTATAAATAAGGTTTATTATTATTATTATTACATAAAGTTTGACAATGAAGGAAAATGAAGAAGAGTTATCGTCTGGAAGTGGAAAAAGAAAGAGAAAAAGAGGATGAGGAAAAAAGAAAGCAAGACAGTGGTAAGTGGAGCATCCATCCATCCATTTTCTACCGCTTGGTCGCGGGTGACTGGAGCCTATCCCAGTGACTCTGGGCCTTAGGCAGGGTACACCCTGGACAGTGGCCAACTCGTCGCAGGGCTAACACAGACACAGACAAGGACAGACAACCATTCACTCTCACATTCATTCAATACAGGCAATTTAGAGTTATCAATTAACCTACACATGCATGTCTTTGGACGGTGGGAGGAAGCCGGAGAACCCGGAGAGAACCCACGGTAACACGGGGAGGACATGCAGACTCCACCCAGAGAGATTGTGTGATGTTGGTCTGGTCCGGGAATCGAACCCACGAACCCACGATCTCCTTATTGGGAGGCAGGAGCTTTAGCCGCTGGCAGGAGCTTTAGCCGCTCTGCCACCGGTAAGTGGAGCAGATGATGACAATTAAGTTGTATAATAGACTAATGATGTTTATTCTATCAAGTTTTTTGTTAGTTAACCTAGCTAGCAAAGATGGAGACTCCAGCCTGGAATGCGGGTCTGAGTTCAGTGTGGCACTCAACTAACTTGCTAGCTAGCAGACTGAAAGAAGGCGAATAAGCTACAGCAGAGACAGTATTGAAACTTCATACAACCATTCAACCCGGGGCAATGTTACCGAAATTAACATTGTTTTTGCCATTCCTACAGTAGACCTTTCTTATGGGACAATGGAGTGATTTGGAAGGAAAAAACTGCTAACTGTTAGACAATAACCTTTTCTGTAACTGATGAAAGCTGTGTCCAAGCTAAGCTCTGAATGCTATGAATGCTATGAATAATGAAAGCTATGTCCAAGAAGAACAAAAAGAGCAGCAAAAGAGAAGGATAAAGTGCCCCCTCCAAATGCTGATAATGAAAAAGATAAGTTCAGTATTCCACTTTAATTGATAACATATGTCATGCCCTCTAAAGATTCTTTATGACAATACCCTGTTGTTGTTGGGTTTTTTTTGTCATATCAGTTCAGTCAACGTCCACCTCCAGCGGGATAACGGCCACCCCACCTCCTGCCATGCCTGTCATGAGCAGGAAGATACACCAACGCAGGCAGATCAGTGCTGATACTGATAACTGTGAGTTCAATAAATTTCACTTTTATTTCAATTTCAGCTGATAACACATGCCCTAGATTCTTTATGACAATATATGCCCTGTTTTTGTTATCAGTTCCTGAAGATATTTAGTTGTTTATTTTGGTTTTTAATGTTCTTTATATAAATAATGTTTAAAAAACTAATACATTTGAAATTAAAAAAAGTTTAGATTTCATACATTTTTCATCTGTCATATTATTTATAACATAATGGTGACAAACGCTGGTTGGTGGGGCCCCCAAATTTTTGCCTAGGGCCCCAACAGATTATAGAATCACCACTGTCTGAAGACAGCTGTTGGAACATCTGCTGACACTGTGTCAACTCATGCATCAAGTGTTTCCGGTTCATTCTGGGCTAATGGGTGAGAGAGACAGGCCAAGACGCATTGTCCATCAGCTACAATTTCAATAATTATAGTGGAGAGCAGTCAATGACACTCCTCTTTGTCACTGTTTAGCAGCTACATCATCCTGAAACATTTCATGTGTTGCAGTCATTGCCCTGTTTGTATGGAATGAAAAAGGTTGATACAAACATCCAGATTTTTGTCACCCAATGTGTGCGTGACTGTTCCAATAAAGAGTCAGTTGAGCCAGACAAAACACAATCAGGGTCCTCTAAGTGGCACCGATTGACACTCACAGTGAAAACACTCCACTGCACCACTTTTTAAGCTCACTAAATTACAGCATTTATCTAACATACCTTTTTCCTCATCATCAACACAAAAGCAGGACTGAATATAATCAGTTAGTATGGAAATAGGCTTCTTTTCTGTCTCTCTTCAGTATGAGCAGGCAAAAACAAAGACACAGAAGAACATCAGCATGGTGGAGAGGCAAGAAGAAATCTCCAATCAGCCAACCATAACAACACACACAAAGGACAAATACAAGGCAGCAAGTTATTGAAGGTCATAAGACAGACTGAGAGAGAGAAGGACAGAAGGAGAGCACTATTAGCCTAGAGTGACAAAAGGAGGAGTGTTAGATGCTTGCCACTTTATCATTTTGCTGTGAATGATTTTGCATGAATTTGTGTGATGACTCATGATTGATTTGCTCTGCAGCTAAATGCTTGTAATTAGTTACTGAAAGTGAAAAAAAACATCCTGAAAAAACACAAAAATCAACCATGTGAATGACTTTCTTATAAAAGTTAAAGTAGTTGTTTGTGTTTACCTACCTCACAAAGAAAGCTCTTCTATTAACAGTGTTAACAAATGTACCCTTAATAGGCTAACATATTAGATACATACTCAATATTAATGCAAGTCTGGCCAGTCATGCTGTTATTGTTGTGTTCATTATGGTGGGATGGAAAGCTGGAGTGGGTGTGTCATTAGTAGTAAGCTGATCTGGAGTGAGGGAGCAAGAGTCTCTCCTGGCTCGCTCATGTCTGACAGCCGGAAGATTAGTATGAAGGATGTTATTTGTTTGTTAAGTGCTGATACTAATCCCATCTATCGACGTTATGAAGTGACACTCTGTCTTTATATGGCCTGGACAGTGTCTCCAAGATCAACACTGACAAAATTAAAACCAGAACCTGCTGTCCTCTTTCAGTCATCAGTTATTCATGTCTGTGTGGAAGTGGCGTAAGGTACTTATGATGGGCCCCAGTGCACGCTATTATGAGGCCCTAGTGCATGCTGATTACTAGTTATGAAGCGTGCACACACACACACACACACACACACACAGCAAAAAAATTTAAAAATAAATATGTATATATATATATACATATATATATATATATATATATTGGATTTTACAGACAAATTAGTTACTTAGGCTGTTGTACTGGGAAAGTAGAGTAGTAGGTCAAAGAGAAAGCTATCAAAACCATGGATAGCGTTATGACGGTCAAAGTTCTGAAACTGAAAACAAGCGTCACCTCCTGGGAGCAGAGAAGCTGTCTATTTTACTGTGGTGCTGAAATGACCTCTGACTTTAAAAAAGGCTTTTTTTGGTGTAATAGCCTCATAAGTGCACTCCTATTTGATATAAAGGCAAGAGATTATAGTAAAATGAAGCCTATAGCACACTACGAAACAGAAGAGAGCAGCAATATTTAACAAAAAACAACATGTCCCGAAAACTGGCCAGCTACAGACAGTCTGTATAAATACCATCAAATGATGATTTTACTGCATAACAAACAGCCTTATTTCTGCCATATATCCAACATATAAAAATCGACTCTGCATTAACGACATCTATGAATATAGCCTGCCGGTACACTGTGTATAGGGTATTGGCACCAGAATGTAATTCGTTGTCAGTTCTGCTAAAATCACCTTAATATCCTCTTATTCATAACGAGACTAACAATGTATCATCCAGGGTCAGTGGTATGTGCCTTTATAATTCTCAACACCTATGACTTTTCTAAACTGTGTTTTAGTACCGCTGTGGGCCTGTGAGGGGGGTCGTCCGTGGGCTGGCGACTGTTTATAAAAAAACCAAAGGAATCTAATTTAGGGAGCTTTGATAACTTCTCCTCCTGTTCTTTTCTTTCTTGTCTTTTCTTATTGCCACGTTTTTGTTGGAAAGACTGCTCACTTGGCTTGCAGCTTTGCACAGCTTGTCAGTCTTGACATATTTTTTGCCTAAACTAGCTACCGTATATTGTATCTTCTCGTCTCATGATCAGATAGAGACTTGACATTGGACAATATCAACATACATATTACCCAGCAATCATCATTGCATATCTGTATATGACAAAAACTATAAAAAGTTTTTTATAGTTTATTTACAGTTTTTATATTTTATGTAGAATAAGCATATAATTTTGTTATAGATTGCTACTGACTATTTTACAAAAATACATGAAAACCATGACAGAGATGGGTTTGCCTTTTTGAGGGCATATATAGCAAATCGCGAATCTTAATTAAATATTAGTTCTTTTTTGAATACAGGTGAATTTCAAAGGTGGAAATCTAAATCACAAGCAACAGCCCTTTCTCCACCCAAAACATAGTGGTGGTTTACTCTGACAATGTGCCCCAGTGCAACTCCACTGTCTGTATTTATGCCCCTGCTGTGTGGTGTCTGTTATGACAAAACAGTGTTTGGTCTTTTGAAGCATGCAGATACATTCACATGACACAAGGTTTTAAAGGGAGACTATGTAACTTTTGAAAAAAGGAAGAAACACATTTTCCTCTCAGACATGAAAATGTAAATTCACAAACAATACAATGAAACTTTACTCAGTTCAAAATACTCAGTTACATCGTCACTTGGTGTGGTCTGACCAGTAATTTATAACAAAGATAAATTGCTTCTGTAAGAACCAAGCAAGGTCTGAGTGACAGCTACAGAGGTAAGGACAGAAGACCAGAGAGGTCATGCAACCAAAACTGGACAGAAAATAAAGAGATGTGTAGAAGTCACAGGTAACTTAAGAGTGAGAACGAGAGACAGCAATAGATGTTTGTGTGTCTGTGATGGATAGCAAAAGGGGAGCAAAGAGAGGAAGCCTTTGTGTGTGTGTGTGAGAGAGAGAGAGTGCTAGGTAACGTTATCTTCACTAGAAAGTTAATTTAATAACAATGTATAGCTGGATGCAGAATTATTCTGTACAAGATTTTAAAACTCCTGGCCCAGTCTTGTGAACACCTTCTTGATTTGCTAGATGTTGCCTAGCAACACAAGTGGCAGGAATGATGAGGCTGAGGAACTATATTTTATGACATTTAAAAGCAAGATCAAAATATGATAAAATGAACAACTGATATTTTGAAGTTGATTTTATATGTGGTATTTTGTTGGCAAGTGGCCATAGTTTAAGCAGGATAATACCCTCCAAGATGTATGTATAATGATTGTAATGGATTTGGAGGCACGCACCCTCCTACAGCTAGGAACTTGGCCTACCCTCTACTTTGCCTTGGGTGGTTTTTAACCTTTGTGTGACCCATTACAATGATGGAGCATACAACTATTAGGTATTATCCCTTACATAACTGACATCAAACTCAGTTTGCTGACCCAGTGACTGTTGTGCCACTGTTATACTATGTTAAAATTAACCATCATTACACAATTACACTTGTTGCCACAGTGGCCGCTGTTCAGCAAAAGTTATGGTTTTTCCATTTTTTTTTCCCATTGTGGCACAATGGATAGGATAATAATGTATAATGTATTGTACTTCTGAAACAATTAGTCAACAGAAAATTACATTCATAGTCTCTCCAATGTGAGAAATATTGTTATGAATTGAATACATTTAGCTTTTGATGATGATGATATGAATTTTGAAGATACCAATTTGGGCTTTGGTAACTGAACACGTTCTATAGACTGAACAATTATCGTATAGATAAATCGATAATAAAAAACATGTCAAACCACTGTCACACAATGACAAACATAGAGAAATGCAGAAACTAAACGATACTGTCATAACATAAGACAAAACCGCAGAGCATCCATTACTTCAAAATGTGCACGTTATAGTTCCGGCGGGATCATAATATTTAAGCAACAGAGGGAGTTAGGACATTAATGTGCCGAGCGATGGAGGTGGGTTCATAAATAGTCTTATACTCTGACACATAGTGCTGGCTGAGGAGGTTTGTGAGGCTGCTGAACTTGGAAGATCCTTAGTGAATGAAAGTTCAGAAAGTGGTGAGGCCCTCCTCCACTCTGCGGCCCACACAGCCAGGCCTTCACACCATTTTATGTAACCATAGATGGAGAAAAAGAGAGGCAACAAGAGAGGCAGAGAGACAGAGAGGTGGTAAAAGAGAGAGGTAGGAAGAGAAAAAGATGGAGTCACAGAGAAGAGAGTCAAAGTATATATAGAAACAATGAATAAGATACACACTCACTTTTCTTAACTCTAAATAGCAGTAGGGGATTTGTTAGCAAAATGACCAAAATCTGTCCCCCTTGTTAACCTGCTCAAAAGATACTCTGCTTTGTCTCGTAGTGGCACTTCTCATTGCCGCTTTTAAAAATCGCCACGATCTCGGAACATATGAGACATACTGGTTTTGAACTGCCTGTGGGAAGATTGAACATGAAACAGTCTGTCAATTCTTGATTAAAAATTCTGTTTCCGCTGTGTACTCTTCTCTTTTTAGAACACGACCATGTGAAATTCTCTGACTTGTTTCGTCTCTACTCTGCCTGTGTGTGTGTATCTCACTGACTCGACTTGTGGGTTGCTAAACCAGTTCCGTAAAGGCTAGAAAAGCTGCAGCGGTTAAAACAGAAACACAATTTCATAATTCTCAAGAATTTATCGATATTCTCTACAGCAGAAGAGAAAGTGCAGCAGCAGCATGACAGAGGCCAGGTCAGAAATGAACAGAGCTTGGACCAAACTTTTTTTTTTTATCTCACTTGTAATTTTTCAAATAAAACAAAGTTTAAGTTTAAGCTAAAAATCAGTTCAAGGGGCAAAAAATAGGTTACCTACTGAAAAAAAGGCACAAGGGAGCCCTACCATTAGGCCATCCCCCCTGTCAAAATTAACAAATAACCTATTGCTAAATAATATGATGAAAAGTTATTGTTGGGGGCCTTAGCCAGAAAAAATCACTTTAAAGGATAATGCTGCCGTTATTCTATATTTTTCATATTGACAACAAATCCCATAAAAAGACCAAAACCAATAATGCATTAGTGTATTTCTCTCTCTCCATTTGTGGTTCTCAGATCATTAAAGCTGTAAATCTTTAAAAATGGCTCACAAGTGGATAGTTTCATATTTTTAAAAGGCAGAGTAATTTCCTAAAACAGCTGGTCACTGTAGTTTTTAGCAAATGTTAATCAAAGAGCAGTAAATTGCGCATTTGTTTGGGACCATTTTTTGCTGACTATTTTCAGCTTTTCAGTAAGACAGCAGGGTGATGTACTGTATGTGGGATTAACTCAAATAAATTACAGTGCCCATTTTCATCATGATGAAGCATGTCACCCAGTGCAATGTAATGACTCATTAATGTTTTTATTAGTTTTTGAAGGTCTATTGCACAGAGGAAAAATCTATCAGGCTTTGGCTACACAGGCAGTATTTATTAGTGGAATAAATTAATTGTTGGTTTTTCAAGGTATTTGTTAACAATAAGAAAATATAGGATATCTCAAGCCTTATCCATTGAAAGAAAAACAAAATTGACAAATCATATGAAAAATGTGGACAATGTCCACCTATCAAAAAGGGGACCTCCACAACCTGCAGTGAAACTGACTGTGGTTAAAGAGTTTCCCCTCGGGGATCAATAAAGTATTTCTGATTCTGATTCTGAACACAAAAATGGATCACTTTAATCTTTTCACCATTTAAACATCTCACTGTGACACAAATATTCTGAAAATGATCCAGCCACTTTAATTTAGAATAAATTCATGTTTGACCAGTAAATCATTAGTTACATGGTTGCATGGACTAATATCTTACACTTATAAAGAACTTCAGGATACGAGAATATATGTACTTTATTGTATGTAGTACCTACATGTATGTAGTGTATTTTATTTAACCTTATATTAAGGGTATTCACATTTTGCTATGTTCCTATATGTCATTATTATGAAATATGTAGAGTGGTGGAGTAAGAATTTTAAATAGGACTACCTTCATCTTGTGGTTTACATCTAATTTTGTAGTTGCTCTTAATAACTTAGTCAGGAGAAAAACCTTTCCATATCATTATATCGGGCATGCTTGAATCATGCTTGGAACACAGTTTGTTGTGGTTGTTCGAGCATCTTCAGAGCATTAATTTTAAACTCATTCATGAATATAATCAATAGTCAGATAAATTATTCTGAATTATTCTTCCTCTAATTAGGACAATTCACAATGCTGATTTGATCTTCTGTCTTTAAGCATCCATATTGGAGTGTGAATGTCACTCCACGATATCTAAACGGGCAACTGTGTCATTATGTACTAGCTAAAAGAGGACTGTCTTGCTGTACAGTACCCAAAAAAAAAGCAACCGTAAAAACCTTTTTTGAGAATAAATGTTCACTTTGATTTTGAATAACTTAATAGAACCGAGTACTATATTATTTACCATGGTCCCTGTTTTCCCTTACTTCCCTTAATTCAAACACTTTTGATATATCATATCATATACCTGCACATTCTGTTCTGAACAAAATGAGTGAACTCTGTTAAAACATTTAAAGTCTCAGTTTTAATATCTCTCAAAAAAATCACACAAACACACAGAGACAAAGGCAATTACAACAAGTATAAATGTCCCAAACCTGTACTCGTGGCAGTGTAATGTTATTCATCCAAATACATCCAAAACAAATGCCATCATCTTTAAGAAAAGCTGACGCCAGACCACATAAAAGCTGTTTATTGTCCAGTATGTTAACTATGTCAGCAATAACAACTGTCCTGCTGCTATAGCAAACATCACAACAACAGCATATCAGAATGTCTGTGGGCAAGTCATTTAACGTTACCTGACACACAAATCAAGGAATGGCTGGAATAGTGTTGTGTGGCTTGGTCCGAGCCACTTTATTTGTTTCCCATTTACAGAGCCAGGGCTGTGTTCAAACACCGGATTTATTTTCAGCGCACACACAGAACGGACAGCTAGCGGACTGCGAGGAGATATTCGCTGACTTTGACAAAAAGACATGTATTGGATCAGAATCACATACCCCACCTTTATGTAAAAATGTAAAAACACTACAGAAGTTTTTCAGTTGCTAGTGATGCTAGATTTAAGCTTCACACATTCACAACCTTCACAGTAGTCCAGGTAATGAAAATGATGTCACACTTTTTTAAGGGTGCACTTTTTTTTAAACACAATTGTAATTATATCAAAATGTGTATTTTGCTTGCTTTTCTTTTTCTGTCCTTCTACATCCATGCTTGAGTGTGAATGTCACTCTATGCTATCTAAGAGGGAACATTTGTTATTGTGTAGCAGCTAACAAGGGACTCCAATCACTCTCCAAGTATGGACCTTCTTATCTGCAATGTGCATCAATCTTATAAGAAACTGTCACACTTTTTATTAAACCTAATTTAATATGGAGCACATCAGTTTGTTAGCCGCTATCATCTGGTCTCTTATCATCACACCATAAATGCATTCAAATCCTTGTTTGTTTGTGATGGGGAAACTTGTTGGTTTTAAATAATTTAAGTATTACAGCTAGAAAAAAAGCCCTACATTTTGGTTTGATGTCCTTAAATCACTGGGATTAATCTTCAATGAAGGGGTGGGTAATAAAATATTCATCCTGCTCCACTGTAACTGAACTCATCTTTATAGATGCCACTTTAGCCAGTGGCATATTATAAGAGGTGTTTCTATAATAAACAAGGACCTTTTACAGGAAAAACACCTTCATCACAAGTGGGCTCATCAAATTATTTCAGAAAAGGCCAGTTGCAAACTTCACAAATGGCTCTTTTTGAATGCCTATTATGTTTTTACAGTAATGTGTAGAATCCATAATAAAAGTGTGCACTAAAGACAAAAATGGTGTACACTAAAATTATAAAACTGCACTGGCACGAATGCATGCAAATCTCCCTTTATAAATCATAATCAACTTGAAAATGTGCCTGATCATATGAAATGTAGGGTGTACTGGGAGCTCTAAACAAGGCTGTGCTAACATTTTATTATTACATTTAACAGAATTCATTCAACACAATGTGCACAACGTATGACAATCGGAGTAACATACAATGCAGATTTTTTATCATAACATCACTGTTTTGCGTGAGCAACCAAAGTTTTTTAGAGCTGTTTTTTTCTTTTAGGAAGATGCCTAACAGAGTGTGACAGTAGGAGTGTGACCAGAAGAGGTAAACAACATCAGACACAGCATGTATTCCAAACAAAGTTATACCATCCTATATAATAAGTCACATACAGAGGATGCTGTATTTGCTGGCAGGTTTACTACACATACAGGATTCAATCTAATGGCAGCTCCACTGACTATCTGCAAGAGTGGTGACTTGTCAGTTCTCCACCTCCCAACCTTCTAATGCACCATAAGCCTTGTAAAGTGGTTATGAAGAGCAGGAGTCATGGTTTCCAGTGCATGGAACAGAAACATTGTCTCCACGGAGCCCTAAAAATAGGTCATGCTCTGCTCTCTGATCTACTCTGCACTGTTACATAAAATTTACTCTGCTTTGTACCAAATCCCTGTTTCTTTCCCTCACTCTCAAACAGATATACAGTACACAAACAGAATCCACATGCAGCAATTACAACATATGCAGTATGCTGTATTCATTACTAAGACCTAATAGATGAGAGGAATTTAAGGCAGGACTTTATAGAAAACAGCACTATTATGCTTTTAACATTAACGCTTGGCTAAAGATGAGTGTCATTATTTAGACTTTAAGAAATAGCAGGAATGTTTTATCTGAGGTACAGCAGGTTATTGAAAAGCACCATCTTTTGTGCAGGGTTATGCAGTACACTTTTCATTAGAGGTAATGGGATAATATCAAACATGGCTAGCCAGTGATGATGAAGCATTTCAATGGACTTTTTAGGGACTACAACAAAGGCACGTTACCATCAATACACCACTGCTCTTTATAATTCTCCACCTCTTACTCTGCCATTTGTTTTCTGAGCCACACTGTTTTCTTGTCTTTTAGTCCTATTTTCCTTCACTAAGGCTTATACACTAATCACAGCCATAATTGGTGATAATGCCATCGTTTGTTTTCAGATGAAAGCGGTTGAGAAGCACGCTTAATGCCACTGAGAAAAGATCATCTGAACCCTTCAACCTTTTCTATTGATCCCTGACACTCTCATAAACAAACATGGATTGACACCCTGGAACTGAAATACAAAGGAATTTCTTTTTCCATCAAGAGTATGTTTAAATTCTGTTGTTATTGTTTAATTAAGCTTTAACGTCATTATTGGCACAACAATGATGCGGTCAGGAATAGGAGGTCCACAAGCAGCTCACCCTTGAGTGTAATATTGCGATTATACAACAGTTACCAACAAAATAAGATATAAGATAATATATATAAATAAGACAAGATATAATCAAAATGTATTCATATTGTGGGGAAATTTGCTCTCAAAATAATGAAACCTAGTATACTACTCCAGCAAGTAGGCTGATCCTTAGTAACGACCTAGCAACATAGACGATTTCTAGTCCCTGTTGAGTTAACCAGCTTGAAGGCCTAACAATTATGTTTACACCAAAAACAGTTAGTAGTGCAGAGCCCGTTCAAAACATGCCAGTTCAGAACAGCTGATTGCTTGGCCTCCGGTACTGCTGCTTGCTGCTTTCTCGAGAACCGCTCATCCAAACAACTTCACACTTGACAGTGCGCTTCCTTGGGTTCTCAGCAATACACCTGCCATGACATAGTCAGCTAGCAGGCATACATACAGACAGACAGATTCATTCAATTTTAATTAGATAATTTGTTAATAAATATATTTTAGTTAAGTTAAAATGTGGCATATTACAAAATAATGTGGGTAATGCAAAGGAAAGAAATATACATATGTATAATACAACACATTGTTAGTGACACCTACTCAGTTTTTCTATTGGCTATGCTTCAGTAGGCCACGTAATAGGCTGCATTTTCACCTTTTTGACAAAATGTCTAAAATCATAATGACTTGTCTTAAGTAATTAAACTTGAAACTTAATTTCTTGATGAGGCTTGAAGTAGATGTTTCATTTCTTGTAAGGACAATGAAGATAATGTTGGAAATACGTGTGGTACGTTTATAATGCTGCCTAAAGAAATAGAATAGTATCTGTAATTTCCTTCCACATGTAATGATTCATAACTATTATCACAACATGAACAAGTCAGTATGCACAGTATGTGCATGTGGTAAATTCATGAATAGTGAAGCCAAAGACAGAGTGAATTTAGAAACAATCTAAATGGGCTTAACAATGTTTGCACACAGATTTACTTAATTTATTTTAATGTTGATTAAATGCACTGTATGTTTAGAAATGTTATTTTCTTTCAGTATTGCCTCTAAACATACCCTCTGCTGTCATACAGTATAACGTCACTAACCTCAGCCATGAAAGCTACGAAGTTGCACATCCAGGATCTGTTGCTGTTTGATTTTGTGATATTTAATGTTTAAAGTTATGAATAACTTGTGTGTGTATGTGTGTGCGTGTGTGGTGGTGGTGGTGGTGGGGGGGTGCTTCTTTCTCAAGTCTTTTGTGTTTTATTTAATATAGCTTTGTACCAGGTCTGTGCTGGGTTTTTTTAACAATGCACTGGAGAAGTTCTCTGACCTAAAATGTGCATTAAATTGCGCAGAGAGTCTAATACGCTTGCTTTTCAAACACTTCAAGCATACACATACATAGCATACATATTCAAGTCGAATATATTTTATATATATATAATATATTTTATATTTTAAACCTATACCCTCTCATACATGCATTCAGTGGTTTTATGAAACACGCACACACCCTTGGATCCATTATAGAATAGATTTAAAATTTTGTTTACCAAATTATCCAATGACAATTGTACACCTACAACCCTTCTAGGTTGACTATATATGTCTTTGCTTCATTTCTTTGTCCATTTTGACTCTGATGAAGACACAGTGGTGTTGAAACATTGGTCTGTTTGGACAATTAAAGGCTGCAAATCAATGTGCAGTATCTCCAACTTGTCCTGTTGACCTGTCCCCCTCCCCCAAACCCTTGCCTCACCACTTCAGCATCCACTTTGTTCTGACCCCCTGGGGCTTGTCCTATTGCAGGGTACCTGTGTGTGTGCATGTGTGTGTGAGTAGAGTACGGTGCAAGAGTAGAGTAGAGAGTCTTTGAAGAGTGAGAGAGGAAGGGAGGGTTGCTAGAAATGGATAAACACAAGAACACCAAGGGACAAACCTGTGCTGTTGAAGTTATTTTGCACAGAACAGGGAGGGTGAACATTTTTGAGAGAATAAGAGCATTGCATAGAGACAAGGGTGTAAGGATCAAAAGGATGTGAGGTGTGAACTTACATACATTCATAACAACCACTCACACCTTATGTGTCGTCTGTATGTGATGTGTGTCCTTCTTACAAGTTAAAAGTTGCATGTAGTAGTCCTGTTCTTAAGAATCTGTACTGAATGTTCACAGTGAAACAGCTGACATGTAATCTCTTGTACCAGTGTGTGTGTGGCTGATGTAATAACTTGTAAGACTAAGTGTTGTTTACTGGTAATATTATTCATCTGCATAGGGTGTTTCATAGGCAGGATATGCTCAGTACTGTATACTTACTATTGTGGAGATTTTCCCATCCTGAGATGCCTACAACAAACGGCGAGTGATCAATACAGCTGCATGTATGTGTGCCTAAATATGTAATGTGTTTGTGTGTATGCACATGTGTGTGTAATGCAGCACAGTTGGGTCAGTGAGTAGACTAAATCATGCTGTGTTTGACCACCTGCAGAGACATCGCTATTTGTTCTATAGAGGCACTGAAAGCCTTCAGCTTACTGGCACAGCAGGAGAAAATACGAAAATCAACAAAAGTGTAGAGAATCACAAAGACTTGAGTGTAAACAAGTATTATCTTTAATGCAGCTTCAAGTGGAGTTAGTAATATAGGCATCAGGGTCATCTTTGTCATTTGTCGTAATTTCGCATTGCCTCCTATTCTGTCTCTAATTTAAGAAGTCAGATGGATTTGAAAGAGAAATGCTGACTAACTGGTAAATGGAAATGCAAACTGAAAAGGTCCCAATTAATAATTTGATTTTCAAAACCTGTATTTATAGTTCAGCTATTTGTTTCTCTTGTAAAACTGTATTATCATATTGATTTACACAATCAATGTGTTAGTAATGTATGTGTAATGTAGTATTTATTGATCTATTTATAGATTGTTTGATGTCATTTATAAATTCCTTTTTGTTTCATTTAAATGTCATGATCATTAAGGTCATGATCATTTGATACTTCTTTGAAGTATCAATCAATTCATTTGGAAAAAAATATTTTATGTGATTTGTGATCTTGTTCTTCTTTATATTTAAGTATTAAGTCATTTGAGTGGTGTATAATCAGTTAGCAAATGCAGGATAGCTGTCTTATTCAAAGACACTAGACTATACTATACTAAACTATTGCTGCTGTAAGGTCTAATTATTCAGTGTGTGCAGAGTATGATTCAGTCATAACTATGACTATAAAATAAATATAACTTTTTTCTTTCCTTTTATTTCTGCAGAAGCCCTTCTTTCCTCATTATACTGATGCACAGATAACACAATATAAGTAGTAGTAGTAGGAGTATTTAGCAAATGTGTGTGTTCAGGTATATATACAGTGGTGTGCGCTCATGTCTGTATTTTTTTTGGATGTGTTTGACAGAGGGATAATGAGCCACTGGTAATACAAACATGCTTTGAGGCACACACACACACACACACACACACACACATGCCCGTAACCTCCTCATGCTAGTCAATATGTCCTATATTAGAATTAATGGGTGTCAGGACAATATCAAGACCATTACTCAAGCCAGATGTCATTATCGTGCCCCCCCACTCATAACACAGAAACACATGGACTACCACCACACACAGAACAAAGCAAAAGCATGCACAAAAACTGTATATACTGTACCTGTAGATAAACACAGAACACAGATACATGTGTGGACACAGACAGAAAGGCAGACAACAACAGACAAACACACTCACAACATCATTACTCAAGACAAATCATGTTGAATCCCAAGAAAAGCAGGTTTAACAACACTTACATGCCGTTTACATGCAGACTGACCCCAGCAACAAAACCTCAATACTATATACAGTATACTATACAATATATACTATGTGTCAACATCAATATTTTTCTTACATTTAGCATTTTACTGTCTGTAGCAATACAATTTATCTAATGGCTTTAAAAGGTTTTTATGAGCACAAGAGCTGTATAACTCTCAATTCATAGAGGAACATGTAATTCTTTTAAAAAGAGAGAAAAAGGGAAAAATGGAGTAGTGAGGTTTTAAACATATCAGCAGCAATATATAATTACAAACCTAACAGAAACTGGTGAGTTAGTGATTATGGGGAGCAGGGGGAACAGTATAGCCCTGTAAAAACAAACAAGCTGAGAAAGACATCCATCTACTTACAGCATCAATAATTTAACACACTTAACATTAGTGCCTTTTAAACCTTTACTGCAACTTGAACTTAGGATAGCTGTTAGTGCAATATTTTCTCAGTTCAACATACTAGACACACACTACAAATGACTTGCCTTTTGTAATCCCTTTCCGGCAGGAATGGCATGCATTCTTTAAGATAAAAAGATTACATTTCATATGCTACACACAAATATCCAAAGCAGAATACAAGGTTATTGATCCCTGTTAGATAATAAAAATGAAATGCTTATCACCTGTTTGCAAAATCAAAGTATTTTGGTATATTTTGTTAGCTAATGTACAGTACACAGAGCTTTGGAAATGCTGCCAAGAAGCCATCAATGCTAGCTAACATTAGCTAAGTTAGATAGTAGCTTACCTTGCTAGGTATTGTCCCAGCCCAGTAAGACCATGCAGCTCTAATTTTCACAAAATGACGCAAGAACGATTTATTCAAATCGTTTGTTTTTCCTAATTTAAAAATGACTTGGTCTTTGTCTGAAATGGCTGGGAGACTGGAGGATGGAGGTCTATGCAGAGGACATGACAGAGGACAAGGAGCTGTTACCCCCCCGAGGACTCAGCTAATGAAAGATTACATGACACGACATGACATGAGGTTACCTAGCCTGTATTTTTTACCTCAAATGATTCAATGTAAATATTCAATTAATAGCCCAGGCTTTTATTTGCTTCAGTCACTGAACTCAACCTGCCTATATTTGGGACAAGCGTCTATATGGGTCAGGTCTTTAGCTCCTTTTGCACAAAACTCTTGCTCAGCAAAGATGGAAAATATGGTAAATCATCGAGGAATAAATATTCTGACTTTATGACCACTTCAAAGGGTCAGCACTTATTTTCCATCTCTCCTGTCATGCCGGTAAATCTGAATGAATTATACTTTAGTGCTCATAGTTTCCGTAAAATTAACTGAACAATTGAATTGTGGACATGTGTAGCATGTCCATATTGACAAAAGTTTTATAAAAACATTTATATTTGTATGCGTGATCTAAGCAGCTTAGAACTAGCTCAGGCAGGCGACCAGGTGGGCTTTAAGAGGTTTTAAAGGTCCAAATAACTTCTATAAAAACCAGACCCGCATCTAATTGAGACCAGCGTTTATTTGCCAAAACATGTAGCCACACATTGCCAGTAAAAGGGACTCAGCATTTAATTGGGGCTCGGCTTTAAATTGAAGTTTTACGGTATATGGCAAAGTTTGTGTAAAATTAAGAAATTAAAAAAATCTGTTATTAACATCAAGCCATAATTTAAAGAAAAGAAAATATTTCACCAAAATATACATTCTTTCTATCTAAATATGGCAGTGGAGTATATATTGGTATTACTGTATTCGGACTACTAAAATAAATTAAATACTGTAAATAAATACTATTAAATACTGTAATATTTAACCATGAATGTATTATAAGAACTGGATACTGGATGGCAGCCATTTACTTGAATGAAAATTGCTTGCTGAGCACATAAACCAAAAGAGTGTCCAAGCTTCCGGGTTTGCTTCCACATTGTGCGGCCCACCTCACATGCAGATTAGTGTTTCGTTTCTCCTACTGGCACTGCCCGCATGTTCCCACTCGGCCCATAGACTTTACATTGGGATGACGTCACGCACATAAAAAGCTTTTCTAGACTCTAGGAAAGTTTTACAAATATAAAACCTCCATGGATTAAAAATGTATAATACAAAGTAATAACTGACCTTGTTTACAATTTGAGGTGTCTTGTGAAAAGTTTTACAGACGTCTCCTTTACAATGGTAGTCTCTGATTTTTGGGCCACACCATATCCAGCTCTCTTAATACATCTGTGTAGTTTACCTGCCATAAAATATTCCCCCAAATGCCTTGCAGATCTACGATAATACTGTACATAGCCTCTACAGCGAGGCACTGTTGAGAATCTAGTATTAATGCAGTAAAAACAACAAAAATAATTTACTGTGTACACTATGCACAGTATAAACTACTATATAAATTCATGCTATTCTTACATTTAGTTTTTGCTGTCTATCGTAGGGCATTCGATATTGTCAGCAGATCAAGCATAGGTCATTTAAAACAAGAGGAACTTGGTATTTTTGTGGTTGTCTGTGTTTGAAAAATCATTACTGGCCATTTTATTAGCCCCTGGAGTAACACAATGAGCTCTCTCAGTCACCTCTAAAGCAGAGAGATCCACACTGTGGTGTATCCTCTTTTGTTGGAACATGGCCTTTATATAACTTAACGCACAGCCTACATTTGGATCAGCTGATTCATTTAACTCATTTACATTTTCCCAGTAACCTTCCCTGCTCTCTCCAATCCCACGCACTCCTAAATACAGAGTGCTGTGTCCACACATACGCAGGACAATAGCAGAGGACAGAAGGGGTGGGCAAAAGGCTCTCAAATGCATGCAGGCACAGACTAATGTTAACAGGTAAACGTGATTGTGCACACATACTCTGATGCTATACATCAAGACAAGCATTTTCTGCTCATTTGTCAAAGCAGCACTAATCACTTTCATAGGGCTTACAGCGTCTCATCTTATAGCATACTTCAGAGGGCATACATGCATCTGTGTGAGTGTCTGTGCATCATTCCTATGCAAAGACAGATGTGTTGTATGTTCCATGTGTATGTTATCACTGCTGGGCCAGCCTGGCAGAGCCTTGTCATGGGCTGACATTGTATGCAAATAGAAGGAGTAATCCCTGATTGTGTAGGTGCAGATAAGTTCCGAAAAGTGCTTTTCTCTTCAGCTTTAAGTGCGGGGTGAAATGACACTGGTAAGCCATTTCTGGTGACGTGCATTTCTTTTCTTTTTTTCCTTTTGGTTTCCATGTTCTGTCTTAACACCCCCCTCCCCCTCCCTCTTACTTTGGCTTCTTCCTCTCATGCCTGTATGATCTTCTGACATACAAACTTATTTCTCTATTCTTCCCTTTGTGTCCTTGCTCTCTGGACATACCACCTTCTCTCTCTGTGCTCTCTCACTTCACACTCCACTTTTTTTCCCGAAGCTACTCAGCTGAATCCTTTCCATTAGAGACTGTGAGAGGGAGATTAGTGTTGTATCAGTGTGTAAGTGTGTGTGCATGTGTGTGTGTGTGTGTCTTTGGGGGTGGAGGGCCGGGAGAAAGGATTTCCAAGGCTTTCTTAGTAACAGTAAGACGACAACCAGGAATACCATCATTGTCTAGAGGGGTTTGAGGGGGATGTGGAGAAGCCTTTATTTGTATCTAATGTGGCTGCACCCATTTCATATCAGCTCTATCATACTGTGTAATGTTTCTCATATATATCATCATGTTCTGTAATCATCAGGCTTGGCTGTTCTGCTTCTGCTCAGTTGAGTAAACCAAGGTGCACACAGGTATACGAATCACAAACATGTAAATTCAAATGGAACTGAAGCTTTTTTGCATACACACACAGACACAGACGTGCTTCTGCATCTGCAGGGGCCATCAGCCATGAGACCAGCGTGTTGCTTAGAGACCAAGAGGTCACCCCAACAACAGAGATCACACAAACCAGGTGTGACATCTGTTCCAGTGTGGTGGCCACAGCCAGCACTGAAGCCCTGCCTGCTTGGAGCATGCAAATGTAGAACGCCCTATGGCTGCTCAGGAAAAAACACTTGACAGTGAATACATTTGGAGGCACGTGGGGCCTTTTTTTCATGCTTTACTGGTATCACCAAACTACAAATCACTGGCAAATCACTGAACAAAATAAAATCGATCTCTCTACCTATGAATCATTCTTATAATGCAGCACAACCAGCAGTCACTTATTCAGATGAGGTGGCACCAGAGGAAAGAATGTTGTTACCAAAATCAAACAGGTTTCTGTACACTGCCTGTTTTAAGACATCTCAGCTTGCCATGCTAAGCTCAAGGCTAATGTTTTATTAGTCTAAACTGCACTTCATCAGGCTCAGTTGTACTTTGTTCAGCTGTGCTGGCATACTAACATTAGCATTCAGCTAGAAGCACAGCTAATATTAGCATTCCTTTAGCATGGTAACATGAATTTAACTATCAGGCATTAAAATTCTGACATCTAAAGGTTAGCATCTAACATTTAGCATTTAGTATGATAACATGTTTAGTATGTAACATTTCCCTAGGTAGACTTTTAGCTTGTGAACATTTTTATTAAGTACATATTTGTCATGGTTTGAGAGTATGTATAGTATTTCCTGTTTTATTTTGAAATGCTCTCTTCCCCTCATGTGTCTGGTAGTTTTACTTCCTGTCTTTGTTTGCTTTTCCCACCAGTTTTGATTGTTTGCTCTGTCCTGATTAGTTTCACCTGTGTCTCGTTGTCTCCCTGAGTGTATTTAAGTCTGTGTGCTTCCTTTGTTCTGTGTCAGTTCGTCTTTGTCAAGCGTCCTGGCCTTGGTTACCACTGGATTCCACTGGATTCCTTGGACCTTACCTGAATTTTTGGATTCTGTTTATTGCCTGTTCCTGTGGACTTGTTTGCCTTGGTTGGACTACTTCTCTGGTATTGACTACTGCCTGATAACTCTTGTAAGCCTTTTATATTTTATTAAATCGTCAAACTGCACCTACTCTGCCTCCTGTGTCTGCGTTTGGGTCCAATCCCCTGCTTGACATGAATCCCAAGAGTGTTAGCATGGTAAATATGTATAGCTAGCATTGTGATAACATTTGGCATATTAGCATGCTGTATTAGCATTTATTTCAAAGTACAGCTGAATCTGACCGGAAGTTTTTTTTTTTGTTTTTTTTTTCAGATTTAGAAGTATTCTGTTATGAAATGAAGTGTTGCACAGGTGGAAATTTAGGTTTAACCTAATTGGGGTGCTCGATTAAAAAGTCAAGAAGCGTTGAACCAACAGTCCGTCATTGCCATCCCTAGAGCCACGCTGCTAGTGTAGCTAAAAGGGGAATACACACTGTCATTTGCCTATGAGTGTTTCCTGTGAGAATGCTTGAGGTAGTGGATCCTCGATCACCAAAGTTTGGAAAATAGCAGTTACAGCTTATATCTGCATTTAGCATCTGTTTGAGCTGGTGAATTGGCATTCCCACTGACGCAGTTGAGAGACATCCATCTGCAGTGCCACTCAAGAGCAGTGGAGTGCGACTGCAGTGACAAACGGGCTGTCATCCAATTTCCCACACACAAACACAAGACACACACACAGATGTGCCCTCTTGTAAACATTTGCTCAGATGCTCTTCTCCTCTTCACTCTTACTACTTCTGTTCGATCATTCTCTCTGTCTTAATTTCTGACATAATTCTTGACACCAATGCAGTGAAGCAGATTGAATATATCCAGACAGACATTTTTAGAAAGTTGCACATGTTGAACAGTGTGAGTGCTAAAAAGCCCACAAAATATATAAACATAGTAGGTCTACAAAACAATAGTGGAAGTAGAGGTGATGAACATACTTTTAATATACGTATATATATTTGACTTTTTTTTTTAATGGGGCTTTAAAAGCATTTTCTAAATTGTACTGCAAATATTCACTTCAAACTATTGCAATACTGATAATGTGATGAATAAGATTTGTAGCAATTACTGCAGAAACTTGGTAACTGTGACTCATTGATTCAGTAGCAGTCTCCAATTTCTGAGGCTTTAGTGAGTAGTTTTTCTTGCCCCTCAGCTTTCTGTTTAAGCAGCTCAGTATAGATTTAAGCAGATGCTTGCTGCTCCTCTTCTCTATCCATCTACCCATTTATTTCCACCAAAAGTCTCTTGTAATTAGCATTTTTACTTTGTCTGTCCAATATTAAATGTGCTTTGAAAAGTTGAGCCCCCTCTTTGTAGCCAAACATATTGGGGTGAGTGTTTTGACCTCCCTCCCTCTCCTTTCTCTTTCAGTTTCTTTCGCTCTTGTTACCTCTCCCTCCTCTCGCATGTTTCTGTCCTGCACTTGCCGTGACATCAGACCAGGGCCACCAGGTGACCCCACAGATGGCACTTTGACACTCAGATGTGAAATCAGGTGTTGTGCTGTACAGATCTGCATATTTAGTGTCAAATTATACGCTATATTAACACACAATGTTAGCAATTCAAGGTAATGTCTAAGTCAACAGAGGCAGGGTATGGAAGGAGAGAGGAAAAAGAAAGAACAACTTTGTGAATAAATTGCTTAATTCCTCCTGTTCACTTTTCAAGGGTAAGACTGGCTTTGGTGTCAGGAAAACAGGAAGTCTTGCTGCTTCTTGAGGGATTGTTTATAGATTTCTAATCTAGGCCAGCAAGCTGTAATTCTCTTTGTCTTACTCCTGCTGTGCATTTTCTCATTAACTGCATCAATGCTATGCTCAGTAAGCCTCAGCAGTAATACAAGAGACCAGGGGACAATTAATTTTTTGAAGATTGAGTAGGTGAGAAATTAAGGTCATATGCTGACACATGAATTAACTGCAGTGAGTCTGTCTGTGTCACACACTAATCAAAACAAATGGCCCTCAAATAATGATCAAGCAAACAGACAGAGACACAAGAGCCAGCCAGAGATCATGATGATGAAGGAAAGGTTGTAATTTGTACAACTGACTATCTGTCCAAGCTTTACATAGTTCAGGCACTTCCAATCAGCCACCCTCAGGCTGAGGCTCAGCAACAAGCAACTGCACTTATGATTACATACATTATATCAACGTTGTGTAAAGCTATGTTGCTGCTTCTTGAAAAAACTTCCATATTATACCCTTTTCATACTGGCTTATTGAAACTTCTGTCTTGAGCCTATAAATGTAGTTCCTGTAACACATCAATACTAAACAACCTTACATAGAGCTACATTACGTAAGTACGAAAACGCGTTGAGACTTAGTTCTCCTTGAGCATTTATTCTCTCTCGCTTATGAACTTGTGTGCTCTGTTGGTCGCAATCTTTCTGCTCTCTGTCTCTATTCTGATTTTTAGATGAGTCAGTGTTTAAAGACATCATCAATCCTCAATTCCATCCATAACAGAAACTGATGTTCATCCAGTCCTGAGCAGTGCTGAGAGGGGGTTCATAAAGCCAGCTCAGAAAGACGAGCAGTGACCCATTCGTATGAGTGAGGGTTTAAACTGCATCACTGTCAGTCTGAAACTCACTGTACTCTTCCAATAGAGTCAAGACAAATGAAGATTCTGTATATTTTTCTATTTTTTCACAGTAAAAAAAAATTTGACACACTTCCTGATAGCTGTATGACCACAAAGCAATACTTCTTTTTTTAAGGTGAGAGACCTTGTATGACTCTGCACACTTGACATCATGGTATAGCAAAAAGTAAATCCTAAATGAAAAGCAAACTTCATCTGATGCAAACTGCTGTCTGGTCACATTCAACTCATTAAGCTGGGATCCACACTTGATTAGCATGGCAAAAATGCAAGTTCAGTGCAATCTGTTTGATGAAAGATGTAAAGATATTTTATATACGATTTGTGAACAACCTTGACCAAAAGTACATATAACAATAATCTTTCCACTTTTCACCACACAGTTTGTGATCAACAAGGTAAGCACTGATGGCAGCAGTGACTCCACCACCTATTTAGCTTTAACCTGCAGTCAGATTAAGTATTTTAAGTAAGAGTGCATCACACAATATAAAACCTCTTAAAACTGCACTAATTAACTTGTGGCCTTCTCAGATACACAGCCACTGCCAAGTTCACACTTCATAAGAGCTGGCTCTAAGTTCAATTCACTCAGATTAAAATGAACTAGTTCATGTTTATAGTTCACAATTTAGAATTTGAACTAAATTCACAATACCAAAAAATGAACTAGTTCACGTTCATTTCTGCTGTTTTTTTCCTTTACAACTTCCTTTGTAACTTTGCGGCTGTTGGCTCGTGGTCTTACCCTTTAATGATTTCTTGTGACCATCATTCACTCACAGATATTTCCCAAGACTGGTTGGATGCTTCAGCTCTGTGTGTCGTTTCAAAAATCTGTAACCCATCAGATTCTGTGATCCAAAACACTGGCATGTCAGGTGCCATAAAACAGTGTGTGTGCGTTGTTAACTCTCAAGGGAGTAAACGATGCTCATGTTTCATTATTTGCAAACGGATACGTTCAGTTCACGCTCATGCACAACACTGGCCACTGCTGTCACCGGTTTATAAAGTGCTGTACAGCAAACATCCAGCAGAGCAACATTATCATTCATTTAGAGTCGTGTTTCTGGCCACCTAATAAATATAAGTTTAATACTCACTCTTCTTTTTAGCTTTGTTTTGGTCTCCACCAGATCCAGAGAAAAATATCTTTAGTCATTAGATGCTTGCTGTTCAACCTTCTTTACCTGCTAGCCACTAACTTTGTCTTTTTATTGTTAGGTCTTGGGCAGGTACAGATGGGTTTATTAGATTTTTTGCTGTAAATAGCTGCCTGCAGGGGTTAATGGGAGCAGTGAGACTGAACCATACAGTAAATTTGTGGGCTTAAAAACCAAAACATATAGCTAAAAGAGGATTAAAACCTCTGTTGAGCTGCAGAGTTGTGATTTAGTTTTCTGTGATTTTGGCACTGCACATTACACAGAGTAATTTGAATCAATGATTCTTAAATATATTTATATCTTAAATATAAATGATTATATATATCTTATCAATGCAGGTTTAAATATGTATATTTTATCCAGAATATGTTGAAATAAATTTGAAAGAGCCTGTGAAAATAAAGCCTAATGGTATCCATTGGAGTCAGATAACTTCCTGATTTAGAGACCGAAAAGAATATGTTTCTGCTTCAGTAAGACAGAAACCGCAAAGTGAGCCAAAGATTGATGAGATGAAACTCTTTTGGCCATTCTCTATTGTCTTCTTCTGGCAGGCTGTATATCCCTGTCTCCCTGTGGGCTTGTAGGAGGTTTCAGAAGATTTAGATGAGAAGGCAAGCTGTTGGAAACACCTCACAATCACACTCCCACTGGGTGCTCCATCAACAGCAACATTAATCTATATGTACTTCATCATCACATTACCTGAGGTGGTTCTTTCAACAGGAGATACGCTATACAATGAGACATAGGAATAATGAAAATGCTGTGATATTGGATGTGGAATTGATAGCTGTTCTGTCATTTCATGCACAAAGGCCTCAAGCCTGTGAACAGTGTGCAACAGTGTAGCTTTCACACTTAACTTTACCTACAGTAAGCAAGAATAAAGCAAGATGACTTTTATCCTATCCACAGACATTGATTTGGGGGTTTTGACAACCAACCAGCAAGACAAACTCACATGTATATTCTGTGGATAGCACTCTTCAATAAAATCCATCTGAGTCAGTGTCTTCTTAATCCAACTGAAGGTTTACATTTACTTTGCAGCTGGTTTAAGAAAAAGAGAACTGCTATACCAGCAAACATTCATTCCCGCAAAACTTTTCCTGCTCCATCGATCTTGTTATGCCAGTCACCAGCCACGCTGAAAGTTAGGCATTGGTTTGATTGGAACCTGTCCCTGCCATACTGAACTCTACAATCCTGTCACACTCTGATTCATGGGTTTGTACCTGCTGTCGCTTAAGTTTTATGGCCAGTATTGACAGGATACTTTTTCTCACATTCAGAGCCATTTTAGGGCCTCCTCTCTTTCTGTCTCTCCCTCCCTTTTGTCTGGTCCATTTCTGCCAGCATGAATCAGCATCCCACTCTCTTTACCGATATACACGGTGATGCACAACAGGGTGAGGACGAGGGAGATGAAGAGGTAACCTGCTGTCTACACCTTGCTCTCTACCATCAACAATCCCTACTCTGCCTCCACAGTTTGTGTTTGACCTTTTCTTGCCTGTAAAGCATGTGCATCACTGTGGAAAGCAGAGATGCTAAATCAGGTATGCTGCTGTGTCTTTCTATGCTTGTGCATGCACTCCAAAAGCCCACTCGGCTCTGACCTGCGTTTTGGCTTTAAGTGCTGTGTAAATCTGAGCAGCACTTTAATGGGTTGTTCACCCCTAATGCTCCTGAGACACATCACCTCTGTGGGACAGCGCTGGTCAGTGTGCTGCCGGTACACAGCAGTATGCAACTACCCCAATAATAATCACATTTTAATCACTCAGCCGCACAAAACCTGCCTAATGGAAGCCCATCCCAACTCCTTTAGCCCTGTGTATTACATTTGCGAGAAATTTGCCCCAGTGAGTGAAGCAGAAGTACGAACATTTAAGGATATTACACATACACTATAGAGCTTTACTACTAGAGTTAGTGAGGTGCTAACATGCTTGGCACTTAGCAGCCATTTTAACAACATTAAAACTAGGATCAGGCTTTCCCTGCTAAATGAGAATAATAAAAGGACACTATAAAGCAACACCTGCTCAAACCTGCAGACACATGGAGACATTACATGAACACTTAATGTTTTTTTTTTCTGTGTGCCTGTCATGTGCATGTATAGTATCTGTGATCAGGCTGTTCCCATCTGCGAATATCCTGTGACTCAAAGTCTATATAGGTCGACTTCAGAAACAGCTGTATTACAGTGGTCTCAATGTGAAAACATTATCACATGTGAAAGTTGATCCTTCAACTACTGGTAATGCTCACTGAGTTCAGTACCAGTTTACCATTCAAACTAGTTTATTATTCAAAGTAAATACAGATAAATTACCTTTTTTGTTAACAATATTTGATAATGCACCCTACTTATAGGTTACATGCACTTTGAGTTTTGTAATAGATATGTTTGATATGCTAAATCTATCCAGCATCACAGTGATGTAAAACCTAATGCACTAAATGCGCATGGATCATTCTGTGACAAGGCAGAAAGTCAATTTTTACAGTCACTAATCAGAAAAGTCATGAAGGGAGGGGAGTGGGGAACTAGAGAGACCTTGTGTGTCTCTGCACAATCTTGTGGAGAGAAGGCCGACCACTGGGCTGCCACCCCAGATCAATGACCTCCCCGTCCCCACCCTTAAGCCCTTCTAGCGTCATAACTTGTCTTGAGATCACATACTGATTCCATAACTCTAACCCTGTGTCACACAAGGATTAATTTCCTATATATAACAGAGTGGTTAAAGGTGTGCATGAGCATGTGCATGTGTATTCACATACATATGTACTTTGTAACCAGCTGGCAGCAAGTTTAAATCCTCAAACCACCTGAGAGTAAAACAGCAAGGTCTCCCTTCAACCAACAGCAACTCATTTGTAAGCGCATTTGTGTGAAGCAACCACCCCAGTAACTTCAGTGTAGCTGCTGGGCAAAAACACAGCAAGGCACGCACCTGATGTCCAAAACACTCCACCTAAATCCCTAATCCTCAAAGATTTTTCTGTGCTGCCGCCTGCCGGTATGAAAATCCTCCATCCACTGCACAGTAGTCGATTTTTAAACCATTTTACAAGTTGCAACTCTTTTGCCACAAACAAATATTAGAAGTGACATATCTCCTTGCTTGTCTTGTACGATATAAGAAATATATGAATGTGTTTTATATTATTATATTATGATGTGGCATATAAGATGAGCAAGGATACGAGCAAGTTATGGCGCTAGAAGGGCTTAAGGCTGGGGACGGGGAGGTCATTGATCTGGGGTGGCAGCCCAGTGGTCGGCCTTCTCTCCACGAGAGTGTGCAGAGCCATACAAGGTCTCTCTAGGTGGTATTTACTTTGTGCCTTCCCCCCACCCCAAAACCTCTCTATCTCTCTTATAATCTCTCTCTCTCTAAACCTCTCTGTCTCCATCTCTCTCTCTCTCTCTCTAAACCTCTCTCTCTCTCTGTCTCTCTCTCTCTCTCTATCGCTCTCTCTCCAAACCTCTCTCTCTCTCTGTCTCTCTTTCTCTCTCAAAACCTAACATGGCAGCTGCGGATGGCCGCCCACCATTGAGCCTGGTTCTGTCAAAGGTTTCTGTCTCTTAAAGGAAGTTTTTTCTTGCCACTGTCGCCAAATGCTTGTTCATGGTGGGATTTGTTGGGTCTCTGTAAATAATATGGTGCAATGAGATAACTTCTGTTATGAATTGGCTCTATATAAATAAATAAACTGAATTGAATATGTGTCACTTCTGGTTACTGGAACCTTTGGCTGAAGCAATAACCTTAACAAACACTAAAACAAATAAAAAATTAACTGTGAAGCAGATTCAATATTTATGCCATTGTACAGGCAGGATAGAAGAGTGTTTGGGGATTTTGTACGTCTTCAGAATGAATTGGCAAGATTGTTCAAACTTTGTTTTTAATTTAACAGAATATGTGGGTGGAATATAATTTCAAGATGAATTTGGTCTGATTGATTGTTCAGGAATTAGTTTCCTGAAAGTAGGGGTGACTTAGAGAGTATAGCGTCAATGGAAAACCACAGTGATTTGGAGCTGTGGAGGACTATTTGCCTCTACCCACAGCTCACAGCTCCCTCACCTGAACCTGTTCAGTCACATCAAGACGCAGAGGAAGCCCCCGAACAATGTCACACACACCCCCCCACCCCATAAAATGTATTCAGTCAAATGTGATTTGTGGTGACCAGCTAACCCTTTCCATCATATAAAACCACACTAGACTTTGTTAGCTCATGGGTTGTAGAAGAGCAAACAGACTGTATCAAAGGCTTTTGATAAATCTATAAATATGGAGCACAATGTTACTTAGTGTCTTATTGCAAGATGTAATAGAGAAATTTAAAAATGGTATATGCTCTGCAATGACTGGTGCAGATTATGTAAATGTTGGAAGAAAGGATACAAATTGTCTTCATTTATCAACTTACTAACATACATGGCCTGTAGGGCCTTAAGTGCAGCATCTATAGTGAGAGAGGAACAAAGACCCGGAGGTGGCTGAATGCATATAGCTGATATATGGAGGAGCGGTCCCTGTCTTATCAAACAAATAGCCAGGGGCAAAAAAAATGTCTATTGAAAGCTGAACAGATATCATTTTGACTTATTGCAGCAAAGCCATCAGAATTGATGCTTGAGGGTAAAATGGGGGTGACTTTATTTTTTATCAAATGTGACTGCCTTACAGAACAAACCAGATCTGAATAGGGGCTTCAAGAGGGGTTAACAGATAAAGAATGACATCAATGTGGACAGATAGAGGGAAGATTAAGCGGTCTTATAAACACACACTCATACACACAATGACAAACAACTAAGACACACAGGTGACCGACATACATAGCCATCTTTTGCAGAAATGGATCGGCAGCTTACTCTGGGTTTGTATAATTAATATTCCACAGGGACTCTTAGTCTAGTAATTAGGAGCTGAAACTCCACAGGACTCCATTAATGAAAAGTCAGTCCCAACGCTGATGAAAGATTGATCATGTCTTACTTTGACAAGTATGTTATCCAGCTATTTTCCTTGGCTTGCCCTTTAAAATGTCCCCTGCTCAAGAAAGTGTCTGTTGGGAGCAAATGTGTGTCCTTGATAGATTCCTTCACTGGCCAGAAAAGAGTGTCTGGACCTTGAACAGTGGGACAGAGGGGAAGTAGAGGGAGCAGTGAAAAATGCCCCTTGTCATCAGACACTCAATCCTGCCTCGTTTGTGTTGACATATTAAAGCAGGGACCGTAGGGAGGCCATAAATAAAGTGGCCATCTCGTGACCCAACACTGCTAACCCCTGGCCTCTCCTGAGTCCATGGAGGGAGGGCAAACGACAGCAAAAGGAGAAAGAAATCGCTGTAAGCCAATTGAACAGGAAGTTAAACAGGTATGTTCACGCTTTGTGGAAAATATAATTCTCATCAAATTCAGAGCCATTCCTAAAGGTTGTTCATCAACAAGGAGCAGGATATAAGGGTTTTTAAAAAATATTTTATAATGCTTGTGCTGGTTTATAACTGCTTATGATGGTTTATAACTGTTAGTTCATAATGGGTGTTGAGTGTTAAGGGTGCTGGATGTATGAAGAGAGCTGGACACGGTGCAGAGAGTAAGCCTTGCTGCCAGTTTGTCCCAGTGGCCAACCACAGTACTGCAACAAAAAAATCCCCAACAGTTTAAAAGGACCATCATTATAAAAGAGACGTCTGTAAAACTGTAGACAGGACACCTTGAACTGCAAACAAGGTAAATTATTATATATATATATATATATTTACCCAAAAGATCAACTTATGAGGTGATTCTTTTACTGTTTTTGTCCTCTGGAGTGCTGCCTTTTTTCCTGACTTTGTTTTTGGGGAATACAGACAAGGTAAATTATTACTCTTTGCATTATGATTCTTTTTTTTTTTAACAACTGAAGGTTTGATATTAATGTAAGTAAAAGTTTCCAAGAGTCTAGAAAAGAAATTTTATGTGCATGGCATCATCTCAAAGTGAAGTCTATGGGTCAGGCCAGCAAATCAATGACAGCAGATTTAATTTAGAATGATGTATAGCCTCAGAATAAAGTAGGCTTTCTATTTACAAAACATCAAGAATGTTAGTTCATCAAGGAGCAGTAAATACATTGGTATTGTCTCATAATAGTTTATCCATGAACATTTTCAGCATTTTAAAACTACAACTTTGTTTATGGCATGCCACATGATACACTGAATTCTAATGAGAAATGGCAGCTAGTAGAACACTAATCCGGATCACACCAATACATTTCTTCTTACAGGTAGTATGAAATTGCGTGATCCCCACAATTCCCAGACCACAAGATTAACGGCCCTGACACACCAAGCCAACTTCGAAGAACTAGCCCAGACAAGGAGCAACTGATGCATTGACTCTCATATGTGTAAGTCTCTATTTGCACCACTGCTCAGATTTACACAGCCGCTGACAAGGGCCGAATAGAGCCATCAATGCTGGATACACCACAAACACTACAGACGTCAGTTGGCCAAACACAACACGGATAAAAAGATGAATGTTGGCTTGATGTGCCAAGGCCTTAACATAAAGGACCCCTAAGAAAAGAAATTTCCACAATTTTTCAGCAAAATATGCCAGTTACTACACATAGCCAAATTTGCAAAAGCTACAACAAAACCATATGAGATGCCTGCAGTTATAGTTTAACACATACATTAATTGTACCCATACAGGATTTAAAAACTAAAAATATCTATTAGTCAGACAAAGAGACTCAATGCACACCTATGAAATATTTCATATTGTACCATCTGTTTATGACTTTTTGCTTTTGAAAAAAACATTTAAAAAGTAATGCATCTTCCATCCAACGCAATTGGTCTGCCCCCTGTACCAAAAATGAATTAAAACTAAGTAGCAGCTGTCAAAAGGCGCACAATTAAATCCACACATACAGTGGTGTGCAAAAGTGTTTGCCCGCTTCCTGATTTCTTATTTTTGGCCTAGTCAAAGTCCTGACCTGAATCCTATTGAGATGCTGTGGCATGACCTTAAAAAGGCAGTTTATGCTTGAAAACCCTCCAATGTGGCTGAATTACAACAATTCTGCAAAGATGAGTGGGCCAAAATTCCTCCACAGCACTGTAAAAGACTCATTGCAAGTTATCGCAAACACTTGATTGCAGTTGTTGCTGCTAAGGGTGGCCCAACCAGTTATTAGGTTTAGGGGGCAATCACTATTTCACACAGGGCCATGTAGGTTTGGATTTTGTTTTTGTTAATAATAACAACCTTCATTTAAAAACTGCCTTTTGTGTTTACTTGTGTTGTCTTTGACTAATATTTAAATTTGTTTGATGATCTGAAACATTTAAGTGTGACAAATATTCAAAAAAAAAGAAATCAGGAAGGGGGCAAACACTTTTGCACACCACTGTACACTTATCGAACAGCAAAACCCTGACAAACTGTTGCACTTCTCATTATACCAACCAAAAACATGAAGAAACAGACTTATCAAGTATTTTTACCTCACCAGTTTCTGGGCAAAGTAAAATAAATTGTTAAATCCACAGATGTGAAAAGGTGTGATTTAGCAGCCATAGGACAAGGAGCTGAGAAAACCTCTGAATCACTGGTGTTTGTAGATCCTTTTCCACAACTTGGAAAGTAAGCACTCTCTCTCACATTGGTGACTGACCAGTATGTACTTTAAAGTAACTGGATTAGACAAATTAGAGTGAAAACACGATTTGCACAGGTTAGTTGGTTCCGTCTTTGAGGACGGGGTACAGGCCCAATCAGCTCAGGTTTAATTTTTATGCTTGTGGGAATGGGTATGAGATAGTCTAAGTGGACAAGCATCCCAAGTAATACACATATTTGACAAAAGAAGCCTTGTGGGTATACTAAAGAGAACCTGCATCCATCTGAAAACAACAAAAATAATTCAATTGGATACATACACTGTATATTGAAAGTATGTACTCTATGCTGGAAGGGATGTTTCCCTCTTTGGATATTGAACATTTTCCACCCATCACTTTTACAATTTGCTCAAGTTACTTTTACACATCTCCTCTTCAACTTCTCTCACCATTAACTCTCTACAATACACTGTTTACCCCCTGTCTCTGTGCACACCATTTTCTTTCTCATTGCTCACACAATCTCTGCCCTGTGCTTTCACTCTCTATCTCCCTCATACAGTTTAGAATCAAGTGTGTACTTGAGACCAAATAACGACAGATGTTTGTGTGTTCAGAGTGTGAGGTATCTGTCTGCAACACAGGGGGTGGAGATGGTTTGGTGGAGATGAGGGAGTTCATCACGGTCACTGATAATCCCATAACATTTAACAGAGCTTTTTAGAGCTGGTCAGCTCTGAAAAGGGGTGAAGGATATGGACAGCTGGAGAAGAAGGGGGGAAAAGGGGCAGAGAGAGAGAATCTAATCTAAGAAAAAACCTCTGCAGTTTATGCCCACAAATTGATTGGCTGTAAGAGAGTTGTTTTGAACTGCAAAACCTGCCAACAATTTAATCCCTTTTATCATTTTATCACCTGGAGGACTTGTTTTAAGAAAAAGCAGGGTTTGTCAGTAGCAGAAAATTACTCTCTCATTAGCCTATACCAGCTAAGCTATGCTAACCACTAGCTAGAGTTGCTACAATACATATATGCTACCAGTGATGAAACCACAAAAAAATATCAAACAACTCTGCAGCTCTACTCAGCTTCTTTTAGCTTATTTATTTGGTTGTACAGCCCACTTACTGTATTGTGCATGTCTCACTACTCTCATCAACCCCATTTCTAGCAGCAACAGACAGCTATTTTTAGCAAAGAAGCTCTGAGAAACCAACTGTAGGCCTACAGTACCAGCCCAGAACCAAGTCTGTGACTAGCTGGTGAAGAAACTTGAATGTCAAGCAGCTAAAGACCTATTTTTCTCAGGAGTTGGTGGAGACTAAAACATAATAATAAAAGGAGGTAAAAGGAGAATAAACACTGGAATTACATTTGTCTAGTGGTCAGACATACGACTCCAAATGGAATGCAAATATTTTTCTGTTTCTGCTGAAGGTTTAAATATATTGTCTGCTAACATGTCAGCCCATAGCAACATAATAAAGTGATAATATGTCAGAGCTGACCATCAGGTTTTTGCCCAAAGCAGCCAAAAAAGTCTCTTCAGATTATGTGATCATAAAGTGTGAACATACAGTATTTATTTGAATAACTGATTTTAAGAGTAAATATATATGACCAATCTATGTAATAACCCTAACAAGACTTGCACAGCTAGTAGCAATATTTCTGATACCAACTGTCAGAATCTAAATTCAAACTCTGACCCATAATAATGGATATGTAAAACATATTGCAGTGCCCCAAATAATGCCATCCACATCACAAATAGGTTTTCTGAGTCTTTAGGGAAAATTTAGGGAAAGAGCATGTTGATGCTCGGTGTCAAAAGAGTCTCTTTTTTTTTTGGCCTACTAGTCCTTTCACACATGCCTATACAAAAATGTACTAGTGCAATGTAAAAGGGTACTAGTGCAGAACACTACTAAGTACAATTATAAATTCTTTGTTCCAACATGAACTTTTAGATTGCAATGAAGAGAGACAACTCTGCTGGCTACAAACAGCTCCCACAGCATTTGTAATAAAGACAAGATTTGAAATGATAAATGCCCATTTACACCTACACATGGTTTCTGTTGCTAAGACACTTTACTTGTGAGCTACTGAGCTACCTGGAAATCGTCACAATCACTAAGCAACCACTCAGCATGATCCATGGCTGTGAAGATTCCAAGACCTCAACAAATTTGTTGACAGCAGGGGTAATTTATTTTCTAAATGTGTTTCTACTTTAGTGAAGCTATAATATGCTGATTACAGTTGTATCATACTGCACAGTACTGGTCTGCTATGATAGCTGTTTTGACAAATTAGTATGGGGTTTAGATTTTTTTTAAAGATTATAGATACAGTTGATACAAGATTTGAAATGATTGTAATGATTCACCTTAGATGATTTATGCCGTGATATTATTACAGCCACTAACCAGAATACACAGATCAATACATCCTTCTCTACATTAAGCAATAAAGCCTGTAATCTGGGTGTAATACAAAGTAGAATCCCCACCTTACAATGTTTGTATCATTCTCATTTTGACATTTTGACTTTACCTTCTTATCTGCTGAGTATTGCCAAGCCTGACATTTGCCCCAGACATTTAAACTCTTGATCCCACTGAGTCAGTTAAACTGTGCAACAAATGCAAGGTAAGATAGATGCCACTGATTCACATTGCAGAATGAATGATGAGGATGGATGTGAAGATACTATGCTTCATTTTACCCATTCCTCCTGCCCTCCAAAGTCCATGCTTCAGTATTTCAGGTGAGCCTGGTGATTTGTGACAGATGCTGTTAGCAGTTGCACTAACGGCTTTGATTCAGCTGTCGAAGCCTGATTGAAGTTTGTACCAGAGAGGGCCAACATAACGCTGGGCGGGCACACAGGTGTCACAATCCAGACCAGCTGTTCAGCGTTGTCAGGACAATGTTTGCCCTTTTCTGGTGCGTCATCATCTCTCCAAACACCTGCTGGCCTGTCATAACCACAGATATCGCTTTGATCTAATTATGATACAGCAGAGATAATTCTAACTGAATTTTTGACTTACAAATGTGCAAAGATACAAAACAAACCTGGTACGTTTTTAAACAGAGGAGCTTAATTGTTGTCCCTACCACTCACAAAACTAACTTGGTGAATGTAGAACAGAGTTAAAAAAAACCCAAAACAACATAATTTGGCACTTGTCAGCATCCACTATCCTCTTGTAAATAGGCTTGTAAATGAATGTACCATTGTTTGTTTGTTTCTGGTAACACTTTACTTTAAACCTCCCTATTTAGCATTTATAAACACTATATAAACATTTAATAAATGGTTTAAGGTATAAGAGTTTTTAAGTGTATAATAAAATGTCTATATACTGCATATAAATGCTAGAAATGGGGGATTAAATTAAAGTGTTAACGTGTTTCTATATGGCTCTTTTACTTTTTCAAATATATACACTGATTTATGCTTTTGTGGATTCTGTGTGAGAAAGGGTGTGTGTGTGAGCGAGAGAGACAGAGAGAGTTATATGTCTAGGTGGAAATAGTTACAAGAGTGTTTACAGGTCCTGTGATAGCTGAAGTGTATCCTAACTGTGACAAACAGCATTAAACAATGACAGGTACATGTACAGTCCTCGTTTATTATCTTCCTGAGCCTGCACACACTTTTAGCTACATTCTTCACAAAATCTAGCCCTTAACCTTAAAGACATATTGCAACAAAAGAAATTACCTGCGGCCCAAAAAGCATTTTCCCAGACCTCCATTATAAAAGAGACATTTGTAAACCTTTTAACATGACACCTCCAACTGCAAATGATCAATTATCAATTATAATTCTTTCTATTGTGAATTTTTAAACCATGAAGGTTTTACCTTTATAAAATATAGGATAGAAATATAGAAAATGTGCATGATGTCATCCCAATGTCTATGGACTGAGTGGGACCACGTGGGCAGTGGCTGTGGAGGAAACACTAATGGGCATGTGGAGTGAGCCGCACAACGCAGAAGCAAACATTGAAGCTAGAAAACATTTTTCGCTTATGTGCTCGCTGAGCAGTTTTCATCCAAGTGAATTGTCGCCATTTTGGAGTCCAGTATCCAGCTCTCATGATAAATCAATGGTCGTAGTAGCTTAGTTATCATGGGTCAGAAGAGTGTGTTTGTATCTCAGTCGGCAAAAGCTTTGTTCACATTTCCAAAACAATTTTGAGGTCTAATTCATTCATTTCCGTCTGTCCTCTACCTCCTGATCTAACAACATGGGGTAAAGGTGGTCTACAGCTTCATATCACTCTACAGTTTCGTGTTCGCTAAGCCACGCTCACTTATGAGAGATCAAATCAAATCTGAAGGATTTCATTTAAGTCCCTATACATGTCATTAAAGTAAGGGCACTGTGTAAATCAAGAGCATATGCATTACCAATGTTTCTCCCAAAAAGAAATCCTTTCTATGATATCCTTTGCAGAAGGTACAGAATCACCAGTAGTAATACGCCATCTTAGATTAAATTAACATGGGAGGAGGTGACACATTTGGTTACTGTGTTATTTTGGTCCTACAAAATTCATTGCCAAATGTAAAAAAAAAATTTAGCAAAGTGACATTTAGCAAAGAGCCACAAAGCAATAGTGGAGGATGAGAAGGAGTTTGGCTACAGGAGGAAACCATCCACAAGCCATTCATTTACTGTACATGTGCAATAAGTGGTCACATCTGTGCATCATGGAGGATGCCAGCGACCAGATAAACAAGTTGAAGTTAAGCTGAGCTTTATGCAAATTATCAGTGACACACTGAAGCAGCAACCAATTGCAGATCAGGATTTGATTTTCTTCCCCCTGTAAACCCATCCTTGTTTGTCTATTGCGACATAAACAAGAAACATGATGCATGGAAGAAGGTATCAGAGATAGTAGGTCGCTGCAAGCTGCAAGCTGCAAGCGGCAAGCAGCCAGTGACCAGAGCGTCCATTTGCTTTAAGTAATTAATCAAGAAAGAAAAAACCCTCTTTGCCATGTCATAGTCTTTTTCTAATTGCTTTATCATAGGAGAGAAATCACAAGATGAATCTTACCATGAAACACATTTTAACTTGTAGACTGTATATGAGAGCACTAATGATATAGTTGACATGGTGAAGGGCCCAAATTATATCTAATTTGAACTCTTATCCCAGATTTACACTGACAATGCAGGGTTCTCATATAAGCCTCGGTCCTAACACTCTAACATAATGTACATGTGCCAACAGTTCACAGGTGATGTGAAATACAAAGACAAAGGCCTCAAGTCTCACAGTGGTAAACCTGCGGAAACGGAAGATAATCTTGCAATGGTGTGTGTTTACTCCTGCCTTAAAATAATCTCTGTTTCGCTCTGGTCTACACCAACATGCTGAATGTGGAAATCCTGATTTGGGGGTGTTATGAATAATCCACTTGCACTGTTCAGCTTTGACGACTGTATCACCACTTGTGAGAGACACCTGGCAAACAAATATCTTCAAAAATCTTATCCCTGTTAGAGAAACTAATAGACTGACAGACAATATCATACTGATTTCATGTGAGAAAAACATCATAAACTGACAGCTGAGTTTCCACAACAGAACATATGTTACTAAATGATATGATAAATTTGAGTCACAAGGTATAAATACAATATTTATGACAAATAAATATAAGTCACTGTAGGAATAGTTTAAAATATTACTTTGACATTTGCATGAGACAATGAATGAAGTTAATTGGTGCGAGTGAAGAGGATGCAGAGGACAGAGTTAGATGGAGGCACATGATTCGCTGTGGCGGCCCCTGAAAGGGAACAGCCGAAAGGAAAAGAAGATTTGCATGAGACAATGGACTTGCCTCTATACTTGTTTGTGTCTTGTTAGATAGTGCTGAATTTGACACCATTGACCATCACATCCTATTACAGAGACTGCAACATTTAATTGGCATTAAGGAACAGCACTAAGCTGGTATAAAATCCTGTCTATCAGATTGATCTCAGTTTGTACATGTTAACGGTGAGTCCTCTGTGCACGCCAAAGTTAGTCACAGAGTTCCACAAGGTTCTGTGCTCGGACCAATTCTATTCACCTTATATATGCTTTCTTTAAGCAATATCATTCAACTCCATAAACTTAAATTTTTATGCGGATGATACCCAATTATATCTATCGATCAAGCAAAATGAAACTAATCAGTTAGCTAAACTTAAAGCATGCCTTAAGGACATAAAAATCTGGATGACCTGCAATTTTCTGATGTTAAACTCTTGACAAAACTGAAGTTATTGTACTTGGCCCCAAACACTTTCAAGACACGTTATATGAAGATATAGTTACTCTAGATGGCATTGGCCTGGCCTCCAGCACCACCGTAAGTAACCTTGGAGTTATCTTTGATCAGGATTTATCCTTTAACTCCCACATAAAACAAACTTCAAAGACTGCCTTCTTTCACCTATACAATAGGTGTAACATTGTGAAAATCAGGCACATCCTGACACAAAATGATGCAGAAAATCTAGTCCATGCATGTGTTACTTCTAGGCTGGATTATTGCAATTCATTATTATCAGGCAGTCCCTTAAGACTCTCCAGTTGATCCAGAATGCTGCGGCACGTGTACTGACAAGAACTAGGAAAAGAGATCATATTTCTCCAATATTAGCTTCTCTGCACTGGCACCCTGTAAAATCCAGAATAGAATTTAAAATCCTTCTCCTCACCTACAAAGCTCTTAATGGTCAGGTACCACCGTATCTTAAAGAGCTCATAATACCTTATTACCCAACTAGAACACTGCACTCCCAGAATGCAGGGTTACATGTGGTTCCTAGAGTCTCCAAAAGTAGAATGGGAGCCAGCGCCTTCAGCTATCAAGCTCCTCTTCTGTGGAATCAGATCCCAGTTTCAGTTCCATAGGCAGACACCATCTCCACATTTAAGAGTAGGCTTAAGACTTTCCTCTTTGATAAAGCTTATAGTAAGGGCTGGCTTGGGTGAATCCTGAACCATCCCTTAGTTATGCTGCTATAGGCCTAGACTGCCGCGAGACTTCCCATGATGCACTGAGCTCCTCTCTCCTTATCATTAATGTATGTTACTAACTCGACATCGTCTCTCTCCTGTAGTTTTGTGCTTTCTCGTCTCTCGTCTCTCTCCTTCTGTCGCTTTCCACAGGTATTTCTGCCTCCGCAGCTGCAGAGTCTGGATCTGTGATTGTGGGCCCCCTGCTGCCCCCGTGTTCCTGCTCGGCAACTGCTACTACAATTGTTATTATTAGTCTTAATACTATTATTATTCCTATCACTATCATTCCTATTGTTATTACCTTATTAATATTAATTATTCTCTTTCTCCATTCATGGAACTGGTTAAATAAGCTATTTTGGAAACAAAATATTAAATTGAAAGGAACGGTGTGTAGACTCCATTGTGTTTCTCCTCAGATTTCTGTAACGAGGCTGATGGATCTCTGTGGTGAACCATCAGCTCTTAAATACAGATCTCAAATGAAGCACTGTTGATGATATAAAATGATGATATGGCTTGTACAGGGACAACACAAGCAACTAATTCTTTTTGATTATCCCCATTTTTTTGAGTCTTGAGGCCAGAGAGGTAGTGAGTACAAGAGAAACCATGTGTTGAAATCAAGTTCACTGTTTGCTGTTCCTGTGGCTGAAAAAAAACTTGCCATGGAAGCTGTTCTATGTCAGCGAAAACATGAGAAGCTGCAGCTGAGTGCGTTGAGGTGTGAGGGAGAAGACAGGGTCACACCACTACACAGATGCAGGCAGATAAAGGGAAAGAGTGAGAACGTACAAGAACCCCTGGGGAGCTGAGAACATACAGGCTTGAATATCAAGTTACAGACAGAGGCCTTCAGAGCTCTGACATAGATGATAGAGTCAGCCCCACATTGGCCGGAGCACAAAGCAGCCATCCAATAAAACCTCAGGCATGCATCAGAACACCTCAGCTCCAGATAAGGCTGGCAGCAATACCCTTACTTTGACATGAATCTGTAAGCTCATTCACCAGCTGTTATACATCACTCTCAGCACATTTTGTCAAGATAACCAAAACTATACACGATACAGTATAATCATATATAGTACTTTCAATGTTGTCATTTTAGCTATATAACAGCCAGCCTGAATGTGGAAATGACTCTTACTGTTGGATTGTTTACAGCTAAATGAAGGTGATTTAACTTGTCTGCCCTCAACTTGTCTGAAGGTCTCAGTTTGCAAATCGTCCTGGAAATAAAGGCTTTTCTTTGGTAATCTGTCTTTCTATGTACCCTTTGGAAAGCATCAGTCATATAAAGCTCTCATGGCATTTTCAAATTACATGACAAATGTATCCATTCGTTGATGTGCCAAATATGCCATGATAGACTTATCTACTCTTTTCTATTTATGAGATTTTGAGGAGGCTTTTGGTTGTTAAGTAGTTAAGTATTGCCTTGGTGCACTTGCTGAGTCTTCAGCTGTGCCCAAATGTTTCCCTGAAAGGCTCAAAGAGTAAACTTGAATGGGCTTACGTGAATCAAGGGTAAACTTGTTGGCTCTGACTGACTCTCCCTAATGTCTTTTCCCATAACGTAACTTGATTTTAATGGTTCATTTCTTTCATTTTTGTTGGGTAAAATGAAGTTATCACAGGCAAACGTTGGCCCACAAAAAACCCCAGAATGGGACAGCCACAAAATCATAACTCAGATACATTTATTTAAGCTAATATAGATCAACGTTTGGCAAATTGCTTTCCTCAGGATAAAATACTTTCGGCCACAAACCATACTTCGAGTGCTCCTGCCTTAAAGCTGCATTAAGCTACTTTTGACAAAGAGACTGACTCCTCAGCAAATTCACAGCAATGAGCATAAAGTTGTTATGGCCAGCATGTTAGCAAACGATTGCCTACTTACACATCCAGCTGAAATGGAGCTAAATCCAAGTTCAACAGTCCTTGGCCTTTTAGCTATGGTTCGGTTTTCCAACTCTTGAGAAAAAACATCTTGTGAGCTTCCATGCTGACAACGGCTGCCCATGGTTTTATGCATGGTTTGGTCAGTCCAGCAAACAAAATCAAAGAGCGCAGTTGCCTGAAAGCTGTGTAGAGCTGCATGCTGTGGTGTTGATTCTCAGTGGAATCATCAGAGTTAAGAGCCCTTTCACATAACCAGGAGTCTTTTAATTCAGTTGTTGGATGGATGGATTTTATTCATGGTAATATTCATTTTTCAGATTAAATTTTTTGAAATGGAAAACTATAAAACTATATTGATCTTTTTGTATTTTTGTATTGAACATTTTGACTGTGATAGTTTTTATTAGTAACATTGTCAACAATAGATTTTTAAAGATGGTTTAATTAAATAACAGTTTTATGGTGTATGACCAAAAACAAAATGCCAATGCATCTGAGTAATGACATCCTCTCATGTTTCTGAAGATGATTTACCCAATTAATTGTGGAGGGATGCATGTGGAGTAGTTACTTTCAAGCATCCAAAAGTGTTTAAAGTCACTTAATCTCCTCTGAGACTGACTATATTAAAATAACAGCTCAAAACTCAAACAGCCTGTTTATCAGAGACTGTGGTGGATGGCAGTATGGACAAATTGAGGTGTAATTATAGTGTTGGGTTGCAAGAGACTTTTCATCACCACAGAAAGAGCGCCTTGCAAATTATTCAGGGAGGAGAGGTGGAGAGAAAGAGGTTTCACTTGCTGATACCAGGAAAACAAGTGCTGAGCTTTTCAGCATCAAAAGTCTAAAGAGTGGGAGCCATTTGTAAACAGGATTCCTATATCATCTGTCATATTTGGAAAGAGAGAGAGAATCACAGGACAGAGTGATAAACATGTAACCATCAGATATGCTCCTTGCATTACCACACTGGAGACATCATTAGAGAAACTCTGTTAGCTTTCAAAGACTAATCACACATCAAACATCTTCATGACAAATCAGACTTTAGTTCATCTATCAAGAGGGTTGAAAATTAGAAGACGTAGTCTTTTATCCTGATTCAAAATCAGAATCAGAAATACTTTATTGATCCACAAGGGGAAACTCTTTTGTTCTAGCAGCTCACTATCACATCAGTGCACACAGGAATAGAAGTACTAAGCAAAAATATAATACACTATAATACAGGTCAGATAATAAAGTACCAAGTGGGTATAAGTATAAAATTAAAATAAGTGTGAAGTACAAGTGGGTTTAACAGTTGATAATAATACGGTATAAAGTAATAGTGCATGAACTGTCAAGTTAAGTGTAGCTATTAAGATTATAATGAGACAGAGGATATTGCACAGCAGTAATAGCACGTCATGGAGTGGGTCGGAGACACTGTCCAAGATGGCATGTAGTTTGGCCAGCATCCTCCTCTTGGACACCACCGCCAGAGTCCAGCTCCACCCCAGTTTGTTGAGTCTGTTAGTGTCCACTACCCTCAACCTACAGGATAGCACTGACCACCACTGACTCATAAAACATCCTCAGCATTGTCTGGCAGATGTTGAAGGACCTCAGCCTCCTTAGAAAATAGAGGCGGCTCTGGCCCTTCCTGTAAAGAGCTTGACTGTTCTTAGCCCAGTCCAGTTTATTGTCCATGTGTACTCCCAGGTATTTGTAATCCTCTACAATGTCCATACTGACCCCCTGGATGGAAACCGGGGTCACTGGTGCCTTGGCCCTTCGTAGGTCTACAACCAGCTCCTTAGACTTTGTCGCATTGAGCTGCAGATGGTTCTGCTTACACCATGAGACAAAGTTCCCCACCACAGCCCTGTACTCAGACTCATCACCACGGCTGATACATCCCACCACAGCAGAGTCATCAGAAAACTTCTGAAGGTGGCAGGACTCTGTGTGGTGGCTGAAGTCCGTGGTGTAGATGGTGAAGAGGAAGGGAGAGTGGACAGTCCCCTGAGGGGTCCCAGTTTTTCTGACCATGCTGTCCGACACACAGTGCTGCAGGCGCACATGCTGTGGTCTGCCAGTCAGGTAGTCCACAATCCAGGACACGAGGGGGGCATCCACCTGCATCGCTGCCAGCTTCTCACCCAGCAGGGCTGGCCGGATGGTGTTGAAAGCACTGAAGAAGTCAAAAAACATGATCTTCACCGTGCTTGCTGGCTTGTCCAGGTGGGTGTGGATGCGGTTCAGCAGGAAGACGGGGCTGGTAGGCGAACTGAAGGGGGTCCAGGAGGGGTCTGACCATGGGCCGCAGCAGTTCCAGCACCAGTCTCTCCAGGGTCTTCATTATGTGGGAGGTCAGTGTCACCAGTCTGTAGTCCTTGGAGCCACTGTGACGTGGCGTCTTCGGCACAGGAACGAGGCAAGATGTCTTCTGCAGAACAGGGACCCTTTGAAGACTCAGGCTCAGGTTGAAGACATGTTGAAGGACTCCACATAGCTGGGAGGCACAGGCTTTTAGCACCCTGGGGCTAACTCCATCGGGGCCTGCAGTCTTGTTTGAGTGGAGTTTCATCAGCTGTCCTCTCAACTGGTCAGTAGTCAGGTACACAGCAGAGGTTACAGGCGGGGGAAAGGGGTGTCATTAGTGTTAAGAGGGTCGTTAGCCTGATAGCCAGTTGAGGGGGGAGTAGGACTCTCCCAGGAAGGTGGAGGAGGGGGAAGCAGAGGACTCAGAGGAGCTTGAGGGCCGACAGCAGCTGAGTCAGAGGGGGGATGAGCAGGAACCGGTGTGTCAAATCTGTTAAAGAACAGATTAAGTTCTTTGGCCCTGTCCAAGCTGCCTTCAACTCCTCTGCTGCCAGTCGGTCTGAAGCCAGTGATGCTCTTCATGCCGCTCCAGACCTCTCTCATGTTGTTCTGCTGGAGTTTCCACTCCAGCTTCCTCCTGTACTTCTCCTTGGCCTCCCTGATCTTCACCTTCAGGTCGACCTGGATTTCCCTCACCTCCTCCCTATTACCATCAGTAAAGGCCCTCCTCTTGGCATTCAGGATGTCTTTGATGTCCTTTGTTACCCACGGTTTGTTATTTGGATAACAATGGACCACCTTAGTTGGGACATTGCAATCCACACAGAATGTAGCCAGTGATGCACTCAGTGAACCCATCAATGTCCTCTCCATGAGGCAAAGGTGATGCCCATTGCCTATTGTGCCTATAGGATGCACCGGCTAGGACATGACAACTAAAATTAAAACATGTTTTATTTTGGGTGACCAGTAAAATGTGATAATAAGGGCTCTTTTTTTACAAAGTCAAACAATAGATATTAACTTTTCAGGCTGCCTTATCTGTTAAAAAATGGCACCCAAAGTAGATCATTTTTACACTATGCTGTTCATTTCAAGCCACAACAGGCAGCTGTCTTTCCGCTCTAATAAACCCACTATGCTATCTGCCCAGCATTAAATAACAGACAGACAAAATTAGCGACTACCTGGTGAACATAGTGGAGCCTTTAGCACCTAAAGAGCCAGATATTTCTGTCAGGAGTTGGTAGAGGCCAAAAACAGAGTGAAAGGAGAGGGAATATTGGACTTACATTCATCAGGACAAAAACATGACTCCAAATGAATAATAATGTTGCTCCGTGTCTGCTGGATGTGTAAATACATTATAGCTTGCTCACACATTCACTACAACATCTTTATAAGATGATAATATGTCAATGTTGTGTTTAGAGAATCCGCTGCCCACAAGATGCCAAAAAATCAATTAAGGCTGCCAGAAATACCAGAAAACACTACACTACAGCCCTGCAATAAATCCTACCTTTGTGAAGTTAATCAAGTTTTTGTTTTGTGAAAAATTTTGATTTAACTCTACGGTCATTTTTGGAGGCTGTAGTTTTTCTTGGTATTGCATTAGATTGCATTATACTGAAGTGCTTAATTTGTAAATCAGGAGGTCCACACAGAGAGGAACACAGAGAGGGTGCTGTTCCAGCGGGTCAGGGAGAGAGAAAAAGTCACGGAACGCATCAACAGTGCCTGGAGCACATTGGACAACACCTAGGAGCTAGCTGTTAAAACTAAACAAAATCATAAACAAAGCATTATTTATTTACATATGTTAATCAGAGCATTCACAATAATTATTTTTGGGTCAAAATAAGTACGTTACGGAACGTAAGTTATGCAACTAACATTAAGTGAGTCACGTATGTAACATTATGTAACTTTAAATGAGTCAGTGTTGACTTAAGGTTTCATACGGGACACGAAACCCGGTCTCCTGGGTGAAAGTCCTTTTTTTGTTTGGGCACGCCTGTGCAACGGTTCAACTGTTGTTGATGAATTATTATTTAATTTTTTTACCATTATTTATTCAGGGACGAGTTGCACTGAGAGCAATTCTCTCTTTTCAGGAATGCACTGACCACATTGTCACAGTGTTTGACAGATGCTCAGTACAACCACAGTCTGATCCACTGGCCACTGGGCAGCTCCACTGGAGCAGTTGGGGTTAAGGACCTTGCTCAAAGACCCCTCAGTGGTGGTAATGAAGGAGGGGCAAGTGCTGCTTTTTTTTGTTGTTGCTGTAATTCTCTTCTAATTTGAAACAAAACAAATTGTTATAATTTTGAAAGTTTTGTCAATATTCACAAATTATTCTGTGGCACTTACATTTCATGCTATACATGATGTCAAGTGTCAATTTCTTTCAGGGATGCATAAAGCTGGGGTTGGGAGGAGAACAATATGAAGTGATGAAGGTTGATTAAGGTTGGGGTAGTAGTACCGGCAAGAACTTAAATCTACTTTTACCCCTGCGGGTTTTCCAATAATCTACATCGTGTCCCTGTTTGTGTACATAAGATTAAAAAATGATGCGTGAACCAAGGTGTCTTACATTGTTGGTGTTCCTGGTGAGTTGGTGAAGTGCATTATATTGCATGCTAACTTCAGTGCCATAGCATGCCCAAAACAACATTTTCCCTCTAGAACTCTTGTTTTTCAGCAGGAATGTAATTCCAAATGTAATTTGCTCAAAACAACACAATGTCCACGAATCTTTCAACAATTGTCAATGGTAAGACAAAATGTTTTATTATATTTATAACTGATGATGACATTGCGTTGTGTGTGTGTGTCTGTTAAAACAATCTACCTACAGCCTATATAAAACTATGCCTTTTGACTGTCATTTACAAGGTGTAATCAGGGTATACAGGCAAGTTGTAACCATGATACAACAATTGCATGACAGGGTAACACAAACTCAGTGCTTCATCTTACATTAACTGTGTTGGGCACAGGTCGGGTTCAGACATAAAAAACAGAATACTTGTTGGGGGTTAGGTTGGGTTCAGTTACTCTCTTGGACTCAGGTCAGGTTCGACAGAAATATGCAGCCTCAGCCACACTGTAATTTATACGAGATATATGAGAAGAGGTTTGGTAATTATTACCTTGACCAGTAGTGTTGATTATTTTGCATAATGGTGTTGTTTTGAATCCTGTATTCTCTATTCTCTATGGCTATATAACAGGAAATCAGCTCTTTTTTACATTTAATGTACCCTTGTTGCAATTTAGCTTTTCTGAAGTAAAAACAAACTAAGATACAGTAGAAACAGGGGCTGACATATCTTCTGAGATCTCCATATTTATGCTGCAGCTATTCTCTAAAGGGACAGGAGATTGTAGGTGAGGGGGAACATGGTAAGAAAAGGACGACAAATCAGGAGTTGGTTAAGTGTGAGTGTCCATGCATACCTGTTTATGTTGTACTCGCATGTTGTGTGGGTTTGGTTTTGTGTTTGCATGCCTGTGTTAGATTTGGTGAGAGAATCTCGAGAACAAGAGCTTATGAGTATGGAGATAGATACAAATAGAAACGTAGGGTGGAGGAGTGAGGACATGGGGAGTTAGAGTAGAGAGCCTTTGTATCCCCGAGGATTGCAAAAGATACAGACCTGAATATTAACTCACAGAGTAGCTTTAATTATTGATTACATTTCATTACATCTGATTATTGATTGATGAGCATTCACTGCCAAAGCCAATACGTGCTCCATGAAACAATATTATAAAGCAAGGGATGTGAAGTATACAGTACCTAGAAATTCAAATAGCAAAACCATTCCTGAAAAGTCTTATTCGGCACCAAGTCTAAAAAGACTCACACTGAAATCAAAAGCAAAATCCCAAGTAATCCACAAATGGAAGCTGTGAGAGAGAGGCTGGTAGATAGTACAGCATTGCCGCTCAGGTCGGGATTTTTTTTTGTGATGAGCATTTTCCTCAGTTATGGATTACAGCTCGTTGCTACAGTAGAGTGGAGGGTGAGCTGATGTAGTGGTTGGATTCCAAAGAACTACTAGTTCTGGTGCAAAATACAGTAATACAAGGAATTTCTGATGTTGGTTTCAGTGCTGTTGAGACAGCGGTGACTGTTTCCATCTCTCAGTTCTGCCTCTCAGTAGCCTACTGGATCTCTCACACTGCATCTTGGTGGACAATTACTAACACTTAATTTAATTTGTCTAATTGGAAGCTAATTCTCACACGCTGCAGATGGAGGCTGAAAGGCATTGCAGTGGCCCCCAAGGTAACTCAGTGGTAACCTCTCCATTTTGTTCCGTGTTCAAGTTCAACATAGCCCCAGTGACTTCATTTCACACTTCAGCTCCCTTCCAGTCACATCCACTCATGCACACAAACACACAAGTACAAACACATCACCCAGATGCACATGATCACACAAACACACACATGGACTCAAGTGCACAGGTGAGTCCAGTTGCAATTCAAGACATTTCCAGAGAATGTTTGAATCACGAACAATCAACCAACACAAATTAGGCTGCCACGCATGGCGGAGTAAATCTTGATGTGTGCATTATTACATTAAACAGCTGTGAGTGTATTTTTCTTGCTGATATTTTCCTCTTAGACAAGGATTGCTTTAGCATTTTTTTCCCCAGTTGAAATGAAACACTAACAGCGGGCCAAGTGATATTTCACAAGGGAAATACATGACACAATGTCAAACTTTGATTGACTTGGCATGGTATTCTGTTCAAAATGAGTGAAATCTGCAAACTGGGAAACCCATAATGCTCTGTAGTCCCATCCCATCTGCTAGAGAGCTTAGAGTAGCAGGCACTTGGACTCTGTCTCTGTGTCCTCATGATGCTGAGAGGCCTCACAACACAGTGCTCATGTTTAGCCTGACCTCAGTGTGACCAAATCAGACTAGATGGCACTTTACAGCATGGAGACACTTAGAACCCTGACAGCCCAACACTAGGTGGGAGTAGTGGAATTGAGTGCGTGGCTATAAGCAGGGAACATTTTATTATACACATTAATATGTGATAATGTCTCCACATTGACAAGCCCTTTATCATTCAACAGTCTCATCCTTGTCTCATATATGCACTATATGTGAGACTCAGAAACAGTGACAATAATCAGTGACTCAGTGAAACTGAACAGCAAATTATTTTAACAAGACGACTCAGTGCTGAGTGATTAAATATCAATCATAAATGTCATTACAAACCTGCGTTGTGTTATCTAACCTTAAATTCCACTGGAGATCCCAAAGTGTCCAAAGATACAAACATGTCAGACTGAATTTTATGAAATGGTGTCTAAAATGATGCATCTGGAATATTAGATGGAATGGTGCAACATTTTAAAACCCCAAGGATACAAACACACAATGTGTTTTTGTAAAAAAAAACAAAACAAAACACTGATTGTAAACAGAACTTGTTTGTTTACAAGAAAATTCCACAGGGTACCTTTAAAGTAATAGTTTGACATCTATGGAAATGCACTTATTCGCTTTCCTTCAAGAGTTAGATGAGAATAACGATACAACTCTCACATCAGTGCATTAAAGTCCGTGTAAAGCAATAGTAAATATGTGTTCTGAGTTTGTCACACCACAGAAAAATGTGTTATTAACCACCCAGCCAAATTTGAATGAATTAAAAAAATCACCAAGTAAGTAAAATAAGTTATCAAAATCTTGAAAAAATAAGTAGCATTCTCTGCTCTCAAACGCTGGGGTGTGTCCACTGAGGCCGCTGAAACCACGCCCACTTGCGGGAAAGCTGCGCCTCTCTCAACTGCCAAATACCGCTACAACAAAAATGGATGCTCCCTCTAGCAGCTTAATTGGATTCACACAGTTTGAGCCTCCAGAGCCAAAATCCAATTCAGAGCACAATGACCAGCTACCCGAGACTCAACCTCGTCCCTCTCGGTCTGCAACAGAATGATAATTTTTTTCCCCCATTTTATGCAATTTAGCAAGTTAGCAATATGTAACTAGCATGGCTAGCATGAATAACCAAATAAAGTTAGGCTATCAGTTAATAACAGAATAAAACAGATCAAACTAACAGCCATCGTGGTTTTAGTTATGTTGTATATTAAGTATGAAAATTATGTGAATAAAATGCTACAGCCTTTACAGTAACCAGATCTTAACCCAGATTTTGGACTAACGTGCAAGACACTTTTTCCTTTCATTTGAAACCGATCTTCAACTACACATAGTTTCAGGTCTTCTGACTGCTTTAGTGTGGATTGCTGAATATCATCATTGCAAAATACACAAGCTGAGCAACAGAATATACTCTAAACTGTCCAGAATACTTTTATGTATGTTATTCATAATATAGAATTGACAACTCAAATGGTTGACAATATCTTTAGTCACACTGTGAATTAAACTGTATTGTACAGGTGCACCTGTGGAGAATGCAGGACAATGCCCATAGAGGATCAGAATGTCTGCTGCAAAGACCTTAATGCTGTATGTAAAGATAAACAAATGTATCTTCCACAATGATCATTAAAAGTATGAATACACAACCAGTAGAGTATTAGATGTCTAGCACTAATACACTTTATAACACATACTCCAACAGGTTTAAAATGATGTGGAGAGCTTCCTGAAGAGCCACGGTGCATGACTCTTCATCCAGGCCTTGAGCCTGTCTGCCGGAACACCTACTCCCTGCAAAATGCCCTAAACACCTACCAGGCAGACCATGGGCCACTGGTAAGGTTTAGGACTCAAGAACCTCAAGTAACACTGTTTATGCAATCATATTAGTGATGTTGATTAATGTATACATGGATCTGTGTATAAATAAACTATGGGAGGGTTCACTATGTTACAGTATCTTGAGGATCAATGTGCACTGAAAACAATATAATTTGCTTTAAAAAGGCAAATAAAGTATATTGATGTTATACTAACAAATACATTAGTCAAGTAAAGTCAGCCCAATATCACAAATCACAATTTGCCTCAAAGGGCTTTAGAATCTGTACAATATATGACCCTCTGTCCTTAGACCCTCGATTTGAATAAGGAAAAACTCCCCAAAAAAACCTTTTAACATGGAAAAAAATGACAGAAACCTCAGGAAGAGCAACAGAGGAGGGATCCCTCTCCCAGGACAGACAGACATGCAATAGATGTTGTGTGTACAGAATAGATTCAGAACAGAAAATCATAGTATATACAATTATGATGACAAAATGTAGACTGTAAAACATAAGTGAAGAGGATGGATCCAGAAGGACAATTAAGCAGCTTCAGGTGATGCCCACTACGTAGGATCTGAGTCACACCACCGCCTCGCCACCATAGAGACAGCAGCACTGTTCCAGCAGGTGACCCACAATCACAGATCTAACACTAGAGCCAGGAGTTAGCCTAGCTTAGCGTTAAGACTCAAAATAGGGGGAAACCGCCTGGCTCTGTCCAAAGTTCAAAAATATGCCTTCATACACATCTAAAGCTCACTAATTAACATGATGTTTGTTTAATCTGTACATAAAAAGAAAAGTGGTTTTATGGGGGGTTACGTGCTATAACAGTTTCTTGGTGAACATTAAGAGTGTTGTTGTCACAGTGAGGTTTCCAGGCAACCGATGCTCTACAGACGTACTGGGCAATAGATAAACTGTTGATTATCAAGAAATAGTTATACCATGTACCTTCCTCTAAAACCACAAAATGTTTCTTACAGTTTTGAACTTTGGGCAGAGCCAGGCTAGCTGTTTCTCCCTGTTTTCAGTCTTTATGCTAAGCCATGCTTAGTTAATCACCTCCTGGCTCTAGATCCGTACTTAACACACAGTAGTATTGATCATCTTGTCTAACTCTCAGGAAAAAAGCAAATATTTCCCAAAAATACAAACTATTCCTATAAAGGGAAATAAAAAAGCAGAAACTGTATGTTAAGGGATTAAGTAAATTTTAACTGTATGTTACAAGTGTTCTGACAATGGAAATTAAGCTCTTAGAGGTGATGACTAACCACTGAAAGCTCACTCAAGATTAGCTAGGTGAAATGATTATGCATATAGGTACAGAGTTTAGTACGAAGGCTCATACTGTTGGCCTCTAAGTCTGTTTGTAGTTTAAGGGTGGTGGGTTGAGCTTTAGAGGGAGTCATATGGTGCCTTCAGTGTGTGTCCTTCAGGCAGTTTGCGTGTGCGTTTGTGTGTGTGTATATGTGTGTGACACCATCTGTGGCCTGGTCACTCGGCCAGAGTTTTTCTGCCAATGGCTCCCTTAGAGGAAGATTGTTAGGGGGCATATTGAGACTCGCTCAAAACACACAAGCAGGCACACAGATTATAAAAGATATTTGAATGCATTTTAAGTGCAGCATTCTTGTTCACATTATTAGCATGCATGCTTTTGAAATCAAATCAAATTGCTTCTGTGAAACGAACTTTCGAGGAGCTTGTGTTTACTTCCCATTGTTCTATTTTCCCTTTACCTTCCCTTTTGCTTCCTCTCTCGTCCCGTCTTCACCCCTCTCTCTGTTATATGCCGCCAAATCCGAGAGCAAGATGGAAGTGTCAGAGTTTCACCCAACTGTTCCTATCAGATCAAAGAGATGAATATGAGCTTTTAAAAGGGCTCAGTCCCTTCAATCCCGTTTCAGTGATACAGTTTTCCTAACAGCTTTGAGGCTGAGGAAGTGTTTTGCTGAGGAACAGGCCCCGAAATCACTCTAATGCTGTGTCGGCTCATAAATAGCAAAGAGCTATAAACTTATCTTTTTACTGTTGAAGGGAGAACATTTACAGTCTTTGATTATGGATGTTAGGGAGAGCACAGATATCATAGTGTTATGATGTGGCTGAGGTTTTGCTTCTGAAAATCAGAGAGGTCCCTGCCTTGTGTTGAGTTTGATACAGTATGGTAATGGCCATCTGTTGGTAGTGCAGCAGTGCAGTAAACTACCTCTGATAGTCCGACAAGATGAGACACACACACACACTAACACAAACCCAAAGCTTCACACACACACAAACCTAAACCTTCAAACACACACAGGCTACAAGGATGACTTCTCTCTAGCCACAGCAATACATGTATGTGTGTGTGTGCTTCCATGGCTTGTCTATAATGCTCAGGGGTGAGTCAGACAGGGGACAGAGGGGGATTGAGCTTCAGCATGAGGATGAGGAGGCTAGTGAATACACAACTCACATACCCTGTATGTCTGGCCTTCACAGGACAACCCCATCTCCTTCAAAATATGTTCATATTTTACCAGTTCGCAACAACATAATGCCGCCCTGATTATGTTTTTAGCCACGCTCTATGGATGGCAATGTCAGTCTCTTGGTCGATTGCTCGGTCCACCACTTTGGTCCAGACTGAACTATCTCAACAACTACAGGATGGTTTGCCATGAAAATTTGTTTTGTTTGACATTTGTAGTTCCAAGAGGATAAATTCTGATGACTGTGGTGAACCCCTGACTTTTCCTCAAGCACCACCTTGAAGTTGACATTTGCGGTTAAAATCGAAATGTCTCGACAGCTATTGGATGGATTGCCATGAAATTTGGTACAGGCATTCATGTCCCCCTCAGGATGAATTGTAGTAACTTTGCGCCCCTGATTTTTCATCTAGCTTCACCATCAGGTAAAAATTTTAATACATTTTTTTGTTGTTTGCAGAACTAATGAGATTTACATCAGCCTCAGCTGTACTTTCTCTTTAGTGCTAATTAGCACATGTTAGCATGCTGACACGCTAAACTAAGATTGTGAACATGGACGACATTATACCTGCTAAACATCAGCATCTTGGCATTGTCACTGTGAGCATGTTAGCATGCTGATGTTAGCATTTAGCTCAAAGCACCTACTTTCCCTAAGTACAGCCTCACAGAGCTGCTAGCATGGCTGTAGGCTCTTAGTCTTTTTAACAATGAGGAAATGTTGTTAATTAGCATATTTGCACTGAACATATCAGTAAAATGTTCCCTAACATATTTCATTTGTTTTCCTACTCTTAGATCATGGTCTTGGTCTAATTGCGATAAACACTGATTTGAAGCAGAAGACCGGATGTGTTCATTTTATTAACATTTAACAAAAACCACAGCCTTTCCCTAACCTTAACCAAAGTGCTTTTGATGCCTAATCCTAACCACATGTTAGATCAGGATGCCAACCCTGTGCTCCAGTCCTTCCCCAACCTTCTCCATACATTTGCATATGGTACAAAAATGTACAGTACAGTACAGTAAACAATAAAAAAAAAATTAAGGCATGTAGCTCCTTTCACTTTATAAAAAGATATTTCATATCTATAAAGATATCTATTTTAAACTTAGGACTCACACTGATTTATTACGAGTGAATCAAAGTCGCATGGACTGACAGGTAACTCTTTCAGTTTCATTGATTTTCAATGCTACACAGACCTGGGGGAGAAATCTAAAGTTCATTTTTTTGACTAAGAACAAGTCGTGCTGCGCTTAAGTGTGCTTGAACACTTTATTTACCTTATTTGATAGTCTCTGAGCTCTCTAGAGCTCTGGGTTATAAACATTATTAGTCGAGACTGCAGCGGTTATAAATAGCGACAAACACCTAAAAACCGAGGACAACAAGTAAACAAGTAACAATGACTCAATTCTATTCAAGTGTCCCAGTAAGCCATGACAGTGTGACATTGAGTCAGCATGCACAATACCAGGGCCTTGAAACTGAAGCAGCTAAATGGATGTCAGCATCATTGATTTGATTATTTATTGTGCTTTTCTTAAAGTGACATCATTCCTCTTGAAAATTATAATTAAAGTTTACATCAGAATAACACAAAGACAAATGACCAAATGGGTGGAACATAGAGTTAATTACATGTTTTATTCTCCTTTCTTTTTTTGAATTTTACTCTAAATAAAACAAAAGAACAACATTTCGCTCTGTATTTACTATAAGTTACAGATGCAATAAACACTGAAAATGAAATGCTTTCCTGTACCTCATTGTGTTGCCTAATAATAAAATTCTCTCAGCAGTTTGCCCCAGTTTATCAGTAAAAAGCCCTATACTACTGACATACAGTATCAGCTACAATGTGGTATTTTCACATAGGTAGATGACGATTATCAGTGTGAGCACAGCGGAAGCAGTGAGTCTAAAAGTTAATTAGGAAGTTGTGAGGCTATGGCAGCAGATTATAAGGATAAACTAAGTGAGATATTACTGTGTTTGCACAAATAGCACGAGATACATAAAATTAAGGGTGTCAGTTACAAATTCACATTCATTTTGCTCTGCTGTGTTACAGTATAACACAGCAGCTATTTATCCCGTTCAGAACAATGTTCACTGTGTCAGTAAATGTTGGGGATTTATCTATTTTTTTCTTCGATTGTTTTTCAAATGCTGCAAACACATTTTGACAGGATGATAAAACACATTTACTTTACAGCTCAAGCTTTGCTGTGAAGGATTTGCCTCACAGTGTGATGTGACATGCATGTTGTGGGATGAGATGACAAGAAAAATACACACATATATACCAGTACACACATATACTGTATGTGACAGATGAAATAATGTCATAATAATACTAGTGCTAAAATAGAACAAATAATACTACTAAGTAACTTTTCCTGGTATGATATAGGATATCTTTTGTGTTATTATGTTTTAGGCTTGTAGTGATTTACTGGCAGCCACAGTAGTAAAGAGTGTCCTTGTCTTTTAAACAATAATAGGTAGTGTACAGGTTATTTATTATTTATTGAAACAGCTGCCTGCTGCAGCCAAAAACAACGCTACAAGAGCAGTGAGAGTGAACTTAAACAGCAAAGGTGCGGGCCTGACAGCTAAACAATAAGCTGAAACTTGCTATAAAGCTCCAGAGCTGCAGATTCAGGTGATAATTCTCTGTAGGTTCATGACTATGAGCGATCCCTTTCCCATTGTTACAGTTTTCACATTGTCATTTGTCATTCTATTTAAACTCTTTTTAATGCACAAATTGAAGTAGTGGATTACATACTGTGATTGTACCTTATATGATTACATGTGACAAATACATTTGATTGATTGATTGATTGATACATTGTTATTATAAACATATTGATTATAGCGACTTTAATGTGTTGCCATGTGTGTGTTGCCATGTGCGGTAGTGAGACAGCTGTATACACTGAGATCTGTATTTGTATTGATTTGTATGATTATTTTGATATACCAGTCATTACAGACATTATCTAAGTAAAGTGTGTGTCGTGATTCCTTAATGCTAAATACTCCTCTTTTCAGGGCTTTTACATATGCACATACAAACACAAAGTTTTATTTTAGGGTTGATGTTATTCAGCATATTTGGAGCATTTTCAAACTTCACTTTATGCATTTCTCTGAGGATGACTGGCACTTTTCATATTAAATGCCACCAGATGACTGCTTCCACAGGCTAAAAACCTCTCACTGAACTTAAGTAGTTAGACTCTGTTCCCCATACGCTACTGTTTACCTCATTCACAAAGTGTCTACAACAACAACACGCTCAGTCAACTCCTTATGGCTCAACTGTTTCTAAACACATTCAAACTGAACAAGAGTGAGAGAAACACGAAATGTGGGGGAAAAGTAAAATGAGGAAAAGTCCACCAGGGCAGCAGAAGAAAGGGAGGCAAGTGTGAGTCTAATTTCCCATAGTGGACTACTTCCCTGTGCTGTGCTTGTTGTTGACTGATGAAGCCTGACTCCGGCTTATACGTGTGATCCCAGCTCTGCCTACAACTCAGACACACTACATCCTACAGTAGTTTCCAGTATCCCTCGATCCAAACTCCAGTTCCTATTTCATCCTCTACCTGTACAAGAGGATAGTGCCCCATTTCCCACCTCTCAGTCCCATTATCATTACTGATCTCCTCTTCTCATCTCAGCCTCCTCCTCTTGAGCACCACCTCCCCCTTTAAACCCGGCAATTTGTCACACCTTTGCCCTACCATTCTCTTCAACATTTGAAGGAGTGTACCATGATTATTCTCACTGGTAAATGTACCCATGAAGCAATGAGGACATGACCACCAAAATCATCCATGTGCTTTTAGACTAATCTTTTGGTAATGTGACATTTTAAGTCTTTTTTCCTTTTTTGGCATTTTGCCTTTATTTGATAGATAAACTAGAGGTACAGAGAAGAAATGCGGGGAGGCGGTGGGTATGACATGCAAGGTCTCTGGCCAGAATCATACCAGGAACATTGCAATTATATGGTATACATCTTAACCACTATTCCACTGGACACTGAATTTTATTATAATCACCTGATTCATAAAATTACAAAATGAATTAAAATTACCTCAACAGGCTTGAATTAGTCAAGTTATTATTTTTGTACTGTATTATATGTACATTTTCCAATCTTCTCAAAAATGATACCACATATAACAACACAGTAAGGTCCAATTAGTTATTTTCAACCATATAAACTGCAGGTATATTCAAATATATTATAAAATAGTTTGACTTATGATGGGATCATAATTGAAAATGAAGGCCTATTCTATACCTCTGTTTACAAACATCACTGATTCAACATGATCAAAGAACATTAATATATTAATAATAAATTAATAAGAACATTTAGCTACTTAGCTGATTTTAGTTCTATCGTAGCCTGACTCCAGACGTCTAATTCACTGTGTACATCATTGTGTTGTTTTCTTGGTTGAAGAAACAACTAATCCAAGCTATCGTCTCCATGTGCTGTGCCAGAGCCAGCAAAAAGAAACAGAAAAATGGAATGATGGAATGTAAATTTACTTACATAATTAACAGTTTGCATATTTGACAAACTTAAAGATAACAGCTCTTAGCTACCACTACAGTAAAATGACGTCAAAGGAACGGATACGTCCATCACTGCTGATTGATAATCATTCTAGGCCTCAATGATCACTTCTAAAGACTTTAAATACAACAACAGTCAGGCAGGGACATATGATTTTAGTGTCTGTGTTCATACCACTTATGTAGTTTGCCCAACAGTCAACAGCCCCTTTTCACTGCAGACATAATTTTGACTTGTCAAAGCAGGAAAAGCACAGATTTAGAATAGAATTAATAACATTAATAACTGATGCATTCCATTTAGGTGAGCCAGTTCCCGGGCTCTGGTGTTGTGCATGCTCACTCACTGTCATGGCTTTCTGGGACACTTAATTGACTTCAAACTTACAGCATATTCCATTAATGTATCTTCTCCTGATCACAGTCTCCTACTTATAAAATAACAGATGGTCACTCATCTCAACAAAAGCAAACATAAACTGAGATGATATTTGAAGCACACACTGTGTGAATCTTACAGCATATTTGGGAATAAGCAGTCAAAAGGAGACTGGAAATAAATTGTAAGGGTCTTTTCAGCCAGCACAAGTCCTCTCACAGTAAATATACTTCTGCCAGGTCTGACAAGCGCAATTATGCATACATAATCACTGGTGTTACGCAACTAAATGGGTTACTGGTACATGAATAATTTGTATTTGATACTCAGCCATCACCCTCCATCGTTTTTGCCACTGTTTCAATCTCATTTCGCAAGTTTCTGCAAATTGTTGTTTTTCACATTGTCATTATTTCACTAGCTATAGCATTGCTGTGCTTTGGTCTTAGAAGTCGCAGACTGATTGTGGCCAGTAAAAAATATAATCACAGACATGCTTTCACACTCTTTATGATAAGATGTTGAATCACATGTGAATGTGTGTTGGTGTGTGTTTGTACAAATTGAGGTGTGTATGGGATTAAAACCTATTAGCTGTCAGTCATCAGTAAAGTGGGATAACAAGAACTGGTTGTGTGTTTTGATAAGAAACTTGGGTAACACTTTATTTGGGTAGTCCACCTACAGATATTTTATAGGCGGACTATTTGTACTACAAATAGTACTACTATTTGTATTTGTAACATTTCAACAGCTTACTAGTTGAGATTCAACAATTGAACCGTTTTCTGATATTACACCACCGTGGTTAAGGTTTGGTTAGGTTTTGGCACAAAAAACATCTTGGTTAAGGTATGTTCATGAATTGTCACATATACTCTATTAATAATCTGTTAAATATCTACAGACAACAGTGAAACGGTTGAAATGTTACAAATACTCTATAAACTATCTGTAGGCGAACTATCCAAATAAAGCGTTACTGAAATGTGTTTGACTAATTATCAATTCCTACACACTGGACCTGTGTAGGAATTAGTGACATCTAACAGTGAAATTGCAGACTGCAACCATTTAAATACTGCTTGCCTAACCCTCCCCTTCCAAGCATGTAGGAGAAACTACGGTGGCAAAAAAAAAAAAAAAAAAAAAGCGAAAAACATGAAAAACGTGAAAGGCTCTATCTAGAGCCAGTGTTTGGTTTGTCCGTTCCGAAACATGGTGACCTCCATGGAAGGGGACCCGCTGTCTCTGTAGATTAAAACGGCTTATTCTAAGGTAATGAAAACACGACGATTCTTATTTTCAGGTGATTATACTCTAATGAAAATATAATTCTAAGTATTATATTCCATTTTTGCCAATAGCTCCTTCTAAATGTTACACACTAGTGTCGTATGGCGAGGTGCTATATGCAGGTATGTGGACCCGAAAGCAGATGACAAGGAAGCGGTCTCAGGGTGAAGTAGCTGGATGACTACCGTGTTTATTGTTGGGTGGAATGCAAGCAAGAACAGGCAGAGGTGAGCAGACAGGTAATGAGCAGACAAAAGCCAAAAGCCAAAATCCAAAAATGGTCCACAGGAGAACAAAGAATCCAAGATAAACTCACAAGATATGCTTGGCGGCAGCAACAACACCATGTGTACAACGATGATCCAACACTGAACAAAGAAAAGACCAAGATTAAATACCCTAGGGGAGGTGAGATAACAAGACACAGGTGCCAATAATCAAGGGAGGACCAACAATCAAAACTGGAGGGAAAACACAGACAGGAAGTAAAAACACAAGACACATAAGGGAAGGAGACTACTACAAAATAAACCAGGAAGTGTCAACACCAAAACTACCACAACTAGACCGTTAAAGGAATACTGTATGTAACAAGAGCCAGCAGCCAAATGGCTTAGGTAAGCATAAAGACATCCGTAGAAATACGTGTGTAAAAATGACAATTTGTGGTTTTATGGGGTAGTATTTCTTGGCCGTGTGCAGTGACTTGGCATAGACACTTGTCGTCAAGACTTTGGGAATAACAACTGTATTCACTTAGGACAGTGATTTGGATTATATCCTCTCCTTATTAATATAGAGCAGTGTGACATGCAAGCTGTAGACCCACTACACTTCATTCTACCTCGCGGGTAATGCACATGTAGCATACACATGTACAGTGTTATGCAGGTAGGCACCAAATGTCTACATGCATTTGTGTACGTGCTTGTCTCTCTGTTTGGCCACTAATGAGATGTCCAACTGTGGCAGCCATCTCAAAAAGGTGCTTCCTTTATCATGGAGATGTGAGGGATACAATTTTAGCAACAAAAAGACACGTGTCAGGAGGACAGTTGAGGAAAGTGCACACACACACACACACACACACACATCGCATCAACTAGATTGTGATTGTGTGGTGTGGGGAAGCAGGAGCTGCCCCTCTCCCTTTGCAGTATGTAATTAGCAGTGCCATCTGTATGTATGAGACTCAGAGGTGAAGACAGCACAGGAGGAGCACGGCTGTCCATCCTCATTTACACTCAAATCATTACTTCGGTCTATTCATCGTCTTTTTTCATTACTCCTCTGCTCTTTTCCCTGGAAAATGCTCTCCCAGATTAAGCCATCAACTCCAAACTGCTCTATTTCCTCTGCAGTGACACGCCACCTCTCTGTCCTCTTTGTGTGGTATTCAACCTCTCAAATGTCAATTCGCAGCTGCCGTTGCTTCACTGCGCCACATTCTTCCCTTCCCAGCATCTCAGCCACATCCATCACATTTTCATGCATCCACTAATTTCACATCTTTCTCTGTCTGTGTCCTGCTGTCTGTCATTCTGTCTCTTTTCTCACTCTCTATCTGTCTTTAGGTGTCTCTGTTATTGTCTCTTTCAATCTCTCTCTATCTCCTTGCTCTCTCGTTGGGCTCCAGGCAGACGTGTTGGACTCTCAGAGGAGAAGTACAGGTTTAAATGACGGGCTTGTTAACAGGGTCACTGATAATTCTGCTAATTAGCTGCCATATCACCTTGAGCTGCGGCCCAGCAGCTAGATAAGCCAGACAGTGAATGAGTGCGAGTGGGAGAAAGAAGATAGAAAAGAAACAAGCCCTCAGATTCTGGCAGCACCTAAAAACAAGCAGAAGCAGAACATTTACTGAAGAAAGATGAAGAAGAAATTAGAGTTTTGCAAAAAAAGTTAATTGTGTCTGTAATGAGAAAAGTGCATGTAGTGTCTCCTTTCAAAGTTGTCACTGAGAATATAATAGATCAATTTAATCGCCTGTTAAAAACAGCCCAAAAAAAAGCTAATTGTAATTAGCTTTAAAAAAGTCAAATTAGTGTTACTTTTAAAAACGTTCCACCCATATTTCAGTTTGTGTAATAGATTTAATGCTGCACTGAATACTAAAAACCCAAACCCGCACCGTGGCTATTAATAATACTGATATAGTTATTTTTGTGAGCACTGACAATTAGCATGGGTCACTAAAAGAATTGACAGAGCTTGTCGTTTTGCCGGAGGGCAAAATCATCACGTAATTAACCTGTTAAAAATCAATACACAGCAGACTGTATGCAAAATTAGAGGCCATGCCCCTTATTAGCAGCAGATTTCAAAGTGGATCCTTCTGTTGTACTATTGGCTGCTCAGGGAGTCTTCAGACCTCCTATTGGTCCTGGCAACTTGTTAATGAGCATCAGATGTCCACTTCACTCAGTGGGATTATCAAGGTGTTTAATATTGATATCAGTCGTACTAATTACAGTCTATTAATTATGGAATAAATAATTGAAAGCAAAAACTATACTCCAGTTAGTGTAATTAAAGAAGACTAATTAATGCATTAATTGATTTTATGTTAATTTAATTTTCCATGAAATTAGAAGAATCTTGGGAGAATGACGAGTGAAGAACAGGCCCTTGGACAAGGTCGATGAGATTTGGCATGATAACAAATACTGTCAGCGCAGTGCAACCTTGCACTAACAAAGCAGGAAAAAGTTACAGAGTGCAGTTTGATTAAAGAGTGATGAGGAAGTTCGTGTCAACCAAGTCTGTTCTAAAGACACACTCATGTGGATACTCAACAAGCATACAATTTTTTGGTTTTGCCTTGTACTTTCTCCTAATTGGGGAGCATGCTAAAACCGGATGCACAAACGAGTGGAATGGAGGCACATATCTGAGGGCTAGATGAGCCTTTGTTCTAAAAAGAGAGAGAGAGAAGATGAAAAACCTTCTTCGTCTAGGATCTGGGTCAGAGCTCTGTGTTGCATCTCCGAGTGTTTCTCCATGGTTTTGTGCTGCACACTGTACTGACTGTATCTGTCTCTGGATAGGCTATGAGACAAATCTACCTGGTAAAGAATCACTGAGTAGATCAAGCACCCACATACTCACAGTCTACTGTAAAATGCAAACAGCAAAGAGAATTAAAATACTTTTACACACATGCATGCATACTTGCTCAGCCCTGGTCATGATATGCTGCGATGAGCCGAGAAGCCATATCAGGTTATGAGACAGTTAGTAGGCCAGCTGAGGCAGACTGTTGCTGCCGTGAAAATCTGCTCCCCCTCTCTGCTCGCCTGATCGGTTTCCCCTAAAATACCACAAGAGGGATTCTCAGAGTCAGCAGCAACACTGATTTCTTCTCTCCCTCAAGTTTCACCTCCCGACCAGACTCAGCCTCACCTGGCATCAGCATGCACAAGCTCTATTAGATTAGCAGCACGGTGAGCTAGCCAAACCCCCTTCTCCAAACTGCATTATAGTTTTTGCATTATGGCGAAGCATGTCTTCATACGACTTTGACTTTGCAGGTCACTGCACCCATTTTTGCGGGCACAGGACTAAAACGCATACACAATTCACTAACATATGCTGGCACATAAACACATGCAACCACTCGAGACACATACACAAAAGCAGCTGCTGCGGTATAATAGAAGCAACAGAGGTATTTGATTGACATTAGCACGATGACTGTAGATCTAATTTCCGCGGCTTGCTGGAGAGGAACAGCAATGGAGAACGCAGCAAATCAGCCTGTCAGTCAAAGTGGCTACCTGCCCCTACTCGGGCACTGTTAGTGAGCATTCTCCGCAGCAGAGCTACAGCAGGAAAAACAGCAGCACAAAAGGCTGTGTTGTTGAAGCAGAAAGGATTAATCCCAAAGTCGTTATCGCTAATATATTGTTTTAATTGAGCCAATCATTTGGCAATTATAATGACTTCAAGAAGACAGCAATATTTGGTGAATAGGAACAAACAAGAAGGCATTTATTCTTTCCATTTCAATGCAGGTGCATTCATTGTGATCTGGTTCCAAAGGCCCCTTCAGACATGTTTGAAGACATATAATTATTCTGCTTTTTTTGTCTAGATATTTTTTTTAAACAAAAACTTAATTAAATTAACTTAAAATGACATCTATTTTTTCTTCTTCATTGAAAAATCCAGAATCTATGAATATACCAATATGTTTCATTTCAAAAGCTTAACTACTGGACACAAGATGTCTCCTAATTCACTGTAGTACATTCTCAGTTTATCTGTACTGGAGGTTTCCATTTTCCACATCACATCAAGTTTCATGTTGGACCACAATTGGCTTCCAAACTAGTTGTGATGTCACAAAATCTTCTTGTATGTTCATGTCTTAAACTCAGATTTGAGGTGAAAACAGAGAAACTTTCCCTCCTTCAGCAGATAAATGTGAAAACAGTCTTCTAGTATCAAACTCTGCACATACATCATTCTGCACAGTGAAGGTCAAACATCCAAATCAAGTATCAATAAGAAAAAAAGAAAAATCACTTTAGGCAAAGAAAATGTGTTTAGCTACATGTTGTTAACCTGATTGTTGTTGTAAATAACAACAGTGTGTTTTTCTCTTTTTTTTTTTTACCATGACATGAGGTTATCATTGGGTTTTAAGTTTGGATGGATTGTATGTTAAGATTGCCAGTTGATTCTTAATGTAACCTTCTGTATCCCTAATGGAACCTTCAGGGGGGTTAAACAAGGTGTATCAGATCGATTTAGCTGCTTATAGTGGAGGAAGAAGTGGTGCTGTGGGGCCTGAGGCAGACAGAATAAGATCTCAGTGCTAGCTATTTGCTATATCTCTGCTTCGCTTGCGGGAAGGAGGTAGGTGTCATATATATGCTGTTATCAGTAGGACTGCTCCCCGGATCTCTGATATCTCTGTTTTATCATCAGTATAAAAAAATGGCCTGAGGGCAAGAATGACCATCTAACTGGCTTCTTCTTTTCCTCTCATTCTCTTTTCCTTTATTTCCTCTCAGATGTCACAGTGAAGAGACCAAAAAGGAAATGTACCCACTCCACACTGACAGCCCACACGGATTCTAATCTTTTCTCATTTCTCCATTCCTGTTTAAAGAGCCTTTGTCACAGGTGACCACAGGTGAGGGGCATCAGCTTATCTGCTTTATTTTGCCTCATTCTGTTTCTTCTTCTCTTTTATTTACTGATGAAAGGTGAGGATGGACATTGATCATAATTTAAAATCTAATTTTGTGTTGCCAGCTTTAAGATGATTCAAAACAATAAAATACCTTTATTAACAACAAAACCGATACAAGGGCATCTCTTTTGAACTGTATGCTGTGTGCTGAATTGAGGCACACAGAACAGGCAGCACACGGGTGCAAGTGAACTGGACTGATGGTGGGTAAATGAATATCTGATTTGGATTTGGATCAAAGCAAATACTTCAAGCCTCTCTCTATCCTTTGTTTCTCTGCATCACTCTCTTTTACAGTAGTTTGTGCCTAAAAGTAGCACTCCCCTTTGCATGTATAGACATCTCCTTGACTTCTGCTTTCATTAACCTCTCAGTGTGCTCCATCAGAGAGAGGGGAATGTGCTACAATAATATCCCAGTGACGACACATGGGTCAGGACCCCTCTGATCCTGAGAGGGGAGAATATCTCATTAAGAGAGAAAGCCTCTGGGACACTAAAGCAATTTGGCTTGCCCTCTGTTCTCAGGAACCAATTAAAACATTAGCCTAAACTATCGCAGTGCTCACAGATGTTGATACGCAGCCATGACGGTTGTGTGCGTAACACTGAAAAGTCAAAGATGTAGCAGTGACTCCCAAGGCTAAAATAGAGAAGGTGACAAATACGCTGCATAATGTAAATTATAACACCCAACAAGAGAAAATGAGAAATGTGCTGTAGTTATAATACATATATAACGTTTTAATGGCTTGTGTGTCCATGCAGTGTGTATATCCTTGTCCCTAAATCCCAAAAGTTGAATATGCATAAATATGCTATATTTATGCATAAATCCAGTGAATAAACCTCAATTCAGACTCTAAAAGTTGCGTCCTGACTGCTTTCTCCCACTCACTCCATTTTCCATCCCACGAATTCATTCCAGTCTATTAAACTGTGCTTCCAGGCCAGCTGCAAAAGTCTCAACAGCTTCATTCTGTGCTAATGAAGCGCAGCCTGTCCATAACCAAATCTCAGTCTATGAAATTTCTGGATAACGCTGGCCTGTGTGGAGACTGATCTTCAATCTTCCCTGCAATCTCTAACTCAATTCAACAATTACATGCAAATAATCCACAGATTCCAATCATTCTGACACATTACTGGAGAGAAAGAAGAAAGTTTAAAATAGGCTCATCCACAGATTAACATCTTCCACATGATCAAAAAAATAGTAATCAAAAGGAGAACAACTGAATTGATAAAAGCAGATTTTGTCTATCAGCCTTTTATTTCTTTTATTCTAGGTTGGATTTTTCTGTAGTCTGAATATTTACTTTGTCCTCTTTCATTTTTCACATTCATGTCACAAAATTCTAACTTTAAATGTGATTCATGGCCAAATAATTATAAAAAATGGTCTTTCACATCATCTTTCCAGTCACAGCAAAGAAAAGATCAGATGCTCGTCATTCCAAAATATCTCAACGAATCTGATTACTCATGAACACTCCTCCAAGGGTGAATGTGCTTCACTGCTGTGCCTTTCACAAGCTATAATCAGAGGTGAATTTGTCTTTCCCTGGAAAATTACGAGGGAATGCAGAGTCCTTGATTCAACTCGACTATCAAACCATGAAGATGTTCTTTTCTTATGTCAAAACAATATTTACAACCATTCTGAAACATTGCTGACAGAGTGCGGCAAAGAGAAAACATTTAAGCATCACCTCTGACCATGGGTTCCTTCCTAGTTGGTATGATTGACAGGAGATGAGTGAAGATATGCTGAGTCCACAGGGCATCTCCCTGAGCGATGTCTCTGTGAGGTCATGTGATGACAGTCCAGAGTAGTGGGTCATCACCCCCTGACCCCTGAGCTGAATAAACAGAGGAGATTCTGCAACTCGCTGGAGTGAATGACGGACAGAGGCTGGAGTTACTGGGTTTTCCCTACACCCATGACTGGCTATGAGAGCTACAAAATAAGTGCACTCCACTGTTACTGAACATTAAACACTTCATCAAACACATAAATCCAGCCAAAAAGGCTACAGAGTTGAGCTATTTTTGAGTTTTTCTCAGCACAGTACATTATTTGCAAATAGATGATGCCACATTATCCATGCAGTTAAAGGCTGATCATTACTCCAGAGGTCAGTGATCCAATCACCCTCGACCTCATGGGAGAGTGTTAGTTGGATGCAGGCCAGCGCTTAGAGACAGGCTGGCATTTCACCCATAGCGCCAGACATCACTGCCAAAAGCATGCCATTGTGCAAGGCCCCTAACAGCTACAGATCAGTGCTCCAGACACAGTGTTTCTTGGCTGACCCAGTGTACTGTGACCCTGCAGTGGAAGATACTGATACAATATGTGCAAATGTGTGTGTGTGTGTGTGTGTGTGTGTGTGTGTGTGAATGTGTATTTGTTTGCCTTAGAGAGGCTACTGCTGGTGAAAAAGAAATTTCTCACAGTAAAAGTATCAGAGTTTTTCCACCAAAATAAATTTCGTATACAAAAATCAGTTGTGAAAAGGAGCAAAGGGCAAACAATTAACATTTTATTCCAAAAAAATACTCCTGATACTGTAACATACTGTAGATTTCTGCTTATTTCCAGTCATTTTTTAAATGTTCTTTTTCTTTTACCAAGACACATCAGTTACAGATATTCCACAATGGTTGCTATATTTTACTAGAAAAGAAAAATTTTTGTAGGGGATATTAAACAAGATTGGGAGTCTACAGCATGCTAGCAGCTCTGTGTGGCTGTACTCAGGCACAGTGGTGCTTTGAGACAAATGCTAACGTCAGCATGCTAGCATGCTCATAATGACAATGCTAACATGCTGATGTTTAGGAGGTATAATGTTTACCACGTTCACCATCTTAGTTTAGCGTGTTAGCATGCTAACATTTGCTAATTAGCTCTAAATAAAAAGTATAGCTGAGGCTGGTGGAAATAGTAATAATAGAATCAGAAGTAGTTTATTGATCCCTGAGGGGAAACTCTTTAATGTGATTAGTGTTGCAGGTATTTGAAGTATTCATAAATCAAAGTATTGGACAAATTAAAATTTAGAGCAGATGCTGATGCTTGACAAAAAGTTAAGGGGTTGTCAAATTTATTAAAATTCATCCTGAGGGGAACATGAATATGTATACCAAATTTCATGGCAATTCATCTAATAGTTGTTGAGATATTTCACTTAAAATCACAAATGTCAACCCCATGGTGGTGCCAGAGGAAAAGTCAGAGGATCACCACAGCATACATTGTCTTAGCACCATGGATAACTGCCAAATTTTGCACCAGTCCACCCAGTAGATGTTGAGATATTTCACAGAATAAGTGAAAACTTGACCTGCTGGTGGAGGTAAAGTCAGGAGATCACCAAAGTCTTTAGGATTCATCCTCTGAGAACCATGAATGTCTATACCAAATTTCATAGCCATCAATCCAATAGTTGTTGAGATATTTCAGTCTTCAGTTGTAGACCGACCGACCAACCGACCGACCTTACCAGCCTTAAAGCCATACCGCTAGTATGGCTAAAAGTTAATGCGTATTTGTATACATTTAAAATTATATTAATTTGCTTTTTAGTAACTTTGATACTATAACCCTGTTAAAAGATTTTCATTTCAGAATGGTTCTCCATATGAGAGACAAAACATAATTGGTTTTAATCAGGAAATCTGTTGTGTAACTGATACAGACACACGTGACAACACACATACAGACAGAAAAGAAACCCACGCAAACATACACATTCACAGACCCTGACACACACACATATGCACACATACAATATGATCCCTCTTGGCAATCTATGACCCAAATCCACTATGAATCCCTCCCTCTTGGCTCCTCCAATTCTGTTTTCTCTCAGTCTGTCTTTCTGGCAAGGGATTGGGACCTCATACATACACATCCAATTTTTTTCCCCCAATCAATTTCAATTTTACATGAACAGAGACACAAGCGCACACGTTTCTCAACAAACAATTAACATTTTCTACATCACTCAAGCAGAAATCTCTGTTCTTGTAACTGAAATAGTTTCTAAATTTCCACGTCAAGTAGATCCGTGTTTGTCTCTGGATAGAGGGGCGTGTGAGTGGAAGAAAAGACAGCAGCATCCTAACTTGAGGCCCTGATTGATCTTAATAGTATTAGATAAAGACCTTTCTTAGCCGGGCACCCTGCTCTCCAGTCAGTCAGAGACCTGATTCCTCTCTTTTGCTCTTTCAGAAACATCTCTACCTTTGTACCATATCACTGGTCTCACCTCTGGGTCAATGGCTGCCTCCCCATGTGAAAGAAGAACAGGTGTCCAGGAGGGAGAGAGGATGCTGGGGCTACAGAGGGTTAAATGCTGGCTCTGACCCCCACTGATCACCCTGCTGAGTCTATAATGCCACCCATAGACCGAGGGCACGGGGAGACACACATGGCTCTGCATTGAGAATATCAACTGGGAGAGACTTCTGTGGGTTGCAGGGAAAACAGAGGGAAGGGATTTCAAAGAAAGTCTTCTGAGAGTTGCCATATGCTCAGTAAGCCCTTTAACGCCTGCACTCTTTACCATAAGCCCTTACTAGGATGATATTCACAGAGTGTAAAGACACCTCTATCCTCCAGAACCTTCCTCTTTTTGAGTGCTTTGAGTGCCTACACAGGGTATATTTTTAATGCATCCTTAAGCATTTGAAAGCAAGATCTAATGCTTGTTTTCCCATTTAAAATGAAATTGCTTGTTTGCTCAGGTGAGTATGTACCACTGGTGGAAGAAGTACTCCGTTACTTAAGTAAAAGTATCAATAAAAAAATGTTTTAAAAAAACTCCATTACAAGTAAAAGTCCTAGAAAAGATTCAAAATCTTACTTAAGTACAGAGGTATTATTACTACACACTGCTTTTCTGTAAGGGGTTATAAGCCAAAAAGTTTGGGAACTGGTTTAAGTTTTAACAATGTATTTTATAAACTTAATCTGTGAAGTAACCAGTAACTATAGCCCTAAAATAAATGTAGTGGAGTAAAACCTTAAAGTCACATAAATTAGAAAAACTTAAGTAAAATACAAGTAGATCACAATTCTAAGTACAGTACTTAGGTACAGTAAATTTACTGAGTCATTTTCCACCACTGGTATGTACACACACTATACTGTAGTATGTGAGCCTGTTTTTAACTTTAGAGTAGTGTTTGAACAAGAGAATGCTCACACACAGTAGATCTCAGTGCCCACAGAAACAATGGCAAAAAGGTCAGTGTGAATCAATCCCACACACACATCATGGCCGGACCAACAACAAAGCTCTAATGAGCTGCTCAGCCTTTCTGGAAATTACTCCATTACATGGGCAACTATCTGATGAAGTAAGGAGACAAGCAGCGGGGAGATAATACACTCTTGCAAACTGTTGCGGGGTTACTAATATCCAGTCTGGACTGGCAGTGATGAATGAGATTCCTGGGCTATGTGGAGGTGTATTGAGCACAAGGTAAGAGAGAAAAGGATGTGGAGAATGGAGGAAGGCAGTAAGGTGATTAAAAAAGGTTGCATGAATGGCCCCTCCGATAGTTATTTCAAACATGTATTGTTACACTGGTGCTCCACAGTGTTTAAATGTGGGGTATTATTATTCTCGTGGCAGATATCCAGACACTTCTGGAGAGGGAGAGTTTTCTTTATGCAGACATTGTTTCACCAGGCAATCTTTTCATGCTATGAAATTTTCTTTGTGGTTTCAACAGAGCTGTTGTTTTATATTTCCACTCAGCGGCAATCAATATTTTATCACTTATCTGATTTAAACTCACCAATGAAAATCTGCACAGGGTCTAGAGGCTAAGAGTTGAAACACCTACATTTTATGGTAAGATCAAGCCCATAACGTAATATGGTACAATATAAATGGTTCAATCATTTACAGGACAAGCAGTGAAAAGTAACAAAGTACATGTACCCAAATACTGTATTTAAGTAAAATTTTGAGGTACTTGTACTTTACTTGAGTATTTCCCTTTTATGCTTCTTTATACTTCTACTCCACTACATTTCAGAGGGAAATATTGTACTTTTTACTCCACTACATGTATCTGACAGTTATAGTTACTAGTTACTTTGCAGATTAAGATTTTCCATAAAAAACCTATGATCAGTTTATAAAACACAATACATTGTTAAAGATTAAATCAGTAGTTCCCAACCTTTTTGGCTTTTGACCACTAAACAAAAAAGCAGCATCGACTCAGGCTCCCTTTTCATGTTTGGGATCTCTATAAGTCCATCCACTTGTTTTTATGCTCATTTTAAATTTGTGCATTAAAAAAACCTGAGTGGAAACTGACAATTAAAATAAAACCCTCAAATTATTGCAAAAAAGTTTTTACGAGGTGGAAAAGTTTGTATATGAATAAAAGTAAAATGCGTCAAAGTGCAGTGGAAACAGACTTAGCAAATTAATCATGACATATATGAAGCATGTGAATTAAAAGTCTACTGAAGCTTCTGCTAAAAATGGCGGCAGACAAAAACATCAGATATGTGTGGAGCGATGAGGAGACTGTAACGCTCCGTAAATTAATACATGAATCAAACATAAATGTCATATTTCCATCACGTTAGCAGTTGCACCAAAGTTTCCTTCTTAGATGTTTTCATTTATATGAATGCATCTGTATTAATCATGTAATATAATATATCACTGATGGGGGACATTTGTCTGCAGAATGAGAACTTTTGATAGTACATTTTGCTGACATACTACGGTTTTACATAAGTACTTGAATGTTGGACTTTCACTTGTAATGGAATATGTTTCCATTCTTGTTTTGGTACTTTTAGGGTGAGGATCTGAGTACGTCTTGCACCACTGCTTCCAGCCCAGTTTAAGCTGAGGAGCTCATAAATGATGAAGGCAGACAAGGCAGAGTGGAAGGGAAGAGGACTGGGAAGAAGTGAGCAGACACCTTCGGATTACATGTATCACTTGCTATCCTCTACATGAACCACTCATGATCACAAATATAGGGCTGCAACTACAGATTCTTTCCATTATAATTTCTTTATTAATTGTTAAGTCAATAAAATGTCTGACAACAGTGAAAAATGCTAATCAGAAGCTCCCAAAGCCCAAGGTGCAGATTGCTTGTTTTGTCCAAAACCCAAATATATTCCATTTACAATAATACAAAACAGGGAAAAGCAGCACACTCACATTTCAGAGGCTTCATACAGGGATTCTTTAACATTTTTTCTTGATAAAGGACTTAAATGATTACTCTTCTAACAAAATTGTTGGTTATTAATTTCCTGTATATCAACTACTGACTAATCTAAACACCTCATTGTTTGTTTAATACAGTACACAGCTGGGTTTTCATTGCAGCTCTGGGAGAAATACATCAAGGTACCGTCCAAATACCTTCAGCAAGTGAGTAATGCACAGTACAGTAGGAGAAATTTGTCATTCAAGGCACAAATGTCAGTGCATTACAAAGAAGACAGAACATATTCTGTGAAGTGCTGCATATTTCAGACCTGTGCCTGGCACACTTCTGACTGTTTAAAGTAAAGCGCTTCTCAATTTGACCTCATGGCTATTCTAAGGATGTGAGAGCACCTTCTCAGATCTATAAATGGGTGTCTCATAATGAGTATGATGACACCAAGCAGAAATACTCTTCTGTTTCATCAGGGAACTCACACAATCTGATTTATCCTATTCTTCTGCAGCAGACGCACTATAGGACTGTCCTTGGTTCAAAAGGACTGTTAAATCACCTTTGGAAAAACTCTGTAATTGACGTGGGAAAGTCAGCCTTTGAGCAGTCCATGGCAAAAAATAGATTTCTAAAGCCATGTTACTCTGATATGTTGCATCTTTCAAATATATTGTAGAGGATGTTATCATCTTTGGTCTTGTGACTGAAGAGACAGGTCTTGTGTTTTTACTCGAATGCTAACCAGCTACAAAGGTAATGTCCTCTAGCTGAATCTGACCTCTGACCTTGCTGAAGGGAGAAGGGCCAAGAGCTTGCTGTTATTATGATCACATTCGCTGTGGGGATGAGTTGACGTTTCTGCTGCAGGTACTTTTGATGCACTATGGCAGTAGTATGAGAAGTATTCAGATTCTTTACTTAAGTAAAAGTAGCAATACAACAATGTAAAAAAATACTCCATTTCATGCAAAAGTCTTGCATTCAAAATCCTACTTAAGTAAATGTACAGGTATTATCAGTAAGCATCAAAACTAAAGTACTCATTATGCAGTATATGGTCCCTGTCATTGTTTTATTATTATATATATTATAGGATTATTACTACTAATGAATTAACATGCAGGCAACATTTTAATGGTGTAGCTGGTCGAGGTGACGCTAATTTTAACTACTTAATATACTTTTAGGTGGTTTCATCCATAACAATGCATCATATTTCATAAGCTTATAATATGTTTTGTATGTTATATCTTATTATGTAAAGTATAGGGCTGAAACTAACTATTGTTTCTATTATCGGTTATTTTTTTATTGTTGATTAATCTGCTAATTATTTTCTTGATTCATCTATTTATTGTTGTATAAAATGTTAGAAAATGTTAACCCAATGATATTAAGACTTAAGACAAGCAAAGAAAAGCACATCCTTACTAGGAAATGTTTTAAATTAATTGTAAGCCTCCTCAGTAATCTAAAATTAATAAACATTAAAAAGAAAATTTTAAAAATTAAAATGATTTACAAAAGGTATACCAAAAGAGAAAATTTGGTTTTCATTGCAAAGCTCCAGAGGATCCTATGCTAATTATGAAATAAATGAGCAACAGTTATTGATAGATTTCGCTTTGGTGAATAAGCATCACAGTGTGTTTTATTTTCATTACTGCAGCTTGTGCATGGAAGGAGGTTATGATGATTAATATTGCCTCTGCATGAGCCTGAGTGATGGAGCTTGGGAAACAGAGAGACAAGGACAGGACATGAATGCTCCACTGCACGTCGGCCCTGGTTAACCCTACAGCCACACAGGTTGTGACAGAGAGCTAATATAAATGGGCTAATAGGGCCCTCCAGTGCATTGTTATCCAGGTTTTCCTGTATGTTGCACCAGGACTAACTGTTATGCACTTATGCTGGAGGGTTTTGTTGGTTAATTTATACAGTACACAAAGTACAATCAAAAGTTTTAAAGCACATAAAAAACTGAATGGAATGGCTAAAGTGGAAAAGTTGGAGTATTGATAAAGAGAAGATGAGATAAAGGCTGATGTAACAAGTTTTTAGGATAAACAATGACACTGCATGATCTGCTTTTGCTGCCTCTTCTGCAGACACAGCATCACCTTATTGCTGCCACCCACTGTTACACAACCACAATAAATCATTACAGTAATAACAATTATAATACTAATAAGGAAAATACAGCCAAATACAGTGCTGGCACATTTACTGAAGTACTGTATTTAAGTGCAGTTTTGAGGTACTTTACCTGAGTATTTCCATATTCTGCTACTTGATACATCTATTCCACTACATTTCAATGACAAATATTGTACTTTTTACTTGAAAACATTTATTTGAAAACTATAGTTATTAGTTACTTTGATTCAGATTATTAAAACTAAATATAATCAACAAATAAATTATGATGCATTATTATATATTAAGCCAGCCAGCAGTATGCAAAGGAGTTAAAATTAGCCCCACCTTTACTGCAACATTAAAATGATCTTTACACACTGATTCATCAATAAGTATAATCAAGTAATATAATACATGTTATTCTGAAATGGGTTTCTGCCCATCAGGCAAATGTAAGTTCGATATTCACTCTCTTTTATATCTGTTTTTGGTCTCTACCAACTCCTGAAAGAAATATCTGGCTCTTCAGCTACTAAATAGTCCACCATGTTCACCAGCTAGTCGCTAACTTTTTCTGTCTGCTGTTTAAAGCTGAGCAGGTATATATAGTGAACAGCAGGTTTTTAGAGCTTTTTCACTGAAAGACTGCGCTATGACCGGCGGTGAGAGTGAACCAAAACAGCAAAGTTGCAGACTGGACAGCTAAACAATGAGTTGAAATTTGCTATAAAGCTCAGAAAAGCCGAGAGGAGCTGCAGATTTAAGTGATAATTCTTTGTCTGTTCATCACTATGAGCAACCCTTTTTTACATTGTTTTCACATTGTCATTTGATACATTTTTATTAGAAAAATATCGAATATAGCTGCTTTAAGTTCCTGACAAAGACAAAGACAAAGACAGTATCCAGACCTATTGATGTCAACAACATGGGAAAAGAAATTAGAAGAAGGGAGGACACAAGTGTGAATATCCTTCAGCAGACAATGATGTATATAAAGGTCTGCTTATATGTCACGTTATCTGCGCCTGAACATGTATGCCTCCATCATCCAGCTCTTACATGTCTTTCTTTCTCTAAATCCTTTCTTCTTAACACATCCTCTTCATTCGACATTCCTCCCTCAGTGTCTCTCCATCTCTCGTGTTGCAGTCGTTTGTTTCTGGCTGTCTTTGATCATGAGCTGAGGAGGACAGTAATCTACTGGAAGCCAAGTGTTTATATCTAGGACAGCTGAGAATTAGGTCACACGTGATTTCTGCTGCCCTAGGCCCACATGGGCGCTACCTCAAAGTTTCCTCATGATTGTCTCTCTCTACTGTGCCAAAGTTTGTCAACAATGACTCGGCAGAATGGATGCAAATGTGCAGCCAAGTGTCAAGGTGAGACCATGATAAAAGACAGATGTCCTGCATAATACTCCTGCCACGCTATTGATTTAAATAGCGTGGCAGCAGGCCAACTTCAAAGGAGATTACAGTGATTTACAGAGTAACTACACCCTCAAATTCTGCTAGAACCCTCTCTCCCAGCATATTCAAAAAATGCAACAGAGGAGTGAGGGAGCAATGACTGTAGGAGGCGTGGCCTTGTGGGTACATAGTGTGTGACACTGGGGGTCATGGGACACGGGGAGACTGACTAACCACCGCTCAGCATGTAGCATATTGCATCACAGTTAGGGAGGGGTGAGAGCTTTCAGCTGAACCAAACTTTCAAATCCAAGCAGACACATAACCTAGTTTTGAGCAGAAAAAGATTTTTACAAACAATTTGAAGTTTGTTGTTATGTCATAACAACTATTGGATAACACTAGTTACTGGATTGCTATGAAATTTTGTACAGACATTCATGGTTCCCAGATGACTTTGGTTATCCCATCACATTTCCTCTAGCCCCTCTATGAGGTTGACGTTTGTGCTTTTGAGTGAAATATCTCAACAACTATTGGATGGATTGCCATGACATTTGGTAGACATTCATGTACCCCTCAGGATGAATTGTAATAACTTTTGTGATTCCTTAACTTTTCATCTAGCCCCATCATCAGGTCACAATTATAATTACTCCCATACTCCAATTGGCTAAATACCTGTAAAACTAATGAAATTCCCATCAGCCTCAGCTGTACTTTGTGTTTAGAGCTAATTGGCAAGTGTCAACATGCTAACATGCTAAACTAAGATGGTGAACATGGTAAAGATTATACCTGCTAAACATCATGTTTGCATGTTTGCACTGTCTGTGTGTTCATGTTAGCATGCTGATGTTAGCTTTTAGCTCAAAGCATCGCTGCCTCACAGAGCTGCTAGCATGGCTGTAGACTCTTCTAAACTAAACAGTATCAAACTTTGCATGAAACAAACTAAATGATGTCTCACCTGACAAAGACGTGAAATAAAAGACATCAATGTGATAGTAACATGTGTAAGGTATTATTTCATGGGAATGACTTGATTGAAAGTAAGCAGAGCATAAAGCAATCACTGACATCCTCAGTGATTGCATTAAGCTCTGCTTAGGATGTCTGGGAAGAAGATGTCAGTAATTGCAAGTGGTAAAAAAGTTTTATCTCCAACTTATGTTTACAGTGTCTTGTTTATCCAATCGAAGAGAGTGAAATAGTCTTTCGTCTAATAATACTGTTGTTATGAATACAAACAGTGTTAGGAAAACACTCAACTTTGGCACCATAAAAAGAAATCATATTTGCCATGATGGATTATCCAGCACAGGCTTCTTTTCAAGACTGAAAGCAGTTTTTTTAAACTGTACATAAAATGAATGGGTTGTTGTGAAAGCAGGAAAATGAGCCTCAACACCAGGGATTATGTAAAGGAAAGGCGCAAGCTATGCAACTGGCAGAAAAGTTTCTTCAGTTTAGAATATTTTATATTTTACTATATATATATATATATATATATAGCATCAAAATGGCCAACTTGAAGGGTATGTGCAATGTGTACAATCACACCCACACTTATATTTATATATATGTATATCTATGTATATATCGTACACCTTGCACATACCCTTCAAGTTGGCCATTTTGATGCTATATACTGTAGTTTCCTTGCTCTAGTGACCAGAAAATACTCCAATATATTCAAAAAACCTTTTGCTGAGTCTCATCAAAGACCACACTGAAGCAGAGAACTGTTACCATTACCCTCTCTACATGTTTTGTCACATTTGTACAATAAAATATTGCTTTGAAATTTGCCTGCGGACACAAAGCAGCAGGATGTCTAGCTTTTTTGAAAAGTTATTACTGCTGCTGATCAGTAATGTGCAGAGACGTAGGGAGGTTAGGAAGGACTGAAATTTAGGACTTTTGTAAATCAAAGTTATAATGTCATAATAAAATGTTTTTGTCTGTACAGTTACACAAAATGCTGCTCTTTCTTAACTCAACCAGTCAGACCACCAACAGATAGCAGCACACTGGCCAGGCAGACTGCACAGTGATGTCAGAGAGGATGGAGGCACGTGTGTTCCCGCAGATGTGCCGGTAATTATGGGGGAATGAATAGTGATGTTTTAAGAGGAGATCAGGGGCAATTACAGTGATTTAAAGCAATGGAGCCAGGCCCTGAACACACACCTTCTAATTACCAGGCAAGATCTCAGATTTGGGCACGACAGATTTGGCAGTGTTTGCACAATCAAACAAAGGCTTCTGTATGATGTTTATCAATATTTAAAGGTCTTGATTCTGCTCCTGCTTGATTTGGGCATTTGCTCTGTGATGTGTTTGCTTCTGCTGCCATTGTTGTCACTGTTAATGACTTTGAAGGAGCTTGGTGATATATTTAGCTGCTAATCAGACAAAATTAATCTAAAGTCGTTTGGAAATTTTGTTTCATTCCAATAGCTTGCAAGATTGCATTAGATATGAGTGTATGTGAGGGGGTATCCACAAGAGGCCAAAACAGGGATATAATTTCATTTGATTGCCACACTCATCAAGTCCAAATGAAGATTAATGAACACATGATGGAAGATTGAAAATAATAATATTCCTGTTGTCTTTAGGCCTCTAATTTGTTTGAGAACATGCTGTCACGCTACAGAGGGCTTATTGGCATTTGCTAATGGACTGCTCACTGCAATGGAGACGAGGAGGGGAACATCTGTACACACTAGTAAGGCCACACGCTATAAAGAGTAAGAATAGAAAGTGGTGTGGCAATGTATGTGTTTTATAAGAGCTATTTGAGGCGACTGTAATGAAGAGAAACTTAAACATAAGAGTGTGTGAGCAGGAACGAGTTAGTGTATGAGTAGGGGGTGGCCAATTCCCTAAATAACTTGTTCATTGATCGCAGCAAGTAGATGCAGTATTGATAGTGTTGTTCACCCAAAGGAGCCAGATCCACTAATAATTAATTGTGATAGAATGAGGAGGCAGGGCGTCTATACTGCATTGCAGCTCTACACAGCACATTGGAGATACAGTATATAACAGTCCATGTACAACCCTGTCTCCTATATCGTACATAACAGCAAATGTATTTTGAGAGAGTAATGCTGCCCCAATTAGGTTTTTTACATCATCATAATGAGGAAACGTTTTTAATTAATGTCTCATATCTGCAAAATGTTATTTGACAACGTATTTTATTTTTTTCCTACATTATCCACTTGTAGCATGTAAAACATGATAAAAAAAATGTCTGTTGGCTACAGGCACTCACAAAGATTGTGGTCTTGGTTTAATATTGAAAGTCTAAAGTGACTTGAAGCACGAGACATTATTGACATACAGTCCCACGGTCTTATCCTAACCTTGCTTTAGTTGCTACAATACAGGACTCGAACAGGTTACGAACCCCAGTTATTCCAATGTCACAGTCCCACGCTTTGTATGGCTTACACCCCTACATCCTCCCTATAAATGCTGTGTCATGCAAGAACGTAACACTTCGTTCCCAGGAGAAAAAAATGTTCCCACTGTTGGAAAGACTGTTAACTTATGCAATTGCCCGCTTGTGAAGAAAGTGCGCAGCTGTGCTTTCTGCACTAAACAGGAAAAGCAAAGCAGTGGACTTTCCTGCATCAGAGTTGTGTGAGCTGTGTGCATCTCTGACCAACTGTGAGTAGAAGCAATTATTAAGGACAAAATGGGACATTTAGTAGCCTTTCACAGCATGTTGGTTTATGCTAATGCTAGTTTAGTTTTGCTAAAACTGTTAGTAACTGTAATTATGTAAATGGAATGGAAGTCTGTGTTTATTGCAACTTAAAGGAGAAGCCAGTATAACTTCTTTATTTAAGTGCATGTTGAAAATAGTTTAATATAACTTTATTGTTTATTGCTGATTAGGCTCATAAAAATATGTGCACATCATTGAAGAATTTCTTTGTAATTCTGGTAATAAGCCATTTAAGTTGTGTATGTTTAGTTGCTTGATTCTTATTTAATTCTGGCACTTTGTATTTGTTCTTGTTATACTACTACTACTACTAATAATAATAATAATGATAGGAAATAAAGTTTATACAGCACTTTTACAGCTTCCAAAGGGAAGGCATAAGACAACAAAATAATTCAAAATAAAAACAGTGAAAATTTTTGATCAAATATTAATACATTATAGATGACACATTCTTCACCTCTATGCCTGTAAGCCTATACTGTGCTGTTGTGTTAAGAGAAAAGTCAATAAAGAAGAATTAACTGTATCTGAGCCTCCTGTGTGTTCTGACAGAAACCCCAAGGTCACTTTAATCCAACCAACACCTACAATCTTAAGTGAATACCTATTACGCACCCACGTTTCCACAACAAAGGTAAATTACTTTAATTTAGTATTATATAAGCATAATTTCTAGGGGAAAGGCTTGCATCAAAACAATCGCATCAAAACAATCATCTCTGGTATTAAAAAAAACTTTAATGCCTGAAAAAGGCCTACTGTGTTAAAAACCCTTGAACAAGCTTTATGTCAGTTATATTTATAATATGAAGATTCAGTTTCCATAGACTCAAGCCTCCATACGTGTTTCGCAGCAGAGCAGATTGCTTGTCCTCCACCCACACAGAGTGACAGGTGATCTATACTGTAGATAGAGAGCACACTGGAATAGAACATTCACTTCAGCATGAAGCTCTGATATTCACAAACGTCCCTGTGTGTGTGTGTGTGTGTGTGTGTGTGTGTGTGTGTGTGTGGGAGACACAACACACAAAGATTGAATCCTAGATAATCAGTCAATGCTGCTAGAGCAAATACCTCACAATACTCAACAATGCATGTGTATTCATTAGGTTTTAAATCTCCAGCAATCCCTCATTACGCAAAGTAATGACCTATTTGACTAACCTGAGACCCTGAAGTATTACTCTGGGTCATTCACAGAGATAAGGTTCTGTATAATGGGCCACAATAATTGTCTCCCTCCTCTTATCTGCTAAGAGCGAGTGACATTGAGTGTTTGTAAGCGGCACATGCTCAATAACACCATGCTTGTGCATATGAGTTATTAATAAGAGTATGCTCTTGATGCTCTCAGCTCTCTGTCTCTCTCTCTCTGACACTGCAGCTTCACAATGTCTTATTCCAAGCAACATTGTCCAAATTGAAAGCACGGAGACGCCTGAGGTTTATGAGCTCTGTCGCAGTCAGGGCTGGGAAATCACGTCCAACACACAGCTCCGATGAAATGTGTGATTCGAAAGGAAGGCGATGACATCCCTATTATTTCCTGACTCATCAAGTATCCACTCCAATACCTTCCGTCTGTCCTTCATCTCATCTCTCCTTTCACTCTCACTGTGTGTTAAAAAATGTAAGCTATTTTATTAACTTTTCAGCATAAAATAAGTTGGTAAAAAGTGAGACAGAGCGTAGTGTGCAGAGCTTATCTGTTCTGAGTGGAGTGCCGTACAGTGCAGTGTCTAGTCTAATGATATTTTCGTCCCATCCGGGCCAAAGGTTTGCACAGGTGGACTCACGCTTAAGCACATTCATATTTATGCACAAACAGTAAGAATTAAGCTGCTACCTTACTCATTGCTGGGGGATAGAGAAGGTAAGAAGAAGAGAAACGAGTGAGACAGTGAAAAAGATGGTGTGTAAGGGATGTGGAAAAAAAATGTCTCATTACCTATAGAACAGAATAACATTAATTAAGCCAAGTCTATTTTTTAGTCCCAGATTTTGGAGGAGATGGAGAGAAGAATTTTTAAGGAGACAGAGAGCATGTCAGTACACCGGGCATAATGTTTGGCCGAGAATGTACAACAGGATTACAGCAAATTAGATTTGTGTCAAACAATATTAGGACACAGAGGAGTGAAAACAGTGAGACAAAGAGACATATTTTTTTAAAATGTCAGGCAGGTTTGGCATGGTGTTCTAAACACTTTGGTATCACGATAATGGTTTAAAGTTTAAAAATAAATCTTTTTTTCATTTCTATTTGACGTTTGGATTGACCTGATCTCCAATCTTATTTGTCAGGACACCAATTCCTCACACACAGACATTGCTTACCACAGCAAAAGAAGAGCTCCTTATTTCAGCTGTTGTAGTTAAATCAGCCACCTCACATGAAACATGTCCGTCACTGCATCACACTCTGACACAGTGACAAATGCTCAAAAGAACTCCTCATGAGGCCAATATTACAGGGAAATAATTATTTGAATGTCTTTGTGCAAGACAACAGTCATGTTTACATCAACAAGGCCATACATTACTCTGCTAGTGACCTGGTTACAGTGAGTGGTGTGCAACTTACTTGAAAAACATTATTAATTACGCAGAACTTATTACTAATTAACAAAGTCATTACATTATTTTACAAATTATTCAACAGCAGAAGTAATTAGTTATATTACTTGTTACATTATTTTTCATAACTCAGCCAAGCTCTGTCAAAGGAGCCTTCTAAGAACTCCAAAGCTTCCACATTCACACGTCCCATCTTCTCTATTTAACATCTAAAGAAATAGAAAACAGGACATTGTGGTTTAACAAGCAGCCCACCTGCAGTTCAGAGATATTTACTGACCAACTACAGCTAGCTCTGGTGACAGCACACAGCACTCCATAAGCCCCATAAGCTGCGGGGTTCACACACCCTCCATCTCTGAACAGAACCCAAACGATTCCTGAATGTAGGCTTACCAGTGACTAGCTAAGTTAAGAACAAACAACACATAAATAAGAATAACATTTGAGTTACCGAAAGGCAATAACTATGATGGACTTGTGTGCTGCAGTAAACTGATGCTGTACTCCTCCGACCGGTGTCCACAAGAAAACTCTCTTCAGTAATGAGTGGGTGCAAGTCATGATAACCATGTTCTACTGTTGCTCTATGACTAGTGAATGGAGAAACATGGACTCTTGGCATTATATGGTGGATGTTAAGTTCTATACAATAAAGTAATGGTGTGCAAATCCCCTGCTCGAGGTTTCTGCCTCTTGAAAGGAAGTTTTTCCTTGCCACTGTCGCCAAGTGCTTGCTCATGGTAGGATTTGTTGGGGCTCTGTAAATAATATTATAAAGAGTACGGTCTAGACCTGCTCTATAGGAAAACTTCTGTTATGAATTGGCGCTATATAAATAAAATGTAATTGAATTGAATTTAAGTGTCTTCTGTTGGCTCTCCACAATAGCTAACTATCCCAGGGCTTCTGCTATCTACATGCTGCCAGCTCCCACCACCTTCATCAGCAACGTTACTGTTGGGGCCCAAACAGTGTAGTAGTGCGATTTGAGTTGTCTGCCGGAAATAGCTCTCAGGCTTCACTGAGAAAATACACAACATCATCTCTGTTAGCTGGAAATGATTTTAATTATGTAACCTCAGCTTTTATAGCTTTTATGGGCACTTGCTTCCACACTTCATTACTATATGCCCCTCTACCCTTGGTAATTATGACACTTATCTGATTATAACCGTCAACTGAGTTTTACATTCCGTTAGTGCGGACCTTGTAGTCTCTATTTTCTTCACATATTGCTCCACGGTCACGTGTACTCCATATGCATTTCTTATTAACACAGGCTGCCCTGTTTTGAACCCAAAGAGAAAACCACTGCATGCCCTGATTTATAGCTAAAAGGCCTTTCAAACTATCAGGAACAAAACATAGGTCAGACATGAAAATGTGCGATGAGCCACCATCACCGAACACACTTTCCTAGCTATGAGCTACTTCTTCACACTAATGTTTCTGTAGACATTTACACATCAGGACTGTGTGATAAACCTGAGGACAGAACAACAGCATACATCAAACCTACTAGCTTTGTCAGTAACAAGATATTGATTTGGATCCTTACCCAACAGAATGATGATATGTGTCTGCTTGATTTGGCCAACTGACAACGGTGATTTTTTTTTTTTTTTACTCCTCTCTTGCACTCTCTCTTTAGTCCCATCCATGCCAGACATCCCGTCTGTCATCTCTCATCCATTTCAGAATGTCTCTTTTGGTGTGAAGGGAGACCCGAGAGAGTGGCAGGGGCATCTGAGATTATGGCATGAAAATAGGGGTTATAGTGCTCAACAGACAGTGTCTGTCTCCAAACCCCACGGCCAGATGGCCACTGTCTGCAAGGGAGATGGCCAATCCCCCAGGTTTACATGTGCAAATTCACACCCACATGAACACACATTATATAAATATACTACTATCCTATAATCCTACTTTATTAAATATGTTTATTGCAAAAGGTGTGCAGTGATAAAGTAGTACACAAAATGCATACTGTATTGTTTAAATATCTGTGGATTGGAGCTGCCGTGTCAGTTGAAGCTAAAGGTAATGAAAGCTCTACAACAGTAAAAGGCATAAAGACTTTTAAACCATATGTGTTTTCTGTGGCACATGACGTTTCGTTGTCCATCCCATCGTTGGCAAACACTGGCTGTAACATGGCAGCCGTGGAGCGCAAGGCTAGGAAACTGAGAAACTAAGTCTGTGTTCGATGATGTCTGCCCAAGATTCCCCGCTTTTCCAGGGGGAGATGTAAGCCCCCCAGATCCACATACAGATGGAGCCACTCATCTTTCCTCCCCCTCTCCTCCTCCTTCTCTCTCTATTCTCCCAGGCGGAGCCAATCATCCTGCCCCTGGGATCATATATGCTGCTTCTAGGAGGAAGTGCAAAATTTCATATAAGGGCCAATTTTGAGATCTGGCATATTTCCCGAGGGGCTTTTTATTGTTCTGTTGGACCTTCTGTTTTGATGGACAGGCTTGGATTCAATGCCCATGTAACACAGGGCACAGGGCAGGGGCAGGCGTGTTTTCGAAAAGCTGTGCATGTGTTGTCAAATTAATTAAGATGTTTTCTTAATTTGCTTGTGTTTTGTCTATTTGCATGTGTTTTCTTAAGTTGCAGTGCATTTGTCCTTGTCGGCAACTGTAAGTATGACATTGAAAAGCATTTTCAAACTCTGAAAACAACTACAAACCACAGAAACGTTAACTGCTGACATTATTATTTAAATGCATAGGTAAGACGTTTCCTTGACGTTAATGCATGTTAATGAACTTGGAGTATGAACAGATTCTGACAGACTATCAAGATCTTTTTTTTTCTTTCTTTATCAAGATAAGATTATGTACATTCAGGCATCAGAATGTACATAATCCTTTGTGTCCATGTTGCAGATAAATATGGTAATGGTATGGCAATTACAATACAAAATGCAGTTTGTTGGAGCGCAACATAATGTAACTGCTAATGCAAAGTTCAGAGTTTTAGGATTGTCTGTAACAGACAATCAGAAATCAGAATCAGAAATACTTTATTGATCCCCGAGGGGAAACTCTTTACAAAAGTTACTCAAGTTTTATAAGACAAAGGAAAGCTAAGAGTTGGAAAAAGTAAGACGAAGAGACAGCGCAATGGCAACAGGCACATGCACACAAAACAACAAGGTAACATGTATCATATGTTTAAGACAAATGTGGACTCTATCTCCATATGTTTATAATATATGTATATAATGTGTATTTTGTCTAATATATGACTATGCTACAAAAAACTGACTGCATATTTAACACAATGATAAATTTGCAGTGAGTCATATAAGTGTGAATGTGAATCTCTAAAGTGCGTGAATCAACATTGATTTAAAATCAGATGGAACTAAAGCTGTTCAGAGTAAAGAGAAGCGAGAACGGAACTTGATGGTATTTATTCTTTAGGTAAATGGTGGTTTGAAATATGTAACTAAAGTCTGTTAGCAAATTAATACAATTATATATGCTATAAACACCTTAATGTGGTGGATGCATCTTCATCAGGAAAACACATGTTCTAAATCATGAGATGTCTGAGATGTAAAAAGAAGGTAAAAAGGGGAAAACTGTAAGTTGTTGGGAGTAAAGCATTATTCAAATAAATGTAATGTAATAAGAAGTGCCCAGCATTCAACTTCAGATCACAGCTGCCATGACAAAAAATTACCAATAACCAAAGATAATTAATTTGCTTTCCTTGGCCTACAGTGTTGCTGTGCATCAGAGATGCTTGAAGGAAAACTTTCTATCGTGTTTATGAAGTAGGTAGGAGGATCGGTAGATTGCTAACAAGAGAGACATTGAGTCTGAACCAGGGACAGGCCTGCACAGATCATACAAGTCATCATGGTTCATGACTGAGTGTGATACTAAGAAGGATCATGGAAAATTACCACACAGCAAATTAACTCGGCAGAGTGTGATTAAAAATAATTTTTGTGAAACTAATTTGCACTTACTGTAGCATAAAATTAAGGCTGCGTTGGAACAGTTGGTTCAATTTTCAGAGGACCATCAGGACTTTTGAAAATTTAATGAGGATCCAAATTGCCTCTTTCTCTCCCTTTCACATCATGTATTTGTGACAACCCAGTGCTGTCTCTGTCTGTTAAAGACCAAAAAGCCATACAGCAGAAACACATTAATACCACATACAAGCACAGAATTTAGGAAATACCTTAGGTGTATAGTTGCTAGCTTCAATTACCCTTATTCTGCCCATAGCATCAGGTTTTTATTCCTAATTTTGACTGCAGTGGACCAAAATATGTGGAGATCCAGAGGAGTGCATCTGATGGAAATAAGTGAGAAAAAGTTATTTAAAATGCTACCATGTCACTCTGCTCATCATTCCTGTGATGTCAAGAGAATAGCTCTATGTTAGAGGGCAGAGGTTACAGGTCAGTGAAGGGTTAAACGGATCACCACTTGGCAGTGCACTTCTCAGTCATTACAGTTCAAGTTTTTTGGGGGTGAAATACTCTGTTACTGACGTTCAGTTTTGGTGATCTACCAGTGAGCCTGGCACTTTGTGTGTGTGCGGTACCTTCCCTCATGTGGCTGACACAGAGATTGGCCTACTTGAAGGGAGAGGAGTGGATCTTTATGAGCTCCTCATGATAAGGCAGGGAGACATTAGGGTGACGGGTGTTCTAACCCATCCTCCTCATGGCCATTGTGTGGAAGAGAAATGTTAGAAGATGACAGCAGAGAGAGCAAGCAGAATATAATCATCTTTTACCTCTGCATGGCCTCTATCCAGAGGAGCGGCTCTCTGCTTGTCCTCTGCAGACATCTGTGGTCTGTCTGAAATGAAAGAATAAGAGGCCATGACTGACTTTGATTTCTTAGAGGTGACATGGGTGCCTGCCTGCTAGCCTACAGTCTGCATCAGTCCATATATACAGACATTCAGAGAAGTCACTGATGATTATGCCCCTTGGTGGTATCGACAGCCTTGCTCAGACCTCTGAATCGCCGCCCACATCTCAGATTTGGGCAGCGATTCAGAGGTCTGATGTCTGTAACTGACTGATTCCTGTTCACATTGGTTGTATAAACAATTGACCAATTAGTAGGCAGCATTAAGAATGGGGACATCTTCCTAAACAGACTGGAAAATGCTATATTCATGGGGGAAAAAATGGTGACAATGGATGAGACTGATGCACCTGTACAAGCTGTCGTAAATGCTGTGTTAAGTCAAACCTACAAAAACTGATTTTTTGGCCACTTACGAGCAGCGAAAACAAAGCTGTGAACACAATGCTAACATATTATACATTTTAAAGTTAATATGGCAAACTTGTTAATAAAACGCTGGCTCTATTTACACATCGAGCAGACATAAAGCGAAACTTGCATTCATCAAGAGTTCTGTTTCTGGCCACCTGGTGAATGTAAGTCCAATATTCACTCTCCTTTAAACACTGTTTCTGGTCTCCAACAACTACTGAGGAATATATCTCGCTCTTGAATGCTCCACTATGTATACCGTTAGTCGTTAACTCTATCTGTCTGTTGTTTGGTGATGGACAAAGAGCGTACAGTCAGCTATTTTCCTGGAAACAGCAGCCTGCTGTGGCCAAAAACAATGCTGATGAGAGCTTTGAGAATGAACCAAAACAGTAAAGTTGGCCTGAAAACCAAAACAATGAGCTGAAAGACAGAAGTTCTGTAAAACTAAAAGTGCAGATTAAGGTGATAATCTGTTGTTTCATCACTACAAAGACCTCCTTTCACAAAAGTAGTCATATGATCATTGTTAATATAAAAATACTGATTATAGCTGCTTTAACCACTCCTAAAAATCGCTACTACAACTGCAAATGATGTCGGTGGGACGGATGTGTCACTTGTTACTGATTGGTTTGGGAAAAACAAAACAAAATAACCACCCTCCCAACAAGAAAGCTAACATGAACACAATGTCTTGCTGAATGAATGAAGTTGAAGTGGCAATTCAGTCTGATTATCTGGCTACAGTCAATAAAGAAGCGCTCAGTTAATCCACAAATGTCAATGCATTAAGATACAAAGCCATGCCACAAGACAACTGATTCATCTGTTTTTTCTTTAATTTCATGTCTCTTTTTTTTTAAAGCTTTCCAGAATATGTAACCTAAACAGTGGCCTTCTTAGGTGAAAGACGTCAAATAGTTCAAGGTGAGAGCAGCAAAATTCAAAAATTACAGGACTGATCCGAGTTCAGGTCTTTGTCAAGCCCTCTCTTACTCATAGCTGAAAATCTTTCAGCAGGATCAGAAAGAGCTGATCCCAGATCTGTGGTTGTGGCCACAGGAGGGCATGTTTCTGCCTCAGGCTGGACACCTGTAGTTTAAAAGGCTGTCTTAAAGCGATGGATATGAAAGGCCTGAGCTTCGATGAGAAAGTGTAAAACCAATTGCATCAGAGTGAGTGGACTGCTAGCAGGGAAGATGGCTTCTAAAAATGATTTGTGCAGTTTGTGTAGTTCAGCTGATATCAGATATGTCTTGTTATGCTAAACCATATTTTGATAATGTTCAAGCTCAAATTGTACTTGGCCTTCTTTCTTTAATTTGTCAGATTTTGAAAAATAAATGGCCTTGTCCTGACATTCAAGTTATATAAAAAAAAATATAGAGAGTATATATCAAATAGCTGTACATGCACTTTTTTTTTCTCCCTATCTATCTATGTTTATCACTCTACATTTCTGCATATTATGTCATTGATGTTCTGAAGTTGTAAATGTGAATATGTGAATTGTGCACAAATGTGAGTTGTACTGTACCCTTGTTTTTGATCTCACAAAAGACTTAGATCCAGAGGATTATTTTCATCTTCGCTATAAGCTTTTTGTCTGCTTCTCTTGATCTGCTTTGCTTTAGACTGACTCATATCTCAATCACAGGAAACATTGTGATGTGTTAGATGGTAATAAGTCTAATTTAGTTAGTGTAGACAAGGGAACAGAAGAAGGCCACTGGTCACAATTAAAAATGAGGCTAAATGAGCATTGAGCAAAATCCATTCACATATATTTTTCTCTAAGGCAGTGAATGCATATAAACCCGCAGCTTCTGCATTCATTTCAATTAATCTACAGGGTGCTTCGGCAAAAACAGAACCTAGTCAACCTTCGCCACAACACAATGAGACGTGCATCATCCAGCAACACACTGTATCAGCCAATCAAATACATGCAAGCCATATTCCACACCAGTGCAGATCCTTGTTCTTCTATAAATAAAACTTGTTAGCGATTCATTAATTAAAAGTTAAATCCTGATTTGTTCTTTTAGTTGTTCCTTCTCAGGGGTTTGTGTACCCTATTGGAAGTGTTTTTGAAAAGGTGTTCTCCAAGCTTGGACCATTTTTATTTTCTATTTCCATCAGTAATACATAATGAACCATCATCCTTGATTATATTACTAATTTTTATGCAGATGACAATTATTTACACATCAAAATCACATACTAATCAAAATATACTATAAAATACTCAAACAAATTGAGTACCAAATTCGATTGCTTTCAAACTCAACTTGTTGGCATTCTTTGCAAGTCCCATATTTTATGCTGCGCTTGTGCAGATTGACATTCTTAATTGTCTCTGTTTACATGCAAGAAACTTTCAGTGGTTTCTGCTATACAGGTGAGGGATAAAGAGACACATGTTAAGACAGAAACAGAAAACAAAAACCTTTATTTTAGGCTTTATGCCAATGATCTAGCGTTGTAATAATGATTTTGTTAGTGTTTTTGTAATTTTAATTGTGTGTGTGTGTGTGTGTGTGTGTGCATGTGCATGCATGCATGTTCTTGCTCATGCACTGTACGTACGGTGCATCTCAAGGGGCTTATTTTGCATGCTCTTTTTAGTGCTGATACTAATACTGATTATTGAGAATTAAAATGTCCAGTTACCAATATGTGACAATTCATATCGAAATTCCCATGTCATTTTTAAAGTTCTGACCAAAAAATGCTCTAAGGTCTTTTGTAGCTTTTATGAATATTTGAAAGGAACATAAACTATTTATTGTAGAAAGGAATTAACTTCTCATTGAAAAGCATTTTAATGTCACCCAATAAGGAAAAGTAGCACAAAAAATAATTTAGCATTTATATAGTGCTTTTATCCAACGCGCTTTCCAGTATGCCTTTCATTCACCCATTCACACACCAATGGCAGCGAGCTACCATGCAAGGCACTGGCCTAACCATCAGGAGCATCTTGGGGTTCAGTGTGTTGCTCAAGGAAACAAAAAAATGTGGACAGGAGGAGCCTGGGATCGAACCACTAACACTGCAATTAGTGGGTGACCCACTCTACCTGCTGAGCCATCTAAAAAATGCAAACACAAAACAGTGTTCTGTTGTTCTTTTTGTTTATTACCAAACACCATATATTGTTCATCAATTCGGTTTTGGAAACCACAAACCTTTTGTTCACTGCATCCAGGGTCACCGTATGCCACAAAAAGTCCTGTAAGAGAGCAGGCTTTCGGTGTACCATGAACCCAGAGCTTTGCTCATTCCACACTGTGGTCACTCCCCAGGCCTCAGAGCTACAGGCCTGGCTGATCTCAGCTTGCGCTCCTTCTCTCCTCTGTGACTAAGTCTCTTCCACCCAAAGTTAATTTTTAATGACACACTTTGTTATGTGGGTCCATAGGGGGCCCTTAGTGGCTGTGCTTTAATAAAGAGAGTCTCACTGCTTGCTCCCTTATGAGAAGGCTTCATTAAAACCGGTAACGGAAAAAAAGGTCTTTGAAGTCCCAGATTTGAGCCTATCTAAACTTTATATTTCTCTGTCCATCTGTCTGTCTGGTATTTTATGAGTTTATTTTCATTTTTACATCAATGGTCGCAATAAACAAATAAGATATATTGAAGGACAGATGATGTGACCCCCTAAGGGCCACTTCATAACTGTAGTGGAGTGAGTATGTGTGTTATGTGGGTCCATGGGGAACGGGGGGGTGGGACAGAGAGAGAAGGTACACATACACCATCGATTTTCATCAATAATGCTTCATCGTCATCTTATGATATCCCACCTCATCAGCATCACCATGTAAATCTCTCAGTGACAAAACCAGTAGACACATGGCAAAACTTTTGAAGCTGATCTCCTGTGGAAATGGTGTAATTACAAAGCTACAAACTTTACAAAGTTTGTATATACTATAATAAAAATTTACCAATATCAGACCTCTGATGGATGGTGAAATACTTGTCTAAATACTTTAAATGCTTTATTAAGTAATAATGTTATATATGAATCAAATTACTTCCTATTATGGGAAAGGGTTTTTAATACCAACTACTGCAAATCAACAGGCAACTCCGCAGCTCCTTGCAGCTTTCAGCCACATTCAGCTCATTGTTTTTGTTTGCTGGTCCATGTTGTTGAGTCCAGGTTTGGATGAAACCTGAGGCTGGTTTTAGAAAGATCTGTAGACTGGTCTGAGAGTTAGGCCAGTCTTAGTTTTGCTCTAGCTAATTTTGCAGTTGGATGAAAATAGACTAATTAATTGGATCTCTAAGAGCCACCCAAGACTATTTCAGAATGTGTTTCCATGGTAACAATTAAGACAAGGAAGAAAACATGGCTCTGGTTTGCTAACAGTGTTGAGGAGCGGCCACTGATTAGGAAAAGGGTTTCCATGCACTCCAGTAAACCCATGGAAATGACTGAGTTTTCCTACTTGTAACTGAAGTCTGCTAATGTTGGCAATCACCTCTGTAAACAGATGAAGGTATGTGTCAACGTGGAACTTTTTCGGTCTCAAAATACTAGTCTGAAATTGGTTATTATGACACGGACTTCGGTAAAAAACATTAACATATCACTATTAGTTTGCAGCATAGCAAGTGTAGTTTTGGATGATTTGCAGGTGAAAAGACGTCTAGCTGTCTATTCAGACTGGACTGAACTTTGTTGAAAAATTTTACATTTTTAAAATCAAGTTTTATTTCAATGGCATATATTTTCTACATGTAACAGATTCTACAGAATGCTGTGTACATATTTCTTGGCAAAAGTGGAAAAATAGTAAAATCCTTTACATATATTACAGTGTTGTATTGCACGGGTTTACAACTGAGATGCCACCAGCGATGTCGGAATAGGGGGGGCTATGTCCATTTCTTTCCAAAACCGATGATCCGACATTCACACCCGCTTCACACTGTGATTGGCTACTTCTGGAGGTGCGAAATGAGCCAGGAATTGAACTTCTCTCTCCAGCTCTCTTTTTTTATTTGTGACACAACTATTTCTTGTCATTTTTCACGTGAACAACCGAGTGAAACACTATGAATGCCTTTGAGCAGAGATTGTCTGAAAATGTGTGCCGTTATCCCCATTTTTAAATGATACCACTCCCTCTCTCTATGACAGCTGGCTTTGCACTCCACCTTCCAGTGTGGCGGTTTGGCTCAGGTATAAACACTTTTGATTTGCGATGTGGTCAGACAACACTTTGTTCGAGGAAAGGCCAGAATAAGTCTTGTTAATGCTATACAGATTCTGATTATGTGCAATGCACGATTTGTTGGTATTTAGTCAGTGAAACTCCACGTTTATTGCTTTTTACATTTGGAAGTGAGATCATTCGATTCCACCATAGAGGGTACAATAATTGTCTCTAGAGAATCAGCTTCAGTCTCAGTGAGGATTGGTCAGTGGGGGTGAGGCATCCTCACTGTTTTAAATGAAGTGAATGGGCAAATTCCCAATTGAAAGACAAACTAGCCTAAATATCACAGCCATAGCCAACCAGCCAGACTGTTTATCTGCTAGCACAAAACCTTATCTGACATCCTTTTCCTCCAAGTCAGTGTAATCTACTCAACTACCAGTACTGAATGTAGTTGGGTCATGTAAACTGTAGATAAAATAAGGTTCATCTTCAGCTCACTAGCTCACAAGATACAGGTTGCAGTACCAGTTTTAATGATGTAGAGAGAACTTTGAAGTTGAGTGGAGCTGCTAGTAATTGTTCTCTATTGCTGTGAAGACTTATACTTCTGTTCCCTGCCAGAATGAACACCTGGCTCTTGGCTTGTTGCTATAATAACCAAGGGGCGGAAAAAGACTGCAGCTGTGCTATAGTTGTATTTAGCCCGTAAATTAATAAATATATTCTACAGGCTACAACTGCCTTTAATTTCTGAAATTGATTAGACAGTTTATCGGATGTGTCTCCTTCCTCTTCTCCCATCTGTGAAAAGATGTAATTTTCTTTTCCCACACTTCTTCATTGAGAAAATAATTACAGAACAGTGATGAGAAAACTAAATGAATGCTATCAGTAAGCTGGAGGAGAAAACGTCATTAGTTATGGATTGGACAACTGAGTGATCTAAGTGAACTACAGTACATGGGACTAGTTAATGGTGGTAAGAAGGTGGCAATATTAGCACGTTGGAGCAAAGTTAGCACATGATTCTTCATTATAACCTGCCCTTTGGTAGACTCTTTAAATGTCATGTAAATCTCCTGCATGACCAACAAGAGAATTACAAAATAATTAAGGAAACAACAGAGGTTATTTTAGCTGGCAATTACAGCATGCCATATTTCTACTATGGTTTGGAGACATAGTGAATAACATTCGAAGGATGATGAACTGGGGATGCAAAAAAAGCATCCCAGCCCCCAACTGAGATACAATAAATTCAACATACAATATTTGTTAAAATTACATTTGTGTGTTTTGTATATACACGTCTGTGCCTGCAGGAAGTAAAAAAATCCAAATCCACGCTTTGGTTTCTGCTGGTATGAAGACATACAGACAGACACAGACATAATTTTACTGGTGGAATCTCTAAAGCTGCTTTACTTCAGAGGGAAAACATCAAATATGGAAAAAGCCAACACAAGGAATGACAGATCTTTCTTTACATATTTACACTTCTTCTACACTATATAGCGGGAATTCTACAGAAGGATGTTTTTTTTTTTTTTAATGCACATCTTTGTACCTGCTGGACACACATGTCCAAGAATAATTTCTGGTCCACTTTTAAGCCTCACTTTAAGAAATAAAGAATAGACTGGAAGAAAAAGGTAATTTCCCTATGATTTTCCAGAAAGTAGCTCTTCAAAGTCTGAAATCCAGTCACTCATCTTCTAAGAAGCTGTTAAAAAAATGGCAAAAATATGGACACATTTACAGTATGTCACTTATGCTAAAGAATTTCAATTATGCTGCAGAAGATTTTAATTTTTAATTCTTGATCTTTTATATGGTCGCCCTCCTGGTACTGCTCATTGATTAACAAGTGAGTATTTTATAGCAGATAAGATCAGTAGTAGGTAATGATTAAATAGGGGGAGGCAGCGTTCTGTCTACGCTTATTTTATGTGATTTTGCACTTCCTCCTCACAGGAGGGAAAGAGCTGATTTCAGTGTTCTCCCTGTCTTTTTCAATAAGCCCGGCACTGTCGACTTCTCTTTGACTCAAACTCATGTGTGGAGTGACTGTCAACCCGCCAAGGCGCATTCACTACAGCACACACTACATCCCAACTCCCTGTGCTCTTTCTGCATCACAGCTCCTCCCTAGCTCACTCTCGGCTCACAGTCATGTTCTGCAGCTCTGAACTTGAATTTAGCTCACCTCCAGTCTCTACCCCTTTCCACTTCAACATCCCCAATCTTATACCCCCCCCCCTTCCCTCCAGCTCCACTCGGGGCTACATGATAACACACTTTGGAGGGAACCGCTTTCCCCCAGAGCAGCCCAAACTGTAAGCATATTCACTCCATCATAACAGCACTGTAGCAAAACTGCTGTCACGCTGAGTTTGCCATGCTAATGTGGCTCTAGGCGCCACTACACTGCCCTTAAAGTAATATGATGGAGGTGTGTGGAGTGTTTTGTGGGTGCTGGAGGGAAGGGGGGTTGTTTGGAGAGATTAAATAGCACAATGCAGGGCTTCTGCGTCGATGCAGCGAATGTATGGGAGATGGGGTGGAGAAAGGCAATGAAGATACTTTACATCAAGGGAGCAGTTCCTCTTATAGCTGAGAGCAGATTAATTCCCAGCAAGGTAAACACTGCTCGGCACGGTAAAATGTGAAAACAATCGAGCTAGCTCCTCCTATTCTCCCCCATCTACCCTGTGAGAGAAGAGCCTTCAAAGGGCTTGATTGACACCTGGTAACGCTTTGAACTATGTCCTTGGACTGTCATATGGAAAGACAGACACTCTCTTTAATCACTCACTTACAAACATCGTGTATCAAGACAGATGTACTCAGATACTGCCAACATTTCAACATTGCCTCACTCTTATCCACACACACACATAGGAGTAACAAGGATCTTACCTTCCTCCAAATGAGCAATAACTTCCTACTGGCAACATGTCACTGTTAAAAAAATCATTGCGACACCAAGGAGGGCAATCAGCCAATTACCATTACTACATTTTTCCATGTTACAGGCTCCTATTTATTTTTAAGGTACATGTAGGAGGCTTGAAACTGATTCCCCCTGTGTCTCTTTGCTTCACCTTTGATGTTTCATAAAACTCAGAGATGGCTCTTTATGTGTCAAATGGATGGTAGTCACTTTGTTTCTCATGTATCACTGTGATTGACAAGCCTCCAGGAAGTTACTGCACCCATGGTCAAGAAGTAATATTGCACCTGTAAAACCACAATCTGTTGTTTTTACATTTAATTTTTAAACAGTCTTGTCATCTTGTTTCCCAGAGTCTTGTCATCATTTTAAGGTTGCCAGAAAAATGGAGGAAGTTCCTGCAAGAAATAGGAATAGTCCGGCCAATAACCCCTCGTAAAACCATAACGTGACATTTTTACTCTTCGTTTTGTTTAAAAAATTAGACATATGTTGATTTGTAAGCTTTAGAGGTGCTGGCAGGCAGGGTGGACATAAATAAACATGCTAGAGCTGATATTTGTGTTGATTTCCTATTAGCTCTCGTTCTTGTTTGTAATAAATAAATGTGCAGGACTTTTACTGTAGAACTGTTAAGAATTTTGGATTGTAATGTCTTAAAGTATGAAAAATAAATAAATAAATAAATGTGATTCCCCAGAGAAATTTGGGGGTGGCACCAGGGGAAGCTTGAGGGCACCAAATATGCTAGGTCTGGCCCTGCTGGTAGGTGGATTTTGTTACTTTTGGACACAGCTACATCAGCTGTTTTCCCCCGTTTCCAGTCTTCATGCTAAACTAAGCTAAATGTGAGTGTGATATCCATCTTCCTTAATAGTAACTCAAAATTAGCTATTTAAAGTTCACCCACCTCTCCCAGAACTCCTTACACAAAGCCAATGGACAGCAGGTTCTGATCAAAGCTGGAGTTGGGTCGAATAAATGTGACAGTGAAATGATAGACGAGAACAGCAGAACAAAGAACAGTTTTCAAGTTTAACAGCAACAAGATGATTGGTTCACAAAGGCTGTGGCAAAATCTGATCTGGCTAAAGTGAAAAGTGTGTATGCACTTAGTCAACTGATTGATTTGGAAAGGGAAAGAAAAATTTAAATAAATAGAGTAAGCATGAAGAACTTTGAACTTTTGTTAAGCTTTGACAAAACCTATATGGTAAAAAACCTTTCAATGTCTTTCAGTGCGCCACAATGCTCCTCCTCGCCAACAGCATGCAGGACATGGAGTGGCTCAGCATCAGAGGCCTCAATCTAGCCAGTGTTTATGCCAATAGTTTTTTTCTGTAAATAATTTAATTTAATCTTCGGTTGGTCTCCTCTTGTTGAATTGTAGATCTAGGTATAGGGCATCATTATTAAGACTGTGTTCTTGTTGCAGTCTGGGCTGCCCAGTCCATTATGGTATTATGCCTGTTGATAACTCCTTTCTCTGTCTGTATGTTGACATGTTGAGGTTCCCGCTTCCCATATGCCATCTGTGTGTTTGCGTGATGTACAAGTAAAACCAGAAGCAGGTCAGGAGTGAAATCAACCATCAGGTTGTTGGTGTGATGGAAAACAGACGATTGTTAATTCATGTCGCTGATGAATAAGTGATTGGCTCCAGTGTTGGGGGCCAAGCTTAAAGGCACGGGGCATATGGGGAATTTGGAGGGGCACAGATGCTCCTTGGGGCCAGAGGGCTGATAGGAAAACTTAAGAGGGAAGCAGAGAAGGGAGAGGAGACACTGGGGCAAGCATTAGAGAGGAAGATAGATTATCAGGCATAGGCAGAGAGAAAAGAAAGGCATGTTTACCCTGCCTAAAAAGCCAACTCTGGTCCCACTGTGCAGAACTTACCCCCTAACTCAGTCCACGAACCGAGCGTCTGAAGTGCCAATTCACCGCAGGGGCCTGAGGAGACACTGCTTTACGAGGTCTGCCTCTCAGCATTAGGTCATGTCCTACTCTGACCTCCAACAAAAGTAAACAGCTCAAAGAGGAAAACTTCTGGACCCGTGAAAGTGACAAGACCTCAACATGGGACAACACAGATACTGATTAAAATTTCCATCTACCTCTTTAAAAATGTAAATGTTCATGATCACACACATGCAGCAGACATGTGCACACACACACACAAATGTACACATTCTGCAGAGTTACCCCTGGAGCATTGAGAGGATCTCAGCTCCATCTACTGGAGGCATTGTGAATAGGCTGCTCAACTGTGGCTAAGCGGAAATAAACACCAACTCAATTCCCTAAAATCATTTTCTCCAGCGTCTTTGCCAAGCCTCCTTTCCATTTCCACCTCCTTCAAGCCAAGAAACTAATCTGACATGATAAGTTACAGTTCGCCAGTGCAGCAGTATGCTATCTTTTATCATCCATAAAGGCCTTCTTTTATACCAAAGGGGGAGGAAGGTAGTTCCAAATTTGATCAAAAATGTGATAACATGCATTGCACATGGTGATCCCTGTTTATAAAAAAATAATAAAAATAATAATTTTTTTGGAAAAGAGTAGTAAACTTAAACCTGCAATAACTGTTATTTTTGGCCACTTGGGGGTAGCGGAAACAAGTTCTGAGCACCACATTGACATATCATCACCTTTTAAGTTGATATGATGAAAACAAACATTTGCTTATTACACATCCAGCAGTTACGGAGCAACATTATCATTCATCTGGAGTCGCGTTTCTGTCCACCTGATGAATGTAAATCCAATATTCACTCTCTTTTAGCTCCTGGGGGAAATGTCTGGCTCTTTAACTGCTAAATACTCCACTATGTTCACCAGCTAGTCGCTAACTGTGTCTGTGTGTGTACAATGGGTTTTTAGAGCTTCTTTGCTGCAAACAGCTGCCTGCTGCGGCTGAAAATGACGCTATTAGAGTGAGAGCAGTTAAGTGGCGGGGCGGACAGCTAAACAATAAGCTGAAACTCACTATAAAGCTCTGTAAAGCAGAGGGGATTATGCTGCAGATTCGGGTGATAATTCTTTGTAGGTTCATCACTACGAGTGACCCCCTTTCACATTGTATAATTGTTTTTACATTGTTATTTGACTTTATTATAAAAATATTATAGCCGCTTAAAGTCCTAGGTTGACAAAGTTTTGATTTCCTATGTTTTAAAGGTACTGAATGCTGAGCATCACATGACATTCTTTTTCCAGAATCAATGTATATTTTTCAGTTATTCCAGAGAGTTTGTTGGGATATGCTTAAAGGGGCATTCCAGTGATTTGGGATTGCATTTCCATATCCTGATTTTTAGTATGAAGTATAAGTTAAGCCTCAAAAACATTGGATTCTATATTTCCCGTCATGCAACTCAATAATGTCTTTCGTTAGAGCCTCCCTGCCTGGTAAATAGAGAGCCGAAGTAAAACAAGAAATTCCACGTTCTGTTCTAGAAAAAGGGGGATAGGTTTTTTAAATAAATGATCTACTATCGTTGTTTATTCAATATTTCTGTTTTTTTAGCTTTCTTTAATGTACACCAAAGTAAGCCCTAGATCACCATGGATAAAACGCCACAGCTCTACAGATGAGGCCGGTCCATGGGTGACTTGAGGGGCTATGGCTCATTCAGACATGTCTATAATAGCAGCAGGACAGAGAAGAGTGAACGATGCAGAAGACAGCAGAGATTACAGCTAAAAAAGTTGGAAAAATGACATTGGTGAATTGTATCGATATGGACGAAACCGGGCTACAGTGACGTACTCACACTGTTAAAATCCCAAAGATTTCAACTTCTAATAGTAAGTGCTGCATTGGATGACGATTTATCTTAGAATATGGAAAGTAAACCGCAGGAACATACTTAATTTTTTCCGATAGACCAAAGGAAGATTTGACTTAGCATTGACTTAGAAAAGCTAGTGGAACAGAGGCTAGCCCAGACATGACGTTATGACTTTTGCTCTATGCCCATGTCTTTTGTACTCTACAGCCCCAATTTGCAACCCAGGCTTTCTGATAAAAAATGTGTAGTCTTTAAGATAACCCTGATGACAGGATGAGGGGTAGTGCCTTTGAGGACAAGTTATTAAAAGAGATCTTCTGAGGTCATATAAAGTTATTATTGACTTGTAGGACATTCATGTTGTGAATGCAGATCAGACACAACAATGATACAGAGCTACAGTCACAGGGGGAGTCATGAAGCTGGTATCTCAATTATTTTGACAACACTATGTAGATGTAGCACTATTTCTAGTTAGATTCTGCTGGCAGTGTGCTTTTCCTACTGTATTCTTATCACCGCCGACAGCAGAACAGCGGAATAATAAAATCTATTGTGTAGCTACTTGTAAAATGCTCCTCCCAACAGCAAGAGCTTGTGGGCCATTTCTTGAGATTAAGTTTTTAGTTGACGTGGAAAAATATTGCATGACACTCAACATTTTAATGCAGGGGTTTCAGATAACATTCACAGAATATTTACACAGGTAAAGTGGGGACTAGATAACTGTCTCTCTGAATCAGCATATAGCAGTTGTGAGTCTATATATGTCTGCATGTGTTAAGGTTCTCCCATCATCCTACAATTACAGACAAACATATCACTTTGTTATCAATGGAAACAGCTGCTCAAGAACTGATTGTAAAATGGTAATAAGCTGCGAGGACCTGCAGAGAACAGTGACAAGACAAATCCTCCTCTTAGGAACATCTTTTTAGAAACCACAACGTGGTCCCTCACAGCCACTATCTCCACCTAGATCAGAAAATGAATTGCTGCTGGGCAAAGTGTAAAGCAACACACTGCTCTTCTTTATTCTACATGATACAGAGCAACAACACAACAAGCTCTAATTATGTTGTTCATGCCAGTATTTTGTTTTTGTCAAGGAAGTTAGTTAATTTGCGTGCATATGAGAGTCGGTCTTTTCCTTTTTCTGATGAAGAGAACGTGATGTACTGGTGCAGCAGAGATTCTTTGCTAACCTCACACTCTGGCATCGCACACACACACACATGCACACACACAGTTACAGAGGGCGTAGAGAGAGCAGTGAGGGGCTAATAGCTTCTCTAAGGATGAGATCCAACCTAATTTGCACCATGCAAATTCCCCATGGTGACTGCACCTACAAGACAACCATATTAATGTTCAGTGTGCGTCTGTGGTCTCATGGAAAGATTGACAGTATATGTAAGTTGTTCTCAAGGACGGAAAGAGACTACAATATTTGTGTAAAGAAAGAGAAATAAAAACAAAAAAGAGCAGCAGAAAGGGAGAGACATGTGATTCAATGTTACTAATCTCTTTGATATCCACACTGTGACATTCTGTATCAGGCTGAGAAACACCCAAATTATTCTTTTCGTCTTTTATTCATGACCTGCGGGACATCCTGACTTACCCTCTTACTGATTTGCTCCTAGTCAAACTCGATCTCCTTCCTCTCTCTCTCTTTGCTCATCTCTTGCATTCTCCTCATTCGTTCATTTCCTGTCTTATCATCCCCATGTGTGATATCTCACTAAGCTTATGCATTCATGAGTGATTACTTATTTACATAAAGTATATAGTGCAGTATTGGTGGTGGGGAAAAGAGACAGCCCTAAGAGCATTAGCATGTATGTGTTTTCATGATTATGATTACCGGTAATTATGCATTGATGGAAGTAATGTTGAGAAATGAATTATGCGGATATTTTTACTTTATGACTGGTAAATGGGTTGCTGCCATTACATTATATACGGACAATTAGTTTACAGACAATGATGTCTTAAAGCTACTGATTAAACATAAAACTTTTTAATGTATTCTGTGCAAGCTAAATTAGTCAGAAGATGGTAAGATGTAGGTTTAAAATATGTTTTGTAAAATCACAACATTATTTAAAAACTGATTATCCAAAAATGAATTGAAAATTCAAGAATTTTAACCAATTCTCTATTTTGTAATAAACGTCCTGTTTGTAGTGTATTGCACGAGCTCTATTCTGTTTTATATTAAAATATTTCAGGGTTAAATATCTGTCTGGGTTTATTTCAGAAGAGAAATGTTTGATTGTGTTTGATGTCATAATCTTGGGCTACTAAAATTCCATCATGCTGTTTTCAGTCCAGACTTTGGTGAAAGAAGGCTTTAACCACAGTGCAAATCCACCTTCTGCGGAAATAAATCATTGGGAACCACAACAGCTTTACCACTGCACACCATGCAGGATATCTTCTGGCTGTGTTCCTATTGACTAGAGAAAGTTATCAAGTGAAAACGTTCAGTGTTTCATATCTGCATCTTTTTGCACAGTGACAGCAGTGTGAATATTGTAAGCTAATGTGTTTGCCTCAAGGTCTTGCAGTCCAGTAACCCACCATGTGATCAATATCACACAAGCGTATACAGAAATTTAGATACATGAACATTTCTTCAAATGTACTTGGAGAAAGGTTTAACAGAGTCACTTAATGTAATGGACAATTTTAGTTTTTTCTTATGGTCATCTGCTGCTTTTTTTTATAAATGAAAAGGATATTTTGAACAGGTTACATTATTACATTTTATAAATATGTTTTATTGATGATGTTTAAAAAACAATGTCACCACAAAGTCTGTTTAGTAGATGTTCTGGAGCTTTCAATCACACCACGTGAACTTAATGAGCAGGTGGAGTTTGCTCAGTTCTCATGGAATTGTAGATGTCCAAATTTCCATTTTCTGAGTGCTTTGGAGTTCTCATCCATGTTGGCTAAAAGATAAAGTTCACTCTTGACCTTGGAAACAGCAGTTGAGTTTCATGAAGCCTAACTACCCAGCTTTTTCAGTAAATCAGGATTATTTTTGAGAAATTCTTGTTTTCATAAAGGAGTTTTAAATAGCCTGACCTACGTTACCATGGAAACTTATCTGGCCTGGTCTCCATCAGGTTAGTTTTCCGGCTTATACAATCAATCTGCCAGACTGGAACAAAGTGTTTTTCTAAAGTTCCCCTGTGAACGTTCCTCTTTATTGCTGCTGTGTGAACATGAGTTAGTTTCCACTGCATGTCAAATGTATCACATTTTGACACATGGACTGCAAATATGAGCTCATATCTTTTTCAGTCTCAAGTATTTGCACAGTATTCCAGTCAACATATGTGTTTTTTAATGCACTGCAATTAAGATAAAGCTAATAATCAACTTTGACCCAAGGCTGTAGCCTCATAGTAAGAAACATTTTCATCATTACAAACAGACACCCAGAAATCCAACTATTAAAAATACAAGAGGGGCAGACAGCCAATCTGACAGTATTTAACAATATTTTCACCATATGGAGACTCTTATGTTGCAAGTAGCAAAATCCAACAGATAGAGAAGTTTAATTTCTATAAAATAAATTACCTGGCTGGTGTCCTATTGGGAACTTCAAAGTTATGTTGCATCTTATACTTATTGTATGTTATGTCAGCACATGATACAAAGAAAATTCACATTTTTCACACACTGGGACTTGAACCCTCAATGATACGGTCACAATCAGAGCGCTGCACAAACTGAGATAACAAAGGAGTTCAAAGTGTTGAATTAATCTCTATTTGTGTCAAGCTCTGAGCTTACCACTGGTCTGAAACTTGTTGCCAAAAGTTCCCTTTTGCTTTGTTAATTGCAATGGTTCTGTTCATTTTTGCTGTAATGGTTGTAATGTAATTCAGGTTCAGTTTGTTAGATTAATTTAAGACAGACTTTTCACAATAAACCCTCCTTTTCTGAAACTCCTTTAGGAAACACCCCTCTAAGAGGAGATGTGATGTTGAAAGCGTATTCATTGTGATCACCCACTCTTCCATTTATTTATTGTGTTGAAATAGCATCAGCCCACCCTTTACAGATACAGTATGTCCCAACTATCCTGCTACAATTCATGGGTGAATTGTTTCACAACAGAGAACATGAATTCAGAGGTCTGACTGAATCAGATTTGTGTAAATGTCAACTCTCTGTTGTTGACTAACAATCGATAAAGGCAGACATTTGAGGCATTTGGTCTTTTCAAGTCTAATTCAATAATATTCACACTGAGTTCCTGAGCAATTGCTATTGATGGCTACTGATAGCCTGACAATGAGCTTGCACAGACTGTTTGGTAGATTTGTTGCTTCTAAAGTGTAACACTGTCAGTATTTTAGGTTTGTTTTTACTTTTTGGCCAGCAATTTTTCAATACAATTTTATCTGTATTTGATTTGAATGTGGAGGTGATTGGATTGTAAGTGTGTGTGTGTCAGGTTCCCCCTATATATATATATATATAATACATATTTTGTCAACTTCTACACGGCTTTTACAATAGAAAATAAATACACAAAAGCCTCCTACTTCTCAAAGTAATAATGAACCGTGATTGAAACCCAGTTCATTTGAAAGCTTTGTTAAGGTTATATTGAGCAAACACTCACAAGAATAAAATAACTCCATGACTAAACAAAGGCCATGGAAATGGCCAGAAATGGTGATTAATAAGAGTTTATTCTTTGTTTTGTAATTGTGTAAGAGGCCGGTTAATGGAGCTTATTATAGTCATCATTTTAATTCCACTGCAGCAGGAATCTCAAAAGTCATCGGAAAAGGTGAAGGTCTGTGTGTTTTCAGATTTGAGGGTGAGAGTATAAATGTGTTTGTGTTTGTGTTAAAAAATGAGATCCAAATAAACCTTTTCTACAGATACAAGTAGTAGCCAATTCATAAGCAGTCTGTATGCTGTGTCTCATTTAGCCAGCACTACAGGTGTTTGTTCATTTTCCAACTGTCCTGACCTTCCTCTGCTGGGTCACATAACACCACACAGGCAGCAAGGTCCTATTTGACAGGTGCATTACCTAGAAATCGCCTCTCACCTTGTTTTGTGCCTCTGTGTCCCTTCGGTGATGTAGGTGTGGAGGCAAAAATATGTATGTGTCGCTAAACTCCCAGCTGTGTGGGTGGCCCTCAGCCCTTTAACGCTGTCACTTCTGTAGCTAACAACAATCACTCTCGTCACTTACCATAATTAGAGAGGGGGCAAGAAGTCATGTCACTCTGCCCACACTGCATAGTCTCTGCTGTCTGCAGCATCCACAAGCTGTGTCCAACCATTCAGAGGTCTCACACATGGGAACTTATATTCTGTTCCATCTGCTGGAAACAAAAGGTATGAATAAGAAGACAAATTTGGCATTAAAATATGTGATTTCAAACAAAGGTCAATTTTTATAACAACAATTGTGCTAGACTGTTGGAAGTTCTGACAGCTCCGTTATTTATCTACTGCTTTTCATTGTCTAGAAAAGCTTTGTGTCGGATGCATTACTACCCAAAATTTGTCATTACAATTTGAACCTTTGCTATCACTCATATCAACTCACACAATGCTTGTAAGTACTACTGTGGTAGTTGGATCAGTATAGGATGTGTTTGCACGCAGGGCTATAGCTACCACTGAGGACATCAAGGTTCTCTGTAATGTCCTCGGTAAAACTTCTGAGAATCTGGAGGGTTACAGATATGAAGAGCAGTTTACAATACATATTGCACACGTTGGGCCTTCAAAGGCTGATTCTGATATTCTTTAGACTAAAATAAATTTTTAAGATACTGCATATTAGGCAAAAATACATTTAAATAATTTTTTTCCAGCAGAATTACATGCCTGACAGAGCAGAGAAGGTTTTGAAACAACATTTAGACCATAAGGTGGTTGGGGTTCTTGTGGGGAAATTTGGACCTTAAATGTTATTACATTTATTTGTCAGACAGATTAAAAGAGTACTTCACCTTCTTAGCATTGCACTCCGAGCTACCGTCTATTTTAGCTATTCCAAGCATTGTTTCTTTGGCTGTTTCTACGGCTCTCATCAGCAACAGTAGCATCTCAGCTACAGAAACATGTGACAACATTGCATCAGTGGTGATTTCACACGTTTGAAAAGGAATAGAACTCTGTCTTAGATAACAAAACTGACCCTATGGTGTTTTGAAAAGCTGGCACATAATTTGAAGATTTAACAACATGGACAACATGTCATGATGTAACCTTTCAGCTGTCGTTTCTTCACCACACTTGACAGTGTGTGGCCTTAAAACTTCCATCAGGTGCAGCCTGACCCATGTGGTTAGACAGTTGGTGAGGTTGACAGTAACTGGGACCTTTGCCATAATGATGCCTGCTCTGAGATACCTTCTGTCTTACCTCTAACCCCTTGACTCATCAACAGAAGGGCATTCACTTGTTAATCTCAGCTGCGGTCGCAGACACATTTTGCCTGCAGTTTACATGTAACCACAAACTGACGAAAGTCTACTATCATATAGAAATGTATTATACTGACATTGTAGTATTTGACAGAAATTGCAATATATGTATATAGTGTATGTTCCAAAATATTGAACATATTCGATTTTTGTCATATGTGTTTTTAATATCTTTTACTATATTATCTCAACATATTAAAAGCTTTGAAAACCAAAAGACATGACAGAAAGCAACAGCAACAAATTCATATTTGCCTAGTGTTTAGAATGCAGCACATCTCCATGCAGGTCAGGCTCAGCCAGATGCTCATGAATACAGTTGTAACTTGGAGACCTGCATGGGAAGTTATGTGTGGTGAAGTTTTGGAAAGCTCAAGGTCACTTCCTGTTTATTTGCACTTGGTCACATACTTGCTGACAAGCCACTGACTACCTTGCTGACCCCCTGTTCTAGCTGTGGCATATCAACATGACAGTTACTGTATTTAATTTTATATTCATTTGAATCATCATTTTTGTTTTTTAACCCTCATTAAAATTGAGAGGGCTATTGTAGTTAACTTAAATACTTTATTCTCCCTGAATTGTTGTCCGCTAATTAGACAAGGTTATTGCACAATTAGGCAGGTAAAAAAAGAATTTACTGTCATCTAACTAATCATTTAAACTTTTATAGACAACTAAAAACAGTCTCACGTTATCTCCTCAGTCTCTCAACCTCTGTAATATGTTAGCCACATTGGAAAGAAAAAGGCAGAAAATCTCAGTGCCGCTCAAGCAGGCAAAAACGAATGAACAAAAACTGAATTGTATGTTCTCCAATGGGTAAAACACAGGAAAGAATTCACTGTACAGTTCTTAGGTAAAGAAGAGGAGATGTACTTTATCACAGTGGAAATGCATAGCAAGAGAATAAGTAGGAAATAGATTCTTCAAACCCATAGTCTGTGTCCGTTCTCACTTGTTTTATCTTCCCTGTTTTTCTTGATATTTAGCAGAAAAAAAACACTAAGTAAAAAGAGGAGGATGGCAACCAAAAATAACATCTTCTTGTGATCATTAAAATGAGTAAGTGAAGGAACAGCTGCTTACAACAAAATAAACACATTAACACCAGTGCTCCACAGTGTGCAATCACAGAAGCCCAGAGAGACAGCTGTCCGCCTTTAATTACAATGACGTTCATCTTCTCTTTCACTCTTTTTCAGTATTCTCACAACTTCCTAGACTTCGTTGTCTTTATTTAGAGACAAAGTGCACCATATTTTGCAACAGTATAACTCAAACATAAATGTAATACTTGCTGGCTGTAGCTTCAGATTTAACAGGCAAATTTAGGAGTGGTATCAATCTTCTCATGAAAGTGAATACGTGCATTTCCCAAAATGTCAAACTTAAAGACATTCTAAATAAGTTATATATTTCCCATATTTTATTTCCCATCAGCAAATGCACACCACCGTAATCTTCTACTACAACCTCTCCCTCAAAACATCCCATGAGGGTCATTTCCATCTTATCTTTATGACGTCTTCTTTATGTTCAAAATGTTCGTCTGAGATCATTTTATGAGGATTTTAAGAGAATGAACACTCCTGTGCAGTTTACCCTTTCTAAAGTACACTTTCTCTTTTACATACAGGTTGTCTGATTAACACAGGAAAAGCAGATTTTAAAGTTTCACAAGTTCCCCTGGGGTCTAGAGAAAAGGATTATGCTTTTGTACGGCATATTGTTCCTAGTGAAAATGCAGCCAAACGATGAACAGAGAGAATGACAAATGAGGAAGAGGCCTGTGTTTTACAGGAATGATGCTTAATTACATACAAAGCTGCCATTTAGAGTCCATTGTCCTGCGTGAATGTTGGCAGACCTCAGCACAATGTGTTGACTGCATCCTTCCTTTCTCTTTCTTGATTTGTTTTTCTTCCCCCATTTTGAGGGTTACACAGCATAACCATTCTGAACTCTTTATAATTTCCCGGTAATCAGTCTGTTCTTTTTTTGTGGAAAAGCTTTAATCAAACATCTCATAGCCTCTACCAGCCAGAAATGTGTTATTCCGACAGAAACACAAAAAAGCATGCAATTACTCCCAGAGGACCTGTCCTTCCTCTCCGCTACAGCTGCAGAAAAGAGGGCACTATTCCAAACACGTCCTCCTCCTCCTTTCTCTTCTCTTTCCTTTCTTCTGTGTATTACCAAAATGACAGAGAATGTAAAGATGTGTTTTGTAATGTACACTATGAAGAGACACTCAGTAGAACAGTAGGTTACTGCTCTTTTCCTCTACTGAAACATCACCTAAATAATGAGTGTTAAGAGTATCCTATAATTGCATGTCATTTGTAAAAAGGTTAACATTTGCGGTTTATAACCTGAAAATAACTTATAGAGATCCTTTATTTGGCATATAATTAAGTGTCAGAGAGAACAAAAGAAACTGAAGCAAACGTATGTGCCATTCTTGCATTTTCATTTCTGGAAAATGTTTTATGATATGGTACAATATGTGGTGGAGAGGGGAGGCTACATACATGCAAAACTAAAATTATTACCTCAGCCTAACAGTCATGTTTATGAATACTGATTCAATAAATAACTGTTACCACCTACAGTAACTATAACACAACCAGAACAAGTCATTTCAAGGCAGCTATATTGGCACGTATCCTATTTGATAATACTGCATCGAAATGGTCGCTAACATAAATTGCTCTTTCCTAAAACATGTGCTCATTACTTTCAACATCAAATACAGTCGGGAAACACAGTTGGGCTTCCAACTGACACAGACAGTAAAACAACAAAGAAGATGGAGAGGTCCTTGCTTGCAAAAAGTGGACAAAAACAAAAGCACACATAGAGCAGAAGACAGAATTATACAGAGGGAGGCATTGCATTTGTAGCTGAGTCATTGTCTGCCTATCTGTTGGTTATTTTACAATCCCTATGTTTGTCATTTGCTTTGTGTGAGCTATTGTTGATTTGTGCGCCTAAGCCTTAGTAAATCTTGACTTTTTGTACCTCAAACAGATGACAGACAGATGATCTTTATTAACCAGGCACCCAGTCGACAGTAAAAGTGTTCTATTTTCGTACACATGTTTTGCTATAGCATATTTAGAAAGAATGTTGCCTAGGCACACAACTTTCTTTATGCTATTAAAAAATACAGAGAATTGAGTTTTTTCCAAGCAACTATATAACAGCTTTGATATAATGAGCCGAATTTAGAGTTATTTAACTTGCTCATCTCATGATTTAGACACAAAGAGACTTGCAGCATTAGCTGCACTGTATGTGTGTGAGTCAGAGCCATATTCTGGTTTTATTTGATCAGTTTTGGGGTTTTTTGGTCAAACGGTTATTAAAGTTTACCTGGTATTTATTTGAAATACCTTGATGACTTTAATGTAATTAGAGCAAAAGTCTCAAATATAAAAATTATTATTAAGAAAATTTAGTCAAAAGGACAGGAAAACTGCACTCATGAGGCAGACACAAATGGAAATAAAGTGACTTTTCAATGAGATCTCCTCAGGCCAAACAAATACTATACCATATACTTTACAGTTACTGCCCCACTCAGGAAAGGTGGGGTTACATATCACAAAATTAAAGCATGTGATGTTCTTATGAATTTGTCTATGGCCCAACCCCACATTTACCTACCATAACTAGTGTTTAAATTACGATGTGGGGAGAGCAAGTCTCCTGGTTTAGTCTGCACGGTGTCGTTTTAAACTCCACACTGAATGTTTTAAACGTGCTGCATTTGAACACACCCCTGGCATGCTCTCTCAGCGGTAGATTTGGATTGGATAGACGACCAGTTGAGGAAAATGGGTGACGACTTGGGTGACGAGTGGTGGACGCACGAGGGTAATTCAGGTACCTTGCAAGATCTCTAGTGTCTTTAATTTTCAGTGTTTGTGAGATTTGTGGTGTTGGTGTATCCTGATAAGCAAACACTTAGCGTTAACTTGTAGCTGTCGCGAGAAATTCAGGTTGCTTATAGCTAACTGTAAGCTAACGTTAGCTAGCTAAAGTTTAGCTACATTCTGTAAACCGGTAACGCCAGTCGCCATAGCGACAAGTGTAAAACACAAAGTAACTGTTACCAGTGAGTTTTTGTATAGCTTACCTCTGATGTGTTAGGGCAGGGAAAGTTAGCGTCGGTAGTACGAGTTGTTACGAGCATAAAGTGTGTAAACACGTGTGTGAGAGAAGTCTGTGTGTGAGTCATAACAGAAAATAATTATGGTAACGTTAATGTTGCTCTAACGTTGTCTATCATGCCCTGTAACATATTAAACCTCATAGTTAAGCTAGCTCTCGTCCACACATAACTTTCAGCATTCATTCTGCTATGCCCATCCTCACCTCCATACATCAACAGAGGAAGTTCCCCGCGGCTATTCATTGCATAGCTTCATGCACTCTGCATACCAATAGAGGGCAGTCATGTACTTCAAGGATCATTGACCTGATTGCATTGGACAGCAAAGTGTTGCTGCGTTGCCGAGCACAATAAGATAGAGTCTATTTTCAGGAGTTTTTTTTAAATAAAACATTTATCTTTAGATTATCCACACATACAGATATCTTATATTCTCCCCTGTCTGTCTCTGTCTCTCACTTGCATACACAAAGACAAATGCATAAACAAAACACACCAAACGCAGTAAATGTGCAGTTTATGCAGTAGAGCAAAGTGATACATATGAACCCATTCTGATAAATAGAATATGATTAATAGAAATTGTGTAGCAAGCATTGGAATTTACCCTTATTCACCCCAACTACACTAAGCCATACATATAATGATATTACAGCCGCTGTGAATTTTACTTAAAGATATTAAGATAAGGTACTATTTGTACTGTGGGTGACAAAAGTACCCACATTACCTGTTGAAAATAAATGGTCTACAAACTGTTTATCTTTACAGGTGAGCAGCAGTATTAAATTGACAGATTTATGATGTGTACCTGGATTCACTTTCTTTTCATACAAGAGAACAACTCATTTGCAACACGTCCTTTGTTTAATGTTATGGAATCATGTACTTTTACTACAGTCGTTTAATTTTTGACATGCACTGTCAGTTGATAGATGTATATTTTACTCAACTTATCATTTATTATGTTCATGTTTTTGTTGCAACATCCTCCTGATACTACCTTGACATCTGCATTACAATCAGAATTCTTCAATATACTTTGCATATCATTTTATTATGAAAGTTATTATTTTGTAACATGGGGCTTCAGTGCTAAACATGTTGTAATCGCAGGCCTGTTGGGCATTCTCAGGTCCGTGTTTTCCCTGTATGTACTGAGGGAAGTTTTCTATTTTTCTGTTCTGTATTGAGAGCTCTGTTGCGTCTTCTATTAGTTAATCCTTTGGTCCTGGGAATCCTTGTTGGATCAGGCTTCTTCAGTGACCCCAGAGGAATCTGATTAGAGAAAAGAGGCATAACTATCTGTTAGGAGTTGTTCACCTGATGTTCACTCCTGCAGATTTATTTACTTTTTTTGTGAGGCATTTGTTGTTTGTGTGAAGAAGTCAAAGCGTTGCACTTTTGAAAGTGGAGCATATGGCTTTCGCCACCGGCCTGGTATAGACGCTTTAGCCGCACCATGGTGTAGTGAGCTGTGTTTACATGCATTTCCACTCTATGAATGTTTTTCCATGTTTTTATTTGTTAGGTTTAGCCCTTTTGTAAAAAATCATATAAAAGCATCCACACCAAGCTCCAGCCAGGTGTGCTGCACACGTTTCACCGTGCAGAAGAAATCTGAAAGAAAATGTGTGCAACTCTTTGTTTTTCTAGGTTGGCCCCTTTATCCTGACTGACATCCCAACCCTACTCACATTTGTATCACTGGGATGCTTGACAGAAAAGGCTGTGAGGCTAACTGAAAATTGACAAGACAGAAAAGGAGAGTTGAAGTCTGATTGATAGAGCATGGGACTGACTTTGAAGTCTTAAGACTAAAGAGGAGATTTGTGAGAAGCAGTATGACTTTTATGGTGATGTGTCTTGTGGCTAAACACTCACACTAATGACAAAGATTCTCATGAGGCCTCTGTCACGCTACACTCTGCCCCAAACTGTCATCAAATGCCTCATCTGGTTTCCACCTTGCCAACCGGTGATGTCAGTGTGGCTAATGGTTCTCCATGTTTGTCATCATATACCTGCTATGCAAGCTCTCGGCCACAGTATGGTGTCCCCCAATACGGTCAGCTAGTTTCTTATTTAGATGACACAACTCATCACAGCTTTTGTGATGGCAACTGCCACAATATGTAACCATATATATTACCTTTCAAGAAATTGATGTGATGCTTGTTGCGTTGACTTTTTTTTTTTGATTGATACTAGTCTCTAATCTATTTAAAGGAATTGGCTGACCTAAATGCAGATAATAGGCATAGTTTATTTATAGCGCACATTTAAACCGAATAAAAACACAGACACAATTAAGAGGATTTAAGTCCATTAATAGGAGTTTAGCATAAATAATTCTGGACAATTATTTTAGGTTTAAAGTTTTCTCTTATTAATAAATTGGTTCCTGTTGTTAAACTTTTTTTCCAGAAGGCTCCCACATCTTGCAAAAGTCATCTCTTTGCCTCACATGTGAGGGTTATTTTGGAAGTTGGATGCAGTGAGACAATATATGTCTCCAAAATAAATTCTCTATACTGCTCCTCATTAGTGTGTTCGCCTTCAGTGATACACATTCATATTCTTCTGTCAAAAAAGATTTGTCACATATTTTCATTTTCCATTATATTCTTACCTTTTTAGTATTCTGGAAAGGTCTTTTCGCCTTGTATTCCTTACAGAGCAGTTTGAGCAGTTGAATCTTAAACAGCTGTTTTTACAACAACACAGTCGTAAAAAAAAATAGTTTAAGTCTATTGTGTGTTGGTACTGGATTATCATTTAAGTGACAGTCAGACCACTGACAAGTTTTGACTCTGGTACTTTTATGTTTCACATGAATTTTACAAACCGTTAAATCTGAGAAAGAAAACAGGAGATGTTCATAAAGAAAGAAAATCAGCACAACCATTTATGACTTGTTGTAAAATCATGCTGCAAGAAACTGAATCATTTATCTATGCATTTGGAGGTTTAGCTGGCAGGAGATGACGTGCTGAATGCTTTGCCTGCTGTGGCAGCATAAGTGGCTAACAAAACAAATGAGGAAATGTGTTAATGGATTTATGCAAAAGTTGAGAAGGGATTTTAAGTTTATAATTTGTACTCAAAATAGTAACAACCTGAACAACCGTACCACCACTAGGTGTTCCAAGTTTTATTGTGTCAGAAAAATATGAGCTGACTTTTCCAGTGCATATTTGAAGGAGGTTTCACACTCACACACACATTGTTGTGAGGAATCTATCCCAGTAATTCTGTCCCTTCACTTCATTTTAAAAATGTGGCTAATTAACAGATAAGAGTCCACCAATATTTTTGTGTGCATTATAAGTGCTTGATGTGTGCAGTGTGGAGTTGGCCCTAGAGGAGAAAAAACAGGTATTTACCATCTTCTGTCTTTTTTGATTCCAACGGTTTTGCATTTAAACTGTCTAGAAATCTGTTAGCTGTGTTGAATCCAACCCCCTCTCAAAAGTACTCAAGGTGAATAAAATAAAAACAACACAACACTTTAATGAACAGAAAAAAACATTAATGAAACAGAAAATTATAAAAAGCACATCACAAATTTGGTTTCAATGATTTATCACTTAGCTCTCATACAGGCACTAGACACACATGCCATACAGTCAATGAGGGTTGTTAAAGTCAGTAAGTCTAGAGACACTAACTAGATCAAGGAGGCTTTTCAAAGGCTCTCGTAGGACAAATACCACAAAGCTTTTATTTGATAATTGTTAAAAAAAAATACAACAAACGTTGGGTTCTCATTAGAGGAAGTACATTGTTTTAGTTGTCTAGTCTGGGAAAGTGACTGAGAACATAATACTGTGTGTTCAGAATATATACATTTTCACCTAATCACAAAGGCCACTTACTGTAAAATTTGAGGAATGTGAAGCTGAAGAGGTAGCAGGAGATATAGTGATGCTACTTGTAATCTTGCCAACACCTTTGACATGACAGCCATTAGCGAGCACTTGAGTTCTTTGCTCATGTCGGAGATAGTATGGCCCAACAGGCTGTGGGATGCTGTGGGTTATACCATTCAGAGGCTGGATATATGGGCTCCCCAGGTGGATATGGATCTTGCTATCCTCTGTGGTGATGATACTGGGACTTGTATCGGTGCTGTTGGACTTCTGATCTTGCCAGCTGTTCTGCCGCTCCAGAGTCTTGCAGAAGACAGTCTGATTTGCAACCTCTGTGGCCTCTGGAGAACAGGTTCTGACTGTTAGGATCTGAATGGGGGAGTTGTTGTGGTCAGGTGTCACAGAGCGTGATGAATTTGGACTTAACACCCGAGAGATGGGTGTTCCGTTAAGTGGGGAGATGGTGCGGTCAGGGCTTGAAGGGGGGGGTTTAGTATTAACTGCAGACAGAGCTGAGTTCTGGATGATGGTAATTCTCTGCTTAGGTGAGGCTCCGCTTGTTGGAATGACAGCTGTGCTGGTGTAGGATGAAGCTGTGTCTCCCGTGGGGCTGCTAATCTCGAGTGTGGCTGTGTTGAGTATATGATGTGGTGTTACTTTGATGTGCAACGGCTGCCCTGGTGTGTGTGTTAACATCATCACCTCTCCATTAACCGTTTGGTGCATATCTATGCCATTCGCTGAGTGGCTGCTGTATTGGCTTACATTATTATTTGCACTGTTGAAGCTGTTAAGGTTGTTGACAAGACATCTTCTTCTGTTTATGACTTCTGCATGGTTTGGGTCCTCATCCTCATTTTCTTCATCTAGTTTCTCGCTGTGCTCACTGTAGTCAAGAGGCAGGCTATCTGCTGGCTCAGTTTGAACCTCTTTGGTGGTCTGATGAAGGTCTGAAAAGTGTTGTCTATTTGCACCAGGTGTAAGATTCTTGATTCGTCTATACCTGTCTAGCTCACTACTCAGTTCCTTCATCTCTCTAGCCAGCTCTCTGTTTCTGGCTTCCTGCTGGCTCAGTTTTCTCTGCAGCATAGAGTGCTCGGTCTGAACTCTGCAGATGGACTCCTCAGTTCCCATCAGCTTCTGGAGTTTCTCTTTCAAGGTATCTACCTCTCTGCCTAATAGTCTGGATTTAACCTGCTCCTTTTGAAGACGGCAAAGGAGAAGGTGTTCCTGGTTGACCTCCTGCTTCTCTGCCTGCTCATACCTGGAAAGCTCCCTCTTTGCCATTTTTAGCTCCTCTGTTAGAGCCTGGGACCTCTTTTGTTCATCCTTGAACTTCTTTTGCAGGGACTCAAAGTCCTCTTCCACCTTCATCAGTTCTTCCTCCAACACCTCCTTGTCCTGTAGTCTCTTTCGCAGCCTATCTAGCTCCTGACTCAATTCTTTGACTTTGTTGTCCTCTGTTTGGCAGTGATGGTTAGCATTAGTTGGAATAGAGCTGAGTGTGTACTTATCCTCTTTTTCTTTCCTGTTTTCCAATACCTGTAACCTTTTCTTCATTATGGATATTTTACCCTGTAGCTCTCCGTTCCTCTCCTCTTCTGTTTTTATTCTGTCTTGGAGCTCATCTTTTTCCTTTGCTATGTCCTTAATCCTTTCCTCTAAATCTGCCTTAGACCTCAGTGCCTGCTGCCTCTCCTCTCTCAGTCTTTCTGACATTGTTGCCAAATTGCTTTGCTCATTTCTTTTGCCCTCCTTCCTGTTGAGTTTTTCCTCAGCCTGTCGGAGCCTCTCGGCTGTGGTCTTTCTGTCCTCCACCAAAGCTACAGTCAGTGACCTGAGCTTGGCCAGGTCCTGTTTAATCACCGCTTCACTCTTTTCCAGTTGGCCTTCAACGGCCTCTAGCTCTCTCACCCTAACTTTCAGAGTGTGGAGCTCACCAGACAGCATCCTGCTAACCTCTCTCTCTTGTTCCAAGCTGCCCTTCAGACTACTGCAATCCTGTTTGCTCTTACCTAAAGCCTCCTCTATCCTGTCTAATTCACTGATTCTGCCATTGAGCTTATCCACCTCAACTTTCAAACTACGGCAATGGCTGGACTCCCTCGCTAGTCTGCGGTCCAGGTCTCGACACTGGTTCCACATGCGTATCAGTTCCTCATCCTTTCCCTCCATTTCCACGACCCTTCTCCTCAGTACCTCAACCTCTGACAGCAGGCTTGGGGCTGTCATGGTGTTCTGCCTTTTGTTGAAGATGGAAACTTGGTTATGGTGCTCCACCTCCAGGTGCAGGGATTTGAGCTCCACCTTCTTGGCACTGGGGTAAGTAGCACTGACCTCCTGCTTGATGTGGTCAGTGATGGCGGTCAGTTCTTTGACATGACGCCTCTGTTCCTCCAGCAGCTTGCTCAGACACTGTTGCTCCTTCACAACTAGCTGTGCAAATGCCTTCAGCTCGGTCAGTTCGTTCTTAAAAGTTGATACTTCTCTTTCACTTTTCTTCCCCTTTAGCTCCTGGTATTCTCTCTCTTTTACAATCAGGAGCTTGAGTCTGTAGAGAAAAACAAATGATGCTGATGTCAAACAGAATGTTTTGGACTGTTTTTATTGTGTAATTGACTCTTATTTCAGCCTCCAAGACTGTAGTGTTTATACTTAATCTCTTGGCCACAACGTTTAAACACAAATAATTTCCTAAGTTGTGTATTTCCCACATAAACATTTATTTTAATTTTCAGAAGAATTTGAATCACAATTTCCTCCCTACTCAAACTTCTACAGAAGCTAGTAATACTTTTTTCCCCCCTTTTTGTACATCTATCTGTATGTGTACATGTCTCATTTGTGTGTGTGCCTACCTGTACCCTAAGACATTTAGATATGTCCATGTTGTTTTGCACTTATCTCCAGGCAGCATGCGTTCTGTAGGATGTTTCGACTATTATGGCAGATGGTCCCTTGGCAGGGAGTGTTTGTTAATTAAGAAGTTTCTCTACCATTGAGTACCCTCAACGCTGTACCCAATCACCCTCCTTCTGTGCACCTCGAACGCTACCCCATTTCCAGCTAGGAGAGGCAGGAATTCCCCCCAGTTCCTTCTGTAATTACAGACTGGCTACATTTACCAAATGCTGTCAGTCCTCACATTCCCCCAGATGCATACCAACAATGTATAAATGCATTTAATAAACACTGTACATTTTTTTTGTCATGTGTTACTGCACACTTCAAAATGATCTCTCTTCAGTCGATTTTCACTACTTAAAATCAATCCCCTCATGTAAGTGTGTGGACTGTTTGCTACAAGTGTTGCATACTGGAGGTACCATGTTTGTCATTTCACAATATATAGATATATGTGTCAGTATATGTTAAAAATGTTCCCATGACCTTTTTTTCCCTCACACATTTGAAAAGTTGTAGAGAGTTGTTAGGTGTTTTTTTTTTCTTTTGTTTGCTTCTTTTTTAGAGAACAGGATCTAGAAATGTAACATTTAGAGCATAGTACTATTAAGAAACATATAACCTACAGCTATAATGTGTGTGTTTAATTTAACAAAGATCTAATGTTCAAAATGGAACTGATGGCTGGTCTGGAAACTGGTGGTATATTGCTCTAATACATAGATTAATAGGCTGCACTGCCAAACCTCGAGGTTGGTTTTTATATGGTCTCACTTTTAGTTGTGAGTATTGTCTTGTCAGTAATGTTTCTTTAAAAAGCAAAGAACTGCAAAGAGTTATAACTTATAAATTAAATGCCTATGGTTTCAGTGTAAAAGTTTCAGAGTGAGTGAGACTTAATTTACTGTCTTTAAATGTACAACTTAGATACCTTTTGAAGTGCACTTTTGTTATTTGATATCAGCTTGGCATTGTAAGACAAATCTAATCAAATCTATGCAGGACTGGCCAACACTTACTTGCCCGTAACACATCTTGTTCAAAAGAAAGTTTGTGTGACATGCATTTCAAAATGCACATTATAGCTTTCCACTGTTCACAAGTCGTTTGACTGTTCCTACCTGTGCTGCGCTGTTGGCCTCTGTCCTTTTAAAATCCTCAGAGAATAAATAGCCTCTACTCTTTCACCTCTCCCTTTCCCGGAGATCCCAGTGATGTGGACATTCCATCCGGAAAACCAAACATTATGAGAAGTGCTCTGCACACTGAGTCTCACTCGCAGTCAGTGGCGCCCATTACATCATCAGCAAATCCTTATATGGGACTGTACAGGCTTTACTGCGTGTGTGCGTGTGCGTGCATGTGGGTGTGTGTGTGTTTACTGGAGTCCAGCCCATTCCAGATGAGGTCATTGTGTAGCCATGCCAAAGAGGCTAATGGGAAGGACAGAATGTGTTTGTGTGTGTGTGAAGAAAACTAAAGCTTCAATCATAGTTCAAACTAGAAAGGCTAACACTCTCAGTTTGCAGGATTAGCCTGACCAAACATGTTAACCATGCAACATAAGTGCTAGGCCTAGCTTGGCATGTCATAAAAACTCAAGCTCATCTAGAAGCATGCATACTGTATTATATGACTGTGTGTGAGTGAGTGTGCGCTGTTCCCATATGTTTTAAGAAAAGAGACATGTTTTGTGAGTTGTAGCTACTTTGCCCGGGGCCTGATAACCTGACTGTGAGATGACATCATCAGTTCATCGGCCCTCAATTACATCCATATGTCTCTCCCTCTCTCCTCCCCACACTATTTCTCTATCTCTATCTACTATTTTTCTCTATCTCTTTGTCTTTCTCTCTGTCATTTTGTTCCTCACCCTACCTTCTTGCTTTTAGGTACGAATTGCACATTTTTTTGTGACTGCAAAAAACCTTTCTCTTGCCATCATCAATATCTTCTGCATCCCTGTGTTCTCCTATGGTGTTACTAAAGTCAAATCTATATGCTCAGTGGAGCAGGCAGGGATGACAAATTATACTCTCATTATTCTCACTGCTAGTCTCATCTGTCATAACAAGAATGACAAAAATCCTAATGGAAAAATAAATGATATTTTAGCTTGCTAGATGATAGTGTTACCAGTGCTGCAGGAGAGAACAAACATATAGGTATGTGTGTGATGCATGTTCCCCTCCGAGAGCACTTACCTAGCACTATGGTTCCTAGTTCCAGCTTTCACTGGGGAAATATCACTTTTTAGACATTTGTGTTCTCATGCATTTTCACATCGAATATTTGTGCCACAGAAAAGACAGACACGTTAAGTTCCTTATGCTGAAAGAAGGGCTTGCGTAATTTAACCATTCAGATACATGTCAAAGATCAGGAACAAATATTCAATAGTTTATAAATGTGCAAACAATGTCTCCATGGTTATTGAAAGTTTCTGTCAGCTCCAGATTCAGCTGCTATGTGTTCTACACAACACATTTTATAGGACGAGAATAGTTTATAGTATTTTAAACTTAGATACTCTACAATTGTGTTGTAGTTTAACATGTGAATTCCAGAGACTATGCAGCCTTGATATATAGTTACTTACTTACTCCAGTTACGTAAGTCAATGATGTAAGGCCTGTATTCTGCACCATGTTGTCATTCTCTTTAATACCTTAATTGATTGATTACAACAGTGGCTGCCTCTTTCAAAGTCAGAGATCACTGTGGTTGCTAACATTTCATCTTGACTTGTTTTTTGTTTGTAATGGAGATTACTTGAATGCACTTAGCTGATATTTATGGTAAGGCTGTCAGTGTTTTGTCAAAACTGTTTAGAGAGGTGTAGATTCAACTTGTGCTGGCTGTAGTTTGTGGTGCCATTGATTGTCATTGATATAAACGTAGGATTTATGCAGGGCTGGTGTATTAGGCAGTATTAGTTTTAGCTAGATGTACCCAGTTAATTGGCAACAAAGTGTATACTCTGCAGCGTGCAACCATCTGGAGATGTTACTCTCCTCTACTAAGTAAAGAAGTCAGACTTCATCTGGTCACTCAGTAGTCTGTAGCGGTCAGTATAAAAGGGTCCAGTTCATCTCAGCCTCATAAATAACGCTACACAAATATATAACAATATAAAAATGTAATTAAAACATGAGATAAAAGTGTCCACCTCAGGCACACAGCTAAATGTTGCTGAGGTGTTGTATATTGCTGGCTACTCGGGGACCCGATTTTCTTTTCTTATTTTTCTTTGCCTTTTTTCCTTTTTTGGAATTTCAGTGTTAAATGGAACATCAAAGACAGAAAGTTAGCTCCGACCAAGGTTTAAAAATTTGTTCTGCATGATCACACCTCAGTTACATCGCTTGGTATAACACAGCTTTTAGTCAACACTGGGAATGTATCAAGCTGATTCAGATTTTTGCATTTTCTGATGGATCATTATTGGCTATATAAAACCCATTTGGTTAGCGTATGCAAGCTGTCAAAAACTTCCCATTGTGCTCAGTTAGAATACTAGAAACACACAACGCCTTGAGTGAGTAGATAGCGGACCTCACAAACGATGTTGAAACAAATAATGAAATTAACAAAGGAAATGAGCAAGGGCCAAGCAGAGTTGCATTGCTTGTGTTTTGCTTTTATTTCAGCTACATTCTGCAAGTGAACCACGTTTCTACAATTCTGCTGTTGGTTGTAAAATACTCTTTAGCTTTAATAGGCTATTTTGTTCGTACTGGATGGAACAGGCTATTTAAATCCTGTCCAAAGCCTGTCACAGCAGATCAGCAGTGACACTACAAACTATTATAGGAAAGAATCCAAGAAAATCCGTGATACAGGTTATAAAAATAAATAAAAGTTAACGACTTTTTCCTAAAGGTTCCTAGTCAACGCCCCCACTAGCTTTGTTATAGATGGAGAGAAACATTAGGAAATAGATCTTGCCACTCTTCACCCTAAGCAGTTGCAAATTGATTATCAGCTGTGGGCCCCAGTAGTTAGCTGCAGATCAGACGAGGGTATACATTTTAATAAATCAACCTGCTTGATTATTCTGACTTGACTTGAAAGACCCTTTTTTAAGGTCTCAGTAAGATGAGATATTTCTCTTGTTGTGGAATGTGAGAGAGAAATCCTCCTCATTCCTTCCAATTCCTATCCACAGTCCAACTCCCAAACTAGAGTTCATGAGGTCCTGTTTTCCCCTAGAGGAGGGGTTGGCATCTGCATCGCTTGTCCTCAATTACAAGCATTATCCGATCCCTCAAAGGCATTTCCAAGAAAACCCTCAAACTTTGCCGATATGTAATATGCCGCTTATATGAGAGAAGCACTCTCTCTTCTGTTGTTATAGCTCCTATTTTCATCCAGGGGTGTAATTTAGAGATATTGAGTTTTTTAGCTGCTGGCTTTGACAAATCCTCTAGTTGTACTAAGCACTGCTGTTTAGGGTCACAGAAAAGGCATTTGAAGATGCAAAAAGAAAGCTGCTCAGGCAGTCTGTCCTGGCTTTCTTCTCTCCATTTATCAGTAAGTTTAATGAACTGAAGGAATTACTAAACTGACCTCATATGCTTGGGTTAGCTATTAAATGGGCCCAACAGCTTGCGATCAGAACCGCGGTTCTGCTCTGAAGTAATGCACTGCCAGACTCCTATGGTAATTTATGCACATCTTCTTCTGACACATTATTGGCTGAGCCGACAGATGGTGGATGTGTTTGAGTGTGAGGGATGGACAGAACAGCTGTGGGTTTCCGCTTTGGCACAGCCAAGTTTACTTTGTCCTTTTTCTTTTAGCAAAGTCTACAAAATGTTTCCTCCACCATGTTTAATGAAGCCAGAAGGCAGAGAGCTTTTATTCATTTTTTTTAATTGGCTGCTTGTTGGCCATGCTAGTTGGTGGCTGTTGGTCAGTCGGTCCACTACCTTTGTCCAGACTGAAATATCTATTTGATGGATTGGTATTAACTTTTGTACAGACATTCATGGTCCCCAGAAGAGAAATCCTACTGACTTTCATGATCCCCTGACTTTTCCTCTAGCACCACCAGCAGGTTTACGTTTTAGTGAAATGTCTCAACCACTAGTGGATGGATTGTCATGAAATTTGATACAGACTTCACCTCAGGATGAATTGTAATAACTTTGGTGATCCCCTGACCTTTCCTCTAGCACCGTCATCGGGTCAAATTTTTAATTTGTCCAATACTTTGGTTTATAACTAAATACTTGCAGTACTAATGCCAATTCCATCAGCTTCAGGTATACTTTGTGTTTAGTGCTAATTAGCAAATTAGCATGCTAACACACACTAAACTAAAATGATAAACATTATAGCCTACCTACTTTGGATCAGCATGCTAGCATTGTCACTGTGCGTATATTAGCGTGCTGACTTTAGCATTTAGCCCAAAGAGCCTCATAGAGCTGCTAGCATGGCTGTAGACTCTTAGTCCTTTTAAATAATGTTTTCTAGATCGTCTGCATTCCTCTCCTACATCCGTAGCACTTTTTGATGACGTACTGATGAGAAGAAAAAAAATGTTTCTAAGCAGCTTCTTGATGCTGTGGAAAACAATAATACCTTTGAAACACACAGTACTGAGACAGCCCTTCTCAAAGTCACTAATGACCTTTTAATGATTGCAGACACAGGCATCTGTTCAATTCTTGTGCTGCTGGACTTAAGTGCTGCCTTTGACACAATTGATCATGGCATTCTTTTAGATAGACTGAGACACTGTGTGGGCATATCTGGCACTGCACTAGGCTGGTTCTCATCTTATTTGTCCAATAGGAAATTCTGTCAGCATTAATAACTTCATTACTTCCTTTTCCCAAATCAACTATGGTGTGCCTCAAGGTTCATATCTGGGACCAATACTGTTCTCCTTATATATTCTCCCCTTGGGTGATGTCATCCACAGACATGGCATTTCTTTTCATTGTTATGTTATTGACACACTGTTGTACCTTCCCATCAAGCCCACTGACCTTCTCTGTAGGATTGCCTGTCTGACATAAAAAATTGGATGTTGATACATTTTCTTCAGCTGAACTCACATAAAACTGAAATCCTTCTTACTAGGCCCCAACATATCACTGAACAAATACTGTCATCTACTGGCTACCTGTCACAACATATCAATCCTGTTGCAAGAAATCTTGGTGTCCTGTTTGATAGAAATGTATGTTTTGAGCAACATATCACTAAGCTTGTCCACTCATGTTTTTATCACCTCAGAAACATTGCAAAAATCCGATCTATTTAAAATCTTAGTGATGCAGAAACTGTTGTACATGCTTTTATCTCCTCACACCTTGATTATTGTAACAGCCTGTTTACTTGTCTTAATCAAAAAACTTTGAAACGACTGCAGACTGTACAGAACTCAGCTGCTAGGCTTTTAACCAGGACCAAGAGGTACGACCACATCACACCTGTTTTAGCCTCTTTACATTGGCTCTCCGTTTGTTTTAGGATTGATTTTAAGATCTTATTGATTACTTTTAAGGTTCTTCATGACCTGGCTCCAGATTATATTTTAGACCTTTTAATCCCTTATGAACCTTTACGTAGTTTGAGATCTTCGGGCAGGGGTCTTCTCTCTGTTCAGAGTCCAGGATGAAAACTAAGGGGGACACAGCTTTTGCTATCAGGGCCCCGAGGCTCTGGGACAACTTGCCCGAAGAAATTAGGTTGTCTGAGTCAGTGTCTTCTTTTAAGTGTTTTCTCAAGATGCATTTTTATCGGAAAGCATATCCTGATTTTACCTGAGCTGTCTGTTTATTTTATTGGGGTTTTTTTTTATGTATTTGATCATTCACTGTGGTATATTATTTCTCTCTCTGCGAAGCACTTTGTACTTTGTTTTGATAAGTGCTCTATAAATAAAGTTTAATTATTTTTAAGGCCACATCAGTTGGAGAGTGAAAACATGGTGGAGTTTTAAAGCAGTTTGCAGGTATAGGGTAGAGCCTGTGAAAAGTTTGTGATTCAGAACTCAAGTGAACAGATGAGAGCATGGATGTCGTTTGTGTGTTGAACATGTGTGTGTGGTTAATGCTGAGATGCTGTCAGCCCAGTGACAGACCATAGGCAACACACACACAGACTTTGAGCATGTTCTGATAGCTGAGGTTGGAACAACCAGATTGGTGCATTGTGATGTGCAGATGTAATCATCCTTTGACACGCAATGTGGATCATACTATGGCATAAAGTGATTATATACTGTTACTGGAATTGGCCGTGAAGTTCACAGCTAAAACAGGTCAGCTGCTCTGCACATGGCACCACGTCGAGCTACTTTTTCAGGGAAATGAAAAAGAGAGAGGGGTGCTGATTTTAAGCCAGACTGAGTGGCTCTCTTGGCTCAGAGCATACACTTTGAAAAGAAACGGGGAGGGAGATTGAAAGATAGTTGAAGAGGATTTGGAGTAGGAGTGGAAATTCTTTCAGTTAAATATTTAGGCTACTGCAGAGCAAGATGTAAGAAGGACAGGATGGAAAGGGAGATGAAAGGGACAGGCGTATCACCATGTGCCTTCTGTTGTTTACCCTGTGGATAAATGCAAGCATTGACTCAGCTCAAACCTATTTCTGCCAAGCTCAAAGAAGCTGAAGTGCAGTTGGGAACACAAAGAAAGGAAATATAAACTCCTTTTCAAGTGTGTCTTAGAACAAATGTAAATATATACAGGCAAAAGAGCATTGCTGTGTGGATTGTGTATGTGCAATGTGGAGTAGGTTTTAAGGGATAAGCGAGAGCTGCAGCTAACAATTATTTTATTATCGATTAATCTGACGACTATTTTCCCAATTAATCGTTTGGTCTATAAAATGTCAGAAAATGGTGAAAAATGGCCATCAAAAAAAAAAACCCAAGGTGACATCCTCTGATTGATTGTTTTCCCTGACCAACAGTCCGAAAACCAAAGATATTTAATTTACTACCACATAAGACAAAGAAAAGCAGCAAATCTTCCACATTGAGAAGCCAGGACTAGGTAATCTTTGGCATTTTTGCTTGAAAAATTAATTGATTTTCAAAATAGTTGCAGATTAATATTCTGACAATCAACTATTCGATCAATTGGCTAATCCTTTCAGCTCTAGATAAGACACCACCAAAGGTAAAATAAGAAAAGGGTCAAAGTTGAGTGGACATTAAGTTACTTTGGTCTGAGACAAACAAAAACCTGTTTATCACAGACAGTCCAACCTAACATTGCAATGACTGTCACAATTTCATCATGCTGTCAGCCCATACTTAAGTTTATCTGATAAGTACAAGTGTGATGTTTTAGACGCATGTTCTTAAAGGGAATTCATAAAGAATGGCATGCAGGGAGATGAAAATCCTCTACGTTCAAGCAGTCAGGAATGTATGAGCCACACAGGGTTCACACTGCACCACAGACATGCTGTCTACTCATGTATTAATCATCATTAGGCCAAGATGAACCACAAAGCCTTTATGTGTGCATGTTTAGGGTTTCTACATTGTATTTGAATAGACAGAATTCTAGTAAACTTAATCACTCTACTGGCATGACTATTTTTGCTCTTTAATTGCATGTGTGCCTGTGGTGGACCAGTAAAGCGTTTTCACTTTGGCACACAGATGCAGACAACTAGTCTCCTCCCAAGGCTGCAAGCCCAGTGCGGGTCCAGTCTCTACACAGCTAGATTACAGAGTGGACTCTGATGGTACATGAGCCGAGACAACCAGGGACTTCAACACAACAGCCCCGTTTTGGGCCTCAAATTGCATAGGAGAACCAGTGACTACCTTCATGTTAGACCCAGCTATACCCATAGGCCACATCTGAATGTGCTCTCTATTTGGGAAGGGAATCTTTCTACCCACCAGCAAAACCTCAGCCCATTTACTTAGTTTAGAAGAAGGCTTCATCCTGTGCTGTGTGGTATTGTTGAATTGGGCAGGAGGGTGCCAATTTAGACTGTACATGTAATTGCATGTGAGTGCATGTTTATGTGTTTACAAGGGAGAGTGAACAGAGCCAGGCTGGCCACAAGGTCTAACCAAGTCCAGGATGTAATGGACTGTGTCTGAGTGGAGTAACTCTAAGTACAGTCTTGAGGTCACATACACTACAGTGGTAGAAATGCAGCAGCCAACAGCGCCTTTGCTCTCTCACTCAGCCATGAAGAGCATTACAGACCAACATAGACTAAAACAATCTAAGCCTGCACAAGTGTATATCACAGAGCTCAGATCTTGCTTGTTCCAGTGTGCTGAAATACTTACTTTCTTAGCCTCTTTAAATTCTCATCTCTTTCACATCAGGAGGAATTCTGAAAGGCATGGATATTTCTTCAACGCAGGCTACCAATTTAGTGGGATCTGTAAAATATCAGTGTTGTCTTTGCTTAGGCATTCATCTGAACCTCTAGGGTTTGGTGTACTAACCTCTCTCTGTCCTGCTCCAGTAGAGTGGTAAGGAAGTTGCTCTTATGGATAAAAGCCCTGTGGCTCCTCTCTTGCTCCTCTAGCCTGTGTAGGGCGCTGCTGTGAGAGCGGGACACCTCCACGAGCTGCTGCAGCATCCGTTCAAATGAGCGCTTCTGGGCCTCCACCAAATGGTTGAGCTGAGGGAAAAAGGGAAAATAACACAGGGGCTGTGAAGAGGAAGATGTCAGTGTGCCTTGACTTGTGGAAGGGTTGCCTAGTGTGAGGAAGAAGTGCCTAAGATTTGGCAAGTGAAGCTACTGTAAAAGCGTAATGCCAGGCTTACACATCTGTGTAGTGTAGTTTGCTGCTGGACATACATTTTAAAGGATCATTTCACCCAAATTACAATAAGATGCATTTCCCACTTAGCCCTAGCGGCATGCAGCCATCAAGATGGTTTGGGTTTCTTTTTGATGAGCTTTTGAAGTTTAAGATAAAAAAATTTTGCTGCAGTGTAATGGGATTTTATTGAAACAATGTACTGGATAATCCAAAGACCTTGCTGCTAAAGGTTTTCATTCAAAACCTTTTCTCCTGAAGAAATAAAACTGTACAAATCAGGAAAAAAAACAATCCTTCAATTTACAGATTTATCATTGCAGAAGAATAGATCCAGCACATTTTTCACACCTGTAGTGCAAAATAACAAATTTGTGCAATGATGCAGCAGTAATAGATTCTCTTTTGTCAGACAGTAATGCATTCACCTTATTAAATTTGATTATCCGCTCCATATGGTGTCTAGTTTCTTACTATTGGCTGTTAGTACCTCAGCAATTGGTTTTTTGTACACATCCTGCAGGTGGTACTGCTGGGACCAGAGGGAGTCTCTCTGCAGGGCACGGAGGACCTTCTCCGGTCCGCTGAAACCATATTGGGCCCCCAGTAGAGCTGAATCTGTCTTCTCTGATTTCAACACAGCGATTACCTCATCTCTGGCCTAGTTTGACAAACATTGTAGTAGAACGTTGACTTTAACTTCAGTATTGTTAGTTTCACATGAGCTAGATTCAACTATGAATGAATGTGTAAGCGGGATGTGAACAAATCATCCTACCTGTAGTTCTCCCTCCAGAATACTGAGCAGAAACAACAAGTCATCACGAGACAGGTCTTCTCTTGTGTGTCTGCCCTCCCACCTCTCTCTTTTGTCTCTCATGTTGGCCCTCGGAATAGTGATTTTTGGGGGCTGGGTGGGGGGTAAGGGAGGCTCTGAGATGTGTTTCTTTAGATCACCTTGATTCCAAGAAACCATTTGGCTGCTTTTAACATGTGGGTGCATGGCTTTAAGTCCACCTAGGAGGAACTGGAGAATAAGAAATGATTGGAGGTGGCAGCTGAACATGGGGACAAAGAGAAATGTGTGCTTCCGATCAAAGAAGTTGAACAAGGTCACAAAATGTGTCTTTACAGTACAAGTGGTTATTGTGTGGCTTTAATAAGCGACCGGCTGATGCAGATTATATAAGCCTTTATGGGCTAATCCAAAGTCAGAAGGCCTCATGTCATAACAGTGTTACTGAAACGGATAGGCCTGCGCTTGGCATTACTTTGTGTGAGGTTTATGTCATCTCATAGTCTTACTCTTAGCACATTTACATCAATCACTGTCAGCTAGGCAGACAAAAGGACTAAAGGTTGCCAGAAAGTAGGCCTTGATTACTGACCACATGAGAGATGTGTGTGTGTGTGTGTGTGTGTGTGTGTGTGTGCGCGTGTGTGTGTGTTTGTTTACTGAAGCAAATCACATCAGCTGGACAGTGTTAGCTAGCCAGCTTTTCTGACTTGGTGTCCTCATCCCATATTAAGAGACAGAAAGCAAGCAGGTTCATATTAGTGCGAGATGATGTAATCTCTCAGCTCTTCAGCTCTGCTTCTATAGTCCAAGTTCTCACTGTGGCTGGGAACGCCTTTTACTCCCTAGTTGTTGGTCAAGTTTCTTTAGATAAGTAACTAAAGGCCCTTGTGTTTTTCCCATCTTGTGGAAATTGGGAAAAATAATTAGGTGAAATATTAAAAACACATCTAGAGGTCTGCATTTTCACTGCAGTTGTTTTAAGACTGTGATTAAGACCTCATCAGATATTTTACTGGTGGTGTTAGAAATTTTGTTACTGAACAGGAAAGCAGTGAGACTCCCCCTGGTCATTCTTTGTCTTACACAAGCATATATACAGACAGGCAGCATCTGCTTGTTGTCAGGCCTGAGAGCAACCTTGAGTCTCCCTTAACAAGATGAACACATGTACATAAGGGACAAACATTGTGCAAGATAAACACCAAACAGAAAGCAAGCCCTTTAGCTGGTTCAGACTGTAGCCAATAACATCCATCAAATATTGAATCCTCGTGAGGGTGTTGGCTTACTTAATCAATGGTGTTTGCATAGAAGTATTTTCTCTTGGCCTCTGTGTGGAACGAAAAGTGTGACAATTTCAACCTCCCTTCCTCTTGATACCCTCTCGGTATCAATCAGGAAGACGGATGAAGCTGTCTTAGCTGTCCCTGCGTTCATTTACTCTACTTGTTTTCAGCAACAGGAAGGGATGATGGAAGCTCTTAACACAATTACTGTGGAGTTTTCATTAGGTCACTTTTAAACTATCAAGACTGCTGTACTCAGGAAGCATATTCACAAAACACAACATCCCCACAACATACAGGACCACTCCCTAATACAGTTTACTATATGTACTCAAAATAATCATATTTATCTATTAATTTAGTATTCTTTGTCCGGAGGCCCAGATTCAAAGAAAGAAAATGGTTGAGGTTTTGGACTAAAGAGAGTCTTCATCAGTCATCTTAAATAGGTTTGGCCCAGGGTTGGTACAGATCAAGATGACGACATGCAGTGGAGCTAAAGTGAGTTGGTGATCTTTAGCACATATTTTCTGTGGTGGCCTGGGGCTTGTTATCCTTGGACATGACTTTATTAAGGTGTTAAGGTGAGCAGTCAAGCCAAGACACGTGCTTCTGTGACCTCTGCCTTCAATTGACTAATTGTGATGAGGTCTGCACACCACACAATTTTCTCTCTCTCACACACAGATGACATTAGTCAAGACTGTGTTCTTTTTTCAGTGTGGTCACAGCGTCTAGACAAGCACATGCATACTGATGTCTAAGCATGCTCCCACACGATGCCAGGCATGTGAAAATACCTCTAAACTTAAGTTCTGGCTCAGAGCCAGAGTCTGCCTTAATAATGGTTTCCAGGGTTGCCCCACTGAGGACTGTCCACTGGCAGGCAGGTTGGCAGTCGCACATGTGGCTGGCTGCCTCTGTTTATTTATCTGAACACCACCCAGGGCAGCATGCCTGCGTCCCTCCTGCCTGCCCCTGTCTACTTAAAAGGGCAACGGCTGCCCTTGGAATAAACCATTAACACTTCCAAAAAATAATCTCCCTTACTGGACTCCCTCCCAATCAAAAACTGGTCTACATATGCACACAGATGGTATCTTAACAGTAAAGTGAGGTGAAATATGGGCATGGTTTGGGACCATTGAATTGTCACACCAATTCCTTGATATTTTAAAACCAGTAAACCCAAGTTGAGGTTCATCACCTTTTGATGCAACTATCTGTAAAGCACTGAGTGGGCCTGTCTGTATGTTTTCAGATCGTCTGTAGCTCAGGGCTCTCAAACTACTGGCCCATGAGATAGTTTCATCACGTTTATAGTTTATTGCTAAATCCAGCCTTCAAATACATTTTTTATTTTTCCCCAGGCTTTTACTTTAGAGTAATCATTTAATTGTCCATCAGGGTTCCAAAATCTGAGCATAAAAATTGGCTTTTTGTTTCACATTTGCCTCTGATTTACCATGACACTAATATGTCTCTTTCTAAACCTAAAAGAAAGGCTGACTTAGAGACACAGTTTCAATAGAGGTGGACGACATTGACATTGATGTTGCTGCTTCCTACCTCATTTGTAAGGAGAAAGTTGATGTTTTCAAATAATCCATCTTAAAGTCACAGTGAAACTGAAGTTGGAGCATTTTTATCTTCTGTAATGTGACAGACTAATAGTTACAAGAGGGTTTTAAATAAAATTCTTTGTGATTGCATCGCTCAAAGTGGGCTTAGACCCTCAATTTGGATAAGGAAAAACTCTTCAATGAGATGAAAAATGGAAGAAACCTCAGGAAGAGCAACAGTGGAGGGATCCCTCTTCCAGGACGGAAAGACAGGCAATAGATGTGAGTACAGAATAGACCGCAAAACTACAGTATGGAAAATCAGGATGACAAAATTATAGATAGTAATCATATATGAAGAATATAGATTCAGGAGGATGTCAAGCAATTTTACTGTCTTAAAGCAGAATTACTCTACTAAATATGTCGAGCACTATGATAAGGGAGAGGAGAGGGAAAGACAAGCACAGTATTGTATTCCCCCTGTGTGTTCTCCCCCCCTACAAGCAAACAACATGGCCCGTGGCCCCCAGGTAATTTAAGTTTGAGACCCCTACTCTAGCTATTCATTCCCCATGAGCAGCTTATATCCACTTTACATCCACCTGTCATGGGAGGGTGGCTCAGTCTGTGCCTTGGATTCCTCTTTGGCCTCCAGGTTCCAGGGTCAAGTTGGCACAGCTCTCTGTAATATGCATTCTGTATGGCTGATGTGTGTTTTGGCACGAGTACAGTACTGCAGGCATGGTTGGTAAGAGTTATTAAGAGATATTATACAGTTAGCAAGCCAGCTAGAGAGAGCGGTAGAAGTTGAACAGCCTATAAATTTATTTTGTCACCAGAAATGCTGCTGTTTTACTTTCTGATTATGAGTGTGGTTAGGCTGCACGTATAGCTAAGTGCTTCATACACTGATGCTTTTAGCATAAAGACACAGAGCATTAGATGACAATCAACCACTGCAACTGTTATAATCACTCTCCCTTGACATTCTATGCTTAATGTGTTAGACTATTGAATTTCAATGGCCAGGGAATTTACCATAGTTTAGTTTAGTTTGACTCTGTATCTTTACTTGGTGGAAGTATCAGAATCGGTATTGGGAGAGAACTTGGACTGGTGCATTGTAGATTGTAGGCTCAAAAGATTGGTATGACATTTGATACCACATACCCAATCTTTGACTCTTATTTATTTATTTTTTACATCAAGAATTTTTGTCCTATTCATGCACATTAATTTATGTTACCAGAGAAGGATTAAGAAACTACAGAATGCTCTTGGAAATATTTCAGCTGTTTTGCAATTGTGCATGTCTTACATATAGCAAGGACGATTTATAAACATAGTTATTTTGTGCCTTAAACCTCATTCCCTTTCATTATTTGGGTTTGTTTTGTTTAATGTGCCTGACAGAAGGTGTTAAATATTTGAGTATGGCTCCCATTCCCCTTTTATTGCTATTGATGCTCAAGGCTTTCAAGACTACTGAGTGTTGGGTTTGGGGTTGATGAAAGAGTACAAACATTTTCTTATGATATATTTTCCTTTTGAAAGCTTCATCTATGATCTGAACCTTTTAGCTCCATTTGGAATAAAATATTTTCCTACTCACAAGATCTGTGAATGAAGAACACACTTCATCAGTTAACAGTACGCTGCCATATGCTGTCAATATTCAAGTGATCTTTGAAGGCTAGATTATGGTGGTGTTGGTTCATGAACTAAAATAAAATAGTGAGAGTGAGCCAAACTGTTTTAACAGTATGAGCTAATGCAGTACTGTGCTGTGATTTTTATATAGCTGACATATATTAAAAACTTGGCACTTTTCTGAATATTAAGTATAATATTCAAGTTTTATTTATAATAACTAGACCGCTGAAATTAGACTTACCATCTTACGTGCTGTTTTTTTCAGTTTTGTTTCCAAATCGATGTATTTGCTTATTTGTTCTGTATGACTTAATTCTTGCAGGTGGTCTTTCCTACATTATAATAACTAAGGTCTATAAATCAAATGGTTACCATAGTTGTGGAAAGCAATACAATGACCATATAGCGGTCAGTGATGTAATGAAATATGGTCTACATTGTTTTGTTATGAGTTAAGGTTTGTCCTCGAGAGGTTATTTTTGTTCAGCAAGACTTCCTTGACAGACGATTGCTCATAGAATAATGAAGGTGTGAAATTCTACCATTTACCCTTGATTTTGTGTGCACTGGTTTTGGACAGGCATGCACTTTTCACACTAACACATTTAACCCCTATCCTCACTCTGATTTCAGTTGCTAGATTCCACATGTATTGCATCTTGTGTTGTCTTGTGGTTGATAGAGAACGAAAGAAGAGAGCAGTGTAACAAATATCATCCATCCATCCAAACTAAATCCTATTGGGGGATTTAGAAAAGAGCAAGACAGGAATGGCTACAAAGATAAGGATTAGGTCTGTAAATAAAAAGCAAAGGGGGAGGGAGACAGTGCTGTAATGTTAATAGGAAGAGTGGTGTCAAAAGCCTAGTTTTATTTAAGCTAAAGTTTGGCACCCTAAATTGGTTTTGGCCAACAACAGTATCCACGTTACACAAGTTGCAATAATATGTCATGGCGGAGTGAGGAAGGAGTTTTCTCGTTTGTGAAAGCTTAAAAGCTTTGGATAAATTATATAACCTCATGTACCTGATTAGCATCTCTTGTGTGACATCATCAGGAGCTCCTATCACACTCTGCCAGCCAGGATTGGCTTGACTCATGATGAATAGAGCAGACTGGAAAATGAAGGCTGTCACTGAAACAAGTACATTTAGCTTAACTTTTTCTGTGATTTACCACTCATTGGAGACTAAATTCCTGAGAGGCAGACACCTGAGGTCCAATCATAGATCATATAATAAACCAAACCTTTGGTTTAACTGTAACAGAGAAGAGTACCAGCTGAGATATGACAATACTCACATATATCCAAATATATAAGATAGATATGCAGAAATTCAAGGTATCTCCTTACTGTATACTTTATAGTAATTTAAAACAATTGATGGGGGAATTCAAATGGGCACCAAGGTCTGCACTGTCCTTGAACATTAAAGTTGGTTTTACTTGAGCTGCCTGGCTTTTGTGAGTGCATTGTTTTAGAGCAAGAAAAGCATTTGATTTACTTATCCAGATTTCATGAGTTTATAAGGTGTGTGTGTGTATGTGTGTGTGTGATACACCACGCCTGTCACAGGAGTTTTACAGGATGTCCTGCTTTGTATATCCAAAATATTGTTGTAAGAATCTTAAATAGGTGATCAGTGTTGGCCTTACTGTGCATCTAATACTCCTCCTACAGGTGATACTCCATCCCTGCACTTCAGCTATGACAAAAAAGGTTAAATGTCCTAACACAGAGGGTAGCCAAATAACAGCTACCCCTATCCTTCATTTGGCAAACGTGTAAATCAGGCAAGACAGTGTGAATCCTCCATGGACTTTCAACTTCAGGTAGCCAGTGTAAAAGATTTACCATCAGAAGTCCCTGGATTAGCGTCACAACAACCAACAGGGCAACAAGTAATTGAATACAAAATCAAAATGTTAGGACAATGGTGTTTTGGAAACTAATGAATTTGTAACCTCTGCTAGAGAGTCATTCCACTATAGCCTGCTTGTTAATTTGGTTCATGCAGCCTGAAGTCCCAATTGATTTAATAATAACACATGCTCAAATTGTGGCTTTAGAGAGGAAGCTGCAGGCCTCCAAAACCAATAACTGCTACATGCACTCACCCAACCACACCACTCCCAAGATCCGGCAATAGTACGTGTCTTGAGATGAGTTATTGATTGTTTAAACAAGCACTGAATTGATTTCATGGAAAGTATCATATTGTTTTTTATAGAAGCACACAACAATACCACAAAATATCTTTTGGGGGTGGAAATGCCGATGTATAATGGCATGCGTTCGGCTTGCAGGAGGATAAAAGGTATAATTTGGTTGTCTTATCCCTCTGTACAGGCCAAAGAGATATCTTTAATCAGACTAATAGAATAAAATGTGGTGGTAATTAAGAGCTTTTCTGAGGTCATGGCCGGCACAGTTTTAAGCTGTTGTGCTAGTTTACACTAGTGAGAACATCACCCTTAAAAACTAATAACTAAATCTGAGTGCTTTTTGTCTGGAACTAAAACAATCAACTGTTTCCTGGAACCAGTCGATTTGATCTTCTTTACATCCAGTCAGCGCCATTGACCATCCATTAAAACTAGTCACCTCTATTGATCACCCATTAAAGATGACCAGGCAGCCCCATTTCCCTTTATCTGAGCCCTCTCCACAGCCACTGAGTTTCATTGATCTGTGGTTATCTGATCTGTAAGCTCATTGCCCTGTATGCATCTAAAAGCATATTCTTTTTCTCCTACTGACTCCACCATCTGGAGGGACTGTGGCATGGAGGATATTGGGGGTAAGGCTTAGGGGACACTCAAGATATTGACCTTTTCATAGGGCAATGTCTGCTCTCCTCAGGCAACACTTAAGACTTATTGAAACAAGGTTCTCTGTGCATGCTTCTCAGTTTGAAGACAGCAAACGTCCAAGGGAAAAAGGGACTGGAGCACACTGATTGATTATCAGCCTTTAAGTGCAAACTATGCATGTTTAGACTCTACTGTCTTCATCAGAGTCAAAATCGACAAAGACGTAAGTGCAGTCGTCGGCTCCACTCCCCTTTGTCCCTTGGTTTCCTCTATACTGTTTTATTTGTCTATATGTGTGAGTTAACCTCTGTCATCTTTGTCACAACCTCCATTCATTCTTAATTGTTTTATTCTTGGCAAATATATTCATCTTCATCTGTTGGTTCTTTTCTTTACTTCCTGGGTGAAAGAATTGTCCCTGATAGTCATTTATATTGCAATTTAAATGGAGTCTATTGATTTTTATATTGCCTAAAGTATTGCATTATGCATCAGTCTGTGAATGCAAAATTATGCAGGAAGTTTTGTACTAAAGAGAGGTTTTCTTGCCGTCTCACTTAACTACTACAATACCTGCTCAGTCCAATGCTATCATGCAATATAAAGAGGGGTGACTAATTAAACAAAAAACTTGAATAAATGAGTGTAGAAACATAATAAATACAGATGCTTCTGTAGGTGCAATCAACAAGAGACCTGTCACCAGATCTTAACCCAGTAAACTCCAATGGGAGAATTTGGACCAAACAATGCTCTCAAATTATTAAATGAATGAATATCTTTGGAAAACGGTATTCATCCTTTCAATAGAGTTCAAAAACTTGTAGAATCTATACCAAGGAGCACTGAAGCTGGCGGCTCAACACCGTACTAAGACATTTTTATAATAATTATTATAGGCCTTATTATTATGTTAACATAATTTGCCACCCGTCTTATGTCAGGTATGGTGGGCTGTTTTACCCTAATTAATGTTCAGGTCGTCGCATCATCCTCAGCTCAGTAAGCTTGTCATTAGAGGTGCACTTTGTGTGTGTTCAGTCCCTAATATGTCCCTCTCACCGTGCATTTTTTTTGCAGCTTTAATAAGTCAGGTGCTAATTACAGTTGAGATTGCATGTGCAGATTGGATGACTTTATATAAATCTGGCTCCCGTAAATTTAGAGCTCCCCTGATAAATGTTTGTGCTTCGACAGCATTTACAAAGGTGGAGAAAACCACAGCTAATTTTCAGTCTATTACCACCAATTTCTGAATGACCTCGTTGTATCTGTAGTGTTCTCTTATCTTGCATCTAGTACTGGAAACTGTTTATTAGATACTTATACTTCGACCTGGATTGTCAGATATGGTAAAGTACAGATGGCACACTTTGTGATGCAAGTGGACTGGGAAAAGGTGAGCCAGATATATTTGTGTGGTCGGTTGCATTGTTTGCTCACGATGGGACCATTTACTGTTAATGACAGGAGTGTCACTGAGCAATCTTTATGTACTGTACCAATAACCTTTGTACTACCTTCTCTGTGCTTAGTGATACTACCTGGCCTAGCATATCAGTCTGTTTAAATTGCTGGTTCACCCAAATCACCAAAAAAGAACATATTTCGACTTACCTTTACTATTTAGCCATGCAAACATTTTTTATTTAATTTGACCAGGCCTGTTTTAGAGAGGTGTTGATTAGACTTTATGGTTATTTTGGAGGCTGTAGTTTATGGTGCTATTAAATTATGTTGCATTGTACTTGGAGTTGTTTCTAATATTATGTCCAACCCATTTATGTCAATGAGCGTAGACTAAATAACAGAAACACCTCTCAGTATAACTAAACTGATCATTATAACCTTCATGAAGGTAGGATTTATTTCATGGCTGTTGCATTAGACTACATTAGTTTTACCTAGCTATACATAATAAACTGGCAACTGAGTGTATTGTTCTTTGTAATTTGGTGATCTAACCCTTTAATAGGCCTTTAATTATAGAGTAATATAATTATAGAGTCCTCTCCACAGTCATTTCAGAAGGAAATGTTATTGTAGTACTGTCGCACGGGGGAAACCACTAGCCCTCCTGACACCTTAAATGCTTTGTGATCTTACATTGTTGACACATATCCGTACAAAAATATGATTATGTCTGTTGTGAGTAGAAACACCATATAGTTGATGAATTATCCAGATAGCCCATTTTCTACATAACACCAAATCAAATACATGTTGAATCAGTAACTCATCACCTACAGTGTGTTGCTGAATGGCTCCTTTACCAGTGTGTTAGGTTTGTCTTGTGTCATTGGTGAGATCTTAAACTCAGTGTGGCTGCCCCTTTAGCAGCTTCTACACATCTGAGGGTTTTGTTAACTTCTGAACCCACAGGCTTATTGTAGTATTGAGTATTTCACAGCTCACAGAGTACAAAACAGCAATGTCAGGTGATTGCATTTTGTGCTGTCAACTCAAGCACATAAATTGTGGCTGTAGATAACATTAGAAAGATGAACTAATTGCACGATTTGTTCTAAATATTTTACCTTGCTGCTTTTAACTAAATGAAGCCAACCGATGCTGCTACATGCTGTAAAATATTTGCTAATTGGTTACAATCTATTTATCCCTCTCACACACACATCCTTGACGATCTTTATATCTTTAGGACAGACAGATCAATACTATGCTATTATAAAGCACCCTTCCTTTTTGTTAAACACAAGTAATCCAAAGCCAGATCCTACTGGTAATTACCAGCACCAGTAGGGGAAAAAAACACTTACCTGCTGCCGGACAGGTGGACCTGGACCGCTCACTGGTCATATATCGGTCTGAACTTTGCTTTAATTATGATCCATTTATCTCCAATATGCTTGCATGAAGTCCTTCTCACCTCTGTGATTCGTCTTCCTTCTTCCCCTCAGTTCCCTGATCTTTGGCACCTTTGTATCCTCACTTTCCTCCCAACAGTCCAGCACGAGAGTGAGAAAAGGGATGAGTACTAGCAGAGAGAGAGAGTGGGGCATGGTTGCTTTGGCCCATCAATAGTGGGGGTGGTCTTTCAGCAGAAGGAGTGTATGCCTGGACAGATGACTGTAACAAATAAGAATGAAGGTCTTGGAGTGAGGGATGAAGTGGAAAAGGGGTGCATTTATGGAATGATGGAATGAGAGAGCAAGAGTGGACTAAGATCCCTCATCCATCCTTCGTCTTGTCTTTTCTTTTATATGGTCCTTGACTATAATGGCCCTAAGGAAGAATTGTAGAGGGAAAAAACAACAACGGGAGACAGGTGTCATAATAAAGATTGGATGAATCGATTGTAAGATGGGAAATTAGAAGACAAGGCAGAAAATCTGACGTCAGGTGTTTTTATAGTCAATGGGTGGTGTGCCCTTTTGGGAATACACTTGGCCTGAAGCAGCAACCCACTGTGGCAGGTCAGAGACATGTTCAGGTGTTGTTTTTAACTGTTGCTTCAGCATAATACACGCTAAGAAATTATGCTTTATGCACACAGTGTTGGCAGAATGGGAAGAACAGGAAAACATCCTATTATTTTAGGACTTAGGAGTGTTCACGCATGGTTACTCCCTCTCCTAGCCTTGTATTACATAATTAAACAGCCTGAATTAGCTGCTTTTGCAATGTTATGTATTTGGAGCAGTTTGTCAAACCAGATACAAAAACTGTGTATAGCTCCTTTTTTTAAAATGAACTGAATCATTATAATAATAACTGTATTAGTGTTAATGTTGGATTTTAACTGCCAGCAATGGTGGCTTTGCAGACATTTTGCCAATGGTTTGTTGACACTTTTGTAGTTCTTTTCACCAAGTGGGAAATAGTCATGTCACAAAACACATATAGCAGAGCAACGTGGTAATATAAGATGTAGAAATATGAATTCCCCCGTAGCTGCCTGTTTCTTAGAAAATAATCGTCCTGTTTCGTCTTTACGCTACACAGACAGTGAAAAGGTTTTTCTCCCAAGACGAGGTGGTAATTTAGGTAATCTGCTACTTAACAAGGAGTGATACTGGATCTACTGGTTAAAAACACCTTATGATCTCAATACCGAATTCAATCTCAAATGCTTAACTTAATATACGTACTAATTTATCAATTTTGTTCTTTTAGACTGATCCTCACAGCAATGGTTAATCAGAACTCTCACTCTATTATAAGTTAACATTACATATGTACTTAGGCCTTCTGTGTTTTGTAAATATGTGTATAGATAGTCTTATAGACTTGTCTTTTTTGATGAAATGATCTTTTAATGTTTTATTACTACATCTTATGTCTATATATTATTCAGTTGTTTATCTTGGGCCCCAACTATACATTTTTTGTAATGGCTTAAATTAATACACACCCATGTGTTCATTTCTTTGTAGCCCCTTACTTTTAGATTGTCCTCTTTAAACTGGGTTATTGAGACATCTCAACATTTTTGGGACGTTCTCCAAAAGGTGTAGTCTTTGTGGTCTGTTGGTGTCAAAAAAAATATGGATTAGAAATGTTGATCTATTGTCTTAACTTTTTCTAATGTTCAGTGACTGTGGTGAACTCAGCTGTATCCTTGTAACTTATTGATCATGTCAATGATTGTGGGTTACCATCCGGTCGGGGGTATACTGTGTGTGTGTGTGTGTGTGTGTGTGTGTGTGTGTGTACAGTTTACAAGGCTGTACCTGATCTTGTACTGAACTTGCCTTGAGAAATATCGGTAATAAAATCATTGGAGCTCTTCTCTTCAATAGTCACTGTCAGAAATTCCTGATATCTCCGACTCAAAATTTCAACTCTGAGGCTAACATAAACGGTTTTTCAGCTTCTGCTTGAAATGAAAATTCAACACTAACACACTTAAGGTAGAAAATTGTTGTTGCATTGCTCTCTATGGGTCAAGATGCTGAATCCTGTTGCACCTCTGGCCACACCCCCAGTCAGTGAGGTCACATCAGTTGTTTTCCATTAGTGGTTAATAATATAATACCTGTTTTGATGCTACTGATTGGGTTTTGGCAAGAAATTTCAAGCCATACAGCCACGCGTAAGCATATTTCGTTGAAATCTCATAGATGTTAAGTAGTCAGACATCACCACACTCAAACTTGGGCTCTTACCAATACTTTAAATTTGATCCTTGTCCACTTAATATCAAATGGAGGTTATTTTCGGCCTTTCTGTTCTTTGATATTGAAGGTCTACAGGGAGAACTACAAAGGAAAAGTACCGGTAATTTAAAAGTCCACTTTCAGGAAGGGCACTGCAATGAAACCCTCAGATTTATTGCGGAATTCCCTCTGGCATCTGTTTTTAAAGCTAAAGTATTTTGAACAAGCATGCATATATGCCAGAGGGTCTGAGCATGACCTCATAGCATGAGACGAGAGGTATGCACGAAAAAGTGGTAGCAACAGAGAGGCTAAATATAACCAGATGCTTGGATTGAGGTCTGCTGCTTTGTTTGTTATCTCAGGGAAAGTTTGTGTGTTTCTACTTTTCTGTAGTGGCTTAAATGAGCTGCCTGGAGAGCACTCACACCTGATGAGCAACCTAAACTGTCTTGAGACGTAATGTTCAAATGGCAAATCTCTGATTTGGGGGCCAGACTATGGTATAAGATTCTAACTCCATAAACTTGTATACATGGGGAGTATGTCTATTTCTAAGATGGCATGTTAGGCATATCTTTTAATAGCAAAACCTGATTTTGACTAACCTGAAATGTGTTCTCAGTTTTGCGTTGCCTCATCTTAATAGTTTTTTATCTTTCACAACTCCCAGTTGCAAGTTAACCCATAAATTCTGAATGTAATGAGGAAATTTCTCCCTAATTCTTTTTTTTTTTTTTTTTCAGATGCATCTGAAGCGGAGGAGGAGACACAGCAAGAGAAACAGCCAACAGAAAAAACAAAAACAAAGACAAAACCAGAGAAGAGGAAGGGGGTAACAGAGAAAACAGTGAAGGCCAAGAAAAAGAAAAATAATCAACAGGTATTATTATTAATTAATTAATTAATTTATTATTATTATTAATCAATAGCACAAAATCAGCCTGCAATGCTGCGTGTCATGATTAGTAAAATAGTAAAATCAACCAGTGTTAAACATACCAGTGTGATGTATTGGACTTGTGTGTGTTTTTAGAGCCGAAACAATTAATTGATTAGTTGATCAACAAAAAAAATTATTGGCAATCTTTTTGATAATCAGTTAATTGTTTGAGTCATTTTCAAGCAGAAATGTCAAACGTTCTCTGGTGCCAGCCTCTCCATTGTGAGGATTTGCTGGGGGGTTTTTCTGTTTTATATTATTTGTAAGTAGAGTATATTTAAACTTTGGACTGTTGGTTGGACAAAAGAAGCCATTTGTAGATGTCACCATGTGCTCCAGGATATTGGAATCATTAAAAAGACCAACTGATTAATCTCAAATCCTCATCAGATTAATTGATAGTAAAAATAATCATTAATTGCAGTGTGTTTATTGTAGATCTGTTGATGTGCTCATGATGTACTGTTGATGTACTTTGAATTTGGTATAATACAATACATATTATACAAACTTGGTAATAATTTAACAGATTTGAACTTCTTATTTATGATATAATTACCTTTATTGTGTTCATAATTTAAAATGCATTCAAAACACTGGTTAATATATATCATATATAATTACTTTACCTGAATTGTGTGTTCTGCATGTATTGTTTACACAGAAAGAGTGTGTTATTCCTCTGAAGAAAGAGACTGAGGATGAAAAGTCAACTAAACTCAAAAAAAAGAGGAAGGTGAGTGTGGTGACACCTGCTGTTGCAAAAAGAGACAGTAGTCACAGGGCTTTGTCTGTGAATATTATTGAACATGACTATATTTTTTTTACCAGAAGAAGAAGAAGACCATTACAGATGTCTTATCCTCTTCAGAGCCAAAACCAGGCTGTCCAGCAGACCTGCAGAACCTGGTTACGCAGTACTTCTCAGACAAGCTCTCTGTGATTGAGCAGGAGGAGATCAAATTGCTTGGTGAGTCAGGGCAAGTCCCCTTTAACTTTGAACTTCAGTCAATATCTGCTGATCTGTGGATTCACTAAGGTCACCATCTGCCCTCCCGCATCTTTCAGACTCCTGCTTCCTGTCCAGTAACGACTTGACGCACACTCTCTCTTCATATCTGAAACAGGGTGAGTGGTGTTGTAAACTAAAATCTTATTTTAGCCGTTTACTTTTGAACCCACAACTCACTTTTATTTCCTATTTTTCCTGTTATTCCTAGTTTGTCCCAAGTGGTCTAAGATTCAAAAGCAGCATACAGAAAAGAGTTCTGTGGTTCTGCTCATCGTCTGTAGCTCTGCTCTCCGAACCATTGAGCTTATCAAGTAAGTGACACGCACCAGTGGCGTTTGTTGAATTTCCTACATTACAACTTTTTAATTATGTTTGCATGAGTGCTATTTGTTTTGTGTTATTTCCAGGCAGCTGACAACCTTCAAGGGTGAAGCAAAAGCAATAAAGCTTTTTGCAAAACATATCAAGGTACAAGAGATGACAGTTCATTATGATGCATGTGGTTTGTGCACAATGTCTAGTTTTGTCAGAACAACATTAACAGTTCTCTTTGTGTCTGTACAGATAGAGGAGCAGGTGAAGCTGCTGCAAAAGGGAGTCATCCACATTGGAGTAGGGACACCTGGCAGGCTCAGTGCTCTTATTGAGAAAGGTAGGTTTGGTCACGATAGTTCTACTGTTGAACTTCAAAGCATTTAAGGTTAAGGTTTTATTTTGTGGAAACTCTTATTTTTGTCCAGAGGGTTTGAACTTGCGGGCGTTGAGATATGTGGTTCTGGACTGGAACTGGAGGGACCAGAAGCTCCGAAGGATGGTGGACATTCCTGAGGTGAGCTACTGCCCCCTGCTGGGCTGAAAAGATTATTAGCTTGTTTTGACTAATCACACTGCATGATTTTATCAAGTATTTGATATTTAGAGAATATTTGAAGTCTCCTTGCACTCAAAAATGTATTTTACTTATTGTTCCTTCACTTGGGTGTTTGAACTTCACTGTGCAGAATTATGTGTGTGCAGAGTTTGACACTAGAAGGCTGTTTTCAAATTCATCTGCTAAAGGGTTAAAGTTTCTTCCAGTAGTTCAACTTTTGAAATGAACATAATTTGCATATTCATAGATTAGCTTTTTCAATGAGGGAGTAGGGGTAGATATAATTTTAAGTTTTTTTGTGGAAACAACACACCTGAATTTTTATTCAAAGCAGAGTATTTTTAATGTCATAAAACATCTTTTTTTTCCTAGTGACTATACATTTCTGTTTATCATATGTATTGTCTATTTCAGGTCAAACTGGACTTTATGAAGCTGCTGGAGGGTGGTATCCTGAATGGCTGTAAAGAAGACAAAGTCAAAATTGGACTATTTTAACTGCACATTGTCAACTTTGCTGCGTGCTGATAATCCACACGACACGACGCCTTGATGTTTAAAGCTACATACTGATGTTCCTCACAACATGCTGAGGGGCCTCATCCTGTTTGTTTTCCCTTTGTGTCAGTGTGAAATCTGTGCTGTGCTTTTACTATTTACAAAGGCCATGTCAAATGTGTGGTGTTGTTTGTTCGCTCTTGTAGTCCAACACGATGTCCCAGTGTGATGGATTGAATAAACGCTCTCAGAATGAAACCAGCATCCTTGTGTTTGTTTAGTCTGACCCTGGGAAGTCTCTCCTACTGAGAATGTGAGGTCATGAGTTTACTTGCCCACCAGGAAGTCCCATTCATCATAACATCCTTTAATAAAGCATTTTAAGCAGCATGAAGGGAACCAACAGATTATCTCCCACAGCAAATTAGAATAAATATACAAAATACACTTCTGTGTCATTTTGATGTGAATAAAGAGAAACCTGTTTGTGTCATAGCAAAACATAATCATGAAGAAAAATGGAAGTAACAGAAAACTGAAAGAGGTAGTTAGGTAAAGGGTTGTGGTTAATAAGTAACAGGCCACAGCGGTCTGCACCACTGCAAGGCCTGCTGGGAAAATTTCTTGGCAAGCAGAGTTGTGTGTGTGCAGGGAGATACCGCTGAAATAAAGAACAGGAAGAGAAGATAGAGCAGCGCCTTCTTTGACACACTTTTTGGATCTCCAGCTGTCCAGTTCCTCTTCTGTCCCTAACCGAAGGTCCCTCTCATGGGCAAAGTGAAGGGCCAGTCTGGGCCCTTGGCTCGGAGGCCAGACAACTCAGCATTCAAACAGCAGAGGCTACCAGCCTGGTCTCCCATGCTAACAGCTAACACTGTGCTACCTTTTTTCTACTTTATGGCTTTGATATGTATGCTGCTGGGAGTATGGCTGCTTCTTACAGTGCAGCGCACACAGGAAATAAAGGTGAGTTTGTGTTTGTTTCTGAAAATTGCACTTTCTTATTTAGTAGTTTTTTTGATATGTGGAAATATTGTAGTAAAATACACAAAGTGTACGTGTGTGAGAGAGAGGAAGAGACTGAATGCACTTGTGCAATAAAAAAAGGGTGTGACAAAGAGAGGAAAGATCCAAGGTTATGCTTAGGTAAGCAGGAACAGTTTATTCAATTTATTTTACTCTAATTAACACTCTCCTGTCTTCTCAGCTGGACTATACAGAGGCTGGGACATGTAATAAATGTTTTGAAAAGCGTAAAAATGTGACCAACGCAGCACAAACCTGCAGCTGCACTGTGGTGTTTCCCATTGAGAAAGCATTCAAGGTAACAATCTCTTAAGTTTAACACCATATTGTGACAAAACAATCTGAACTTTAGGTCCTCTTACAGTGCAAGCTTTTTCTAGAGACCCTATGCAATGCAAGTATGGTTGAAAGCGTTGAAAAAGCTTGTAAGTGGACCTTGAGTTAAGATTAGTATGTCTTCTTCTTTTCCTTTCGGCTGTTCCCTTTCAGGGGTCGCCACAGCGAATCATGTGCCTCCATCTAACCCTGTCCTCTGCATCCTCTTCACTCACACCAATTAACTTCATGTCCTCTCTCACTACATCCATAAATCTCCTCTTTGGTCTTCCTCTAGACCTCCTGCCTGGCAGCTCCAACCTCAGCATCCTTCTACTAATATATTCACAGTCTCTCCTCTGAACATGTCCAAACCACCTCAATCTGGCCTCTCTGACTTTATCTCCAAAACATCTAACATGAGCTGTCCCTCTGATGTACTCATTCCTGATCCTGTCCATCCTCGTCACTCCCAAAGAGAACCTCAACATCTTAAGCTCTGCTACCTCCAGCTCTGCCTCTTGTCTTTTCTTCAGTGCCACTGTCTCTAAGCTGTACAACATCGCTGGTCTCACCACCATCTTGAACATCTTTCCTTTCATTCTTGCTGATACTCTTTTATCACACAACACACCTGACACTTTTCTCCACCCGTTCCAACCTGCTTGCACTCGCCTCTTCACCTCTTTTCCACAGTCTCCATTGCTCTGAACCGTTGACCCTAAGTACTTAAAGTCCTGCACCTTCTTCACCTCTGCTCCCTGTAACCTCACCGTTCCACCTGGGTCCCTCTCATTGACGCACATGTATTCTGTCTTACTGCGACTAAGCTTCATTCCTCTGTTTTCCAGAGCAGACCTCCATCTCTATAGATTTTCCTCCACCTGCTCCCTGCTCTCACTACAAATCACAATGCCATCCGCAAACATCATAGTCCATGTCTAACCTCATCTGTCAGCCTGTCCATCACCAGAGCAAACAAGAAGGGGCTCAGAGCCGATCCTTGATGCAGACCCACCTCCATCTTGAACTCCTCTGTCACACCTACAGCACACCTCACCTCGGTCTTACAGCTCTCATACATGTCCTGCACCACTCTAACATACTTCTCTGCCACTCCAGACTTCCTCATACAATACCACAGCTCCTCTCTCGGCACCCTGTCATACGCTTTCTCTAAATCTACGAAGACACAATGCAACTCCCTATGACCTTCTCTGTACTTCTCCATCAGCAACCTCAAAGCAAATACTGCATGTGTTGTACTCTTTCTAGGCATGAAACCATACTGCTGCTCACAGATGCTCACCTCTGCCCTTAGCCTAGCTTCCACTACTCTTTCATACAACTTCATTGTATGGCTCATCAGCTTTATTCTTCTCTAGTTGCCACAGCTCTGCACATCTCCCTTGTTCTTCTTCTCCATTCCTCGGGCATCCTCTCACTCTCCAAGATCTTGTTAAACAAACTAGTCAGAAACTCTACTGCCACCTCTCCTAGACACTTCCATACCTCCACAGGTATGTCATCAGGACCAACTGCCTTTCCACTCTTCATCCTCTTCAACGCCCTCATCACTTCACTCTTGCTAATCTTTGATACTTCCTGCTCCACACCAGTCACCTATTCTACTCTTCGTTCCCTTTCATTTTCCTCATTCATCAACTCTTCAAAGTACTCCTTCCATCTTCCCATCACACTCCTGGCACCTGTCAATATATTTCCATCCTTATCTTTAATCACCCAAACCTGCTGTACATCCTTCCCATCTCTATCTCTTTGTCTGGCCAACCTGTACAGATCCACCTCTCCCTCTTTAGTGTCCAACCTAGCATACAAGACCTTCACCTTACGCTGCATCTCCCTGTACTCCTGTCTACTCTCTTCAGTCCTCTCAGTGTCCCACTTCTTCTTAGCTAACCTCTTTCTCTGTATACACTCCTGAACTTCCTCGTTCCACCACAAAGTCTCCTTGTCCACTTTCCTCTTTCCAGATGACACACCTGAGTGCTTCTACCTCCGCTCTTATGTCACCCTATGTTCCTGCCTCTTCTGGAAGAAAGTGTTCACTACAGCCATTTCCATCCCTCTCTTTGCAAAGTCTACCACCATCTGTCCTTCTGCGTTCCTGTCCTGAAGACCAAACCTGCCCATCACATTCTCATCACCTCTGTTCCCTTCACCTACATGCCCATTGAAATCTGCACCAATCACCACTCTCTCACCTCTGGGGATGCTCTTCATCACTTCATCTAACTCACTCCAGAATTTCTCCTTCTCTTCTAACTCACATCCTACCTGTGGGGCATAACCACTCACAACATTGAACATCACCCCTTCAATTTCCAGCTTCAGACTCATCAACCTGTCTGATACTCTTTTCACCTCTAGAACATTCCTCACAAACTCCTCTTTCAGGATAACTTCTTCTCCATTTCTCTTCCTATCTGACCCATGGTAGAACAACTTTAACCCTGCTCCTAAGCTTCTAGCCTTGCTACCTTTCCACCTGGTCTCCTGGACCCACAGTATGTCCACCTTTCTTCTCTGCATCATGTCAATCAACTCTCTAGCCTTCCCTGTCATAGTCCCAACATTCAAAGTCCCTACTGTCAGACCTACATTCTTAGCTTTCCTCTTCTCTCTCTGCCTACGAACACACCTTCCTCCTCTCCTTCTTCGTCTTTGACCAACAGTAGTCCAATTTCCACCGGTACCCTGTAGGTCAACAGCACCGGTGGCGGCCGTTGTTAACCCGGGCCCCGACCGATCCGGTATGGAAGTCATTTTCACGATTCGCATTTTTAATTTGGCATGTGTTTTACGTCGGATGCCCTTCCTGACACAACCCTCTGCATTTATCCAGACTTGGGACTGGCACAATAAGACACTGGCTTGTGCCCCCTTGTGGTTGCATTTACTCTGCATTTAGTATGTCAAACCACCATATTCCAAGGTCAAGAATTTCACAACTTCACAACACTCAATATCCAACATGCCCCATTTCCAGTGCTGTCATTTCTAGTCCATGCTGTAAACCTAGCAAGTCTCAGCATTTCTGTTTGCACACCTATGCTGATGATATGTATCCTGCTGTGGATCCAGGGAGATGTCTTTTTCTACTATGGCCTCCAAAACTTCCATCAGAACCTCCGCAGATATATGAACTCCAGAGATGATGGACAGATGGTTGGCAGGAAGAAAAACTTAAAGGTAGCTTCACAATATTTTGTATTAATTTATCACAATAACATTGTTAGGACACTCTATTTACTGTCAGTATAATATTCATGTTGAAAATACTGCCCCTAAGTATCCCTTTTTGTCCCCAGATAGCTTGTTTGAAACTGAAGTGGTACACTGCTTTGTTCACCTTTTGATGCAGTGGTGGTAAAAGTATCAGGTCTTTTACTTAAGTTAAAGTAGCAATAATACCATTTAAAATACTCTTACAATAAGTCCTGCATTAAAATTCTTACTTAAATAAAAGTGCATAAGTATTAACAGCAAAGTGTACAGAAAGTATCAAGTAGTATTTAGGCAGCAGAATGGCCCCTCAGTGTTAATTCAACAATATTATATTGTGCAGTAATTTATTACTGATTAATTACTGTGCTAGCAGCATTTTAATGTTGTAGTTGGTGGAGGTGAAGCTCATTTTAACAACTACGCAAAAATACGTTGAAATAAGTAACAAGTACTTTAAAATTGTACATACTACAGTGCTTGATTAAATGTACTGAGTACACCTCTGCTTTGATGCTTATTTTACATTGTTAAATAATCTTCCTGGGTGTCTCCATTAACCTTGTTTCCTGACTAGAACCCCAGTTCATACTGTGAGCCTTTTGCAAGAGACCAAAACGGACTGCCCATTGCCCCCTGTGGTGCTGTGGCCAACAGCATCTTCAATGGTAAGCACCACTCATAACACACATCATCAATCATCACGTCCACCCTCCACTTTCCTCTCACTGGCCTCTTAACTCACATCTGTTCTCTCAGACTCCTTCGCTCTGACCTATCATGGCTCAAGTGGTCCTCCAGTTCCAGTCCCTCTGTTAAGGAATGGTATCACCTGGTATACGGACAAAAATATCAAGTACCGCAACCCAAAGATTGACAACTTGACACTGGCTCAAGTGTTTGAAGGTAAATAGGAATGTAACCTCGATCAAACACAGATTCAGTATTTCAGTTTTTAGTCTGTACTCCAGTATTTCAGATATCATTCATCGTGTCTGATTTGTGATTACTACGTAGGCACAGCACAGCCTCTGTACTGGCAGAAGCCTGTGTATGAGCTTGATCTCCTCAACCCGACCAACAACGGCTTCATCAATGATGACCTGATTGTATGGATGAGAGAGGCAGCCTTCCCCAACTTCAAGAAGCTCTATGGGGTTTTATACCGAGCCAACAAGCCCTTTACTATGGGTCTGCCAGCAGGGAATTACAGCATTGAGATATCCTACAGTATCCTTTCACTGCTGTATTATTCATGGGAACTTTGGTGTGGGTTAAAGTAGGTTACACGTGTCCCATTGTGTGCATTTGTTCCTTTGTCTTATCTGCTGTTAAACAGTTAAACACAAGCGTATGGAGAGAGACTATTTTACGACTGCAGGTCGGCTTTTTTCCATCGAGTTTCTCTTTGCAATCACCTATTTTCAGCCTTGACCTCTGCCTTTCCAGACTTCCCTGTGCAGTACTTCCAAGGCAGAAAGGAAGTGGTGCTGACCACGCTGACTTGGTTTGGAGGTCAGAACCATTTCCTGCCCATTGCTTACCTAGTAACCAGCAGCCTGATCCTACTGATAGCGGTTGCCCTCACGGTGGCCTGGTGGAAGTTCGGGAAGAACATGGAGGAATGAAGGGTAAGACATGCTCTGGGATGGTGAAAAACTCACAAGCAGCTGAAAATGGATACTTGTCGTGCTGCTTAGGAGCTGTTTTAAAGAGACAACAAATCTGAAATGACGAGAACATTGAAGCGAGCAAATGAAGGTTAAGGAGAATGGTTTCAAAAAGAATGTTCATTTGATACAATACCACAGCAGCGTGTTGGAAAACCAATGAAGAATTAAGTTTGACATCTGGAAATTTACTTTCCCTATCAACTAAATGATCCACGTGTTATGGCTTTTATTGTGATGATGTTGCTCTGAACAACCCACTGAAAGCTGGGTGTTAGCACAGGCTTTAAGCTTTCTTTGTGTGTTGATTTTACTTGAAGTTTTGCATTTTTTAAAACACACCATTTTTGTACTGTTAATATTCATGAACATAATTATAATAGATTTATTATAATTATTACTTTGACAATTACTAAAATCCAGTCACTATGGTGTTAAGGCTGTATTTCATGTCTCAGTAAATGCAAAGTGGAAAAACTACTCTTTGATAAAGTATAACATAGAATACAGAACACCAACTGTGAGACAATCCCTGTAAAGATAATTCGTCAGCCTGAATAAAGTTGTAATTTTGTGGACAAGGTTTTTAATTACAGCACAATTAAGGTTAGCCAGTGCAGCCAGTTTTGTTTCAGTCTCAGTGTTCTGTAACACTTTATTTGGATAATCCACCTACAGATAGGTTATAGAGTATTTGTAACATTTCAACTCTTCAAGTATATTTGACAATTCATGAACATACCCTAATCAAGATGTTTTTTTTGCCTAAACCTAACCAAACCTTTATTTGTGAAACAGCTGAATTGTTGAATCTCAACTTTTTAGCTGTTGAAATGTTACAAATACTCTAAACTAGTTGACTAGACTATCCAAGTGAAGTGTAACTTGTTCTTATATGGAACCATAGATGCTAAAAATTATGCTATTTTACATTATAACAAGACTAGAAGTGTACAGCCATACTTGCAGCTCTGTGAGGCTGTGCTTAGGCACAGCAGTGCATTCAACTAAATGCTAAGATATTGATGATTAGCATGTATAATGTTTACCATGTTCACCATCTTAGGAACATGAATGTGAGTCAACCAACAGACAAACATTGCCATGCCACTAGCATGGCTGAAAATCAAACACCATCTTAATTATCTAACTATAACAAGAAGTGTAATGGTGAAGTCTGTAAGTGTCAGTTAGCTACACGTATGTATAGAAACAAACTAATTTGCACTGTCTGTTATGGCCTATAATATTTTGTTATTTTGGTGACAGATGAAGATTGTAATAAAACATTCTTTTAAAAACTCTTTATTTCTCTATATACAATCAGTGAGAGCCACATAAACACAATCCCTCTGTGACCAGGGAGCACCAAAAACTATGTATGTAGATTGCCTTGGTTATTGAGCATAATCAAAGCATGATTGGTGGCACAGCTGTGTGAATAACGCCTTCCCCATAGGTGAGGTTGCTATTCTGAAATGTTATAAAGCAGCTTGTTCCATTTTTCTCCATCTGCACTCCTGCCACAGAGTGTTTGGTCAGATTAGTACCACAGGAGGACAGAAGAGGAATGCAGTCTACTGGTGCTACAGACAATTACTGAACACATCCTACTACAACTATAAGCCGTATCCAAACCAATCCAAAAAACAACACACAGGACTGAAATATTGAAACAGCTTACCACACATACAGATGTTGATGCACATAGATACAAGGAAGGAACAAGTCACTCTGCATTAGGACAGATCAAACACCCATTTCAACATGAGACAATCACCACAATGCACAAATAAAATCTAAATGTTCAGGACAAACACACAGGAAACTCTATGAAATTATCATCTGTAACAGATTTACCCATCTACCTCTTTTCTCTGTACCTTTTTGCTAGGGCATCATCAACTAACAAGGCCTTTAAAACTGTTTTTCCCTACATTAAGACTGCTTTGATGTTTATTTGGCTAAATGTGCGCTGTTGGCACAATTGTGAAAGTTGGTTCTGTTGTGAATTAACATTGCATAAAACACAGAAAAGGCAAAATTTGATCTTCAATATCACAAAAAGTATTTTCATTGGATCGATCCTCCCAATCAGCCTTTTCAAGTTAACATACAACCTCTGACAAGGTTAATCAAACTACTTATTGTCAGTAAGGCATCCACAACAGTGCAACCACAAGTATTTGATCTGTAATCAGGGAGGGTAGTGGTAGGCTATTTTTTCTACTTTAGGCTATAGAGTTTCTCCTTATCAGCAGGATGTGAAATAAAAATAAATATCAGTAAATCATCAGTTTTAACAGGTTTGCAGTAATGGAATTACTAGAGCTATACACAATTTCAAGTCATGCTTTTAAACAAAGTAAGACAAAACGTACCTTGGTAAACTAGAGTTACTCTAGAAAGGAGGAAATCTTTGACCGTGGATGTGGGGTACTACTTAATGCAACATGCAATTAATTCAGTAAGAGAACCCTTAGATTTGATGAATGTAAATCATCATGTACATTTCAGTTGAACCTGGTTCAGTATGTAACAGAATAAAAATGGATAAATGGAAATCACAGTTTCACAGAATGCAAGAACTACTAAGAATCACAGAACAGAGACAAAGTCTTTATCAAATAGTAGTCAGCTTTCTCCTTTTCATCCTCCCTCCCTCCATCTCTGCTTCTCACACCTGGCACAACACATTCATCTTTGTGGTTTCAGTGATAGGACTGTAATGGCACTACACAAGCAGATTGTGGCCATGCAGAAACATTTAGGCAATACAGACATCTCCAGATGAATCTAAAGCTAAGGTAGTGTTCATTCAAGACTCAAGCCCAGGCTCCAGGGCTCACAGGGTCACACCTCGTCCTCCTCCTTTAACAACCCTCTATCTTTGTCCATTGGGTTGTGTTGGCAGTGAGGGGCAGATTAAGGCCATGTGCATCCAGATTCTTCAGCTCTGTCCCGTTGGCTTCTGAGTGCTACTCTGAGGTACCTGATAGGTCAGATCCTCAGTGGGTGTGACCTGTCCAGTGGCATTCTTGGGTGTATCATAAGCAGACCTCCCTGAATGGCTACTGTCTGTCCGTGTGAGCAGGGAGGCCGGCCCGGCACCCATGAAACTACACACTGTGGAAGGCTGGTTCAAAGAGGAGCCCCCTGATGGGTGGCAACCCATATCAACCACAATGGGTGTAGCGTATTCAGATCCCGAAGCTGGCAGGGGTTCTGCATAGGCGTGGTATACGTCTGGTGAAATGGGGGCATCATACAGGTCAGGATCCGAGTATCCTGGGTCGGGCCCCTCGTCTGGTTTAAAGGTTGACCGGGCACCTAATGTTGTAACACCACTCACCAGGGGCTGAGCATATTCTGAAAAGAGAGCATGTCATAGAAAAGAGTATTTAAAAAATAATGGCTACCTTGCCTTTTCCATAATAATTGATGTGAAATTACAAAAGGTCTAATACTAATAACTAAGCAAAAATACATGATGATTTGAAATTACATTCCTTGTTTTCACACAATTCAGAAATTGTGTATGAAACAGTTGGTGGCTGTAATGACCTATTAATAAGAGATAAAGGAGGAGAAGAAGAGGACCACAAGCTGGTGTAAAAAAATTAAATAAAAAACACTGAATGTAAATAAAACTGTTTTTGGACAATTAAAACTCCACAGGGTACCACCTTTAATTGCAGCCGAAACCTCTACACAGACACAATGGAAGCATCTCTCAAGAAACACAACTTGTCTGAATACAGCGAACCATCAACCAACAAGTTGCTTGTAGTAAGAACACTTGGTTACTTGAACAGTCACCATGTTCAACAGTATTTACCTGCAGGTTCAGCATGTAGTCTGGGTACAGCGCCTCTCCCTGTTAGCCGGCCCACCTCACTGCTGCTGTAGCGAACTGAATCCTCTGTCTCCACCATCTTTGAGGGCAACAGCTGCTTCATGCTTTTCCACCAGTCTGCAGCAGAAGCATAATGAGATGCACAGTGAGATGCACCAGCACGAAATACATACAGACTTATCAGCCTGTGCTGCAGACAGATTAAATACCTGTGCGATCCCAGTGAGGGAGATCATATGTTCCTTCAGAGCTCTTTTTCCTATGAAGAGAGAAAAATAAGGTCATGTAGGGCAAAACAGTTTGTTCTTCATATGATAATGTGAATACATACCTGTTCCTCCAGTGCCACGCACAAACCACAATCAAGATGAGAGCAGTCAGAACCATGACCAACACTGGCACCAGAACTGCCGCCAGCGCCACATCTAAGAGCAAAAGAACTTCAATAAACACCAGCTCGTCTCTATTAGGGATCAAACAAGGTTTTGTTTTGTTTTTTAATCAAAAATCTGACCCACCTTTGCCGGTGTGAGGAGGCATAGTGGTGTTTCTGATGTCTGGAGTGTGTGTGGTTTGGCCAAGGTGAGGTGGGCGTTTTGTACCCGCAGGAGGTGGTGTATGACGAGAGGGGGGTAACATCCTTGGCCCAGGCCGCGGCTCTGTCCACCTCGCTGTCAAAAGAATTTTTCTTTTTTTAACATTTTACTACAGAAAATTTTGTATTTCGTCGGAACTAAATTCTGTTTTTATGGGACATTTGCTTATCTACAAACCAACCACCTCTACCTACCTGTAGGAATTTGGCAGCCAAGAAGCTCCAACTTGAGCGCAATTCTCTGGTGCCATAGGGTTGGATTTATCCTCACAAACCGGGCCTCAATTGGAGGAATGAAGTTATTCCTCACCTCATGCAGGTAGTTGATGTTGCCTTGGAAAATCTACCACAAAAAGAGAACAAACCCAACTATAGCACAGAAGTAGTAGTTTAAAAGTTCAGCAGAGCATTTCTTGTTTCAGATTGTGAACAAATGCACTATAGGCTGATTATTTTCCAACTTGGCAAGCTAATAACTACTTTCCTCCACACAATATGAGCCTGTGAGAATCCCAGCAGAGAGCAGCCTGTAGACAGCAGCTCCAGCCTAACAACCAAGCCACTAAATCCATATCCATTCATTATTAATGCTCAAGTGTCCGGACTTGTCTACCACAGCACTTAACTCAAACCACTGACTGCCCTCATTTCCTGCCACAAACATCTCTTAGTCGATACCAGTTGCTATGGAAACAGTCCAAGTATGTGTCCCTGCAGCCTTCTAAAGTCACATTTTTGTCCATTTGCACTAATTTGAAGGAGAGAAAAAAAAAAAACATAAAAGCCAATGACGTAACTGTTGAGCAAGTAGGGTTTATTGATTTTGTGCTTGTATTACCTTGTCTTGTGTAGAATTTGCTTCCCTGTAGATGTACCATTGCTGGCCATTGTTACTGTACAGGACCCGGTATGCTGAAACAAAGTACTGGTACTCTCTTAGGGTAGAGCCAGTGGTGGTGACACCTAGAAGATGACAAGAAGATGATGTACAATTGGCTCCACTTCAAGTTTAAATACGACTAAGAGTCTACAGCTAGGCTAGTGACTCTGTGAGGAATTAGGCACAGTGCTAAATGCTAATGTCAGCATGCTAACATACTCATAATGACAATGCTAACATGATGCAGGTGTAATGTTTACCCTGTTCACCATCTTAGTTTAGCATGCTAACATTTCATACTTAGCATTAAACACAAAGTACAGCTGAGGCTGACGGGAATGTCATTAGTTTTGCAGATTTTTGGTCATTATAATTTTGACCCGATGATGGTGATGAAAAGTCAGGGGATCAATTGAGTGATGACAATTCATGCTGAAGGGAACGTGAATGCTCGTGGCTATCCGGCGATAGGTTTTCAGATATTGCACTAAAAGCCAAAAATAATCTGCTGGTGGCGCTAGAGGAAAAGTCAGGGGATCACCAAAGTCATAAGGATTCTTCCTCTGGGCACCATGGATGTCTGTACAAAATTTCATGCCAATCCATCCAATAGTTGTTGAGATATTTCAGGCTAGACCAAAGTAGACTAACCTACTGACCTTGCCATCCCTAGAGCTGATAGCATACAGTTCAATAAAAAGTAGTGGGTTTAGTATATAGAAATTTCAGTGTGTGTGTGTACTTTTGTAGTTGTGTACCTGTGATCCTCTTCTCCTTCTTGAGATCGACCTGCAGCCACTGCTGTTGGTCACTCTGAGAAGGTGCCCAGGGCAGCCCCTCCTTTTTAAGCCGTGCCCCTAATGGCGCCCACACGCTGTGCTGACCAATGTTGTTGTTCCACTCCCACACAGAGGAAGCAGACAGCTGAGTGTCCGCGACACCACCAGACTCTAAACCCAGCGTTCCATAGCAGCCTGCAAGCACAGAGAGGCCATTACCATCAGTAATAAAAAACATTTTTTAAGTTTGACTTGAAATCTCTAATGCAGTTAAAGGAATTACATTCAATTCAAGTTTGAACTACAAGTAAAAACAGCAGGTAATTCACTCCAGATTTTGTGCTGCAGACTAATAAAAATTACATACACGGCAAGATTTACACTCAATTAAAATTACAGATGCTGACAGTAATAATTTCATTTACAGGACTTCTGCCTGCAAAACTATTACAGCTTCTAATGGTGCTTCAGTAAAAAGAAATTTAAAAACTCACCATTGGTCCTGAAGGTGAAGAGGCTGTTTGACAGAGTTCCTCTGTAGGAGAGGAGTATAGGATTAGAGGATCAAGTGAACACAGATCAGTACATCTAAGACTTATCAATTCTTTTGACTAAGTAATTATGAGCCATATACCCAACGTAGATAAAGAACAGAGTGGGGTAGGTTTGTGTGCTGTAGTGGCTGAAGCTCTTACCCAGTGGAAGTGACATTGTTAGCCAGTGTGGCCTCATAGTGAGGGATGCCTTTGCTGCTGACCACGCTGATCCTCCCTCCCACAGCGTTGGACACCACACCTGCATGGACGGCTGCCACACACAGAGGAGAGGACTGCAGAATGAGAGGAAAGAAAGATGAGATTAAGGGTTATGCACTTTTCTATTTCCATTACAACAAACAGTGCCAGTAACATAACCAATTTCCACCACATCTGATGAACTGTGAAGATAAGGCGAATTAGACTGATAACAGATTAAAAGCTTTTTGCATGAGCCAAAACAACACAGTCACTGTGTCACTGTCTGTCACTTGCTCTTTGTAATTTATAATTCGTGCAACGTTTGATTGGATGTTGGAAAGGAGACGTACAGAATTAGAAAGGGAGATGACTAAAAAAGCAAGACAGTCGTCACCCAGAAACTCACAGTCAAGTGTTTTCTGGTTGTCTACTTCAGTATGTACTGTAACTGCTTTAAAACAATTAGCAGATAAAGTATACTGAAGTTTCTTTTGCGTTAGCCCACCCACTTTCTCTTGTCTCACTCTTTTTTTCACACTAGTTTGGAAGTTGGCTGCATAACTTTGCTTTAGCATTGACAACATTACAAGAAATTTCCACCCCAAGTCCTAATATTGATACCAGTGCTTGCTTTTACAGCCTGAATGAATGCTGAACACATGTTGTAGCAGTCTCAAGGCACGTGAGTGGGTGTTAGACCATTGTGAGCAATGTTGTAAATCAATGATCAGGACTGCTTAATGGTCATATTGGATTTTATATGATTTTTGCATTAATGTGATTAAATACAGTAACTTGATTAGTATTTGATGAGCTGGAGTGGCCAAAACAACCATTCTTTTTTCTAAATTGATTCTCCAGAAAATGTACCATATCTACACAATATATTGATATCACCTATAAAATTATGTATATCATGATCAACGGTTTTATCCACAATCATCCATCCCTAATCCTAAGAGTACTACCGTTGCAGGTAAGTCAGCGGGAACAGGCAATACTTTCTCACACTGTGATCACAGAGAACAAGCTCTTAACCTTCAGACTGTGGCAGATAAAGGCTGATGAGTCAGCATGATATCACTCTGTGGAGAGGATACTGAGGGGCACTGAGGGTAATGATTCACTGCAGGCGGCATTCCTGTCCAAACCTGCTGCCACATTACTGAGAAATGGACAAAACCTGATTACACTCCGGTCACAAGCTCCTTCCTGTGAACAGCTGGTCGAGTGAGGTGGAATTTTATTACTGAAAAAGACCCACACTGGAATTCACAGCTGACGAGATTGTGGGAAAGCTCTGGTGACCCACAGAGTGACAAGCACATGTACACGTGTTCACACACACACACACACACACACACACACACACACACACACACACACACACACACACACACACACACAGCCACTAGCAATCAACACTTGCCCTGTGACTCTTAAACTTCCCAAAAACACACACCACATCCTTAAGCGCGCCATACCAAACCACTAACACAAACAAAAAGCATTGCTCCAAACCGCCGCACTCACCGTCCAACAGAGAAAACCACACTAACACACATGAAATAACACACACACAAACACAGACATATGATGGGTGGGATGTGTAAATACATGAACCAGTACATGGATCACAGTAAGAAAAACTCTCTTTAAAAAAAGAGAACGTGAGCTGCAGGGTCTGGTCTGGGTGGGACAGCTGATCCATGTGTGATACAGACTGAAGTATGCCTCCGCAATCACCATATTACAGTCACACACCCCTAAAACACAAGCATCACTTGCACACATACAAAAAATAAAAACCTATGCATGCACACACAGAGGTTTTCTCCAACTTCTCACTCACACTGACTCACTCTCCAGCTTTTTCTCTGTCCAGAACACACACTCAACTGACAGCTCTGCTCAGCACCCTCTTGCAGCTGGACTGGATTAGAGGCTTATTATTTTCAGCCAAACTATTATCTCACCTCCCCTTCACCCGCTGACCCTGCCCCTCCTCTGTTCCTGTGGGGCACCTCACTCCCTGAAGCACACCCCAACGCTCCTCCCTGTCCTCCCATCAGCCAGCAACACCCCTCCCTCCCTTCCCTCACTCCTTCAACAAACCCCGAGCTCTGAGCATGAGGTCATCAGCCAGAGACTCAGCGCCCATGACCTCACGCGCAGCGGGGGAGCTGTGTGGTCATCACTCCAGGACTCGCATACCATGGAGCTGGGGAACGATCACACAAGGAAGAGAAAGAGGATCTTACTGAATCAAACGGAAAGATGTGCGGACTTACAGCACAGTAACGTGTGGCGGCAAAAGACAAAAATAACGAAGCAAGGCCATGAAAACATGAGCAATGTTTTCTGATTGTCTGGTGGATCCTGTGGGGTAAGAGTGGGGACCACAAGGGCACCATGACTCACCTGGAAATGTGCTGCTGAGGACAGTGACTACCACAAAAAGAAAACACATCCATGCATATGTATACTGTATGTACTCACCTCTCTGTATCCATTAGGTATAGTTCCAGAAATCTCCTCTGTAGATGTCAGGCAGCCTGCTGGACAGTATTTACTAAGAAGACACACACGAACACACACACACACACACACAAAATGAATATTGGACAGCTTGATCACCGCACAAATATCCACACAAAGCAAATTTTATTTACCTGAACTCTGCCTCAGGGAAATCAGTTCCTTTGTCCAGGCAGGTGATTAGATCTGAAAGAGAAAAACAGTGTCAGAACTGGTTTCTCTGCACACTCCTGTTATCTGTCACCCCCTCTTTCTGTTTGTCTCTCTGGCCAGAGGACAACCGCCAACCTTTTCCCAGGTAATTCATGTATCTCATTATCTGGTATTTCAAGTATTTAAAGCAATGAAGAGCAGTCCCACAGAAAGATTTGACTTGATCGAAAGTACTTCTCCCAACTAGGCCTGAAACGATTATTTTCATTATCGATTAATCGTTACACTATAAAATAGTGAAAGTAACCCCCTCCCAAGGTGAGTTCTTGTCCAAAAACAGTCCAACCCAAAGATTCAGTTACAATGACAAAACAGAGAAAAGCTGAGAATGTTTGGCATTTTTCACAATTTTTATTGAAAAATGTTTGAAACGATTCAATTATTCAAAGACATTGCAGATTATTTTTCTGTTTATCAACTAATCCTCTCTACTCTAATTATATTCTAGAGCTGAAATGATAGTCGATTAATCAATTAGTCGATCAAAAGAAACTTTATTGGCAACAATTGTGATACTCCATTAATTTTTTTAATTATTTAAGCAAATGTGAGGATTTGCTGTCTTTAGGTTTTGGACAGTTGGTCAGACAAAACAAGACGTAACCTTGAGCTTTCAGAACTTGTGGTGGGCATTTTTCACCATTTTTGACATTTGGACTAAACAATTCAATCACAAGATAACTGACAGATTAAATCGCTAATAAAAATATTTGTTACTTGCAGCCCTGTCATTTTTATTACTGATTAATCTGAATTATTGTTTGGTGTCTAAAATGTCAGAAAATGGGGAAAAATGCACATCACAATTGACATAAGCTGACATATTCAAACTGACTGATATGATATTCAGTTTAGTAACACACATGATTGAGAAAACCAGCAAATATTCACATTTGAGAAGCTGGATCCAGTGAATTTTGGGTATTTTTACACAAACTGCTAATCAATTGTCAAGATTGTTGCTGGTTAATTGACTCATCGATTTCAGCTGGATTTCAGCTCAACTCCGAACACATCAAAGCTGTACAGGACAAAAATGTGTGTGTGGGTGTTGGGGGTCGCTAATGACATTAGTGTTTCAGTGATGAGGCACACCAAATATGTCCAACAGGATACTGTGGGCTGCTGGGAATTCTATGTAAACCCCGTGGTGGCGGTCAGTCTCGCTGAGTCTTGACCACATTATCAAAAAACCCATTTATCTGGTAAACCAACCGGTGAGTCAAACTGACAAATACCCCCATCCAACGCAAGTCACCATGGTGACCGATTTACTTAGCTGTCCAAACTGCTCTCCCACGCTCATCTGCACGGTCAGTTACATGACAAGAAAAACACACATCAGTTCTTCGGGGGGGGCACGACTGGTTGGGTCGACTGACGGGCTTGTTTGCCTTCCGTTGTGATTCAGACGTACCAAGATGAATTACACAGAATTATTACCCTCCTGCATGCACACATCACTGCCTTCCTCTTTATCTGTTTATCTGGAAATGTTGTGCATCCTTCTAAAATTGCATTCACACAGTACTCACCAAAAACATTCTTATTAAAAGAGAAAATGCACTGATTTTAGACGTCAGAACCTTTTTTGTCAGACGTACCCCCACAGCCCTATCAGATGGCCTTAAGTACCCTTTTATCATAGCCTTTGATGGATTGGATGGCTTTATGGTGTTTGTTCAATGGTATTTTTTATTAAGTTTGCATTTGTACAACTGCCGCTTGGAGTGACAGAAACTGGTTGTTTCAACCATTTTGTTGTAATTTTTCTAACTAGTCTTTCTGCAGTCTTAATCAACTTACAATTTACTCAGGTTGGAGGAAAACTGAGGCATGTCTTGTGCAGACTACCATAGTTGGTAAGTTACTGTGACAATAACTATAAAGATCAGCATCATACAAATTTGTAATCTTACTTGTGTGTTGATTCATCTCCTAAACACAAATATGTGGATATATTTTCAAATCATAATTGCTTTTTTTTTTTCAAATTACCTGAGCTTCACAATTTTTCCACGTACCCCCAAGAACCCCTTGGGGTACAAGTACCCCTGGTTGGGAAACACTGTCGTGGACTACGACATACAATCACTACAGTAATCTTGTATCAGCTGATTATGTCTATGCCATCAATTATCAAGTTGTCATGTACAAATTCTTGGTCAGAAGGAAGAGTCTTTTTGACTTGTTCTTTGATCAGATCAGATTTGACATAAACTATTTTTCCCCACTGTGTTTTATTCATGCACAGGTCCTCTGAGGTTATTTGTGCAAAGACAAGAACACTGATGCATTAGAGAAGCCTGGTGTTTTTTTATTGCTATTTTGTTATCAGTACCAAAACTTAGATGACATATTGGCACTTTTTATTTAATTTTATTAAATGCACTGTGGCTGCAGAGGGATCCGTGGAAAGTCTAAGAATGCAAACGATGCTAGTACCGCTAACACTATTAGTCGATAAATCAACTATTTATTAGTTGATTGCCAGAAAATTAATCACTAACAACTCTGATAATATATTCCAGTGAATTTGTCAAGAAAACAGCAAAACTCTCCAGTTCCAGCTTCTCAAATGTGAGGATTTATTGCTTTTCTCTGGGCTATAAATCTGGTCGCACAAAACAAGGAATTTGAAGACGTCACCTTGGACTCTGGGAAATTGTGCATTTTTCACTATTTTTTATTATTTAGACTAAACAATTAATCAATGATCCAAAAAATAATCAACAGATTAATTGATAATTGAATGAATTAGTTGCAGCCCTAGATGTAAGCAGGATGTTTAATCAGATTTCCTGAATGTAATCGTCTTCTTGATCCTGGAGCAGTTGGCACACTCAAAGATGAGCTACAACACGATGCAGTTTGTGAATAAACATGCGTGTTTTCTCTCTCTCTCTCTCTCTCTCTCTCTCTATCAGTAATGTTTGTCGACACAACAAAGAAGCATTTATTTACATTTATAGTCAGTTGAACAACAAAGACTTTCCATCTATATAGCTCAAACTCTAACAAAGAATGTGACGTAAGAATGTATTTACTAAATCAAGAATATTAGGAAATTGTGATATAATGTTATTTGCCATCAGATTAACTTAAAGGTTAATGTCTGAAAGGGGCTTAGTAACACACTTCTTCAGTAATATAATATCACATTAGAGAAAGCTCAGCAGCTTCTTCCCTTACAATAAAACCACAAAATAGTATTACTTTCCATTTACTTACTCACACTTCCTCTTGCCCATTGTTCCTGTTCTTCTCAAATGGCTTCATCTTTGACTCTTCTCACTTCAGAAAAGGTCTGTCCTCATTTTCCTCTATCCCCTCTCTGCTATCTTTTACAAGCCACACTCCAATGAAAAAAAAAAAATCACAACTAAAAACCACAAATACAGTAACAATAATGTCAATCTCAATTGACTAAGACACTTAGACATGGAGGCCTGTAAAGCTGCAATGTGACAAAACTCAGACTCGGACACATTGACTGTTGAGTTGCGGTGGAGAAATCTTTTTGTACAGCTATACACACATCTGCTGGTACCACCCGTCTGTAGTCAGTAGTGTCTGTTCTCACATTAAAAAGGGGGAAAAAACAATAATTTGAGATGATGACCGAAGCCCTCTACCTTGATGACCCTACACACTGCAGCTGGAATTCCAGATTTGTGGCTCATGGAAATATACCTGTCACAGCAGAGCAGCTCCTTTTCTGTGTTTAAATACACTCTTAACGGTGAGCAAACACAGGATCGTAAATGCTCCTCTCATTTGGCCTCGAGCATTGTTACCGCAAAACTGCAGGTCAGTCATCTTTAACCGTTACTCTTTTTTTCCTTGTTTGTTTTCACCGTTTGCTTACAGGATAATGGGAAATGTATCTCATCTTCTTTGATCCAATAATATGTTGGCCCTGACACGCAAGCACAGCAACACTGGACAAAACACATTAACACATCATGTTGTGTTTCCTGAAATGGGCTTTAGAGATCCTCAGTGGTCCAAAATTTTGGACACGATCCAAAACGGACCAGTGGAAAACTTAAACCCAACATGCATAAAGTACTTTTCAAACAGATACCTAATCCAAAAGGGACCCGTGGACAGTCAGACTCAAGAATAATTAGACCCGATCCATAATGCAGTCAACCCAAATAGAGAGAGAACACACAGTTTAAACCCTCCATCTCACCTCAAACAACACCGTTTTGTTAGCCACAGCTAACAGCGGCGTGGCTCTAGGGATGTCAGTGTTGGACGGTCAGTCGGTTGGTGCACCACTTTTGTCCAGAATTATCTCAATGACTATTGGATGGATTGGTATTAAATTTTGTACAGACATTCATGGTCCCCAGATGATTAATCCATTCTGGTGATAAATAACTTTTCCTCTAGTGCCAGCAGGATCCAAATTTGACTTTGTCCAAGACTTTTGTTTTATGACCAAATACCTGCAAAACTAATAACATTACCTCGTCCTCAGCCATACTGCTTTCTGCTAATCAGAAAATGTTAGCATGTTAACATGTTAAGATTGTAAAATTAAGATTGTAAACAATACCTGCTACATGTCAGAATGTAATCTTTGTCATTGTGAGCAAGTTAGCATGCTGACATTAGCATTCAGCTCAAAGCACCACTGTGCCTAAGTATAGCCTCAAAGAGCAGCTAGCATGGCTGTAGACTCTGTGATGATTGTGATGCGCCACAAGATCAGAGCTGATAACATGGATCAGAGTCCACTTGGATTCGCTCGTGTATTACACATATTGACACACAACAATTACAACAGGACCTAACCCGGCCTGATGGGACCAAATATAACCCAAGTGGACCTGTGAAGACCTCTAATGTCTATATGTTTCCTGTATTGCTGTGTTTTGTGAAATGCCGCTCCAAGTGATTTGTTCATGGGCTTTATGAAATGTTTTGTTTTCTTGTGCTTTGCACATCAGGCCACTGTTATACCACCACACACATTAGACTTAAGACTTAAAGTAAACTCAGCTTACCGAATAAGCGCAAATGGTAGATAGACTCTATTACTACTTGTAATCTCCAATTTTCGCAATTTCATGTTTCAACCTTAAAAGAAATATCTTAGCACAGGATGAAACATGGCTTCAGGAATTTCTACAAATCATTAGAGTATGATCCTTCTGAAAACCCAAAACTGCTCAGTGGTCAAGCTACAGACAAGACTTTCATTAAATACAAAGCTGACATATGGAGAGATATAAAGCCTTCACACAACAACAGTGTTAACCCTAACCCTTTTAGACAAACACCACACATTACCTTTCCAGAACAACCTAATTCAGAACAGTTAAAACTATGGAGGTGGTGCAGAATGCAAGAGCTGTAATAAGACTCACATCAGACTTTAACACACACACACACACACACAGTGTCCAAAGCAACTCTAACGCCAAGGGCCAAAGCAGAAATGTAACCAAGCTCGACACTGCAATGACATCAACAAAACATCATTCCAGTCTGCCCCCACCCCCCACCCCCCCACCCCCACCGCCCACGCATGTTGGGACCTACGGATGATCAACTGATGAGACACAGCCAGGCGAGTGAGCTGAGCGCATGTTACCTGTGTGTTCAGTGGTGGAGTAGGACAGGTAGAATCCACGTCCGGTGTGGTGGGTCCCACTCATGAACTGGACAGTGACCTGGTTGCCAGTGGACTCGATCAGCTCTTTGACCTTCAGACCCAAACCGCAGTACTTCACTGTTAAACAGCACAAGCAGGATAAGACACAGGAGACACAGCACAAAGAGGTTCTGGTTAGTTATACTGTTTAGTTTAACACAGAGTGCAGAAAGAATCCTTGTTTAGTGGTGGGTGTAACTAACAGGGCTATACACCTCTCATACACTCAATTTAAGAATTTCTTAATAAAACACACAATGCAATACCTGTTTCACGATCATACCGGCCAAAGTATGAAAGTATGATGGAAAACCAGTAGGAACGATACAGCCTAGAATTATTTATTATTATAAACCATTTTTTTCAGTACTTCCCAGCAGTATATAACAATAATTCCTAATGATATAATTAATTAAATGAACATGACCTGAAACAAGATAAGCAGCAGAAAATGGATGGATGAATGAATAAAGCAATGAAAACTGAAATATTTTAAGTTAATTTAAGTTTTTGCTAAAAATCAACACTTGCCCATTACGCGTCAATGAACTTTCTATCTACTGTAGCTAGCGGCAGTGACGGTGGTTGATACAGTTTTGATGGTGCTGACTGAAACTCCACAAAAATGGAGCCTCCTGTGTGCACAACTTAGTCACAATCCAGCTTTTAGTTTATAAGTGTATAATGTCTCACGACAGCCCACAAGCTGATACGAACATTTTATAATCAACATTACTGCCAACAGCAGGCAAACTAACTAAATTCAATGTTTTTAAGACTTTTTATGACCTGCAAGATATCCTGGAGTGTACTTTTAGAGCATTTGAAAAAAATATTTTTGGGCTAAAACTGAAAATGTTGTCATATTCTTTTAATTCTAATCACCTCAAAACAGACTTAAAGTGAAATGAGATCTCCCCTGCAGTTCACATCCAGCCTTTTCCCAAACTGTTTAAAGGGACACTTTTTAAACAGCACCATAAAAACCAGAAAATGACCAATTAAATGCTGTTACAGCATCAACTTTGACGGCCAGCTATAGCAAAACTGTATGGAATATCAAAAATCCAAAAAAAGACATATTTCTGGCTTGGTCCAGAGATGCTCTGTGCCAAATTTGGTGACGAAATTCAAAATGGCGGAAAATCTATCTAGGCGCAAATGGGTGTGAATTCAGGAAAAAAAAAAGAATTTTGTTTCTGAGACTTACAGGCCAAAACGTAAAGTTCATTATTATAGCGCCACCATCTGGCCAAATTGCACTAAATTTGACACTGCACTCCTATGGGTCCTCAGCAATACACCCAACAACAACTAGAAGTCGATCAGATGAACGGTTGTCGAGAAAATTGAAGGACAGGCATACAGACAGAGATTCCTGCCTTTATTGTTAGATTTTCCCTGGAAGTGTGGCCGACAGCACTCTGGCATGAGACCAACTGAGACTGCAGGCTTATCATGTGGCCGATGCATTGTCAGTCACTGTGTTTGCATGCACTTGAATAACCTGGTTTTGTCGGCTTTCTGCAGCAACCTGATATCTTGAACATCATGTAAACAAATACTTCAGACAGAAAGGATCGCAGTGAAAGCAAAAAAACACATCCTCCTCTATGGCGTCTGAAAATTCTACGAGCAATGGGCTTATGAAACTAAATCAATTAGGTAAACTCAAAAATGCACAGTCCGACTAATGCTGAAAATGAAATAATAATAATGAAACTCTAAACAAGTCTGCTCCCCATGTTAATGTTTGGCTATTTGTAAAGATCCAGTAAGCATCTCTTCAGGCTACACAGTCATATATCTTTAATAAAGTTTAAAATATTCCAACCTTGGTTCAAAATCATTGAGAAGTCTGAATACTGAACAGCTGTATTTAATGCAGTACACAGTAAAGAGGTTATTGCAGCACATGTTAATATGTTCTCCAACATGACATAACCTGATTTCTTCCAATAACCTGGTTTCTTCCGTGCATGTGAACATAGACAGGGCGAAGCTAATGAGATGCATACAGATTGGTGAGATTGGTGATTGAGAGGTCTAAGGGTCAGGTTACGCTAGTTCATAAAACACGTGCAAAAGTGTTTATAGTTGTTCCGAGCGGCCATACTCGAAGGCGGAGTGAAAAGCCAGTCATCAGAGAAAGGGGTTAGACGTGATATTGTTTAAATATGGGAATAACGCTGCACATTTTCTGACAGTAACTCCTTGAAGGCATTCATGTTGCACTCAGTTGTTCACATAAAAAAGTGACAGAAATGGTTGTGTGCAGAATGAAAAGAGAAGCCAATCACAGAGTGACTGAAGGGACTTCCCTAAGGTATTTGATCGTCCAACAAGCACATCTGATGCAGTACACTGGCTTCTTAATTTGGGCACTCACTGTGTATTGAGTAGTCTGATGTATCTAAACTGACTTTGGCAAACAGATGACAAGAACAGATTGCTTAATTTGGAGTTTCTCCCCCAAATCAGTACAAGTCCAGTCTAGTATCTGCTTGTCACGCTCACCAATCTCACTCCTCTCGGGTCCAATGCCGTTGTAGAGGCGGAGGTAGTTGACCTGGCAGTCGCTGTCTTCTATATCCAGCTCGGCAAAGCGAAAGTGGACCCTGTTTCCGTGGGGCACACTGATCTCCCACTCACACACTGTGTTGTTCGGGTACGTCCCCGGGTGACCCAGAGAGGACAGAGTCCCACTGCTGGGGCCAAGCACACTGGGGCCACAGCCATCACCTGCAGGACAACACAAACACACAGTTTCAGCAAAATAAATAAATAAATAAAGGACGCCAGTAATAAAGCACAGACGGGATGGAAGCAGGAAAGATGAGCCCAAAGCTAGAATTTGTTTAACTCAAGATTTATGAGACAAATTTTCACAAAAACTACGTAAACACACTGTTTATTAGCCTTTGATTCAATTGCAGTGTTTCTACAGACGTCAGAGGGTTCAAGTATAAGGCTAGTGCTATCTTTATATTTATAATGTCAACAAATCCCATGAAAAGACCAAAACCAACAATGAATTGATCCTATTGACAAGTATTTTGTGTGTAGCAAAAGTCTGATCTTATTCCTCTGTGCCATAGAGCTCTATTGTTGTCAAAAACTATTAAAAACACACCAATGAGCCGCACTGTTCCACTGGGTGACGTGTTCCTTCATTACGATGAACACGGGCACTGTAGTTCATTTTGACCATCCTGCTGCTGTAAATACTATTTCCTTTGGTTTGCCACTTTTGTTAAAAAACACCGTGGCCAGCTGTTTTAAGAAATTATTTAGCTTTTTTTTTTAAGAGTGAAACTATATAATTGTAACACATTTTAAAACATGCATGTATTCTACAGGGTAAGGAAGTCAGAAATCGGGAGAGACTAATGCAATGCTAGTTATTCTTTTTTCATGGGATTTGTTGACAATAAAAAAATAGAATTACACCACATATGTAGTTACATATTTCTATTATTCTAAAGTTTCTTGTATTTTTTAAATTGGGGGGCTCAACTGTGACTACCATCTGTTGATCTACCAAGGAGCATGCTAATTCTAGTACATCTATGAATGTTACCTTAGTGACAATAGTTTCCTTTAGCACACACAGCGAGGGATTAGGCAGTGTAATAAATCTAAACATTTCTTCTTTTTTTTCTTTCACACGGCTTTGTATGTACTTGTTTACGTTTCTTTCTGCGGGTCAGTATCACAAGTAAGTACAGTATAAATGTAGCTGGCATTCACTAAAATAGGCCTTTCTATCCGTTAAATGTAGCGTTTAAGTGACATCTGAGACGACTGTAGCTGAGGTGATAAGAGCGATTCAGCCATAAATAAATAAATAAAGAGGGTAGGTGGTTCGACTCCTGTCCACGTTTTGCAGTGACCTTGAGCAAGACACCGAACCCAAAGATCGTGTGTGAATGTTGCTTTGGATTACAGCTGAAATGATTAGTCGGTTATTCAATTAGTCAATCGACAGAAAATGAATTGGCAACTATTTTGACAGTTGATTAATCATTTAAGTCATTTATTAAACAAATATTCTCTAGTTCCAGCTTCTCAAATTTAAGGAATTGCAGCATCACTTTGTCTTGTGATTGTAAACTGAATATGTTTAGATAATCGGACTGTTGGTCAAACAAAACAAGACATTTGAAGACATACGGATATTTTACAGACCAAACAATTAATCTATAATAAAATAATTGTAAGTTGCAGCCCTACTTTAAATAAAAGGGTCTGCCAAATGAATGTAATGTATTGTAATTAGGTTCAGCAGAGAAGTTGGCTTTGGGTTTTATAGCCAATTGAAATGTTTGGCTGTGCTGCAGAGAAAAACTAATTCTGACCAAAACAAAAAATTTAAGATCTGATTTAATTTGTTTTTGGCAGTTAAAAACCTCATACTTAAAATTTAATGCAATTTAACAAATCTTGAAATCAATTTCACAAAAATCGTGACCTCAGACTTTAAGGAGAAGTTTGTTTTTGTGTCTTCAAGACCCTGGGCTGTCAGAAAGCAGAGACATTGTGTCTGTTGATGCTGTGGACTCTGAGATAACACTCAACAGTCACGCTTCATGGTGCTAAGTGGATGTTCTGGAGTTATGTAAGAGCCTTTCAGTGGACACTATCCAGATGAACAGGACAAAAACAAAGCTGCTTCCCTCACTCTGACTCACAAATACTGAGCAACTGCATGGTATTCAGCAGGAGTTCAGATTACCTTCCTAAAACTATGCTCAAAAACAAACCAGAATACAACTTAATTCAATCAGAAATCCACCCTACTGTTTTAGCATCAGACCTACTAAGAAGAGTTTAATTATCACACAAACACTAAGTTATAATTCATTAATTATAATTTAGAAATATGACAAACTGTGTCCACGTGTTTACAGTCATACCCCCCACTGCTACCCCACCCCCAATCTCTGACCACCTGAGGTTGGCTGCTGCCTCTAAAAACCTACAAAATAGTCGAATTTAGGTACAATATGGTATAAGTAAACCGATACCAATCTAAACATACTGAGCTTGCCGTGATTGTAGTAGTGAGTTCACGGTAATTTCTAAATTGGGTTACCTGGAACGAGAAACAAAGCCACAAGCTCCCAAATGTGCTGTTGTCTCCTAAAGACAATTTAAACCCAGACTCCATTAAGAAATCTGTGAATTCAAATGTAGCTAGCTTATCGGTAAACGCAACTAAGTAACAGACTGTGACTTTAAACTTTTAACAAATCATTCAAAGCCACATGTTAATTCAGCAAGCAACTGATCCACCAAGCAGCAGTTACTCCTTTACAATCTCAGGGTTTTTTTAAGAACCGGTTTGCCTGGTTTTACTACACCGTCTTTCACCAAACACAACATGACGGGCGGCGGCAAGCGGCGTAAACCAAGCGGAACTCCACGTACACACGGCCATGTAAGGTAGGTTTAAGTTAGTCGGACAATAACAGTGCACCGTGCTTTAACCCTAAACGTCTGTGTTCACACTTTAAGCCAGCATGGCCGCATGTCGCCGCGGCCACACTTGGCTCCTCCAGTTGTCACCGCAGCTGTGTGGCACCAACCTTTCTGCGCTCGACAGCCTTCCGTGGTGAGAATGATGAGAATCGACAGGACGAGAACCCCGGCCCCTGTCGGTCCCCTGCCCACCATTACCGCTCTGCCCATAGCAGCCTGCAGTCTGAATGCATAATGCTCGCTTCTGGACCGGCTGCACCGCTTCAACCTGTACCGAAGGGGGTACAAAAACTAAATCTTCAACTCCTCGAGTGCGAGTCCGCGTGTGGTTCCCTCCCGAGGATGTCTTTTTGCTTGTCGTTTAACAATCCAGTGGTTAGCGACACTCTCACCATGGAGGTAACTGCTCCACACACACACACGCACACATCCAAGCTGTGGAGCTACTTCCTCCACTGAGGCTCCTCCTCTTGATCTGGATCTGGGATACCCGAGTCCCCCAAGTGGTCTGAATGATCCCAGATTTACCAACACCCCCTACTCTCGTTTCATAACGTCGCTTCAGTCAAGACAAACAGGGCAGAGTCAGTTATGTGAGTTGCTTCTTCATTATGTTGCTGGGTATTTTAAACTAAAGAATTCTGGCATATTATATTTTTTATAGAACAAGGGATTATCATCCCGCACTATTATCATACACCTCAAACGCACACCATTGTTTCTATTCTCTTTTTTTAATTACATCTCCTACCTACAGTGTGATCACCCCTTCATACAGTTTATTCACCCTGCTCTATGTGTCTATGCTCGTAATTTATAAAATGAAATATGATAAGATAAAACCTTATTGATACCCACGGGTGGAAGTTTTCACATAATATATAACATAAAGTGACACATATGCAGCTTTCTGCAGTTTATTCATTGAAAAATTGAAACCATTAATGTGTTGCACCCTCATTCGTACATTGTACCACCGTTTTGTTCATTTTTCTACTGTTATTTTAGTATGTATGTAAATTCTATGTTCCTGCGTATGTATATTTCATTTCATTTATAAGGACAATGCACATGAATCAACATTTCTATAAATGTAAATGTGCTACTGTTTGCCTGCCAAGCAAATTTTCCAACTGCACTCCTGTGGCAAGATGTTCTAAAACCATTGACGTGACAAATAGTGAATACTTATAGTATATAAGTATATGGTAGGCCTATATTGTATAGATATATTGTATATTTATGCTATGGTTATTTTATTGTGGACAGGTATAATGAGAATCTTGGGCACACACTTTTTCTTCAGGATTAATCAAATCTTTGAATTGATCTCATCTTATCTTATCTGAGTACTTTGAGCTCCTGACAATAAAAATCTTACAATGTAGTACAAAATCAGCAAAGTAATTAGTAAATCCAACCATATTATATTATTATATTCCTCCTTATGATGTAGACAAGTAAAAGTATGAAGTCTTACAAAACAGAAGTACAGTGCTTATGTAAATATGCATTGCTGCTTTCCATCTCTGGTGAGTGACAGCAGTGAAATAAACCTAACCATTGTGTGGTTGGTCGTTCACTATGGGACTTATGTAATGACTCCTGTGTGTTCCTGGAACCCAGCTGTTTTATAAAGCATAAAGATCTGTGTGAGCTTATTGAATGTTCACCCACCCACCCTTTATTATTCCATTAATGTGTTGGCCTCTGTCTGTACACCCAAATCTGGTACAAGAAAATCTACGTACTGGGACGTTAAAAGGCATCCCAATACTGAGTTATTTAAGTGAGACTGTACATTGTGAAGTTGATTGTGGCTGATTAATGACTGGGTGGCACACATCATACGCCCTGGCTTTAGCTGGACATCTCTGAATAGTAAAGCAGTACATTAATGGGAAGAAATATCCACTTAGTATTCTTCTACAATACACCCTCACTTGGCAAAGCACTTGGATGTGATGCAACTGTCAGAGTAACCAATAGTAACATGTAGCAACAAACAGTTTTTAGCCTGTAGCCTGTGAGTAATATGTCGGATGATTCAGAGCTGTTTATTCTAGATGGATGGGCCAGTGTGTGTGTGTGTGTGTGTGTGTGTGTGTGTGTGTGTGTGTGTGTGACTGTTTCTACATCTCGGCAGAGTCCAGAATGTAGGCAGATGTCCATGAGAGTGTAAGAAAGTGTAATGTTCAAAGAAACAGCCAGATAGTCAGTCATGCTGAAATTGTCCACTTCTACATTCTCTCCCATACACACCCTCTGCCTCAGTGTTTCTTTTTTTACATTCCCTATCTGTATTTTTCTGACACATTTTCACAAGGGGAACTCCAATATATTCACAGCGGCAGGTCCCCCCGAGGGACATTCTTACAAATTCCTTTAAAAGTCCAATATAGATTACATACTATTGTGTAGATTTGGAAAAAATAATATAAATACATGTTCAATCTAATGCAGTCCAGTGCACTGCAGCAAATAGTATATTTGTTGACACTGGCTTTGCTTCCTCATTGTTTGGGGTCCCACAGACCCTGATGTTGTATGTGTAAATGACAAAATCAAACATTTATTTATTTAGGTTTGTTTTTCTTTGCCTCTTACCTGATTAAAACCCACTATGTAGAAGTGGTGACCCCTCCCTTTACCACAAACTGGGATTGCACATTTGATGAAGGTGACAAAATACAGAAATGACCATAAAGCAGTGTTATTACACCAAATAGGGAACTATTTCACATTTTATATGTTGTATGGACTATGCATGAACAAACACACTTAGTGGCTGCTTTATTAGGTATGCGATGCAACAGCTGTGCCATAAGTTCTACCTATAGAAGGCACAAACAGAAATAGGCTAATGCGTCGTTTTCTCATAAAATGTTAAGTATATTTTTTGGATTTGTTAAAGTACATATATAAAAATACGAAATATGATAATTCATGTGGCCTTAGTTTAAAATTTGAGTTTATTGAGTACCTTTCTCAACAAATATCATTGCAGGGCTGCTGTAATATATTGCATTAAATTGTGGATTAAATTGTCCACCCATTGTAATAACAGACAGATATGGGCAGAATCTTCTTCACACTTAACATTGTTATATGTATAATGGCGACATAATTTTAAGCCCGGGAGGTTTTGCCAGAACAAAGACTAGTCTTTGTATTGATCAGATGTTGCCTTGAGATTGCTTAGTATGGGATTAACAAGTCAAAGATCTACCATCTTAACAAACAACATCCAGTAATACATTTTTATTAACGCACAGTGTTTTCTTGTGTTTTGGAGCTACACTGGGGATTTCTGAACTGGTTAAGTTTATGATACTGGCTAAAGAGCTATTAAACATTCATATTTTTAACCGGTTGTCATTATAAAGACTGATAAACGGTCGCAGTGAGGACCTCTGCTGGAAAGCTGTATATTTTGTGAGAAAGGTAGTCCAGTCCACTGTACTGCTGAAACTAGATTGTGCCACTCGGTGGTCACAAAGTATTATAACAAGTTGGCAACAGCTGGCTGTTTTTATGTTAATCTTCTATGAAGCTGTAATATCACTCAGATCTGAAACTATCACTCCATCATTGTCTCACATTACCTATTTGATATGCCTTTATTTCATATTATCCAGTCCATATTGTACCTTAACTGCGTGCTACTCATAATTCATATCATTTATTTGTTTTAATGCAAGTCAAAGCATCGCTTGGCACTCTGCATGATTAAATAATTGTGTGTGGGTTTGATAGTGACGGTTAGTTGAGTATCAATAGATCTTTTCTATCATTTCCCATGTCAGATGATTTGATAAGGGCTTGGCGTGGCCTTTTGGGAGAAAACAACAGTTAGTGAGAGCTTAGTCATCACATGCCTGGATCATGTCTGTACCTGCTGATCCAGCAACAATCAACTCAGAGATACAGGAAACAATAGGCACATCCAAGCTTCCCTGTACCAGTGGTGGAAGAAGTACTCAAATCGTTTATTTAAGTAAAAGTAGCAATACCATAGTGTAGAAATACTCTGTTACAAGTACAAAAAATTATGCATTCAAGATTTTCTTTAAGTAAAACTAGGAAAGTCTTTCGGCACTTTAAGTCAAACTTTACTTAAAGTGCCAAAAGCAAATGTACTCATTTTGCAGAATGTCCCATTTCAGAATAATGTATATTATATTATTGGATTATAACTATTGATGCATTAATGTGTACATCAGATTAATGTTGCAGCTGGTAAAGTTGTGGCAAATTTTAATTACTTTATATACTTTATCTGCTGGGTAGCTTGTGAATTTCCCCTGAGGATCAATAAAGTTTTATCTAATCTTAACATATGATAATACATTTATTTGTTGATAATATTTTGTGTTATTAATCTCAATAAACTAAAGTTATCAAATAAATATAGTGGAGTGAAAAGTACAATATTTTCCTCTGAATTGTGGTGAAGTAGAAATATTAAGTAGCAGAAAATAGAAATACTCAAGTAAAGTACATTTACTTCAGAATTGTACTTAAGTACAGTACTTGAGTAAATGTACTTTCCACCACTGCCTTGCACTGTAGGGTAGGCGACACCACAAAATCTGGCTTCAATCAGGGAAAGAATCTCCAATAATGATACCAATAGTTATTTTTTTATTAAAAGCAACTAATGTACTATCATGTATAAGGGAGAGCCATGAGTTCTAATGCCTAAGAGAAATTGCAGTGTGAATTTGGTAGATGAGAAACAAGTACAGTTAAAAGGCTGAATTATATACAATAAATAAAATGGACTAAATTAAGTAAAAAAATATAAAATAAACTGAGAATAAAGACCAAAGATAGGACTATAATGTTAACTGCACTGAGCTACTGGTACTGAATATACACTGTACAATGATAGCAATATACTGTAATATACTGTACATTAGTGCAAGTCAAGTAGATACTGCTAAAAGCTGTACAGTAAATTGCAGAATTGCCTTTGAATTAACAAAATAATAAAGCTTAATCAGAATCAGAAATACTTTATTGATCCCCGAGGGGATCATATATTGTATATAATATGAACAATAAACTGTTCATATCATATACAATATAGCATATTAATCATACGAATCATTTGCACTTTGTATATACAGATATACTCTTATCTTGAGGGTTTGAAGTGCAAAAGAAAAACAGAATAAATGTATCAGTCCACATGAGCAAGTCTTTCCTTGTTATATGAGTGAGGTGAGGCTTCACTGCCAGAGGAGCCCCCGTCCTGACACAGAGGGTGGCAGCTGGCAGGGATGATTTCCTGTGTCATTCTGAAAGTGCTCCACCATTTGACTAGTAAGCTGTGGAGAGGATGAGAGCCATTATCCATGATGTTGAACAGTTTGTGTTTGTGTACAGTTTGTGTAGTATGTATGTGTCAATGGCAGCAGAAGAATATTGCACTTGCCACAACAGACTGTTAAAAGCCTTGCGACGTCTTGCTGCACACATTAAAGGATCTGAGTTTTCTCAACAAATAAAGTCTGCTCTCTCTCCCTTCCTGTAGATGGTCTTGGTGTTGCACAACTAAATCCCATGCATGTTAAAACACAGGACAGGTTTTAATGGTAAATAACAAAAATGTTTACTGTGTAAATTCTCTGAACTTGCACTTACACTGCACAACAGCAGCAGAGAAGCAAATTATGCATGCACTAAGAAGAGTATTCATGTGCCCAGAATATGATCTAACGGATCTGCGTTTTTGGATTAATCATATTTACACTTGTATCAATACTCAAAACAAGTTTTAGTATTGGTAGTATCGATACTTTAGATATTGATCTGCCCACTTATACTTCAAAACTATGATCACAGAGGCGTGTTCACACTTTGACCTCTTTACTCTCATGTTAGAGACAATCTGTCATCATCAGAGCCTGCATATGGACTTTTTGATGGTGTCTCTGTGGTAAATAAATGTTGCTCTTTGATGGTGTCCAGACCATTTACTCACAAAATTATTGTTCATTGATGGGACACTTGGAAACAAGCATTGTGTTTAACAGCAGCCACTGAACAGCAAATAAAAGCAGCACATTTAAATGTTTCAAGAATGAATGACACCTCTGGTCTTCAGTTCCCTCTTGTGCATAGAAATGGACGCATCATGGCAACCTTTGAAGGACATAAACCAAAGACCATATGGCACAAGGTTGTAAAAGATATTGAACTGTTGTTGAGGGAAATTAATGGAATTTCCTGCAGACGTTTGAAGTCTCAGCATGTAGCTGTTCTTGACCGGTCAGCTTGAGAAGGTCAACAGATGCAGGGGAAACCAGATTGGTATTCTAACACACTCAGTTGTAAAGGGAGGATTGGATTTAAAAGAATTCAGCCAAGTCAAGAAAGTCAAGAGTTTCCATGGCGACTCCAACCCGAGGGTGCTCTGAACGCAGGACTCTCACTGGTTTACACTGGACCTTCATGATGAATCTAAGTAAGTAATCTCAAGATCCCATGATCTGGATATATACGGTATTTGACAAAATCAGTGACTAGGAATACATTTTATTTAAAGTGTTCCTATGACGATTATTGTCATTTTACAGATTATCTGTTCTGTTCCTGAGAGTAAAATTTTCGCACTAAATAATATCTCCACTAGGAGTCACTATAGAGTACAGATAAGTGTAAATCATTCTTTCCCTACTCACTGATTTAAAAAAAATTACCCTAGCCTCCAGCTTTCTGACCAGAAATGTGTCCCCAAATATGTGCAAAAAAACCTTTGGCTGTGAGTGAGATCCCAGATGAATTTAGGGGAAGACAAGCAGCCAGTTGCCTAATTTTGAGCTGCTGTGACGATTTAAAACGGGAGCCAAAACCTCTGTCTGATAATGTCATATTAAATGTTTCATATCAGTGGTCAGAGTATGGCCTGCTGTGACCAACGTGAGGACCAATTGTCTTTCCAATGGCAGCAGGTTGAGGACAAAAAACTCCACAGGCATTTTTGTCATTTCTTTGGTGAAGTTAAATTGAGGATATTTCAGGGCTGCAGGTTAGGTTTAGAGCCTTTCAGGTATTAGAAATGGGATAAATGACATTGTCTAGATTATTTGGGGGGATTGTAGCTTTGTGTTTGTGGTTTGTTAGGGGAAATCATACTACTGCATATGTGAAAAAAAAAGTTGTATAAAGCCTTTTGTGGCTCCAGAGGTAGCTTCGCTGAATCTGATAAATCGCCTCAAAAGATGTCACTTGAGTCAGCGTCGGTTGGCTGAAGACTACAAGTTTGAAAATAAAACAGTCTGGGGGTGTGGTGTTAGAAAGAAGTGAATTTACCAGATCTCTGCAGCCCGCTCTACTTGAGGCTAGCGGCTCGAGGCTACATTAGCCGCTACTAGCATAACAAACCTAAATCTCCAACTGAACTGTTGGCAGTCAAGTTGCATTGTGGGTAAAGTAGGCTCCAGGTTTTGACAAGGAAGAAGAATGCATGGAATAAAAGAGACGATATCTCTGGTTCTGCTGCATCGAGTTTGCTACTTTTTTTTAAACTGTCAGTCTTGAGTTCCACAATGCTCAATTGGTGGAGTACTTACTTTAAGCAAAGGATTTGACTTGAATTTTTGGCCATAGCAAATACAGTAGGCTATGTGTAAGTGTGTGTGTAAACTGACAATAAATAGACTTTCTTGGCATTTTTTTAGCCAAGTTAATTCCAGGATATATCAGGGTTACAGGTTACGTTATGATCTACACCTGGGATTATATTTAAAGTTGCAAGGCATTAGAATTAGGCTCAGGGTCTGGAAAAAAGGATTGAATTTGGGTTATTTCTGTTTCAGAGGGAAATGTATTTCTTACTCTGCTACATTTATCCAAGGACTGTGTTAATTTGCAGCTGAAAATTTTACATGCAAAACATATGATAAACTCATAATATGAGGCATTTTTACAGATTAAACAAAAAATGTATAAAGTAGTCAAAATCCATTCCACCTTAACCAACAATAACATTAAAATACTGTTTATACATTAACACATCCATAATTATAACCTGAAAGGAACCATTCGTCATGATAAGTAATTTTGATACTTAAATACATAAATATAATTTAGCTACATATATGGATTTTGCAAGTAATACAGATGTGCTTTTACTTGAAAACATTAGCAAAACACAGATTATTTTAACATTGTATTTCCACGTTTTTTACTTCTTTTTTTTTTACTTAAGTGAAGGTTTTGTATAGTTTTTCCTCTAATTTATTTATATGTTTTTGTCTGTGTAGGGTTGTGAAAATTAACTGTACAAAACCCAGTATAAAATTAACATACACAACATACTGCAAAGGGAGATTTAAGTTCTCCTAATGAATCTTACACAGCTCTTGTTGCAGCCTGGTTTGGTTCAGCAGGTTGAGATTTGATGCATAGACATTTAGTGATTTTCTGTGAGCTCTTCCAGATCCTTGTTAATCTAATCACGAGTTACCACAACATGCACAGTGAAAGTAGACCTCTGCTTGACTTTGAACACCTCCTGGGTGATATTGTATAGCGGCATTACTGTGTGTTTTAACTCTGATTCATGTGTGCGATCCACATGATTATTTTCCCCCCTCAGATTTATGTTCAACATAATCAATGTAGCTTTGTTTATTCAGACAGTAGATGCATTGTGTGTGTGTGTGTGTGTGTGTGTGTGTGTGTGTGTGTGTGTGTGTGTGTGTGTGTGTTTCATGTTCTTATATCCCAGTGGGGACTTTAACCTGAATGCACACCAACCCATGGGGACTTGTGTCACCGTGGGGACAAAAATTGAGGTTCCCATGGGTAGAGACTGCTTTTTGAGGGTTAGGACTTGGTTTTAGGGTACAGGTTACAATTGGGTTGAGGTTAAGCATTTAGTTGTGATGGCTAAGGTTAGGGTAAGGGGCTAGGGAAAGCATTATGTCAATGACTGTCCCCCCGGGGAAGTGAAACAACCGTGTGTGTGTGTTTCAGTCAGTGACTGAATCGGCAAGTGTTTTCCACGCATTTACCTTTGTTTGTGTGCATGTGTCTGAGTGTATACACGAGTGCATGTGAGTTATGTGTCATCCCCCATCCATCATCACAGACGCAAGGCAGAGGAACAGTACAGTTTAAGTGTCTAAGGGTCTGCGGTTTTCTGTGGTTTTAGCGATGTGGAAGGAAACGTGGTTTTCTAGCTAATGGTTTGTTCCATATTTTGTGTTCCATTAAATAAACATGTGTGACTTGACAAGTCAGTCTCAGTATCCTGCCCATGGCCTTATGGGAGATCATGGCTGGTGGTCCACTGCTGTATAACCATTAACCACAGTGTCTGTTCACACCACAGCACCCTCCAGTGGGACAGTCGACATGTACATACATCACATACTCAGCTTCCTACATACCTCCTCAGACAAATAGACAGTTTATGCAAGACATACCAACAACAGTAATCAGTCCCGGCACACAGATGGTTGTCTTTTAACTTGGAGAATTTGCTGTAGTTTTCAGTGGGAACTTTGGGAACAAGCTCTTTTTATCTGAAGACTAAATAATCATCAGGAGACCCTCCAAACCAGGGGTGACTGTAAATGATGGGTGTCATTTCGCCTCAACTGGGATCCCATCTTCACTGGGAATACACACTAATAAACAACTGAACAAGGAGCTCATTCAACATTACACATGCAAAAACACAAAGAAGACATTATAGAATGATAAATGATGTATTATAGATAGTGTTGTGGGTAAAAACTAGTATAAAATATGTTATAAACTAAAGTATAGCAGGTTCAATGGTCTCTTACTCCACTGTTTGCATTGAAGGAATAGTTTGACATTTTGTGAAATATGCTTATTCGCTCTCTTGTCAAGAGTTAGATGAGAAGCTTGATACCACTCTCATATCTGTATGTCCAAGCTGGAGCCAACGGCTTAGCATTAAGACCTACAGTACAAGCAACACTGTATGTTTACACTGGTTTAATCACACGTGAAGAACAGTCCTCCACATCAACATAATCATTCAGTGTAAAAACTTTTTTTTTTCTAACTCAGTAGCGAATCCCTTTTCTCTTCAGTCCACCCTTCTCCCTCAAATTCTGTTTGTTCATCACTGTTATACACACTGGTGCCTTTTCAGCCATTCAGAGTCACTACAGGACACAAACACACAACTTAGGTGTTCCATCCACAACATACATGGTAAAAATGTCAGTTTTCTGACAAATTTGGATTTAAAAAAATGTATCTTAAACACCCATCAACAAGGAGAGATAGCTTTAGTTGTTGGATTCACTGGATGTGAAATTATCTCACCCCACTGGCTGATTTTTGATTGAAGATTTAACAAAAAAACCTGGGTGGCCGTCTGACAGGATATCTGTTTTCCACTATGTGACAGTGCCCCCTATTCTCTAGCAGCAGGTAAAAAGACAGACAAGCATACATGAGGTTTCTAAAGGAGCAGTTTGTAGAATTAGTAATCATGCTAGGGTTGGGCAGGTCCTACATGACCTCTGACCTCTTCTCTGGCTCAGTGTTGACTCCGATTGAAGAGGAATGTGTTTCTGTTGTGTATGCTTATTTTCTGCGTTAGCAGTGCCACACGTCACACACATACACACCCATACACACTCACGTTTGTCATAACCACCCAAGCATGCGGCTCTGTTTAATCGCACAAGAGCTGAAACAATTAGTTTGGTTGTAATTCGTTGGTAAGTATTTGGCAGCAATTTTGATAATTGATTAATCGTTTCAGTCAATTATCAAGCAGAAACTACAAACATTTTATTATGTAGTATATTTTTGGATTTTAAAAATGAACCATAGTTTTTGTACTTTTGGATGAACAAAAGATGTCACCCCTGCAGGCATTTTTAACTACTTTCTGACATTTTATAGACCAAACAATTAATCAATTTTCAAATAAATAGTCCACAGATTAGTCAATAATGAAAATAATAGATTTTTAAGCCCTAAACTGTACTGTTTATAAGCACCCCAGTCATGTAAATATCACTGTAACTCATTAAGCAGATTGTACATAGAATGAATATGTTTTATTCAGCTTGCCATATCTGTGTGTATACTGTACCTGCACACTGTTTTTAACCTTAGGGGGTGTTGATGGTCAAACATAGTGATCAGTATATCTTCAAATCAATTAGTAAGAGCTTACTTTGTTGTGATATTATTGTGGTGCACTGAGCGGCCAGAAAAATGGAAACACCTGTACATAAAAATACATGATTTGTGTAGTGTATAATTTTGGATTTCTGTTAACACTCTGTGCCATAGAGGTGTTGATTCAACTTTATGGTAATCTTTAAGGATGTATTTGTTGTTATAATGGATTACATTATATTGTGCACATGTTTCTATTCTTCTGGTCTCTCAGTCTACAGTAATGCATAGATTTACAGTATGCGATTGAGGTATGTTAATGCAAGAGTTTTACAAGCTGTGGTTCTAGTTTGGATCTGGGACAGGAGTTGAGTTTGAAGCTTCTAAAACTGGGACAGATTTTTTAAAACTGCGGTTTTTCTACCTTTTATAAGTGTTCTGCAATATCTAGTCTTGGTTCAAGGCCCAGAGCTTTTCTCGTGGCTGAGATACTTGGACCTGAGCTGGACTAGCTCTGTCTGACTGCCCAGGATCCAATCTTGGCTTTCTGGACACATTCCTTGTCCAGGTGCTGTGTATTTTCTTTTTCATTCTGCATGAGCACCCCATGTAAACTTTTCCAGGCCAAATTCATTCATTATTCAAACACGCAATAAAAAGTTTCATCTCCCTGGCAACCAGCCCAAGACTTCATTCTTTTTCAAATATTCTGGTCTAACCTTTAACTCTGCCCATTTAACCAGCTTCAGAAGACGCATGGAATACATCAGTTAAGGGGAAAATGGTGGTATTATTTGTTCTGGGACCAGTTTTTAATGGGGGAAGAAAAGCACATTTTATAGGTGTTTCATCTTCCAGGACAGAGTAAATAAACTGCAATATCTATACTTTTCTGAGGCTCAAAGGTCAACTTGTAGGAGGTCTGTCTGGCCACACTCAACTCCCTTGTACTGTATATGGAACATGTTTGCGTGTGTGTGTGTGTGTGGCCTAATGTTTGCATATGTGTTTTACAGAAGCTCCACTACACATTGTTTACAATGCAGGTTTTATTGTAAGGTCTCCCAAGTAGCAACTAGCAGTCCAAGAAAAAAAGTGAGGGTGCTAGTTGTATCAGGCATAGAGTAGTGAAGTTGACTTGTTTGGATGTGCTGGGTTTCAGAATTGCTGAATTACTGATCTGCACATGTAGATCTCAAAATAAATAACTTACAGTGAATTCAGTAAGAATCATCGATTGGCCTTTGAATAGAAAAGCTAGTAGGTGGATAAAGAAATCATTCTAGAGGAGAGCCCTTTGTGTATGGAAGACTTAAAATGCCTAAATTAAAACTACTTTTTCTATTTGGCATGGACAATGTGTTTCCATCTTCAAAAAAGAAAAACCATCCTTGCATCTCCTCGTGAAAACTAATGACAATGCAATATACCTATTCACTTTGTTCTCTGTGCTGTGATTTGGTTTTAATGTGGTAAGGAATATTCATATCACAGTAAAAAACAATACATTTATTATGACACAGTAAATACATAAAACAATGTGTATTGTATTTCACTTTATTTCTTTATTGAATTGTTTTTATTTAGGTAGTTTAAATCTTCCATAATTTTAGGACAGCTTTGGATGGGATTTTAAAATAGATAGATAGATTTGATATACTCAACAGCAACATCTCGTTCCAGAATCAATCAAGATAATCCATAGTCCGCATAATGATGCTTCTGTGGTGAAGACAGTAGGCCTACTGGCATCATGTTTCTGTAACTTGGGCAATATTGTGGTTTACCTCTGTATGAACATAGTAGTTCATCTGTTGATACTTCCCCATGAAAAGCAGAGTCAGACTGTAGAGATAGTTTGGTTTTAGTGGTGAGATTGCACTCTAACTGAGAAGAGGACAGTTACAACTGTTTACAGAACTTGGGACTAGAGAGGGTTTTTGGCATAGACATTTGGCTTGGTTTGGTTTTCCCAAAACCTCTTTTGTTTAATGTGTTCTTTGTCATAATACACCTGTAATAACACCTGACAAAGGCTTCAACAAGTCTCAAACTGATTTCTTCTCATGCCTGTCACGACACGGGCTTAACTGTTAATGCCTGAAGTGTTTGGGAAGGAGACATGATTCAGTGGGCTTTTTGCTCAACATACAGGGAGTAAAATGTTTTCTAAAATACTCACAAAAAACACAAAAGAAAAGTTCTAGCTGCTTTTTTTAAAACCCTGAGACGGGCAGTTACTAGCCACATTACTACTACTACTATTCCAGCCACCAGCAGTTACTTTCAGTTGAACATTTTGTTGCTAGTAGCAACCACCACTGTCACAGTTCTAGCAGTTAATGTCTAACTGACATTGTTACATCCACCATTTTGTCAGATATTTGTCAGAACAAATATTGACAAGCACTGTTTTACTCTCCCCAAATGCCCTCGTTGGACCATTATCTATAGGTACTCCATTTATAATAGATATTTTGTGATTGTTGTTTGCAATATGAGAGAGTGAATTAGTTTTTCTACGATCACTTTAGTGCTAACCAAGCTAGCTATTATACTAGCTGTATGAGGCTAGTGCTAATATACAACATATAAGGTAACTGTTAAACTGGCTAAATGTTGATATTGTGTATTTTACTCTTTTTACTTTTATGCTTGTGGTCTCTATGTATATGTTTACTAGATTAATTACTGTGTTGTACTTATACTTCTACTCTTTGTAATCACTATAATTTAGTTTGTTATGTTTTGTCACATTTTTTTCACCATTTCACAATTGCTTTCAGCTGCTACTGCTAACTGCTAATGCTACCACTAATATTAACCTTGCTGCTACTGTTGCTTCTATGGCAGTAACACTTTACAATACTGTACACAAAAATGTAGTTACTACGGAACAAGTGAGGAACGACCTAATAAATAAAGAACTTATGTCTCAGCAGGATTTGGAAATACTTGTCCATGCATTTATCTTCAGTCGACTCGACTACTGTAATAATGTCTTTACAGGTCTCTCTCAATTGATCAGACAGCTGCAGCCGATTGAGAACTCTGCTGCTCGAGTCCTCACTAAGACCAAGAAAGAGGATCACATCACTCCAGTTCTGAGGTCTTTACACTGGCTTCCTGTCTGTCAGAGACTTTATTTGAAAATACTGCTGTTGGTTTATAAAGCACTGAATGGTTTAGGGCCAAAGTACATTTCTGATCTTCTGCTACATTATGAACCATCCAGACCTCTCAGGTCGTCTGGGACAGGTCTGCTTTCTGTCCGCAGAGTCAAAACTAAACACGGAGAAGCAGCGTTCAGTTTTTATGCATCATATATATGAAACAAACTCCCAGAAAACTGCAGGTCTGCTGCAACTCTCAATTCTTTTAAATCAAGGCTGATCAACACTGTAACTCCTGTTTTGTATTTAAATGGCTTTTTTTATTGCCCTATGTTGCTTTTATGTTTTATGTAAGGGACTTTGAATTGCCTTGTTGTTTAAATGTGCTATACAAATAAACTTGCCTTGCCTTGCTGCTGCTGCTACTGCAACTATCATCTTTAAATTCATTGGACATTCTTTGCCTTCCATCTTTAGGAACTCTGCCGTAAGTACAAACCCCTGTCATGAAATACATGTCATATAAAGTTTGTGTGCATAAAATGTAAATGCATATATATAAGTATATTATGCCTGGCAGGCTTGCCTGCCATGTCAGAGCCCTTGGTTTGACATTTAATGATGGCAACAGTGTATGTAGGGTGGAATAACCGAGTGTAGTGCGGTGGACTGCCTAATATATGGGCCATTTGGGACTATGAACTGTACAATAATTGTTCTCCCCGCTACCAGGAGTGCCAACATTTACAGCCATTATACAGATTATTTTAATTTGCTTTCAGTCACAAGGCAGACATTAAATAGTGCTTTTGTGTAAGCACACGGTTGACAGAAACCATGATGGGTTGGTTGGTTTCAGAGTAAGAAATGCATGAAATAAAGTAAACTATATTCACTTATTGTGTGCAGTTTGGTTGTGTCAGCATGTGACACTCTTTCTGACTCTGTATGTTGACAGAGTAAAAGTCAACAGTGCAATAATTTTTGTTTTTGGGGAAAGAACATGCTTTATCTTAATTTTACTTGGATCTATCATCCAGATTAATTCATCTGTCATCGTGTTTCCAGTATGCATTAATAGTAAGATCGATGTTATGTGTGGACACACACTTCAGTTACTTTGATACATGTATTATTTCAAATTAATTTGTCACTTACAGGATGTTTCTCTTCTTTTGAGTGGACCAAAGACATAAATGCTTGTTTTTTGTTTAGGCAGTGACCCCACTCTCTCACAAAATTAAATGACTTCTGTCTTAACTTTGCCAGTGAGCACTACATAGGAGGCATGGCAAACTGCTGTCCTGTCACCATATGCTGTATCCCAGCATGCTATCTGTTTGTCCCAGGTCAACAATGAGTCCTATGAGCATTCCACACATACTAACACCTCACTGCAGAATACTCTACCCACAATGCCTTTCAGCAAGCACCTGTGTTTATGGCCCAATACCTTACCCTTTCACCTAATGAGGAATGGGAGAGTCAGCATCATAAGAAAAGCTTGTATCTTAGGCCCAAACTCAGAGTGTATGTGAGAACATGCATTTGGAGGTGCATATGTTTTGTGCACAGCTACATCTCTACCATCTGGTATATGGCAAGTCAAAATTGTCTTTTAACCTCTGACCTTTCAGCACCTAAATTCTGCAATTTTTGTGTGAGGGCATATCCTATGATTAATATCAAGCTATGGAATTAGCTAAAGTGTCAATGATATCAGTGACAATGATAGTGGCAATCACTGAAAAAAGTCTTGCTGTTTCCAGTCTTTATGCTAAGCCAAGCTAACCAGCTGCTGTAGCTTCATGTTGAACAGGCAAACAGTTCATAAATCAGAGTGTAGATTGTTGCAGCTAAAATCAATTCTCACCTGCGCACAGTAGGCAAGATTTGGTACAAAACTATAAAAACTATTAATCACACTGAGACCAACATAAAAATACGGACTTGTCCATTTGTGTATGTGTGCTCATGCCTGATTGACCCCTTGCTATGAATTTATTTAGTATAAAATTGCACAGTTCTTGGTGAGCCCAAATCAAAGAAAAATAACCTCTAATTTACAGTATTTAATGCACATTCCTCTGATGTCAAAGGTCAGATGAGTGAATAAGTGAATCCTTATTTTATTCGGGACAAAAAAAAACAGACTATAATCTAAGAGTATTAGAAGATACAGAAAATCTGTTAATTACAACACCACAGGAGAGAAGGATAGATGGTAAGACAATATCACAGGATAGGAACAGCAATTAGAAGAGATAAAACAGGCTTGAAACACCTCTTTACTTTCCGTCCATGTGTGACCTTGTACTAAACCAATTTATGCCTCCGTACCCTCATATGTTTATCCATCACTCACTTGTTTCTCCCACGCACCTAAAATCTGACCAGTAAATCAAACGTGACAGGAATCTACAGACTGTCTGTCTCCCTCTGACATGTCTCACAGTATATCACTCATACAGTTCTGATTGTTTTCCCAGTTGTGGATGCAGGTTTATAGGATCGAGGCAGTAGTACCATAGTGTGATGTATAGTATGTGGGGTTCTGTACATACGTGTGACTGTATGGTGTTTTGGATTTTCCAGAAGGTGTGACTTTACATTCCTATAAAGATTTCCTCCAATAACAAAACCTGTGCACAGGGGTCACAACAGCAGAAACACATTAAAGTAATAAGTAGTTAGACAAATCAATTTCATGTCTGCGCATTAATGTTGCATTCATGTCGTGGGGTGGAAGGTAGCAATGAGAAAGTATCTCATGTTTAAGACATCATTGGACAACTCAAGACAGTTGCATGATTGCAGAGTTGGTCATATGAGGGTAACAAAATATTTCCATGGTCAATCTATAGTACTGTATCCATTAAATCTGCATTTAATTACCTTGAACACAGACTTTGGGCACTTTGTGATGCATCCACATTTGTATTTTTTAGGCACTTCTTTATTATTTAGGTACCAGAGCTTTCAGAAAAAAATCTGGGTCATAATTATCACATTGGCTATAATATAAAATAATCATGATTATTAGACAACCCTGATTATAAGAAGCAAGTCAACAAATGCGGCATAAGTATGGAGCTGGATTGGGGACGTGTTTAGTTAGAGTATAAAGACTGGCATCCCTAGCCAGGCTAGCTGTTTCTCCCTGCCTCCATTAGTCTTAAAGCTAAGCTAGGCTAACCACATCCTAACTCCAGTTCTGTACTCAACACACAGACATGAGATTGGTATCAATCTTGTCATTTAAATATTAGAAAGATAAATAAGTATATTTCCCAAAAGGTGAACCATTTCTTTAAAATAGGCACTCCTACAGATTTCAGACATGCTCACATTCATCTCTGACAAACGCACATTCCTTTAAAAACATCTGACAAAGTTGATTCATTCTGTTTGTTTTTGATGTCCTGTGAAATATTTTATTTGGATAAACTGCTGCTTTTATATGAGCCCATGAAAGAGAGAAAGAGCCTTTTAAATCAGAGTCAACCCACCAAGCCACCTCATACCTTGTAAACGGTGTGCCCGTCTCTCTCGGTAGAGTGATGTCATCGTTGGACAGCCCCGGGTGAGAGACTGGAATGTTACAGCCTGTTGATTGAGGCAAAGGATTGTGGGCCGGGTGCTGTGTATGTGTGTTTTTTAACGTGTGAATTGAAGAGACTAGGGAAGAGAGACTGTGCACATGTTTGTGCATGTGTATGCCTATGTGCATGTATGGGGGCTTTTGCTGCAACACTGCTGTGTGAAGACTTGTCTCAGTACAGGCCAGTTGTGAGCGGGGGAGTGTGTGGACAGCTTGTACATTCACAGCAAACTCACAAAGCTAAATAAGCCCACTACTCACTTAGAGGCACAGATACATGTACAGTAGGATGAATACATGGTTGTAGCCAGAGGGTTTGTGTTGCTTGTGCCATTAGCCAAATTCCCTGGGTAGACTTAGTGGAGACTGTGGTGTTTGGGGTCATAGTGACTGGTCATGGAATTTGGGCCCGAAACATGGTAGCCTCCAGTGATACACGTTTAGTTCCACTTTGGGAGAGAATTAGCCAACATATGTGATCAAGTAGTTTGTGTTGTCATTAACCCAAATTCTGTAGTAAATACAAATACTGTACGTGTGACAGATGGGCAATACATTTTAGATAGAGTAAAGGATATGGGATTTTGACCTTATTGGAATGCCTCACTTCTTAAACTCCACAGTGTGCATTTGTTTCATGGGGTGGAGGTCTGTGAGAGAGGGAGGAGGTGGTACAAGTCTTGGGAGCCCCACTGCGTGAGCAACGAGATTGTTTTCTTAAAAAACTGAATAACAAACCTCTGGCCTTGTTGGGTTGAGAGGGGTATTTTTGAAGTGAGACAGGGGACTCTTAAACAGTGATTTATTGCTAGACCCATGGTAGGGGGCGAGAAACGAGAAGTACCCACCCTGAGCGTAGCAGGTGTGGGCTGAAGGCTGCGACAGTATGGTCATCATAACCTATGATGAAGTGAACAGGACTGAACTAACTTTAAGGCAACTGCAGACCCACAGTAAATCTGTTAGCAAGCCAGCTATTTAACCAGATAAGGATCATATTGTACATTTTACTGCGTGAATATGCAGTTTTGTGGATATTTTAAAGAGATATCAAATAGTAGAAAGAAAACAATCATTACTTTTCAGGAAATAACCCATCTGTGAATATGACAATGGTATTATCAACTGCCATGCTATGTGGTTGTGGGTACTACTACCATTAACAAAATAGGAAAAAAATCTATATCTTATCAAATCATTTTGCTCATTTAGAGCACTAAAATTCCCGGTTATGCAGTGCAGTAAGATTATTTCAACTCGTTAATAAAAAAATTTAGAAGTGAGTGTTGCTATCTGTAAAGAAGACAGAATAAGGCAAATCGTGGCATTTTTATCATGAATCGTCTTGATTCTTGAAAATTCTTGAAACAATTAAATTTTAAATTAAATTATCTCACACCACTGGCCTATTTTTTGTGAAAATAAGATTTTTAAGACTCAATAATAGACATCACGACTAGAGTCTACATGCTAGCTGCCCTGTGAGGCTGTACTGTACTGAGCTAAATGCTAATGTCAGCATGCTAACATGCTCATGATGATAATGCTAACATTGTTTACTATGTTCACCATCTTAGTTTAGCATGTTAGCATGCTAATGTTTTCTATTTAGCACTAAACACAAAGTACAGCTGAGGCTGATGGGAATTAAAATTAAAATTTTGACCTGCTGTTAGAGGAAAAGTCACCAAGAGTCACAAAAGTAATTTGGATCAATTGTTCTGGGCACCATAAATGCCTGATCCAAATTTAATGGCAATCCATCCAACAGTTGTTGAGATATTTCAGTGGTGGACAGACCAACCGACCGACCAACATTGCCATCCCTAAAGCCATGGCACTATCATGGCTGAAAATTACTTCATAAGAGTGAGATGTATGCATTGTGCTGTTGTGGCAGTGTCCATGCAAGCATGATTTGTGTGGTATAGTTATAATTCTCAACATAGTTTGGATTTTCTTGGTTTACTGCCCTCCATTGTTCATGTGTGGGGTTAGTTCAGTGTGACCTACGGGGTCAGAAAAGGAAGGTCAAGGTTCACTGTTCTGGGCACTGGGGCAAAAGTTCAAAATAGTAAAAGTCTAAAAAGAAAGAAGCTGATCACACACTTGTTGAAAAGCATTGTAGGTATAACCCTGATTTACTTGTTGTCTGCTGAAAGAATCCCCCAGCAGCTGGATGCCCATGGGTTACATCATGAAGAGGTAAATATTAGCTCAGTGTGAGATCAGAATCTGGCAAGATGAACACAAATAATTTCAGACTATATTTAGGTAATTATGCAGTATTGGGATGCTCTTTAAAAAAGAAGGCACTGACAAGGTAGGTAGTATATAGTCTGTCATGTCGCATGTTGGTGACACTGATTGTTTAATAGATCACTAGTATTTTTGGGTGCTTTCTGGCAGGTCTAAATTCCACAGCTCTCTGTCCCTACAGACGAGGTGACATGGACACCTTTAGATGTTTACTCCTGTTTGCACTGCAAATTCCAAGATTGCCTCATGGTGAAGAGAGACGGAGTAAGGAATGTGGAAGCCGTGCAAACTCAGATGCCATAAACTCATCTGAATATTTGACAGGACTATGGGATAGCAACTCTTAAACTGTTAAAAACAGATTCTTAACAGTGAGTTACTGTGGCGATGGGCTGATTGTCTCTGCTTTATGACTGTAAAATGTAAACTCCCAGCTGTGCAAATATTAAAAAATGCATCTACAGTTGCCATGCAGCACTGAAGCAGAAACAGTGAGTTGCTGGGACCCTGTGGGCCTTTGGACACCATGTGCATGCATTCACAACACAGTTTGAAGAGTGGAGGTCATAGAAAATTGTCTGTGAAAGTTGGAGACTAAGAGCAAGAGATAGACAGCGATAAATGGCAGACTGGACACAGATTGCTCTGTAAATTACAAATACATCTAATAAGAACACTTCAGCACATTTCCACACATTGACATGCATACTGCGTCTTCTGTCTAAATGACATTCTGTCTGCCATGTATTTGTTTTGACTATTGATAAGCAGCATTTATAGTACGACCAAATTAGTGTTTTTGTTCAGCCTCTAAGTGGTGCTCCACGAGAACGCTGGGGCAGAAATACAAATACCTAGTGTAACGCTCATCGGGGGCTCTGGACAATGTCATGCATAATATGCATCATAAACTTTCTCAGGGCACAGAGGAGGCGTGCCAGCTGGTGGGAAAACAAAGACACTCTATAGTGCAATTCTATGTTTGGGTAAGTGCACACAAAATATGCGGGTGTTGATTCTTGCTTATTCGTGCTCGATGTACGTGAGCACTCAGTTAGAAAATATGTCCTTTTTTTTATTCTTATATAGCAGGGAAGAGAGTCATGTGTCTGCCTGCTTCTCATGAGGATTCACTCATTCTTCTAATCCCCAGGTAGTGGCCTCCACACATGGCCACTGCAACTATACAACTATAGAACTGTATGTCTTTGTACTAGCTATGTATTTTGAAGCCATAGTCCCTTATACTTAAACTTATGGTTTATACATGGTCATTTTTGTTGTATAATGCATGTGATATACAAAACATACTGTATAATGTACAAAATCTCTATGAAAGTGGCCATAATTGTTTTAATTGTCTGGATGTAAGAGTTTGACTTTCCCCATGTAACAAGGGATAACTAAACAGTATAACCTATATATAATACAGTAAGTTAAATATATTAAACTTGATTTACTGTAACATATTTTTAGGTCTCTTAACAGCAGCGGCGCAAGCAGCTGTAAAAACAACATTATCACCTGATGAACTTGATACGGCGAATGTGTTAGCAAACGCTTGCTTATTTACATTTATGAAATAAAACTATAAACTATATATATGGTTTAACTATATCTATCTATCTATCTATCTATCTATCTATCTATCTATCTATCTATCTATCTATCTATCTATCTATCTATCTATCTATCTATCTATCTATCTATCTATCTATCTATCTATCTATCTATCTATCTATCTATCTATCTATCTATCTGTGTGTGTGTGTGTATAACTATATAAAACTATTATTTGTTTTATGAGGATAACATGACAACCCTTTGATTTTATACTACCACAATGTGGCAAGAACATTCTTGCAATCTATAAAGTGGGTATAATCTTTGCATGACATTAATACACAAAACACACATTTGTAGTAAACATGCCTTCATTCAATAGATGTTCATTAAGAATGATGCCCTCAGACCTTAAATCAGGAGGAGGAAAGTCTGCGAAACTGTCAACGAAAAATGAGGGTGATACAACTCTTGACGACAGGCATGTTGGCAGAAAAACAACACAACCTAGCCAACACTCAACAGCAGTCATACAATTCAAAACAATCCCAAAAAAAGGAGATCATTCTTGCACTAATAATCTGAATTTATATATGGTATTAATTGTTTTTGAGGTATTATAGATGCTGCAAATACAACTGTAGATCAATGCAAGAATTTAAAAATATATTTTTCAGTTCAGTACATTTTGATAGGTTGATGCAGGGGGGGTTTTCAGATATTTATTTAGCATACATGCATGACACGTGAGTTTGTTACAGAGCAGCCCTTTTCACAATACACAGTCATTTCTTCTATTGTTAATGTAAAAATACTGATTAGTGCAGCTTTAAGTTAACTATAAGTTGTGGACTTCATTAGGTACAAGAACAAATTGAATGCTGAGGTGAGATCTACAGTATGGAAATTACAGGACTGAATCAGTGCACAGGTTCTACTTTCACATGCAGCAGCATACAGTACAACAGGTGCAGGCTGGATGGCGAGAGGCAGTTGTGAGGCCCATTGAGGCTTCATTAATGGAACAGGAAGAGAGTTGAAGCATGAGGGCAAACACACACAACTCATTACCCCCTGGCTATCGTGTACCTTTCACACTTCAACTCAAAGTGTGTGCCTGTGTGTGTTTGTGTTTCATGTTCTTATATCCCGGTGGGGACTTTAACCTGAATGCACACTAACCCATGGGAATTTCTGTCACCGTGGGGACCTCAATTTTTGTCCCCATGGGTAGAGACTGCTTTTTGAGGGTTAAGACTTGGTTTTGGGGTACAAGTTACAATTAGCTTAGGGTTAGGGTAAGGGTTAAGGTTAGGCATTTAGTTGTGATGGTTAAGGTTAGGATAAGGGGCTAGGAAAAGCATTATGTCAATGAGTGTGTGTGTGTGTGTGTGTGTGTGTGTGTGTGTGTGTGTGTGTGTGTGTGTGTGTGTGTGTGTGTGCGTGTGTGTGTGTGTGTGTGTGGTGCATTTATTGCATTTATATGAGTTTTGTGTTTGAGTGTGCGAGTGGGGAACAATTACAAGCTATGCTCCATAGAGTTGAAAACTGCATAAATAGTATTTGATCTTAACATTGTGGGTTGCATTAGATATACAAACATTGTAGCATTGAAACTAACAAGAAAGTTGGCTTTAAACTGGTCACCTCATTAATGAAGGATGATGTCATTAGAGCTTTTTCACACCGATATAAGACAATACAACATATTACTTTGTTACATACACTCAACAAAAGATCACTGAGAACATCATCACATCATCACAAAAGACTGATAGTCCCAAGCTACAGAGTCACGTAGAGAGCAGTAAGCTGATATAGCTGACACTTGGCTGTTGCAGATGCAACAGGACATCCACCCTTTTACACCACTGTGTCACTTTGAAACCACATGCACCCACTATTCCTCATACGCACACACACATTAAGCCACCCTGAACCAGGACACACTGCTGGTCTCTGTTCTGTATCTAAAATTAAGAGAGCAAAGAGCAGAGCGGTTGACGCAAAGGAAATAAAAGAGAAAGCACGCAGTCATAGCTGAGGTACAGTACAGAGGGCCATGCTGTATGTTCATACTGTATAATAGTTAGTGGCTGGACACGTCAGAGTTACTAAGTTGTTGTAGACAGGTGTCAAAACTGCCCTGGAAAGTGTCTGTCGTCATAGACAAACAAAGAACCTCTGAGAAACTGCTTTTTGAGGGTTAAGACTTGGTTTTAGGGTACAGATTACAGTTAGGTTAAGGTTAGGCATTTAGTTGTGATTGTTGAGGTTAGGGTAAAGGGCTAGGGAAAGCATTATGTCAATGACTGTCCCCCACAGGGATAGTGAAACAAACGCATGTGTGTGTGTATGCATCCTTTGCTGTTTTACAGTTTTTTCCTAGTTGTGTGCCAGGACAGGTGATCTTAAACAATCAGCTTCAGTGTGTCTGGGCTCATACACAAGAATAATGAACTACTCTGCTTTTTACTGCACACAGTGGCCCGTAGATCACAACATTAATGAGGGAAACATTCCTGTTTATCATTGTCATCCACTGTGGCCGCTCAGCAGGAGGATGTGAGCATGTTTTGCCACCATAAATTATGGCATAACTTTTTGGGAGGTTATATTTACTCTAGTCAAGTCTCCATCCCTCTATCCCTCCCTTCCTCTCTCTCTCTCTCTGTCTCTCTCTCTCTGTCTCTCTCTCTCACCCACCGGAGTGGCTCCACCCTCCAGCAGATATAAGCTGTGTCCACAAGGTGTGCATCTGTTATGAGCACATATCCCAGGGTTCCCTCTGTGTGGTTGTCTGTCTGCCTGCTATTCTGTCTGTTAGTCTGACTGCAGTGATTATTTCCCCTTAAACGGCCACTCATAAAGGTAAGCACTGTCCTATTCTCACTATATCCTGTGTTTCATATGCATTTGATTTGAATCTCTATTGGAAGTTTATTTGTGTGTATTTTCTTGTACATCCGCAGGAAAGTTGTTTTATTGCCTTTAATGAATTGTTTGTGTATTCTGGGAGTTCAGTTTCCAGTATCGTTCCACTACATACTATGCATCCAATACATCTCCTAATTAGTTAACTTAAGTTTGCTTTCATTGTAATTGTAATTTGACAGGAACGCATGGTGAAACTATTTGATTGGATGAATAGCTGATCATAGAGGGACTCGTTGCAACATTCAAAATAACTCCTTTTCACACTATTTTGAAATGGGATGGTTCCTTTTAACACAACATATCCAACTTCAGGTTTGATTAAAGCTTCAAACAGAAGCTCTCATTTAAATATATCACGATAAATATTAAGTATAGCACAACATATAAATGTTCATGAATGTTTGTCGTTCTTATATTTAGTCCAAAATCATTTGTGTGTTTTTGTGTGACAGAAATTATGTGTCAGTGATTGCTGTTTTGGGCTGCTGGGGGATCTGAAAGGCCTCGTAAATATGGCCTTTAGCTATGGAGTTAGCATCATTTTTGCACATTATCATCCTGCAGAGTGTGTGTGTGTGTGTGTGTGTGTGTGTGTGCAAAGCCAAACTGTCAGATGTATGTGATAGGGGCAAGAGCAGCAGTTTGGTGAGAAGAGACTGCAGAGCAAACACAGCAGCTCTGTCTCTAGCCTGATTTTCTTTGTAATGCTTGTTCTCTGATATAACTCATCTGTTTGGTGCCTTGTCATTATTATTATTTAATGATTCACTTGCTTAGGGATGAAATCTTCATGACTTGGTTATATTCAGAATTCCTCCTGCTGATCAGACAGGGCGCATAAGTTGATGACAAATTTTCACTTTAGGCCTGTTAGTATGATGCTGCAGCTGAATGGGGATTTGTACTGATTAGTAAACACAACACACATCTTTATAAGACAATGTGGGTTTTAAGAACTTCTTCCAGCCATCCATATAGTTCTGCCTTCCAAATCAAAGCCTTTTACAGAGACCACAGTTCTTTAGCTGCAGAACTATGAATGAAAACAATGTAAGGAAACATATTTGACAGATCTGCCAGTCTTTTTCTCTTGTTTGAATTAAAATGTAGTTTTGTCTTTGCTATAGTCTGATCTGATCTGTTCAGAATCAGGTTTATTGCCAAGTAGGTTTTCACATACAAGTAATTTGCTTTGGTACTTTGGTGCATAAAAATAAACATAGTAAGATAATTTTTTTTTAAATAGATAAAAAGCAAGTACTGCAAGTCAAGAAGCATAAATAGAAAATAGAAAATTGACAATAAAATATGAAAACATATTATAATAAAATGTTTACAATATAACTGTTTTTAAAAATGAAAGAGCTGTACATGCACATTGTGTAGGAATGTGCAAAAGTTCACAGTATGAAATATAAAGAACCTACAGGGACCTACAGTAAAAAACACATTATATTGTGTGCAAATAAAACTATTAAAAGGTTTCTAAAGGGTTTCAGTGTTTCTCACCTTATTTTTTCCAAGCACTGATTACAAATTAATACTTTCTTATAATTTCACATAAAGTTTCTTTCTTTCTCCCTTTCTCTCCCTTCTTCTTTTATTTATCAATCTTTGCATTGCATCATAGTACAAAATCAGTGTAAGGCCCCTGCAGTGACCTTAGTGTGTGAAAAATGCTACAAAAGGCGAGACCCTTAAATATAGCTGGTCCTGTGCACAAGAAGTAACCTTTCAAATGGAATGTGTGTGTTTGTATTTGTGTGTGCACACACAACATTGTACCCTCCTGTATACATTATTCAGCAAACTTCAGGAATGCACAGGACAAAAGGACCCAATGAAAACCAAGAATAATGGTAGGGTAAAGGAAAGGGAAAGAAGCAAACACTTTGGTCATTTAGCTGCACAGCTGTGGCTGTGTGTGTGTGTGTGTGGAGTAGCTCTATTCCTCTGGTTTGTGTACAAGGTTTGTTTGAACGAGGACATTTGCAGTGCAACTTGAAGAGGTGTTAATTTTATGAGGTGTGCTTTGTGATAAAAGCTGCGTTTTGGGAGCCGAGGAGCTGCAAATATTTTCCCCTTTCACTGAGAAACCACAACGTCAGTGCACTTACCATGATTGAGTGGGGTACGGCTGGCTTAAGGTTGAATTTGTAAATAGCTTGCGGTGCAGGGAGGAAGGCAGAGTGGTTTGCCAAACGTGTTCAGTGGGATTTAAACATTAGCTTTTGATCAGGCTGCCTGTTAGATGCAGAAGGAGAAACTCAAAGACCTAATTTGTGGATAGTTTAGGTGCTAAATGCTTCTGTAATGCTTCCTTTCTAAACACAAACAAAGCATGTGTGCTCATGTAGGGACACTGAAAGATTTATTGTTCAATCTTAAATCTTTGCCCAGAATGCAATCACATCTGATCACCATTGGACTTTTTCCTTCCCCTGCTCTGTTAGCAAAGTGGTTTAAAGCGACACACAGTCTCGCCCTTTGACTTCCACCGCAGCCTGCAAGGTCACTGAGTGGCTTCAGGTCACCGAACCGGGATGTTTCCAAAGGGAGAAAAGTGCCAGTGAGGGCAAACAAACTGAAATGAAGCAGAGGGTGAAGATGGTGCAGAACAGACGTCGCTCTGTTCACACAGAGACACACAGGAAGAAAGGGAGACGGTGAGAAGAGAGCTGTCTGTATCTGAAAGAGGAGAGAGAATAGACAGATGTGTCTGGAGACACGAGGATAGTAGACACAGAGCTAATATTTCCATCACAGTCGAATGCATGAAAGGAGAGATTAAAAAGTGTTTTTGAGGAAGAATGTTGGCTGGCCTGTCCCATCAGCTGAGTTCTGTCACTGTGTGTGTATAAGTGCATGGTTTTATGTGTATGTGCGTGTGCATGAGCAATACAAATCCAGGATATCAGAGACAGGTGTGTTTCCATAAGTGAGGAATAAGCCAGCAGCCACTCTCAATCTGTATCTCTTCTCCTATTCCTGTTCAGCATTGTTGGGTTTTAACATGCACGCAATGCAACGCAAATGACACCAACTTACAAAGAAATGTATAACTTTTACATTAATCACATCATGCATCATCACTGTTTTTTACCTTCAATTCTTTTGGCTTTAACACAAAGTGACAATATGATTGCAGGCTGTCTTCCCCTTTTCCCCCCAAAATAACAATATCTCAAACTTTGTTACAGAAACAGATGAAATCAGAGCTCAGTATTACACAGACCTGTAGTGTGTTTATTATTATAATGACATCTTTATTATTATGGTTAGTGGTAGTGCTGACGCTACAAATATGGTATATGAATATATGATAAACAATAAATAAGTAATTCAAACGCAATTAAACTTGCTGCATTAACTTTCTTGGACACTAATAGAGTTTTTAAAAGATTTGAATGTTTGAAGTTTTAAAATTTGACTTTTTTCTCTTTTTTTGCAATGAGCCTATTTTAAAAATGCATACCTCCATCATGTTTGAGGCTGCCTAATGTAAATTTCTGTTTTTAATGTTCCCTCACTACCTTCCTCCTAGCATGTACTGGTGAATACTAAGGAAGCTGAGGTTCATTTCCACATACTGTACTTTTGATAGCCTTATTCTTTCTTTACACATTTGTTCAGGGGGTTGCACAGCTGCTGCAGTTTTAATGAGATCCTGGAGATCGCAGCTTGTATAAACTGCAGTAGCCAACACCTCATCATCCATCAGGTGAATGTTGACTCAGCAAAAACATCTTACAGACACATGATGTCCATGAGTCCTCTCACGTCACACACCTGATGGGCAATTTACTGTGTTTCGTTTATGTAAAATGTCAAAAAGATGGACATCTGGAAGTAGTTGGGGAAATAGAGGCACACACATACACACACATTACATACAAAGTAGAATACTTTGAGGTTTGCTTATTTTTGAGACTGTCTGGGCCAGGCAGGACATGCTGGGAGCTCAGTGATGTATGACCAGCCACACATGATTTTGGCAGCAGATGTTGAAAAATTAGAGTCTCATGGTTAACGTGCTGGATTAAATTTGAGTGACAGAACTCACTGAAGGTGATGGGATGTGGTGAGTGTGAAAAAGGCGGCGGCTGTGGCTCAGGAGGTAAAGCAGGTCGTCCATAAACCCAAGGTTGGCTGTTAAGGTAGAAAAGCGTCATTTAAATGCAGTCCATTTACCATTTTACCATAAAAGTAAATTAATACTTTTGCAGAATTTTTATTATTTACTATTTTTATACTGACAGATACATAAGAATATAATGTTTACTGAACATTCTACACATATTATAGCATCTATAGCCTGAGCAAATTTGCAATAATTGTATGGGCTTTTTTAGCCACACTAGCGGCATGGCTCTAGAGATGGTAATGTTGGTTCACCACTTTTGTCCAAACTGAAATATCTCAACAACTATTGGATTGATTGCCATGAATGTTTGTACGGACATTCATGTTCCCCAGAGGATGAATCCTGGTGACTTTGGTGATCCCCTGACTTTTCCTCTCGCACCACCAGCACTCTGACATTTGTGGTTTTGAGTGAAATGGTTCAACAACTGTTGGATGAATTTGGTACAGACATTCATGTTCCCCTCAGGATGAATTGCAATCTCCTTGGTGATCCCCTGACCTTTCATCTAGCACCACCATCAGGTCAAATTGTTGACTAAATATCAACAAAACGAATGACATTCCCATCAGCCTCAGCTGTACTTTGTGTTTAATGCTAATAAGCAAATGTTAGCAGACGAACATACAGTAATAAGCTAAGATGGTGAACATGGTAAACATTATACCTGCATAGCATAGTAGCATTGTCATTGTTTAGCTCAGTACAGCCTCACAAAGACACTAGCATGTGCAATAACTGTGCAATAATAATAAGATACATTTCAATTATACAAAACAGGCATTTTTTTTAGAAAATAGAAATTATAACAAATGTGATACTCCACCATTGATTTAGGGAAGATCACCTGATGAATACATGTCTGATCCCTCTTCAGAAACTGTTCCAACTTGTTTGTGATCCATAACAAATATGTTTCCATTGCACTTGATGTTGTGTGTGTGTGTGTGTGTGTGTGTGTGTTCGTTCTTTTGTCTACAATTTCCCACTTTGTGTGCATATGTGTCTTTTCCTGCCTCACAAACAAACCAGGATGGAAAGGGTGTGAAGTGAATGACACATGCCCGGCATGAAAATGTGGAACATGGTTGCTGTTCCTGTTTATTCACTGTTACAAATGACTGCTTGTCAGAGAGTCATCACTGAGGGAGACAAATTGTTTTACACCAGCATGTGAAACTGTCCAATCTTACAAATGTGAGAAACAGCTACCAACATGTTATTCACACCATCATGACTTCTCACAGCTGTGGCACATTTATATGTGACTTCATGTCTGACATCTGTATGGATGTAGATGGAGGGATGACACTAGTGTTTTAAAATAAAGTTAATTGGCACCCTTCTCTCTTTCTGTTTTCTCTAGTAACAAGTTAAAATGTGGAAATTGCTGATTAATGTTTATGTCAGAGTCTGGAAGTGGCCCTACTGTATGAACGAGTCACTCAGGAGGCAACACGTATGCAGAATAATGTGTTGGAGAGAAGCACAACAGGTAAAGACAGGAGGTGTTTCCATCACTCTGCGGTCGCCGTGACAACGCTATGGTGTTGCTATGTGACACTGAACAGACCCTCGTTGTACTGTCCCTCTGACCTGTAGTTGCAAGTTTTTACAGAATATTTCCAACCCTTTAAAAACACCTGCACACACACACACACACACACACACACACACACACACACACACACACACACACACACACACACACACACTGAGCTGGTACATTCCTAAAAGGTAGTAAAGCTGCTACATTTATTTTCTTAAACCTTTCTATATATATGCATTGTCATATTAGGGGAAATATGTACATTATATCACATTATACATTATATGTCACTGATATCACTGACTAACTAAAAGTTAACTAAAAATTAAAAAAGCATATTTATACTAACTGTCATGACATGACATTACATTTTTATATCATTTACATTTTCTATAAATTCTGTAAATAAGTTGTATGCATGTCAGAGAAAACATTATTATAAACTGATTTTGTCATCTCATTTCTCCAAACGGAAAACCCAGTGAAGACTGTAAGATGATCTTTTATGAAAATGTGTCAAAAGGGCACTTACTGCAGGAATTTCCTCTGCGCCATTTTTAGTTAATCACATTTAGATTAATTTAATTTTTTTTTTTTTAAGGTTTAAGGCTTTTTCCTGAAAAATGCCTAGTGATATTTCCTCCCTGCTACAATGTGGCCAGAACAGCAATAATTTCAACTATGAATATCTGAGATCAAGTCTGAGTTGGTCAAATGTTTATAAACACTGTTAATTTACCATGAACATTTATGTGTATGCACACATGTATACACACGTTTCAATATTGATTTTAATACATTTGTGGATCAAATCTAGTTTTTATAAATCATATTATTGTCATCCTCTCATTAAGAGATGGGATATAAATCATTTGTTTGGGCTTTTGTGCCATAAAACCTTCTCTGTTATGTTGTGGTAAGTAGAGAAGAGCGACTGTGTCTGGCATGGCATTAGAAGTTTGCACTTTTTTCACAAAACCTCAAAATGCTTTAGGGCTCTTGAAACGCTTTTGATGGATTTCTGGACTCTGAGTTCATCAATGCAACTCTTTCTTCTAATCCCCACATCCAGACCCCACCTCATAGAGGTCTTTCATTTGTACCCTACAGCATACAGCATAGTGTCCATTTGAGCAGCCTGGGAACCTTAACACAGCCTCACACAGACAATGGAAAACTCTTGATGCTCACACACACGTCTTTGTCACACCTTATATTTAGAGATCAACTTTATCTGTGTATTGTCTGCAGACCTCAAAGACTCGTATAGTTGATTAGGCTTCCGCTCATTGGGCAAAAATAGGTTCCAGTTCTTGTTGAGAAAAATCTTAGCAGCATTCTTCCTACTCTTTGGTATGTCTGGCTTCTGTCGTCGTGGAAACTAGGTGGGCTTCTTTCAAAGGCCAGCTCTCATCGGGGGAGACAGTGGCACGACCATGTCAAAATCACCAGTCGACTGAGAAAAGGCCAAAGGGAGGAAAAGATCCAAAGAGCCAGTGACGGAGTGGACACTAAAAAACTACAGATGAGTTGGCTGTAATAAAATTGGGACTGTGATCATGGTTGAGCCTGGATGGGGAGTGTGGCAGGAGATGAGTATACTGAGGCTGGGATGGAAATGGCTCTCTGGAAGGAAAGCAAGTAGATACTCAGATGAGCATCTTACAGTGAGTTATTCAGGGGCTGTGGAGCCAAAGAAAACCCCTTTTCCTTGCTCCGTTACTGACCATTCAAAGCAGAAAGTTTAGGGGTTAAATAATGGCTGTAAGACATAAATAGGCAGTCTGAACTGCACAGATGGACCGCAACTGTTTGTTCAAAAATGTACTTGTTGCACCAGATGTCAGGCAGGCCAAAAGGAGAAAAAAGACATTAGACCAGCACCACCAAATGAATGGATTATTTGTCAGCAGTTTTAACCTGAAAGGACAAGTCTTCTTTTAGGATTTGTATGTTGCTTGTACTTCTAACTGGCATCTGTAGGTGGCTTTAGATATTTCTCACTAAATACTCTGCATGCCTTCTGTGTCATCTTCTCACTTGACTTCTGGGCCATATTAATGAGAATATTGTTTTGGGATTTATTTTTTGTGTCAGTGTCTGACTGAATATGTTGCAGTAATGCAGAAACGACAAGAATGCTCTTATTAATACCAGCAGGGGTAGTGTGCACACCAGTGAGTTAACCAGGAGGTGGCAGAAATACTTCACAGGCAGGAGTGTCAGGCAATGAATGCATGTTCATACAAAAGTTCTCATTCTAATGTCAACACACGTCTTGTTCATTTAGAATTCAAATCCTCTGCATTGTGTACATTGTCCTTACACAAATGTAAATATGCCCTGTAATAATGTGCATATCAGTATGTCAGCCATAGTACTGCACACCTAACCTCTGTAAAGGTGCAAGGGATTGTTGGGAACTCAGACAGTAGGCCTGATTAATCATGGCACTGGTTTTGAAGCTCCTTTAGCCAGTTGCCCCAAAGGCATCACATTTTTTCTTCTCAAATTTAAAGTAATGATATATTTGCTTGCAATGAAAGTTTCAGCCCAACATATAGCTATCAGAATAAATTATAGTTATGAATATTTTGTGCGACATTTAGTGTGGCTCCCTCTTGTGGATAACTATAATAAGTGCAGTTTATCCCAACCTAGCCTGTGAGAGTGACACATTGTTATTTGTGTATATATTATATGTGTATTCTTAATGACAGGTTTAAATGGCATATAGCAGCTTACCATACACATTTCAGCTCAGGCTCAGCCAAAGTTGAAATTAACACATATTTTAACTTTTGTTCTCAAGCACAATCTTTTCAATCATTCAGCAGTAGGTTGTAAATCACCAAAATATGAAAGTACAGAATCAGTAGACATAAGACATAAGCAGTCCAATCAATAAAGATCACAAAACAAAGAGGGTGTCAGGGTGTCAGATTTGAACCAAAGGCAATCAGAGACATGGATGAGAGATTATTCCCGAGGGGACAGCTTTCCAAAATCCTATTCTGAATATGATTTTGTATCAATCTGAAGAATATATGTCATCTCTAGCAGTCAAAGTAGGACTTTAGGCCCCAAAGGGTCATTTATATTCTAGTCCACATGATTATTCAACTTTTCCTATAAATATACAGGAAAGGTCTGAAAATTTGCCAATTTTGCTTTTGTTGCTGTTGTTGACATTTTGTTAGGCACTTACTTAATACCTCTCTTTATATATTTTTAGAAAGGTATTGAAGGAAATAACAAGGAAGTCAATGCTAACAAATAAAAGTCATTTAAGCTTTAAAACATTAACAACAATTCTATTTAATGGAAATTATTCAATGGTTTCCAGTAGGTGATACTATTTGTGGTGGTTTTATAGAATAATAGAATAATTATTCAAGATCCCACTGGCAGAAATTTCCAACGTCCATGAATTGCAAATGGCATATACTTAACCAGCCCACTTACTCCAAACTTGAGCAGTTCCAATGTATATCCAGCAGAGAGAGACAGTGTGGCTTCCCATTGCCTGCATTTTGCAAATGAGATTTGTCCACTTGACTCATACACTTGAAGGTTCATGATATTTCAAGAAATCCTAAACTGCTACCACATCAATGTTTGATCTACTTACCAATGTACAGGATTTAAAAACATATGCAGCCCTCCCTCATGTCTTGTCTCCTCTACCTTCTGCACAGGCCTTGACCATGCCTCCCCTCCCTGTTCCCCTGTTCCTGACACTGCTACAGCTTCTAGTACTTACTTATGTGAGTGGTGGGGCATACTACGGACATAAGCAACACCCTCAGCAATACCAGCCGATGCAGCACCTCCAACACATGGGCATGGGCAAAGAAGGTTTTCCCCAACAACAGCACCTTGGCAAAGAAGTGCCCTATATGCAGTATCCCCACTACAGGAAGGAACTACCCCAGATGCCCATGCACAAGGGCAAAGAAAATGTTCACAAAGGGGGCATCTATAATGGTGGCCAAGACAAAGGTGAGAAAGTCAACATTTTCCACAAACAGTAACCAACAATCTTCCAAGAACATACATGACAAGGGCACAAACATTTCTTTATTTTTAATGGCATATAATAAGTTATTTGTTATACTGTGCCAGAGAAGAAATATTAATAAAAGTATTTTTACACCCAACTGAGTGTCGTCTGTGTGTGCATGTGTGTCCTTTTGGCAACTTGAGAATTTTGTCCATGTATTTTCAAATGTATCATTTCTGGTCATAGGTCAGACAATCCCTGGTGGTGCTGAGGGAATTCCCCAAGGAGAGCCAGGCCCAGCTGGGCCACCTGGACCAGAGGGACCTCCAGGACCTCCTGGGCCTCCAGGGAATGGACAACCAGGACCTGCAGGACGACCCGGACCTGCTGGTCCACCAGGATTGCCTGGATTGGGCAAACCAGGTTTGCCAGGACTGCCAGGCAAGCCAGGAGGAAATGGTGAGGCTGGACCACAAGGAGAAATGGGCCCTAGGGGTGAAGAAGGGCCAGCTGGACAGCCAGGGCCCCAGGGTCCCCCAGGACCACCTGGGCTACCAGGAATAGGTAAACCGGGGGTACAGGGATTACCAGGCCAACCAGGGACCAAAGGAGAGCCAGGTCACAAAGGTCTGCCAGGACTACCAGGATTACCAGGACCCAAAGGAGACAAAGGGATGGGCCATCCAGGACAACCTGGTCACAAAGGGCTCCCAGGGCCCCCAGGACCAGCTGGCCCAAGAGGGTTGCCTGGTTTTGGAAAACCTGGGGTGAATGGGGCACCAGGCCCACAAGGACCACCAGGAGAGAAAGGACATCCTGGAGAGCAAGGACCAGCTGGGTCACCTGGTGAAGGAGGACAGCCTGGCCCACCAGGTCTACCTGGTCAAGGAAAGCAAGGTCAAAATGGCCTGCCAGGACAGCCAGGCATGCCAGGTGGGAAAGGTCATCCAGGACCACCAGGTTTGCCAGGAAAGCCAGGACTGCCTGGATTTGGTAAACCAGGACTCCTAGGACCAAAGGGTGATAAAGGTATGGGTGGGCCACCTGGACCTCCAGGACCAAAAGGAGATAAGGGCCATGGAGGACTACCTGGTATGCTTGGACCCCCTGGGCCAAATGGTCCACCAGGTCCTCCAGGCCCTATGGGACCCCCAGGAGGTTTAGGTGCACCTGGACCTAAAGGAGAATGTGGAGAAGGAGGACCTAAAGGGCTTGATGGAGCTCAGGGAGACCCTGGCCCTTCTGGGATACCTGGTAAGGATGGTCTGCTTGGAGAGCCTGGAGAGCCGGGACCAAGAGGTCCACCAGGACCAAGTGGTGCCAAAGGAGACAGTGGGCATAAAGGTCTACCTGGTACCCCTGGTCTTCCAGGACCCCCTGGGCCAAAAGGACAAACTGGATTACCTGGAGAAGTGGGACCTCAAGGTCCTAAAGGAATCCCTGGTATGGATGGTGCAGCAGGACCATTTGGGCCTCCTGGTCTTCCAGGGCCAAAAGGAGATAGTGGTCCACCTGGTCCACCAGGCATTGTAGGCAAGGGGAGTCCAGGTCTTAGTGGTCCTATAGGACCTCCAGGAAAAGAGGGCCCATCAGGACCCCCTGGACAACCAGGTCAGGCTGGCCCTCCTGGCCCACCAGGCCCACCTGGAGCACCTGGTCTGTCTCCCGACATGGCTGGAGTGCTCTCTGAGATGGGCCCTGGACTAGATGGTGTTAAGGCAGGTAGTTATGGTATGAAGGGCAAGTATGGAGGCAATGGGGCAGAAGTCATGGGTGCCACTGGGTTGGAAATGCCAGCATTCACAGCTGTAGCAACAACTCCCTTTCCACCTGTGGGCACTCCAGTCATCTTTGACAAGCTCTTGTACAATGGTCGCCAAAACTACAACCCCCAGACAGGAATTTTCACCTGTGACATGCCTGGCATTTATTACTTTGCCTACCACATTCATTGCAAAGGAGCTAATGTGTGGGTGGCTTTGATGAGGAACAATGAGCCAGTGATGTATACATATGATGAATACAAAAAGGGTTTTCTAGATCAAGCATCAGGGAGTGCAGTATTACCTCTACAACCTGGGGACACTGTGTATATTCAGCTACCCTCAGATCAGGCTGCAGGACTTTATGCTGGGCAGTATGTGCACTCCTCTTTTTCTGGGTATTTGTTATATCCAATGTAAAACCACAAACTGCAGGGAGGGAGAGGCTTCAGTGAGAACAAAGTGGGAGCATATTTTTGTATAATATAAAACATGGTCATAAATCACCTTAGACTGAGCAGTATTTTAAATGTAAAGTGAACAAACTATTGATCTTGTCAGCAAAGATGAGGACAAGATAAAATATCTTGAAGAAAATCTGAAGTATGACAGTATGTATATACAGCAGCTTTTACACTGTATAGCCTTACAGCCATGTAATTGGGAGAGCAAATACGTTTTCTTTTACAGCTTTGAAGATATAAAAGAATGTATAAAAAGGCATTCAAAGAACACCTCAAAGATGGCTGCACATGTACTTTCATACAGAAGAGTGCCAAAAACCCATAATAGTGCAATTTGTTACAAACATATAAAGGGAGCATGTGAAGTGTATGCAAGATCAAACAAACCGTGCAGTATCAAATTTTGTTCCTGCACCTCTTCAAAACTGGCAGCTACCCCATGTGGTGAAGAATGTGAAATACAGTAGAAAACATGAAGGCATATTAATTTTGGTAGGAAATGTATATTTTTGCATGCGTATAAATACTGTTTTTGTCTCTCTATTAATAATAAAAAAACATGTAAAATGACATCTTGAGAATGACAACACATTAAAAGGTTTGCATTACAGCAATTTGTACATGTTTTAGAGGTAAACGCATTTCTGGTCATGTAACCTGCAGATGACTGAGTTTGGGGAAAAGGTTAATTGCATACATTATAATTTTGATTTTCAGTGAATCAATCTCTCAAGCTCCCAAGTTACCAAAAAAAAATGTAATTAGCAAAATACAGTTTAGGAGAAACCTAAGTGACTTTCACTTCAGGTGTGTGAAGGCCTTACATACAATATACTAGGGACAACTGGTATTGGTGGTGAACTATTAATGGCAATTACTCACTTGTAGGAGCACAAAAAATTAGATAACATGCATGATATATGTCGCTAACTGACAATTACTCCCATGAGTGAGATTCAAAGATTAAGAATGTAATATTAATTTTATGTTTTAATGTTTGCGTATCGGTGTGGTGCTGTAAAAAATAAATTTAAAAAATTGTGCAAAAATGCGAAGGTCAAACAAACACACCATATTGCCCTGAGCTATGAAAACCACTCCATACACTATTATACTATACTATATTAAACATTACACCACAATATACAGAAAAGTCCACACTATGCAGCACCTGTGTCACTAACTAAACCACAGCATTACACAGGTATAAGTGACACATGGTAAATATCAGAAAGCACAGAAATAAATTAAAATAAAATGTATTCTTACTTACTGTTTTTTATTTAAAATTCAACCGATTGTATTCTGTAACTGTTTAGTAAGCCTAATCCATTCTTAGCTGTAATGGAAGTATAATTATACATAAGAGGGTGTCATATTTAGAAAACAAATTATGGATCGTTATTTTGAAAAGAAAAACAGTGGGACTTGGTTGTTATCAAGTCCCTCTGGTGTGATTTTTTAGAAGTGAGAAAATAAATTAAGTTCCACAGCATCCTTGGTGTGCTACATTTAGCCAAGTTTACTGGGAATACAAAATACATTTGAATTACAATTGATGGACTCAAAGCAAGTATTGAATGTTGCAGCAATTCATAACAACAGTTGTGTCAATAATTTATTATTTTATCTGCTGATCACCTACATGCAATGATAAGGACATAAAATCTGACAACTTTTAAAGGAAAATAAATTTATATTTCTCACCATGGTGCTAATATTGTCTTGGTAACCAAAGATTTTAATGTCTTAATGTTTCACGTTTGTTATTATTGTCCATGTTGTTGTTTTTTTTTCTTAATAAAAAATGTTTAATTAAAAAGCTGTTGTTGACATCTCTATTAGCAAATCAAACCCTTGATTGACACTTCAAGTGTGATTTCCTCACGTTTAAGTTGCTTTTAACATGATGTTTCACTCTGCAAGGGAGCTGCATACCAGCAACATTGATAAGGTAAGACAATGTAACATGCAAGACACTAGATGCTCAGTCATCTCTGCTGTAGTTATCATTCATAGGGTAATAACTAATTTTATATGCCTGGAAAGCCATCGTTTTTGCAAATTAAGTTTCTAAAGGACTAAAACAAGTAGTATAAGAGATGCCCAGGCTTTACCTTTACACATTACCTGCTCTTACTGTACAATTTCTGTCAGTTAAAAGATCTCTCTTTTTACTTTTATTATTTGTTTTTATTGTAAAGCACTTTGTAACTTTGTTTTGAAAGGTGCTACATACATTGAGTTCAGTTGTGGACTGTAACTAAGTACATTTACTCAAGTACAACATTGGTACTTGGTACCAATATTGTGCTTTTTACTCCACTACATTTATTTGAAAATATTAATTACTAGTTTGCTTTTCAGATTATTAATACAAAATATAAATCAACTAATAAATGATGATGTCTTATTATGGATTAAGCTACTTGGCAGTATATAAGTAGATGAAATTAGTCCCACCTTTACCAGCCGCAACATGAGCTGCTTACATATTAATGCATCACTAATTATAATACAGTGATATAATACACATTATTCTGAAATGGGCTATTCTGGATAATGAGTGGCCTAATTTTACTTTTGGTACTTTAAGTATATTTTGATGCTAATACTCAATATGTACTTTCATTACTTCATTACTTTTACAGAACAGAGTATTTTCACACTGTGGTATTGCTATTTTTACTTAAGCAAAAGATCTGAATACTTCTTCCACCACTGATAAAGTTATTAATATTATTATTATGATAAAGGTGTCGTTCCAGTTCAAATCGTGAATGGGCGTCATGGTTACAGCTGGCTGTGCGCTGTGAGGAGAGATGCTGATGCTGAGGTAGGAGGTCTTTCAGTCGATATTGTACGCATGCGCAGAGCTGTTCACAACATCCATTTGTCACATCTTTTGTTAGTACAAATTCAAACAAGGAGCGCAGCCAAACGCTAAGGAAATACGCAGCGGTAAGCATCGTTAGCAATCAAAATGTTACATGGTGTAACACTCTATTGTAATTGCTAATGGTAAAACGACGCTAGCCCCAATATACAGTAGGCTACAGTAGCCTACGTATCTGTTTAAAGGTAATGCTGAATTAGGTTAGCTAGCAACAGCAGCTAACGCGCTAGCATGCTTCAAATCGGTACAACAGCCCAACTAATCTGCCCGAAATAAGTTATTTTCAATTAAAATAGTTGTTAGCATCTTGGTATCAGAATTAGACAACGGTCTGTCTTATTATGTTTGATTTCATGTCATTTACTTGATTTTCTCTCCGCTCTGATAGCATCTTTTTTGTGTTGTAAATTAAACATCTTTGAATATCTTGAAAACATTTAGGCTTTGGACTGCTGCCAGACAAGCGCCTTAAAGACATCACCTTGGGGTTCAGGAAATTGTGATGGGCATTTTTTACTATTTCCGGACATATTAACGATATTTAGACCAAACGATTCAATAATTAAAATAATATTAGTTGCAGCACTAGTTCTGTCAAGTTTTGGCTTCTGAAATAGGATTTCTTTTGTTTGTCAGTAGGTTTCCCTCAACATGACATCACGCGTTGGCCCCAGAGCTGCTGGTACCAATGGAAATGACTTTAAACACAGAGAGAGGGTGGCCCCACATTACCAAATGAGGCAAGTAACTTTTTTTTTTAACTATTTCTGATATTAGGCATTAAATATGAATGTTATGTCTGAATAGCAACAAAATCAACAAGGATCACTAATACACCTTGTTTATCTGTTTTACAGTGCTTCCCTGAAGTCAGAGGTGCGAAAATTAAACCTGGTCCACCTTTTCATCTGGCTGCTGGTAGCGGCACAAGTGGCTGTCAGCCACTTGAACCTGGTGTCACATGACACAGTGTCCATGCCGTACCAGTGGGAGTACCCCTACCTGCTCAGCCTCCTCCCTCTGCTCTGCAGCAGTCTGTCACTTCCAAAGAACAATATCAGTTACCTGGTCATATCCATGATCAGCGCAGGGCTGTTCTCTGTGGCACCTCTCATTTATGGTGGGATGGAGATGTTTCCTGTAGCACAACAGCTCTACCGCCATGGAAAGGCCTACCGTTTCATTTTTGGCGTCTCTGCAGTGACTGTTATGTACCTCATCATGGTGGTTGCTGTTCAAGTGCACGCCTGGCAGTTATATTACATGAAAAAGCTGTTAGACTCATGGTTCAATGCCACTCAGGAGAAGAAGAAGAAATAATGCAGTGAAGAAAACTGACTGGGCAAAACTGTGTTTTTATCTTAATTTATACACAAGTTATGAGTCTTATTCATGTCTACTTATTCAGTCATCATTAACATGTAACATCATACCTTTGACACCAGTGTTCCCTGACACATAGTTGTAAAATAGAGTAAGATGTACAATTTATGCAGGAACCTGTATTTTTTGTCACCATTATTTATTTAAAGCAGATAATAAGTTTCTAGCACACACAAACAGGAGTGGCATCAAAGCAACATCCATAAACATGGCATTCAATTACTTTGCACCCTCTTCATCACTCAGTCTAGACTGCAAGTTTTCTCCAAACAGAGAAATAGGTCATTTAGGACCAAGACATCATTGGCATCTCTCTAAAAATGTTGTCATGATTTGAACAGAATAGATGTAGAGGTGTTCATACTTGTTCATTCAAGTACAAAAGTGAAGGCATGAATGTTCCAACATGTACATTTTGCTTAGAAATTGCTACTGTATGTGTTAAAAGAAGAAGGTTTGCCTTTGCTGCAGACGTGCTGATGTTGTCACTTTCAGTAAGTCTACCTCTTATAATAGTATTTTTTCAGAATGCATCTAAACCATTAAAAGGGAAGGGTGGTAATCACAATAGCTCCCTGTACTGTTATGTTTTAAGGTATTCACATTTAGCATCCAAAAGCCAGTTTATTAAGCCTATGTACATGAATAAAATATGCATTGTAAACCAATTAAAAATAAAATGAATGCTCTTCAACTTGTTAAAATTGATGTTTGATAATCTTTACAATTAGATGAGTCAATCACAACGCACTTTGTTCCAGATGGTCTGCGGCTGCGTGCAATGAATGCCACGTACTGGTTGACGTTGACAGTTTGGAGGACACTTCCTGATGCTGGCACCCGGGTCTAGCTAGGCTAGCTAACAGATTTGATTTTCACGGTTTGCGGAAACCTGTGAAATACAGCGTGGTCAAGTCGTCTGATTCAGGTAAAAGACTGTCTTTTGTTTGGGGTCCAGCTTAAATATGATTTAGTTTTAACCACACGGCAGATTCTATGCTGTCCCTGCTTGAGTGGTGTGTTGCTAGCTAGCAAGCTAACCACTTAGGTTGCTAGCTAGCAACTGATATTACTTTCGCTACTCATGGAGCTAACGCTATGCTAGTTCGCCCAAACAGGTGTTGAGACTGATTCGAAAGAAGTTACTTACAAAAAGATCCGCTACCAATGTATTCTGATTTTAAGGAATTCAAAGTTGAGACATTAAAAAGTTAAGAATATGCTGGTTTACTTAGCTGTGAATGCCTATTAAAAGTAACGTTAGCTATTACAAGATACACGGGACACCGCTTTTGCCGACCGATTGCTATAAAGTGAAATTAAGGCAGGCTATTTTACTGCAACTCATGGAACTAACATTACTTATACAGTAAGTTAGGAGATTAACTATATTACTGCTTTTTACCCCGCATCTATAGTTTGTATTGTTGCCATTGATACGGCAATAAGGAAACGGCCTAGCAAACGTTAGCAGTCACTAGATTGCTGTTTATGGGCCACTGACAGATGACTCTGCGATTGAGCGTCTTTTACAATCAGCGTTAGCTAGACTTGCCATTTGACAATGCCACTTTAAACGTTTAATTCCGATGCACCAAACGTTAATTTGGTAGAGCCAATTTGGTAGAAATCAGTGTATTGTTGTCCCCATTTAACATGACTTTATGCTAAACGTTAGCTACCACACAATCCCTAGCATCTAGCCAATTATTCATCTGGCTTTGGCAGTCAAAGCCGTAGCATTTATGGAATTACATGCACATTTGTGTATAGTCCAGCTTAGAACATCAGCAGGTAAAGTCATAGTTAATCCAACTGGCGTCTACACGCGATCAGAGAGATACGTTAATTCATCACAGACTGTTGAGGCCAACTTATTTGAATGTATATAAGATGTAAATTACAGTTACACTGTAGGTCAAGGAGTTTCACCTCTGTAGCACACAAATGATTATTTTTCTAAAATATCCACTAAACATTGTTGAAAGCTTTGAGTGTCTTATCAAACTGGTTGAGATTTTGGGTCAAAGTCCTGTAAGGAGTTCTATAATAGCATATTCCTTGCCACCTCACTGGGTGATGTTTAACCCTTAGACTCTTCTGTGATATTGTTACTGCATAGGCATAGTCTTGATTGGATTGTTAGTATGATTTTTAGATTATAATCAGTATAAACTGACTTGAGAAATACATTTCAGTACCCTGCAGGGTGATAGCCTCAATGTTAAAGATTGAGGGAGACTGTTAAATCAAATCCTTAGTTAAGAGAAGCTCTGTCCCTCTCTTTGTAATTATCATGGCGCCTTTAAGGAAGACAATAAAGCTTAGTTACAATAAAGAGGAGCTGCTAATTTGAACGAAATCCCATTGACATTTTAATCATAAATAACGACTCACAGCAACCACTTCTCCTGAGAGAAAGAGAGAAGGAAAGCTAGGGCAATAGGCATGTTGCTTAGTTGGTTGTTTTTAAAACTACCTCTCCTCTGACCCTGTTTAGTGGTGGGAGCAGAAGAGGTCGGACGGCACCATGAACGGCCAGCTGGACCTGAGCGGGAAGCTCATCATCAAAGCCCAGTTGGGCGACGACATCAGACGCATCCCTATCCATAATGAAGACATTACTTATGATGAGCTAGTGCTGATGATGCAGCGTGTCTTCAGGGGAAAGCTGCAGAGTAATGACGAGGTTACCATTAAATACAAGGATGAAGGTGAGTCAGTACACAGGCCCTTTGTCCTAATTGGTCTCAGGGGTAAAAGTGTGAATGTTGACAATGAGTTTTTCTCAGGCCAGCTTATTTACTTTAAACTAGCATATAGTTACTGATACTAATTACTTGACCAGGTCACTTGGTTACTTGACCATGTAGTTCTAATACAGGGAATAAAGTCATGTTTTGGTGGGGGTTTCTTAGGTATCTTAAAATATTTTCTTTGGAAGAGATAATTTCCCTTCAATCATCTGGTTTCTGTTTTCCCTTTTGCTAGATGATGACCTCATCACCATCTTTGACAGCTCTGACCTCTCCTTCGCCATCCAGTGCAGTAGAATACTCAAATTGACTTTGTTTGGTAAGATATTACAGCATGTCCTTTCTGTTGCCCCTTCATTGACATACATAGCTATGCCTTGAGGAATCCAAGATGCTTGAAGTCTTAAATCATGTGATATCGTCATCATGATAAACTGTAGACCAAGATGTTTCACATTAGCTGTTACAGCAACCAGTCACTGGAGGGCAGTCCAACTTATGTTTCACACAACAAACCTCAGCTCTTCTCTGTCCAAATGAAAGTTGTCTGCACTCCCTTCTGACTAATTTGGGGTGGAATATCTGTGTTTCTTAGTGCCGGTTCAGCAAGCAAACAAAATGCAGTAGATGTATGTATTAACAAAAGCCCATTCAGTAGCCCTGTAGGTATGTGACCTCAGGTGTAGACTATAGAAAAATTAATTCCATTTCCCAAACAACCAGTTAGCCTCACCTGAACAGGTTGAGGCCTGTTTTTGTCAGTAGTAACAACATGTTGCATAAAGTTGTGTTGAAAATTCAGGGTTTTTATAGAAATTACACACAGTACTTGCACTTAATTAAATATTAATCAATACATTATTGACCAAGAGTATGATTTTGATCATTGCTTGAATAGGAATACTTAAAAAACAAGGCGAGCCTGGTAACTACATGACATATATGCAGCTTTATGGGTAAATGGTGTTTTCTGTCTGGTTTGATCACTAAATCTTAATAGAAACTGGATCTTTCAGCACATTCAGTTTATTTATTTAAGCTATTAGTGCATTTAAAAAAAAGGTGTTAAATATGCTGAGTTTTGGTAACTTACAGTATTTGTAGGCACGAAAGCAAAGAAGGCAGATACACAGGCTAAGTTAATGGTGAAGTAGACTCCATCCATCCAACCATCTATTAGCTATATCTGCTTATCCTTTAAAGGGTCACAGGGGGGCTGGGGCTGATCCCACTGATCTGACATGCCTGGGACAGTTTTCATAGGACAAAATACATGCCCATATAAGGTACACCACATGATCTGAATCTGTAAATGTCAAAATACAACTGATTATATTCCTGGTAGGCTATTTCTACATTACATGTGTTTTTGTTCATGAATTATTCTATTTCCTGTAATTGTTATTAATTTAAAGGCAGGACTATGTCTCAGTGTTTGGCTGTTGGATAGTCGACATTGTGTTTCATAGCTTTCTCCTTCTTGCCAGGAAATATTTGTAGTAGAGATTTACCAGTATGGGAATATAAGCATAAATAAAAGTCAAACTTTAAGATATTGAGTCTACAGAATTTGGCATCTTACAAATTTAATTATCTGATCTAGATTTGAAACTCAAAATGGCTCACACAAATTTAGAAATACCATAACACGCACTCACTTTACTCTAATCTGTAATGACAACAGGATGTTGTTTCCTGTGCTCTGCTCCCAGTCAGTCTGTCCCCCTGTTGCTGCTATTATTAGCCAGGGAACGGTAAGACTTTTCTTTTTCTTAAAAAAAAAATATATATATATATAAAAACTTCCTCCCAATCAAATTTGAGTCCTGGCTTGTTATTACATGTCATGACCTCACGTGGAACTGATATTCTCTAACGTGTCGACATTCAAAACGAGCGAGTAGCTGGAATCTCGTGGCAGCCAGAGTCTCTGCGCAGTGCCTCATGACCCCATGCATCTCTGTTCAGCATTATCCACTCAAACAGAGAAACTTGTGAGAGAAAGGAATGTCCGACGATCTCCATTCTCACATTCATTCTTTTGCAATGTAAATTTCACTCCTCCATCAAGTTGTAGTGGGAAAATAAGGGTTGAAAGAAGGTAGAGTGACCCGTGGGGTGCAAGTCACATAGGGTCGGAGATAGTGAAGAATGTTCTGTGTTTCCTTCAGATTGACAGTGTAATAATGGACCTATTGGTTTGATTGTTTTAATTTGATTTCATTAAGTAAACAGGACGAACCAGTGCCCTTTTGCCCAGCATTCCCCAGCTCCATTGTTAGTTAACTGCATAGCTGGCAGGGTGTGATGATGAAGCTCGCAGTCCCTCTGTCAGCCTGGCTGCTATTGTGAATGGCTTGTGGATTCAACCATGTGATAGAAGGTCTCTGTAATTTCAGGCTTGAGTGTGGAGCCAACAGAATTGGGACAGATCATCATTCATAATGTGCACGTACGTGTAGAATTAACAGCTTTTCCAGACCAATTAACTGCAGAATACAAACATTTTGCTTTTTTTTTTATTCTACATTAGCAGATGTTACTATGTAATACAGGCCTACTTTGTGTGGATGACCTTCTATTTAATTAATTTAATTTACCAGTGAATACCTTTCAGTCTAATAGAGTGAACAACACATAGTGTCCTTGGCTTTCCATGGGTGTATATAACCAACAATCATTTTGCCTCAATAGAAAGTTCACATGCCTCTGTGGTAGCAGTATACTGTATTGTCAGCTTTTAGTCCTCTACAAACACTTACACTTACTTACTGTATTTGATTTTCCTGCCGCTTTTGGTTTTGTTAACTATCTGCTGGGCTATTGACACATTTCTTTACAGTCTGACCCAGATATTCCTAGGAGCTCATGGCTATAACTCAGCTCTAGACTGTGATCTATGTCAATGAGCAGTTCAAGTTCAAGACAACATTGCTCCAAGTGGGAAATGATCGTAATTAATGAGATCCAGATTCAGTGATGTACAAAAATGTCCCATTAATAAAGGTATGGACTAGGGGATTGTTGTCTTCTGTAAAAGCAATCAGGAGTCAAGTTCAATCCGTCACCCTACTTGAGGTCTTACACACAAATTGAGTCGGCTGTGCAGTAGGGGTGTAACGGTACGTGTATTCATCCTGGACCCGTTCGGTATAGGACGTTCGATTCGGTATGCGACTTCCTCGGATCGGTACTCCATGTGACCCAAACTATTACTCTCAAAATAGTCTGTTTATGTCGACTACTCGCACCCGCGGACCAGAAATTCTAGAGCACAAGTTTTACCCGGAGCCTTTTGGCAATGCACCAGTTGCTGTCTGTCAGCTGTAGCAGGCTAGTCGGCTTAGCCCGGTTAATCATGCTCATGTAGTGTCGCTGCCTGCGAATGTTAAACACAAATGAGAGACCAGAGCTGGAGGATCCTCCCGTGACATTTAGATCCACTGTATGAGAGCATTACGGTTTCCCAATTAGTTACGATGGGCAACTATGAGTGTCAAACTGTATGCCGGCATTGTTCAGCTGAAGTTGGTTATGTCTGTGGAAACACTTCAAACATGTCATTTACAACGGTATCACCAGATTGTGTTGATTAGCAGAACGAGACAAAAACAGACTGGAAGCTGAGTCCCTCTCCCAACAGCGTTCAGGCAGCATCTCACTGCAGATTCAGACCATGCCAAATCAATAACTGATGCTATAGGAGTATTTATCACTGCAGATGTGCGAACATAATCGGTCGTAGAGAATTCCAGAATTTAAGCATATGGTCAAAGTGCTTGAGCCCCGCTACAATGTGCCTTCACAGGTGCATTTTAGTCTGTTCAGTGTGCAGTTGTTCAGGAATTGTCAACATCATACAATGGAGCATTACTGACATTTGTGTTATTTATTTGTAATTTATTTTTTCTTATTGACAATATGACAGTATTTGAGTACATTAATTGTTACAGTAAGAATCATGGCCAATGAGCCACTGTTTAATGTTTACATTTTTCAAAAATGGGAATTATGTGTACCATTACACACCCCTACTGTGCAGAGATGACGAAATGTTTGACTATGCTCAATCACATTCCCCAAACAAATAACAGGGATTTGTTTAATTTGTTTAATTTGCCCTCTCTCTTAATCTCTTATTATCTGCAGTGAATGGTCAGCCGCGGCCTTTGGAGTCTAGTCAGGTGAAGTACCTGCGCAGGGAGCTCATTGAGCTCAGAAATAAAGTCAACAACCTCCTGGATAGCCTGGAGCCCCCCACAGAGCCTGGTCTGGCTGCTACAGCACCGGACAGCGGTAAGCACCCCCACACACGTGCACACACACACATACGTGTTAGAGCTAGACTGACAAATCAGCCAATATTAGCTTATTGGAGATATATCTATATCAGTGTATATGTTGGCATGTAACAAGAAATTGCAGAACATTAGGTATCTTAATTCCCACTGATGGGTATTGTACAGCCTCCTTAACAAATAACACTTCCACATGGTCACTGCCAGAATCGCAAGATCTTTATCCCACAGGGACACTGGCACCAGACTGAGACAGTTTATAAGGGTCAGTCATTGTTGGAATAATTCAATAACTTTTTTTAATATGAAGATTTGTCTTCACACTACATTTGTAGCTTTAATAAAATGCTGCATACATACTGGTTCAGTCCAGTTTGATTGTGGTCACTCACACCCACACACATCTCAAGCAGAAACACGCCCTTCACTTGTCATCATAACTATAACCAAAGCATTTATGTGAGGAACATGTGCGGTTATATTACAGTATGATAGTAGGCAGCTGTTTTAAAACTTTGATTTGGCTGGAATCAAGGAATGAAACAAACAGGGGTATTCTGTAGTTTGCAATCTGGCACCATGTTGAGACAAACAGGTGGATTTGTTTTTTAAGTCAAATGCAGTATAATCAAGATCTTTTATGAGGCTTTGGCAGTTTTCATTTTTAAAACCCACAATTAGTAAATTGTATTACATGTTTGTTTTAATAGTGTCATAACAAATCTTTTTTTAGTCGACTCGGACTAGTGCAACATGTTGTATACATGCATTGCATTGTTGCCACGTTTCGTCTTCGTCTCTGCTGGTTCTTAAACATTTCTGTGGCTGTGTTTCCAGAATCAGTGGATGGACGTGAAGGCAAAGTGGTGGCAGCAGACCCCACAGTGAAACAGGCCACTCCAGTCAGTGCAGCCAGCATGTCAGCCTTCGACCCGTTAAAAAACCAGGACGAGGTCAGCAAGAATGTCATCTCTGCTTTTGGCCTCAGCGAGGACCAGGCCCCAGGTATTGCACACTGTCCAACTGCAAAACGTAGAAGACGCTATTTCTAAGTGTTTGTTCTGTTTCAGTGTGTAGCTGTCGTGTAAAGAATTCATATCCCCACTGTATGTCTGTCTCCCTCTGTGCCGTCTGAGTAGCTCCCCAAGCGGTTGCACCAGAGGAGCGCTCAGGAACCCCTGACAGCATTGCCTCCTCCTCGTCTGCAGCCCCTCAGCCAGGAGTGCCCCCCCAACCACAGGGTCCCTATCCTGGAGTACAGCAGGGACCCCCAGCTGGCATGGATGGTTAGACACATGCACACACAGCTACTTTATCACCTAGAAATCCCAAATACACACATGCCATATTTAATACAGTATAATTGGTAAACACACAAACACACACATACTCTGCAGCAGGTACATTCCCAGTTAGAAAGAATGCACAATGGGATAATATCCTAATGACCACACGGAGTTGGAGACCTTGCAGTATGGGTGGTTAAGCAATTACACTTTATTTTACAGTGGTGATGTTAAACAGGATTTTTTTCCAACATAGCTTCATAAAAATGTCACCCCCTGTTGAGTGAGTTTAAATGTGTTGCCATAAACTACCCATCCAAGCTCTTTTGTTTTCCAAAGAGTAGTTCTGCCTGGGATCATATAAACCTAAAGTAGGAAGCCCAAAAATATATCCCCTGGTGAGTTTTAGCTGGTATGATTTGATTTACAGGCCCGGTACTTAATCTTTAAAACATTCTGCATTAGTAGTATTGGTTCTTGCAGTACATGTAACAGTCCATCATACTCCCCTCTTAAGTTTTTGCCATAATTAAATTAAATTCCACTTACCTTCTTTTTAATTCTCATTGGATTACAGACATTATCCCTTTCACACTACCAGCTATTAGATTAGGTGAAATGTTAATGGAGTGGAAGAATATTGTTTTGATACGAGTAGAGCAAACTCAAAGAAACAGAGAAAGTGAAAGCAAATAAATTAAAGGAACAAATTGAGGAGGATGATCGGGTAAATATTCAGAATCTTTCTTTTGGTTGCAATTCACAGATTTACAGTTTACTGTATGTACCGTTCCTTGTTCCTTGCTTTTGGGAATCAGATCCACTCAGTTGTTAGAGTAGTTTCATGGAATGAGGAATGATCCTTGAGTCTCACCACTGTGGAATCTTAATTGACTCTGTGTAAACAAGAGTATCCATTGAACTAGGGTTTATCTTACTCAGCAGAGACCTTATCACAGCTCTCCCCTGTGTGAGACCTTTAACACGCACATGTTGGACCCAAACCCAAGGCCTAAGTAAAGATAAATTAACTAATGATCAGGCAGTGTGTTGGCAAAACAGACAAGACTTATTTTACTTAATTTTCTCAGCACAGTACCACTCTTGGATCCAGCTCAGGGCCAGTCTCGCATGTCCATTTCCTTTATCCAAGTATCTCACTTAACAATAGGGAATTCTCTGGCTTGTTTCTCTTTGTGTCTTTGTTGAGAAGAAAGGCCCAGGCAGGTCCAGCCACAGAAGTGAAGCATATTGTATTGTTTATCACATTGCTATAAGTGGATTGGATTGTTTTCAGCTTGTGGTTTGGCAGCTTAGCTGAATGAGGAGACCACTGGAGTAAAGGAGATGCCTTCTGTTGCACCCTGTGAGAGCTGTAACTTACTCTCAGAGCAGTCACACTGCTGACTCCTGACAACACCTGCACCACTGAAGATCAACACACATATGGTGTGACTACTTCCATTTAACTGGTGGTTTGTGGTTTGGCGTTGCAGAGCCTATCCGTAGGGCTCAATAACAGTTTAGCTGATCCAGAAGGAAGACTTATTCAGTCACTGGGTTAGCCAGTGACACACCAAGTTGCACACAAACAGCCAGCTCAACTGCAAGTTGTTTGTGGTTCTTTCTTTTCCTTCAATAACACGAGGACGAGGAGAAATAACTGACTTTCTTGCCTAATAAGTAACTTGTTCTTGCTGATTTGATGTTTGCTTCTGACTGGTTTTCCAGACTTTAATAGATGCAGTGATGCAGGGACACTTTCATTGAGGTCTGACGATCCGTCCATGCTCTGCATGGGTACACAAATTGTCAGCCTTTGCATTCTCCTAGTTAATCTTTCATTCACATCAATAATTTAAGCTTATATTTTTAACTAGGATGGTCAGTATTTAGATCAAGTAGCTTGTGAAAAATAAGGTGGCTACAGCTGAGTTGATAAGTATTGGATCGGACTCGGTATCGGCAGATATCCAGTATTAAAGGACTCGGTTCAAGGTTGGGCCCAAAAAAACTTGATAGGGACACCTGCAGATAAAAGGTTGAAATGTTCAGCTTCTGCTACTCCAAGTGGTAGCAGTACGAATACAGACTTCACCAAACCTACTGAAAAAAGAAATATAAGAGACCAGGCGTAAATGTTGACAATTGCAGGATCACTGTGTAAAAGTTATTGTAACAGTATCCCTTTTTATATAATTAATAATGTTAAATAACATCCAGTTTAATATCAGTTCAAACAAATGCATTTGGAACATGACGTGATGAAGGGGTACTTGAGCTAATTTGACAGGGTTGTGGTGGTACGTCAGACAAAAAACGTTTGGATGTAGGAGGCTAGATGTGCGGTATTTAATAGGCTGACCGCCCATTTGTGTAGTACTGAGATTCAACTGAAGCCACTGTGTGAGTAAGTATTAACCCTGGTAAAGTTCAGCAAGCCTTTCTTGCAGTTCCAGGGGAAGTTTTCTGTAACCGAAGCTATGGAGGGAGATGAGTTAAAAGATAATTTCCCCACAGAGATCAGTAAAGTATCGTCATTGTACACATTGGCAGCTCTTGCTAGATATCGTCTTGTAATCTTGTAGCAGGTTGTTAGATGCATCTCCAAGCCCAACATGGCAACAGACAGTTCATCCTCTCCTTATCCGTTCCTTACAGTTTCCCTCCTTCATCTCTTTTCTTACTTCCAAGGCTGCAGATGGTTGGCGCACAAAGACATCAAACTAGATCCTGCCCAGCCTCTTCTCCCTCAACCCTTTCCTCACTTTCTGTCCTTGCATTATTCCTGTCTCTGGTTGCAGACTGTTGGTCAGTATGACAGCCTCAAGGCCAATCAGAACAGCCAGTCGATGCACGAGAATTTATAAAAGGTAATACTTGAGATTGCCAAATGAGCATATGTGGCCTTTTAAAGCTAGCCTTAAGCTAACTTTGAATGCAAACTTAGGTTACTTGTTACCATAAGAATGCAGCTAACAAGATCCATAAGAAGATGATAAAGATTTCAACCTGTTGTCTGTCAGATGCTGAAAGACCCTTGGCAATAATTTACATCTGTGCAAAAAAAAAGAAACTGTAAACACGTGTATATAGCAACAGGTCAGACATTTGCGTGAGGCTGTTTATCAGATGGGCAGATGTGTGTTTGGTGTGAAATGTTTATTTAAAACTAGGACCTTGTTCTCACGACTCCTTCTTGAGGCATGCTTAGAGGTCAGCAGAACTACAGCCAAATGCTTCTTTGTTCCAATGAACATTGTTTTCCCAACTTGGGGGGTTTTCTCCTGAAGCAATGCAGCTCTGTCTTCAGTGAGCCCCCAGTCATTTCTTTGTCCCGTGAGCGCTTAGCAGGTTCATAGCTGACCTCTTGGCTGCACTGGAGTGAGATGAACTCCCCAAGCCAAAGGGGTCTAACAGCCGTGCATCCTTCCCATCACACTTACATAACACTCGTGATGGATTACAGACCGAGGAGAAACAGGAGAAGAAGCCAGTTTAACACACATGCCTTCTCATACACTAAAGACCATGGTGCTCATGTTAAAGGTGCTGTCAGTGAGATAACAGATGGTTGCCACATCACTTCAATACTTATAAAAAGACACTATTGAGGTACACTGTTTCTAGCTAAATATTTAGTTGTCAAGTGTCTCCCAGAACAATGCAAAGTAATTTGACTTGTTTTCTGACTGCTGGTTCATGGAGCTTCAGCGGCAAAGTCAATTTCTTTCAGGACAGTAAATTGTATATGTACTGTATGTGTTACTTTGAATGTTTTGACTTATTGGATACAAAATAAGATTAGATTAGATTATTAGATTAGGAGTTATTTCTTAATGCATTTCGGTTCTCTGACAGTACAGAATAATTTAATAGGAGTTTTTTTTTCAGCTTTGCTTTGTTCAGACTCTCAAAAATTGTCGCAGTATCAGCCCTCCCAAAGAGTGGAAAATCAGCAACAGTTTTACCAGCACTTGAAAAACCAATGAACCCTGGTGCAGCCCTCATTTACTATGCCTTCTCTCTTTGTGCTTTTCATGTGTCGTCACTCCAATTTATATGCCAGGCAGGAGATTTGGGAGTAAGATTTAGGCCTTGTTAAGGGAGAACACTAGTTTGCCAAGCCTTTGCATGTTTGCTGAACACTCAGGCATTCACTGGAAAACTTGATGAGCAAATTTAAAATAACAAGGGAAAAAAAGTTTGCATGTTTTTGAAACATAAAAAAGATGTGCAATGGCATCACTGTCAAGAAAGATATTACTGATTTCTCGTCATGCTACATGCAACATGATGCTCCAGGCTACAATTTAAGGCACATCATTGAGATGACTGGAGTTGTACAGATAATGGTGAACATCCTCCACATGTGCACGAATGCAGACTGGTGAAGTCATAGTTAATAAAAGTGCAACAGGAAATCACTGTCTGCAAACATAGACATGTCTGGTGGAGCAGAGGACATCTCCTTGTCCTGATGCAGGGAACTTTGCCTGAGACATTAATGTCTGTGTGCCTAATAGTATCTCGATAGTGGGTACAGCCTCATTTTTTTAATGATTGCATCTTTGTGTGTTTATTGCTACTTGGGCACCTGCATGCAGCTCTCTAGCTCTGAGCCAATTCTTACTGTAATGTCATAGCAAGATGTCTGTGGGTACCAAGCTTTTAGCAACAAATAGTTGTATCAAAGTGGTTGCAGCTGTTTTCATTGAAGCAGTTATGTGGTGTTCTGTCCAGATGCACAGGTGTTTCCATGAAGATACAGAGACCCCATTTATACTTATTTACTTAATGCATCTTGGATAGCTATCTGATATAAAAGCTAAGGGTAAATGCAACCAACAAGCATTTGAGATGAATTTGCTATCCGATTGCATTCTAGCCATATGTTGTCAAAAGGTGTAAATGCATCTGTCTCCAAGATGTACACGTAATCTTTACTTCTCTCAACTGTAACTACATTAGTAAGTGGTCTGTGGAAGAACCTCTACATGATCTGTCCTCTGTGATAATGGCAGCTACAGTTACACTGAAATTACACTAAAATTAGCTGTCAAAAAGCTTCTCGAAAGTTCAACACACACAATCATTTAGAAGGCTCTGTAGTGGATAGTTGTTAGCCAGCTAACTGTTAATTGTTGTAACTAAACTACTTAAATACAGAAGTTCTTCTGGCATTTTTGGCAGTTACCAAACAGCTTCACATGCATTAACGCTACCCCTGGAGTAGGACTGAACTTGATTTGCATGTAGTACAATTAGATTTGTGATCTGGCCAACAGAGACGCATGTATGTGGCTAAGTGTAAATGAAAGTGTATTAAATTGTATCTGGATTTTATCCGGATACGAGACACTTGAAAGTGTAAATGGGACCATAGATGTAATGGATAGTGGCTCATATTGGTTCTTGTGTACTGATAATGCCTGTTCCTGTCGTTTCAGGTCAGGTGTACCAGCAGTACCAGGCTCCAGGTGGATACCCGCCTCAACAACCAGGTGCCCCACCGCAGCAGCAGTACGGTATGCAGTATTCTGGTAAGTAAAAATGGTCAGGAATTAAAAAGACAAAAGGGAGCTGCTGTGTTGTGAAGTAAGGTGGCTCTAGAGTGAATTAAAGACACTACCTCCCTCTTCCTCCTCCTCTCTGCAGGATACAGCCCTCAGCCCGGAGCCCCTCAGCCTGGCCCGCCACAGCAGCAGCCACAGCAGCAGCCACAGCAGCAGCCACAGCCGCAACAGCAGTTTCAGAACTACGCACCTCCTGCCTCCCAGGCTCCAGCCCCTGGTCCGGCTCCAGGGTTCCAGGGTGGCCAGCAGCAGCCCCATCCATCTCAGGGAGCCCAGCAGTATCCACCAGGAGCCTTCCCTCCCCAAAACTATACCTCCCAGGCCTCCCAGCCTGCCAACTACAGTCTGCCGCCCAGCTCCCAGCCCACTTCAGGGTACCAACCCCGCCCAGGATACACCCCGCCTCCAGGCAACACTGTCACCCCTCCACCAGGAGCTGCTAACCCATACGCCCGTAACCGCCCCCCTTATGGCCCGGGCTACGCTCAACCAGGCCCTGGATACCGGTAAAAGAGGATAGCGGATGTTACTGATCCTTACCCCCCCCCCCAAACCCCTACCCTATATGTGGCTCCAACTGTTTGGAGTGGGTGCAGGAAAACCGATTTACTCTGCAGCGCCCTCCCCAGTACAAATATCAAGTCCAAATATGAAACAAGCAACTCCCCCAGTCTGATGGTTAGTGTTTGTATGTCAATCCAACATACCACTCTGTTCTGGCCCTGGTGTATGTTCCCTGTGTTATTTTCCTCTATTCTCCTGTCACCACCACCACCACCACCACCACTGTCTGCTTTGCCCTCTTGTATCTGTTATTGACCAAAACAGGCTGTTGCACAAACTGTTTATTGTTCTTTTCATGGTAACGCTTCATTTTGCGAGTGAGATCAGCATCCGCATTGTGCATTTGTCAATGACAAACATCTCAGCTGTTTGTGTTGCGTTTACTGTGTATAGATGCATTTACAAGACACTGTCTAAATGAAAAGTTACCCCTTTGTCTGTTTGTTTTTTCTTTTATTTGATCAATTTCACCACCATGTCGGTATTAATGATGTATCAATGAACCTGCCCCATGTTGGGAACACTAGCTAAGTGATGGCTTATGGGAGGTGTAGATCCCAGTGTCACGAAAAAGGCTTCTTTCGTTTAACTTGTTAATCACCTCCAGTAAAGCTTGCTATTCCTCTGTCTCTCTTTATCTAATCACTGGTTTTTACTAATAAATTAAATTCCACCTTCAAGTGAAATTAGTTGTTTATGTATAAACTGTAACATTCTTTTCTTGAACCTAATAAATGATTGAGACCCAGTTGGAGTCCTTTTTTATCTTTTTGTTTTGATATTGTGTTGCTCTTGGCCCTACGTTGCCTTGCTGTCTCTCTCAACACTCTCTCTCTTTGTGGTTTCTGAGTTCATGTCTCTGTTAATTTTGGCTTCTCTCTTCCTCTTCTCCCCCACCCAGATTTGGAAAACTGTCGTAATCCTGGTATTCCTATTTTGTTTTCCTGCCTGTGGGTTGTGGTTGGCTGGGGCATGGGAGTATGTGGTTGATCTTTTATGTCGAACTGTCTCACTAAGTGAGAGGAATAGCTCTTCACCCAGTCTGTGCCAAACTGAAATCACTCTTTTTAGATGTTTGTCCACTGTAAATGGTGTGCAATACTGATACAGTTAGCACCATGTTAGGAATTTATTACATCGGGTTAATGTCTACCTCTGGAGTTGAATTCCGTATTACACCCTTCATCCTTATGTTTCATCCATTTCATATCAGAATTAAAACACAGTACCAGTGATGCATCATCCCTTAAAGGAAAAGCTTGGCATTTTGGGAAATATGCTTAGCCTAATAGCTTTTTGCAGAGAGATTGATACCACTCATGTCCATATGCTTAGTATGAGGAACAGCTAGCCTGCCTCTGTCCAAAGGATACAAAATCTGCCTACCAACACCTCTACATCTTGTTTATTTAATCTGTACAAAAGAGGTTTTGTTAACAGAACCAGGCTACCTGCGTCCCCCTGTTCCCAGTCTTTGTGCTAAGCTAAGTTAGCCAGCTGCTGTTTTCCAAACAGACACGAGTGCACAATTGTCTCAGTAAGAAAGCAATTAAGCATGAGAGATTTCCCACAATGTCAAACTTTTAACCTTTTAATAGAAAAGGCACTTAAGTCAAATGGAAATTAATATCAGTAAATATAAAAACAAGATTTATTGCTGAAAACATACATGGTGCATCAAAAACAAGTGCAGTCATGACAGAAAAACCTGGCAATTTCTCTCCAATGATTTATATCTTTATGTACACTTTGAAGTAAGTTTGAACACAAAAACATAAATTATGTCATTTGCTTACATCATTTCCACATTGAATCTCAGTTGTTTATCTATACATTTTTATATATTTTTTATTCTTTTATAAAATAAAGGACAAGACTGCATGAGCGTTAAACATACATAAATCTATTGTTTCCAAGTGACCCCTCAACAATTTGACTAAAGCTGTTTTTATTTTTTACCTGAAATTGTACCAAACTATATGATCCCTGGTATACAAATTGTATTTCACACCATATACATATATGAACAAAAGTTTAATACTGTGCAAACTGCAACTGCTAATAATCCCTTAGGGCCAGCAGAAGGTCAATTCTGCATGTCTGTGTGTACTTGTATTTTACATAGTCCAAATGTACAATGAAAGTATGATTGGCATCTTTCTGTACACAACTTACCAACATGTGTGCTCACTGACATGCAAATATTGGGAACAATTTTTACTTTCTCATCTCAAAAGCCCGAGCACACACAGAGTATTCAATAACGATCCCATTGATAAATAATATCATACAAGTTATTACATTTTGGGAGCCAGCTTCCCAACATTTTCTCTGTGATTACTGTATATTCAACATTTTGGTTCACTCAAACTCCTGCATTCTTACGTCCGTCGTGACATTTTTGATAAATACAGAAATTAAGACCAACGTTACAAATGCACTCAATAGAGTTTTGTGACACCTAATAGTCCTGTACAGGTTCATACCTGGAAGAGTAGGCTGAGTTTAAACAGACAGACCCATCTACAGTGTCCATGGTACATGAAAGAAAGGCCCACTTCCCTTCAGGCCCAGTCAGGCATCTTCTTCTTCTTCACCACCAAGGAAGTCATCATTCCTGGATAGCCCTGTGGGGTCTTACCACTTCCCGGGTATGGGTGTGCCACACTCGTACCAGCCTACATAAGTAACATGTGACTTCCCTCCAATCTCTCCAAAGTTGACAGGTTCCTGCCTCATCGCTCTATAAAACCCTGGTACAAAGACACAGAGGAGGGATAAGAGTCTACATAATTAAGGACTTAAAATGGTCAGTTAATGGTTATGGCTAACCAAAATACCTAGCCTGCTTGGTAGCTGGTCGGCAAACATCTGGGTGCCGGTCCGTCCATCCAGGAAGGAGTCCACAAATTGACAATGGTCCTCACCGTGTCCCGTCTGATCTCCAATGTTGTAGAACTTCCCTACAGAGAAGACAGAGGAAGTAGGTTTTTGGCTATGAAAGTAAATCCGACCACATTATTAATCTAATCTTTTCAAAAAATGGTCATGCTATGTTAAAAAGACACAGTCCAGCTTATTTTTCCTCAGGAAACGTACATCCTTCTCTATCAGAGTTTTGTTTTATGCTGTTGTGGGTTGGTTTAACAGCATTACTGCCAATGACAGGATTAACAAGTTTATGAAAAAGGTTGGTTCTATAATTAGTTTGACTCCCAATTCATTACAAAAGAAAAAGGAAAGAACCAGGAGGAGTGTTTAAAACATACTTCAGTTTGAAGGTCATCCCTTGTTTGGAGTTAAGGACGTCGAGGTGCTTTGCAGAAAGATTTTTAGAAGGTTTTTTGGGCCCACAGCTGTGAAACATTTGACTTATGTGATACTTGTTTTCTGAGATATGGGTTGTATTTTTGACATAATTTTCAAGGTTTCATTTCATATTTATTGCCTGTTTTATTGGTCCCATTTTCAGGTGCATCCCTTATGTTTGGCCTTTCATTTATTTATTGATCCATTATATTAAATACATTGTTAATGTCCTTTTGGAATATGTTACTACTGTTGTGGCAGTATGTTTTTCTTATCAGAATCAGAATCAGAAATACTTTATTGATCCCCGTAGGGAAACTCTTATGTTGTCTGCTGTGACGTGTTTGTTATTTGTCATTGCACATGGGCCAACAAACTAGTTGCCATCTGGGGATGAATAAAGTTATCTAATCTAATCTTCAAATTTAGCATTATTAAGACAACAGCAAATTCATTAATGGACACAGTTACCCTGAACCATCCCAACCATTTTTGGGGTCCTAAGCAAACCCTTTAAAATAAATGAAGAATGTTCTTGGGTTGAGGCCCCTAATGATAATGTAAAAAATGCACAGCCCTAAGCAGCTGCATAGCTCACTAATGTTTCAGTCTGTAATTACCATTGAGAGAGTCACTCAGGTAGATCTTGTATCTCAGGGAGTTGCACAGCTGGATGCCCACAAACTTTCTGTACCAAGTTCTCTTCACGTACTGCTTTCCACTGCATTCAGAGTAGGCATCGGATTTAAATGGGAACTGAGTCCAGATGGCATCTTTGCCTGTTAGGAAATCATCAGAAGACTTAATATACTGTTTGTTATCTGTATAAACAGTATCCAAAATTAGTGAAGGTTAACCATTTCAAAAAAGCACAAGAACATACTGATAAGAAGAGAAAAAAATTATATTCACCTGAAACATGTTCGCTCACTCGTGGATCCGCTGCAAAGTGAGAGAAAGTCGCAATGAATAACATCATCAAAACAACATGAACACACAGTCATGAGACATCTTGGATTATGTGCTAGACAAACCCAGACTTGTATCAGAGCCCATTTGGCATAGTATTTACAATGTTCAACCCCAAAAGGCTGGGCTTTGATTGCACAGGGGCAGGAGGCCAATTAAGCAAAGCATTCCCTCTCTCAGTGTTGTCATTGTGAGTTTAAAAAACACAACATTTGATCAACTCAGCGCTGTACTTCAGCCGATTTACAATTGGTGCAATTTTAGCTTTGTTCAGAGCGCTCTGATCACCAAGTGGATGATATGCCTTCATTAGAAATGAGCCTCAGAGGACATCTGGTGAGCTGACAAGACTCTTGAGTCTTAATCAGTCAGACCCCAGTGCCATGTTGAAATCATTAGACTAACAACCGCCTAATAGCCCACCTTCTGAGATTCAAAGCAATGCTAATCACTGCCTGATAATTAGCAACATATACAGTGGCATCAACATGCAAATAATTAGTCTCTTCTGTCAGCGCAACACATTGTGGTTTATAAGGATTTTCCTCTAGTATGACTTTAGTGGATTAGATGGTTTGTAAAACTTGCCTGATTCTGTGCTAAAAGACACAGGATCACTGGAGGGTCCTGTTCCCAGCTCATTCTTTGGTGTTACTTTGAATTCGTAACTGGAATAAAAGAAAAAAGCGAATAAAAGGCATAATCCAAACTTGAGGAGTTTTCAATCTGAATTCCGCCCAACCCTAGAAACTGGGATGCACAATATTTTTATGCCTTCGCTGGCTAAGAATGGGTCACACACACACACACACACACACACACACACACACTCACACTGATGGTTATTCCACGTGTTGCGTTCAGATGTCCTGGCAATGGTTGGGCCAGCAAACCCAGCCCAGGGGAGGGTTCTGGTGAGTTTTGAGACTCCAGATGCTGAGATCTAATTAAAAACTCAGTGACCCTCTCCACCCAGATTGACTCAGCTTTTGTGTCACTTTGGCCATTTCGTATGAGCAAAACCAAACATATTTCTCTGCAGCGGCTGCAAGAGTACAAGTGAATCTGAAGATACCTTTAAAAGTAGCACACTAATAGCTTTTCTAATTCAATATTTGTTATTCAGTATTTGTTAAAGGTGCCCTGTGGAGTTTTCTTGTAAACAAACAAAAGTAAAAGTACATTCACTGTTACTCACCAAAACACACTGTGTATTACAATTCAATTCAATTCAATAGGCTTTACTGGCATGACATTTGACATAAGAGGACCTGATCACCTGGCCGAAAATGTTAATTTTTAAATTAAATTTTTTACATTTTTTTTGTAAATACCTGCTCTCTGGTTTGAGATTCTCCACGGCTGTGTGTGTCTGGTTGGTTGTCAATATGGACACCTCCTCTCCATTTGGTCCTTTAGCAGTGGATACAACTTCATACTCTGACAAAGGAGCCAGAATATTAGTGTGCTTTTAATGACACAAATTATACACTCCAACTTTTCAGATGAGAGAGATGAACTTGAGGCAGGATATGAGGTTTGGGGTTAAGGTGTGATGTTGAAAGGCCTCCAAAGCATCCAAACATGATTTACCTGTTACCACTTTCTATAATGGTATAAAGAGTTTATATGTTAGCTTTACTAATGGTTAAGAAATCATTTATTAATTATTTACAGATCAGATAATATTAACAAGTTGTAAATTGTTCTGAAGGGACAAACCCGGAGACCCAAACCCTGTAGATATAAGTTTGTTATTAATCTATAAAGCATTAATAAATGATTAACCATAAGTTAAAACCTAGTTACAACCCTTAGTTGCAGTTAGTTAATTACAAACCTTTATCAAGCATGGCTTATAATAAAGTGGCTCTATTTACATCTGTACAACTTGCTGTCATGAATGGAGACACAGCATGACTAAGTGGAGATGGAGTTCTTGTCCAAAGAAGTCCTCATTTTCCAAAACAAAACTAGACTTGCAAGCAAGTATAACGGGGTCCAAGCACCCCAATGCAATGCGATAGAGAAGCAGACAGCATTGCCGAATAAGGCATTATACCCCAGTTCTGTCATTCTTAAAAAATGTCCATACCTCTGGTTTCATTGTCAGATTTCTGCCAGTCAAGAATGACGAAAGACGGGCAGCCCTCCACAGTAACCACAGTAAGGTTGGAGGGAGGTATGCGGGGAGGACCAGTCACATTCTGATCACTGCCCTCCTCATCAGGGAAGTAAGCGAGGGAGGAGGTGATAGAGCACGGCTCATATGGCTTCTTATCTGTCTTGTAGATCACATGGGGAGCTGTAGACAGGTCCAATAAACACATTTATGAATGCCGGCCTTTTCACTCTGATGACGTCAGTGATGAAGCATTTAAACCTGGAGTGGAGATGTAGAACAGCCCTTGTGAAGTCTTACCTACAAAGCGCTTCTTGCCCATGATGTCTACCTCTGATGCAGGCAAGGGCCTGAATATGGAGGAGTTTTCATATATGTCAAAATGGCTACCTGAGAAGGAAACAGGAGAAAAGAGTTGGGGTTAGTTTGATGTGTCAGCAGTCCCTGGCAGTTCTCTCTGTCCTCATTTTTACAACTCTGGCCCAGGTCAATGGCCACTCAGTCCAGCATCTGCTCTGGCCTGCACTCGGGCTTTGTCTGCCTCCTAGTATTTAAAATGCTCTCCTTTCTTTCTTACTACTACACACACCTGCAAGCTGCATCACCAATATCTCCTGATTATTTTCACATGCATGATTGACTCAAAATCAAAAAGAATTTTCAATGACATATTTCTCACATTCATGGAGGTACTCAATTTTGCCTGCAGGTTTGAAAGCAGTTATGATAATGAGTCATAACTTTCCTCCTAAGATACATTAAACATTGTGTTACTCATACTGTTTACTGCCGGGGCGGAGGTGGTTGTCTGCTGTCGGTGCTCTTGCTTGGGCTTGGCTGTGACCAGAGGGAATGGCTTCAAGATGGACTCCTTGTCTCCTTGTTTCAGGTCCATGAGTTTATCTGAGGACAGAGAGGAGGAGGAGGAGGAGGAGAGATCAATTCTTCACCCTCATCATCTGACTCACAGTCATCCACAGTTGTGATCCATCTGCTCTGGCCATCCACACTGAGCAACTCATTGGGCTTTTCTTGGCTGCTGAAAGATCAGAGATTTCTTGTTGAGTAATATCTCTTGTGCTTTTTAAAGGGGAAAAGGGTCTGCCAGAAAACATCTCCTGAGACCAAGGATGCCCAGATGCTCAGAACCATGCACTTACACCAACACACACACACACACATACACAGGCTTTGTGCACATAAGGACAGTTATGTGGAGACAGAGAGGAGCAAGAGAGATAGAAACAAGTGATGGAACAGTGAGTGAAACCCAGAAAGTCCAGAAAAGCACCTTAGCAACAAGACCGCTGAGCTCTGATGTTAATATGAATCCTGTGTTGTTCATTAGTAAACAATATGCACATTTCATTGCAAGCTATTTTGGGAGTTGGAGCACTTTATTTGCAGAATATAGCTTAAGACAGTGGTTTTCAAACTATAAAAAGGAGGGCGGAGAGACATTGCAGCCAAGACTTACTTGACCTTGTGGAAATATGTGTAGTGGAACTAAAGTTGAATAAATCAGATTCATGTGGGCCTAATAAGTAAACATAAGTGCTTTCACACTAGCAAGGCTATAAAGATTGAGTTTAGTTTCAAGCTTCATTTAGACATCAAATCAACATGTACAATACAAAATGAACAGATTTTTAACCAAAAACAAACAGCTAGCCTGGCTCTGTCCGAAGGTAACAAAATCCACCTACAAGCACCATAAAGGTACAAGGTAACTTCTTTATCATTTTACAACACAAGGTTGTATAATGAAATGAAAGCTAACACGCTATATCTCATTGTTTAATCCATACAAAAACGGAGTGTACAAACACTAATGCTGGGCACAGTGACTTCCTGGAGTCTCCACTTGTTGCTTGGCAGATTTTGTTACCTTCGGACAAAGCCAGGCTAGCTGCCTCCCCCCTGTTTTCAGTCTAAGCTAACAGGTACCTGGCCGTAGCTTCATATTTACCATACAGACATGAGAGTGGTGTCAACGTTTTTCCAAAGGTGTCAAACTATTCCTTTAACTTGCATTTTCTATTTTTCATTTCCACAACATATGAGAACCTTTGACAATGTTCTTGATATTATTTCAATAAAATAACAACTTGGCTTGTATGGTATATAATTATGATATGGTAAATGGTTGATAAAAATGTAATTGTTTTACAGCAGGGTGGGAGGCATGAAATACTTTCTGCCTCTAAAAAGAGGGGATGAAAAAAAACTTTGAGAACCACTGGCTTAAGAAGCAGCTTAAGTCAAGCCTTCCCCTAGGCTTGCTGTTGTGTGTATAATTACAGTATACAGGACAAGGTGCAGCAGTGGTCAGTGCGGCCATCACTGTTGCCCTCACCATGGTCCCTAGGTTTCCCCACCAGGTTGGGTCTCTTGTTGACAGGAATAGGAGGATGCATAACTGCAGGGAATTCTGGGAAACAAGAGTCCATTTCAGATTAAGAATCATACTGAAACAAAACAGGTGGTCGGCACTGAAGAAGAGATACAAAACTGAAAACAAGTGTTGTTGGTTATTTTAATAGTGCAATAATGATGAAAGAATGTCAAGTTTATAGATCAAAAAGAGGGAGACATTTAGCAGGGCAGAAGGCCGCAGTAATACTGTGTGCTAAAAAATGGTTGAACAAACACAGGCATTATACAAGCAACAATAAAGCACATAAAAGCAGATTGCATGTGAAATGCTGAAAAGTCACTTTGTGACTTGCTGCCACATAGCGCTGCCATGGTCTATGACTAATGAAAACCATGACAGTATTTAATAACCTTGAAACTATAAACCGGTGCTTTAACCACTCACCCCAAAATCCCCAGAAGAATAACTGAGGAATCCTTAGTGAATCCTAAACAGAGAAGTAAGGTAGCAGGTCCAACAACTTTTTTGTATGATTTTGACTCCCTTCTGTGAAAAATTATTTTGGATCTAATACAGTTTTACCACAAAATTTTCCACAAAATTCCTGCACCACAGAGAAAACAAAATAAAAATCCCGCCAAGCCATGAGTGAATTGAAGACCAGATTAATTTCACTCTAAACTGCTTTAATGAACACAAGGAATGAACTGGCTGTAGTCAGCAGGATATGTAATCACAATGAAGAGCAAGGCTTTGTAATGAAAACACCTTAGCTACAAACTGCCAAACTCAGATTTCTTAACATAATGGTTCTGCCATGATTTAATGTTGTTAAACAAGCATAATATTACTAAATCTTTGTTGTGAAATCTTGGGGGGGAGCTCTGGGAGGCTTGACCCATGAAATTTCCTTTACGTGTTTCATATCTGAGTTGCTTAGAGAAAATCCATTTTAACTGATTCATTTCCTGAGCATCCACTCCCTTCGCCATTTGTCATTTTCTTATCTCAGAAATTCATTAATGGTCATTCTGTTGACAAGATTCTGCAATTGTCCAATTGTTGAGGCCAAAACACCTCCAAAACATTTCTCTTGGATTTGTTTCCTCCCTGGAGCTGACGGCAAGATGTCGGCATAAAATCAGTGATCTCTGGCATCTACTCCAGAGGAAAAAAAGAGTTGAGGCTATCAAGACAAATTGAAACAACATCTACCAACAAGTCTCACTGATTAACACTGAGATACATTATAGGAGTGCCTCTGACTCACACATGGTATAACTGACGGCAAACATATGCTCATACATAAAGTCAAACAATACAATGATGCTGTAATTTAATTTTGTAAATCTCAAGATACACAAAAGACAGGGGTATGTGAAGTAAAGAACTGACAGCTCAAAAGAGTGATGTCATTAACTGGGCAGGAAATGAGAATGATGTGATGTAATGTGATAAGATGTGATGTCAACAATATACATGTCAACAATATGTCTACAATGTATAGAATATGATCTGGTTGGTGTTCTACAGCAGGTGTGTTTAGTTTGTAGTCACACAATAAACCCCTCAAACAACAGGCTGACTCTGATGTACCAAAGGCCTTAGACTCAGATCTGTGATGTAAAACAGCAGCAGTGGTGTGAGCGCTGATTTCTGTCAAATAATGTCCTCTTCAGGGCAAGAACGTGAAAATACATGCAATCAAAACACAGAGATTTACATTCAGTCTAGAAAACTATTCCCACTGAAATACATATCAGTATCTCACATGACTGGGGTTGTTGCTTTTTGCAACACACTCAGATTTCATGGATGGGATTCATGGATGGACACTGTCCATCACACACCTGCAGGCCACTATAAGCAGAGCTTTGAAACAAATTCAATTTGAAAATCAATGTGAAATTGAGCTCTTTGAAACCGAGCTCTATAAAACTGTCGAGGGCACGTTCTAATTCATGCCAAAAGCAAACTCTGCACCAGCTTTTGTGTACAATACAAAGTTGCAGAGTGCTGTTTGGTATGTGGGTTAGGGTTAGGGTGATGGTATTTTGTTGCATATCATTTACTTAATGGGGGCGGGAAGGGGAACTACATGTAGGTGACGTCTTTTTAGAAAGGCACAAACAGTCATTAGGAGCTTTGTGCTTGTGTGTGCAGGGTGGCAGGCAAAATGACTATTCTTTCCTGTAGAGTTGTTTCCAGGGAGCCTTGTGACTCCTTGAAGACCTCTGAAACCATCAAAGTTTCCAGAAATAACACACACCAGCTGTGACATGGGACTGAAGAACAACCTCTCTTCACAACTCCAAACAACAAGGAGTGAGCAGAGCGTCACCATTAATACATGTGGTCCAGACGTGGTTTGCATTACTACTTGAGATGGATTCAATTACTCAAATTAACTGAGTCTGCCTGGCAGAATGGAAACAATGTGATTGTCCAAAAAAAAGGGCAAACCATATGCCAAAAGTAGAATTATATATGGCTTCAATCTCAGTCAACTATACATATTGGACAACACAGACCACGACCAGACACAAAACGTCATGACAGACAAGCTGAAAATCACAAAGCATGAGAGGATTGTGACAAAAGCACAGATCAGTGTGACTGTGTGGGACGGGACATAACAATGCCTCTTAGGTTAGTGAGTGAAGAACGCTGAAAGGTGATTATCTTGGTTTGTCTTTACCAGGTTTCTCTTTGGACCACACCACAGGTTTAGGAAGAGCATTGCCCCTATGATGCGCCCCATCGGCTGTTGGAGGGAGAAAAAGGTCTGTTATAAAATCACTGTGACAAACATACTAATACCAAATAAGAAGAAAGTCAGAAAACAATTTCAACCTGGATTTACAGATGTTCTGGACATACAAATTGAATTGCCATGACTTTAAAACATGAATTCTATCGTTTGAGATTTCTCACTCTCTATTCTTCTGTAACTCTTTGGGGAGTGTGCAGTTATGTTTAAGAGAGGAAGAGATACAGGGAGGGAGGGAGGGAGAGAGAGAGAGAGAGAGAGAGAGAGAGAGAGAGAGAGAGAGAGAGAGAGAGAGAGAGAGAGAGAGAGAGAGAGAGAGAGAGAGAGAGAAGAAAGAAAGAAAGAAAGAAAGAAAGAAAGAAAGAAAGAAAGGCAGGCTGTGGCGGCTGTACTGTCTGCACAGTGCTTGGCTTGGCATGGTTGGTGTAAAATGTGGTGTGTCCTGGCCAGTGCTGTGGCCAGACTTCCCACCCGGCCAGCAAGAGGGACCGTAAATCATGTTAACGATCCTGACCCCAGAGACGCCACTTTTGCTCGTGGGTAAAGCTGTGAAATACACACCAAGCACATGTGGCAGAGCGTGGAGACCATATGGACTGTAGGAGAAGGTGAAGCAGAAGATTGAGTGATAGAAGAAGAAAGGCACAAGCATCCAAATGTCTATTGTATGCATTCAAAATCAGATCATGTGCTAAATCAAGAGCCATGAGTTGGTTTGTCTTCTTCTGTAGATGCACAGCTGCAGACAAGAGTGTGAAAGAGTGCTGACAGGAGAGGATAACCTGAGGTAGCTACTTGGGAAGAGAGAATAAGAAGAAGGGAAATGAGTACTCCATTACCCCCAGGTGTGCTGGAGCTGTGAGAGGAGGTGAATGTCTTGGATGGAGAAAATGGTCTGACACTATTGCGAGTGGCATGAGGAGGAACCCTGGTGCGAGACAGCGTGGTGTTTCTTCCTGCTGGAGGAACTGATGAGCTAATGGGAGAACGAGGAACTTCAGCAACGGATGGTCTGAGGACGCCAGTACCTAGATGAGCAGAAAGGCAATTTGGGGGGGGTTAGGGATTATCCACTTCCGAGCTTGACAGCTTTACCTAGATGGAATAAATGACTGAACACATAAGTGAAAAAGAATGTAGAAGAGAGTGGACAATGAATGAAATGACAGAGAGGCATAAATGAGATCGAAAGCTAGCCAGACTGCTCTGGTTGTGAGTGGGCATGGGTGAGGTGAATGTGCTGGGCTGAAAATGGAGGCACACATTGAGACAGGGATAATGATGGGGTGGGGTGTGTAGGGTGGTAGGATGGAGATGGAGATGGGGAAGCAGTGACATCATCCAATTTTTTTTTTTAAGTACAACTGAAAGCAGTGGGTTTCATGTGACTTGACGAAAGCAGAGATGGTAATGGGACAAAGTTGTCATGGTGTTTACCCTGATTGTAACTACCAGCCTTCTCTGTAGCCAGGGCAGGTCTTGGTAGAGGCTTGCCCTCTTCAGGTGGACTAGGAGCTGTATGAAAGAAAACTTACTATTTATCTAAGATAATATGTATATGAATGTATTTTTGACTTTTAAAGGGGGCATATCCTACCATTTCCACCACATTTTCCTTAAATACTCAATACAAATACAATCAAAATTTCAATCAATATGCCCCTTTTAAAAAGTAATTTTAGATAAGGTCTTAATATGTGATTATGTGGATTGCTGATGGCAAAAAGTAGGGTCTTTACCCGTAGGGACTGCCTGCCTTGGGGTGACCTTGGTGGGATCAGTGTAGGTCTTGGTCTGAGACTGAAACTGAAGCTCATGTTGAGTTTGTGGTTGGGGCCTAGATGAAGGGTGTGGCTTGGGTAGAGGTTCAAGTTGGGACTGAGTCTGGTCCTTTGGTGGAGGTTGTGGTTGGGGAATGGGTTGAGAAGGAGGTACAGATTGGGCCAGAGTCTTTGTTGGAGATAGTGATTGAGGCCATGGCTGAAGTGTTGGGTGAGGTTGTTGTTGGTCCCTTGTTCTGGGCTTTGGTTTACATTGTGGCTGAGGCTTTGGCGGCTTTTTTTGAGGTTGTAGTTGAGGCTTTGGCTGCTTTTTTGGTCGAGGTGGTGGTTGGGGCTTGTGTTGGCTCTTTGGTTGAGGGTGTGTTTTGGGCTTGGGTTGACTCTTGGGTTGAGGTTGTGGCTTGGGTTGGAAAAAAATGGTCTTTGGTTTAGGTGTTGGTTGAGCCTTAGACTGCTGCTTGGTGGTTAGTTGAGGATCTGGGTTGGTTTTTGGTTGAGGTTGTGGCTGATGCTGTGGGTTGGTCTTTGGTTGAGGTGGTATTTGGGTTTGTGTAGATTGTGGTTGAGGTTGGGGCTGGATGTGAATCTGTGGTAATGCTTGTTGGGTCTGAGGTATGTACTGTAGAGTTGGATGAGGTGTTTGAGGATGTGCCACAGGTGTTGCCTGGAGAGTTGGTTGAACTTGATGCTGGGTCTGGGTCTTTAGATGTGGTTGTGTTTGAGGATGGGCCTGGTGTTTGGGCTGGAGTGTTGACTGAGGTTGTGGTTCAGCCTGGAGCTGGGTTGTGGTTTGAGGCTGTGATTGGGGATGTGGCTTTGGCTGAGATTTTAACTGAGGTTGGGTCTGGAGTTTGGGTTGAGGTGTTGGTTGGGGTTTTGATTGAGGTTGGGCCTTGAGTATGGGCTGGGTTGTTGGTTGGGGTTGAGGTTGGGTATGTTTCTGGAGTAAGGACTGGGATGTTGGTTGGGGTTGGGTCTGGGATATGAGCTGGGTTGTTGGTTGGGGTTGAGGTTGGGTATGTTTCTGGAGTATGGGCTGAGATGTTGATTGGGGTTGAGGTTGCCTATGGGTCTGGAGTATGGGCTGGGATGTTGGCGGGGGTCGAGGTTGGGTCTGGGTCTGGAATATGGGCTGGGATGTTGGCGGGGGTCGAGGTTGGGTCTGGGGTATGAGATGGGATTTGGGTTGTGGTTGGCTCTGGGGTATGGGCTGTGATGTTGGTTGGAGTTGAGGTTGGGTCTGGGGTATGAACTGGGATGTTGGTTGGGGTTGTGGTTGGGTCTGGGGTGTGGGCTGTGATGTTGGTTGGAGTTGAGGTTGGGTCTGGGGTATGAACTGGGATGTTGGTTGGGGTTGAGGTTGGGTCTGGGGTTTGGGCTGTGATGTTGGTTGGGGTTGAGGTTGGGTCTGAGGTATGGAATGGGATGTTGGTTGTGGTTGGGTCTGGAGTATGGGCTGTGATGTTGGTTGGGTCGGGGATATGGGTTGTGATGTTGATTGGGGTTGTGGTTGAGTTTGGAAAATCAGTTTTGGTTGAGGTTGTGGATGAGGCTTTGCGTTTGAACAGGGCTTTAGTTGAGGTTTTTGGGTGTGGGGCTTTGGTTGTGGTGGTGGTCGATACTGCAGCTGGGGGTTTGGTTGAGGTTGACTTAGAGGATGCCCTCCATGTTTCTCCACATTTGTCTGGGGGACTGGCACAGATACCGTGGTGGCTGTAATGTGTAGTGGAGGATGGAGCTTTGGAGCTAACGGGACCGCCAGGAAAGGAGGCAAGACAGATCTGGAGAGGTCTCCTCTTCCTGGGTTGTGTGAGAGAGAGAAAATATGGCCATGAAGCCACAATACTGTGCTGTAAAATATCATTTCAAAAATAATATTCTGTAGGTTCTTTTATAAAATGAAATAAAATATAATGTTATTTTATTGTCTAGAAAATTATGAAAGCAAGGACATAAAGGCAGTTAGGGAACAGATGTAATTTAGATCAGCAGAAGTGCCAACAGCTACTGGCCCAAGAACTCACAGAGCTAATCTTGGACTAAAGCACAGGTTATGCAATAACTTCTACCTGGCACTAGTCTGATAGAGGGGGTCCAATTTCAAAGGCAGATAGACCATATGGAGGTATTTGCAATGTAACAGCCGTGTTACTACAGACAGACTCAGCTACCGGGGCCTTGATGCCTGTGAGCGATGGCCATCCAAATCCATTGGCTGTGCCTCTAAGAGGCTATGACATATGAGGGTTTAATAGTTGCTGACTGATCACTGGCTGTGGCATTTTGATGGACCATTTATAATTGACTGTTCAATCTGATCAGATGTTCACCTCAGTGAAGGAGAATGAGAGAGAAAAGTCAGAAAATAAAAAAGAGTGAAAAACAGCAGGAGGGCAAAGCAATAGATAACAAGGCATTCCAGGCCTTTAGTACCTCTACTCAACTTTAAGCCATGTAATGTTTAAAATACCTCTGTTTTTGGGGCTGTTGGCTAATTCAGTGGAATTAACCAACCAACCAAGAACAGGATCACAACACTGACCAAATTATTATTTCCTGGAACTGTCTCCTGTATATTAAAAAGACATGGAAACTATAGCTGTGTCTCAATACAGGGTCTGGATCCTCTGAATCAATGCAGCCCATGACAGTGGATCCTTGAGAGAACCTGTACCTCTTCCCCAAATGACCCTAATTGACACCAAAACTATGGTGTATTCAGCTATTCCTTGTTCATTTTTAAGTCAATCAATCAAATGGCAAACAGTGCATGGGCCTAGTTGTTCATATTATACTTTAACCAGTGATTGATGACTACCTGAATCTAAATGCCTGGTAAATGAGCCTCCATGATATTTTTTTAACATAATGACTTGACGAGGATCACCTGAATGCTACATTGAACAACTGACTGGTGCAAAATTGATTGTGGGATAATGAGGGTGGCAAATAATACAAACAGTTGCCTTGTTCAAATTCAGGCTGCATTTGAAGGCACCTTTAAAATTGAAGAGGTCTGTTTGGTCATATTCAGATGTATCCAGGCCCTAAATTGGGACATAGCATTTGTATGGCAATAATCTAGCTTTATTTAATAACAATTAAGGTTACTTGCAATATAATAAAATATAAATGTTGGAGAAAGGGACACAGTAAGACAGGGTACAACTACAAGAAAAGAAGAAGATAAAAATTCTGCTCGAGTTCCTGCTGGAAAGAGAGGAATGTCTGGTACATGCAGTTTTGTCATGCAGACTTCACACCATCGCCTGCACTGCATTGAAAGCAAAAGCTTCAAGTTTGTAATCAGCAAAAGTGGTGATGAATAATCATACTTTAATTACTGAAAGAAGGAACTGAGTAGTGAAACTGCAAAACATTGTCTCATATAGTGTCATTGACTGATGCAAGATTGAGCTGGTAATGATGGTTTTACCAGTGGTGGAAGAAGTATTCAGATCCTTGCCTAAGTAAAAGTACTAATACCACACTGTGAAAATACTCCACTATAAATAAAAGTCCTGCATTCAAAACCTTACTAAGTAAAGGTATGTAAGTATTAGCAGCAAAATGTATTTAAGTATCAAAAATAAAAGTACTCATTATGCAGAAAACTGGTCCCTGTCACTGTTTTACTGTTATATATGATGTTTTTTGATAATTATATAATATAATATGGTACATTAATGTGTATGTTACATTTTACTGCTGTAGATGTTTAAGGTTATGCTAATTTTAACTACTTTATATACTGTTGGGTAGTTTAATCTACTCTGCAAAAAGTATAATATTGCCCTCTTAGATATGGTGGAGTAGAAGTGTAAAGTTATCACTACTGGCCAAGGGTCACCTTTTTCTCAATGAATGGGAACAGTCCTCTATAGTACTTTTGTCTGGTGGGCTTGTCTAACTGATTTTCAATTATTGTGTAAATTTTACCTGTGACAAAATTGATACATTATATCTTGCATATCAGTCACTGTAAAACTAACTGTCACACACAGCAGAACCTTGAAACAATCATTAAGAATCCCTGCAAGCTTTGTTGTTTTGCTAAAATGCCATGCAGCTGAAACAACCTACCTTACCCTCATTACAACCTAAACAGCTGACACCATCGGTTTCCAAAGGGAGGGTCTACTTACTGTACTCACTCAGAGCATGCCACTCTTGCTCATGCAGCTAATTACAAAGGACACTGTAAAGCATTGACAGCCTCTCAGTTACAATCCGCCAAGTCTATGACTGCATACAGCCGTAATGAAGCTTTTTCAAAAAGAACCATGATTCACTGATTACCGATTGGCTGTTTGGTGACCACAGGCAGTGTGGATCCCGGGGTTGACAGAGATTCCTGTCTAGTAGTTGTGGTTGGAGCTGGGAAATATAGTGTACGTTAGTAGACCTGGGAGAAAAGTTATTACTGCATGTACTGTAGAATGTAAAAAAAATAAATAAATAAATAAAAAACTAGTGTGTGTACAGTAAACAACGAGCTAAGATTTTCAGGATAGTGATGGAGAAGTCAGGTAGAATGGTCAGACGTAAGGCCAAGAGGTTTTTCTGACCACTGAACTCTTAAGGTCAGAAAAGTCATTACCAAGAGTTGTCTTTGGGGTTATGCTCCGGGAGGGGGGCAGTCTACCCTGGGTCTTGTTATCGTGAACTGACAAGGACAAGGGAGGAGAGATTTAAGTCAAGGAGTCACACATAAGATGCCTTCATAGTCCTGAAAAAAAGAGTTAGGTAAAGTAATTATGTTCATGCATCCATTGCACACAAAAACAATGTCCCCTGCATTACAGTTTTGTAATGTACCCGTCAGCAAAATGTTCAATGGCAACGTTTATCAATTGTTTATTCCTACAATATCTGAACCTAGCATCTGAGGTTCTTTGGCCACATGGAGGCAGCAGAAACAAGCTGTAAACTCAACACTGAAATATTATCACTTTTTATATAGATATGGGGAAGATTCGTGTTTCTGGCCACCTGAGGAATGTAAGTCCAATAATATTCATTCTCATTTTAGCTCTTTTTTTGGGCTTCACCAACTCCTGAGGGAAATATCTAGCTCTTTAGCTGCTAAATTCTCCACTATGTTCACCAGCTAGTCGCTAACTCTGTCTGTGTGTCGTTTGGTGCAGGGCAGGTAGTGGCAGCTGCCCGCTGTGGCCCAAACACAACACTGATGAGAACAGTGAGAGTGGATCGAAACACTTAAGTTGTGGGCCTTAAAATTAAAACACTGAGCTGATAGATGCAGAAACTGTAGCGCTGAGAGGAACTGCAGAAACGGTTGTTAATTTTCTGTGGGTTCATCACTAAAAATGACCCTTTTCACATTATACATAGTCATTTGAGCTATTGTTATTAAAACAATATTGATTATAGCCAGCAGGTAAAGAAGGTTGACTCACCAATGAAAAACAGTTAAAAATGAACATAATTTATATAATCTGTATACTGGCCTCCATACAGTAATACTGTGTATAGCAAATCTTGATTTGTGGAACATAATATTTTTTGTGCTAAGGCCGTCATCATGGACATGCAGTTTTAAAACAGCTTTACTGTACTTTGCATCTGCAATAAACCTGCAAAATGAAAACTGTGAATGTTTAAAAAGGGAGACTGGATTTGATGAGGTCCTGTCTGCAAACGATAAATCAAAGTTCCAGTTAAAATTCTTCCAGTGCTGAGTCTTAAAGCAGGGGTCAGTGAGAAGGGCTGCAACAGACATTTCTGAGCAGCAATAAATCATAGGACGATATAAAAATTCTGATGCTGCATTAAAAAGGGTTCAGTGGGTTTGACCAAAAGCATCATGACTCTTTTGGCTTACCATGGCGAGGAGCAAAGGGGAAGGTGTGTGGACCTGGTGTTAAAGGTTTCTGAAGGGTGAAAGACAAAAAGACAAGGGAAAGAATTGGTCATTAGTCTTTGCAATGATCACAACAAGTATTAGCATTTTACCTCAATGCCATCTCATTTCTCTGCCTCTCTCTCTGTGTTTCATAACTCTTAGGCCCTCTACTCCGTGTCGAATCGGTAAAGTCCCTGGTGAGAAGCTTGTTATTCAAAGTTTCCCTCTGGAAGGGCAAGTGTTGAGGCTGATTCTCAACAGCTGTGATGTTTTACAAGTACAGAGCCAGGAGCACGTGACACATCAGTGCTGCACTGTCAGTAAATCAGTGCCACCTTTCTCCTCACAACTCATTTCCACACTGTTATCCTTCCTCCTCTATCCTTCCCTCTCATCTCCTTTTCTTTTCTCTTTTGTTCGACTCCAGAAGTTAGCTAGCTACAGACTGCTCTCTTGGCTTGGCCAGTCCTGGCTGCACTGGTGATGTTTCCATTCGGCAGTTGGATGGAAAATGAATGACGCAAACAACCCTGAGAATAGCATAGGCTCACTAAAGTGCACAACATGGACTCTAAAGCATATTGCCTGTTCCAAATACACACCCTGTTCCCAAAAATATTTATTTTGAGGTGAGGAAGTGTACTTGTGCAGTCTCAATATACTTACTAGTTTATGACACTTACTTCATTTAGTATATTCTGCAACTATTAGCAACTGTATCCACATATTAATACAATAAGACTAATGTCTACAAAATCTACAAAAAAAGCTTCACAATATTAGCTATAATGCTTTATTTATGCTTGACAAGAAATTTAGTGTTTAAAGTGTGTTCAGTACATACCACAGGGTTGACTGGATGTTTAAAGATTTTCCTGATGGTCTTATCTAGAAACATGGCACAAGATAAAAATCAGTAAAAAAAAAAAAAAAGGAAAAAGTGAAGGAACTAAATAAAAACCACATTACAAACATGATTTGCTCAAGATGTATTTCGTCTTGGAAGACTGAATGAGAGAGTTCCTTAGTAGTGGCTTAAGTTAAACTATTTTTATTCAGTAAGGCTGGGTTGTACCAACAAGGATTCATTTAATCTAAGATTAGTTCTAATCAGAGTTTAGCAAAACTAGGTTTAAAATGAATTAATCCAGATTTAAAATTAAGCAGAGCTCTGTTGCACAATTAAAAACAAATCTCCGTGTAGTAAATCCAAGTTTACTGATGTAAACCAAAATTAAATAGAGTTTAATTAATATGGAGATGCTTGCCAACCAAAATTAAAATAAATAATAAATTTGCTCTGTATTCCTTAACAAAACATTACATTGTTTGGTAGCAGGCTAAAAAGTTAGCCTGACATTACTCATGGACCCCCTTTACACCTTGCATTAAAATGCGTCTCATATCCAGATATGATTTTAACCAGATTTACACCTGGTATTAATATGTGTCTCCAGTGTCCACACTGAGATCCAATCGCATGTCCAGCTCAAACAACCAAACGTCACATCCTCCTTGTTTGCTTGGGTCCAAAACAACAACAAAATGAAATAAAAAAAGATTGTAACAATCCGTGAAGCTGTACTACTGTATGGATGTTTGATTGCTTTTCAAAGCGGTGGAAGAGGCCATCTTCCACAACTGGAATGCCGAAGACAAAAGCAGAGGAGGATGCTGTTTATGCAGCTGTAGCGTGAAACTTAACTTCCATCTGGCATCGTTTCCTTGCTGCTACCTTTCATCATAATGTGTACTCCTATTATTTTAGATTAGATTCAACTTTATTGTCATTACACATATACAAGTACAAGGCAACGAAATGCAGTTTAGGTCTAACCAGAAGTGCAATAAGCAAGTGCAGGATATAAAGTGTGTGCAGGAGAGAGCAATATTATGAAAATATTTTTCAAGTGGTACTATGGACATTATATACCGATAGCATTACTATAAACAGAAGTATACACTTGGATATGTACAATAATGAATTGGACTGAGCAGAACAGTAGTGCAATGAATATTAAGTAGTGTATATTATAGACAGAAATAACAGTGCAGTAGAAGAGTTATTGCAGTATTCAGTACATAGTACTGGAGTGTAAATGATGCAGTATATGTATAACTAAATAGTCTGGTAGTGCAAATGAACATGTGGTACATGTAGCAAAAACAATTTAGCAGCAGCAAAAACAATATAGCAGCATTTAAAGTTAAGGTATATGAGGGGACAGTGGAATCAGTAGGGGGCAGAGTTCAGTAGGAAGACAGCACTGGGAAAAAAGCTGTTACTCAGTCTGCTGGTCCTTGTCTGGAGGCACCTGAGGCACCTGCTGGAAGGCAGAGGAGAAAACAGTCTCTGGGCGGGGTTAGAGGAGTCCTTGAGAATGTTGCAGACAGCGTTTCCTCTGGATGTCCTAAATGGCTGGAAGTGGAGTCCCTGTGATGCGCTGGACAGTTTTCACCACCCGCTCCATTCCCTTGCGCTCTGCAGCAGAGCAGTTCCCATACCAGACTATGACACAGTTGGTTAGGATGGTCTCTGCTGTGCAGCGATAGAAGTTCACCAGGATAGCTGAGGACAGTCGGTTCCTCTTCAGTGTCCTCAGGAAGAAGAGGCGCTGGTGAGCCTTCTAAACCAGGCAGGAGGTGTTGGTGGTTCAGGACAGGTGCCATCCCGTTAATGTGGATGGGGTCATGTATGCCTCCTCTCTCCTTCCTGAAGTCCACGATGAGCTCCTTTGTCTTGGAGGTGTTAAGGAGCAAGTTATTGTCTGAGCACCATGTGGCCAGGTGCTGGACCTCCTCCCTGAAGGCAGTCTCATTGTCTCACAACGATGAGATCAATCACCATAGTATCTTCCGCAAACTTGATGATGGCGTTAGATCCATGCACAGGCCTGCAGTTGAGTGTGAAGAAGGACTAGAGGAAGGGGCTCAGCACACAGCCCTGTGGTACGCCAGTGTTGAGTGTGATGGTGGTGGAGCAGTTGTGGCCTGACCTAACAAGCTGAGGTCTGTTTGTCAGGAAGTCCATAATCCAATTGCAAATGGAGGTGTTAATGCCCAGGTTTCCAAGTTTGGTGATTAACTTGGAAGGGATGACAGTGTTGAATGCACAGCTGAAGTCAACAAACAGCATTCGTGCATAAGTGTCTTAAGTCCTTTTGGTGTGCCAGGACCAGCCGCTCAAAGCACTTCACAACAACGGATGTAAGGGGGGCAGGAGGGCAGTAGTCGTTCAGGCACATTGGACTAGAGTGTTTCGGCACTGGCACAATGGAGGTGGATTTAAAGCATACTGGCACAGCTGCTTGGGCGAGGGACAGGTTGAAAATATCCATAAAGACCCCAGTGAGCTGCTCTGCACATGCCTTGAGTACGCGACAAGGGATGCCGTCTGGTCCAGCAGCCTTGTGCGCGTTGATCCGGCTCAGTGCAGAGTAGACATCTGTGGAGGTGAGTGTGATGGTCGGGTGGTCAGCTGAGGGTGTGAGCTTGGTGGCAGTTTCCCTATTGTCTTGAGCATGAAAATCGTTAAACTTGTTCAGGAAGGAGACATCTGTGGCTATGTGGGTGGAGTGTCTGGGTTTGTAATTGCTGATGGCCTGGATGCCCTGTTGGAGTTGGAAAAGTGCTCCTCTAACTTTAGCTTGTAGCAGTGCTTGGCCTTTTTGATGCCCCCCTTCAGATTTGCCCTGGAAGTGCTGTAGGCCTGCGGGTCACCTGATCTGAAGGCAGTGTTGCGTGCCTTCAACAGGAGGCGCACCTCCTTGTTCATCCATGGCTTCTGATTTGGGTATGTGGTGATCTGCTTCTGAGTTGTAACACTGTCTATGGTGATGTTGATGTAGTCCAGTACGGAGGAGGTGTAGCTGTCTATGTCCGTATGAGAGCCACAGGTGGCAAACATACTCCAGTCTGTGTGTTGAAACCTGTCCTGGAGTGTTGAGTCTACCCCCGCAGGGCATACTAGTTTATATTGAGTTTAACTCAACAGTGCTCAATTGGGTCGAGTTTGTCCCTTAACTTTCTTAGTGTTATTTGATTATTTTGCTCAATCCGTCTAAAAAAGGCAGCCATTTTAAAAGTTGAACCTCCTCAAGTGTAAGTTTAAAGTTAATACAGGATCACATTTTAAATTGGAGCTTAAAGTTTTGGTGCAACAGAATTAAATTTAATCTAGGTTTAGAGTAAAAATGAAACTGAGGTTTAATGAGAGGTTTAAATTTAACCTTTCTTAATTTTAAAACTTGTTTTAAAGTTTGGTGCAACATAATTTCAAATTAAATCATGATGTAATTGAGTTTAAAAATGAATCCTTGTTGGTGCAACCCAGCCTAAGACTGGTTAGTATCTCCTGGGAGGAAAGGATTTATATGACACAGTATATGCATATCATGTCATCACGGTCACTCCTACTTAGCTAACTGGCAAAAACTTAGTCAGCATCTGCAATTACCTACTTCTCAAACCTTTGTTTATTTGTAACGGCCATGGTGAGAGTACGGTTTTATTTGGGGTGAGAGGGACGATATGTGAAAAAGTGACATCAAACATACCCTCTATGTTCCCTGTGCTGATGTTGTGAATGACCGGCTTGCTCCACAATCCAGTGCCATCCTTAGAGTTGGGCTGGACACCGAACTCATAGACTGTGTTGGGCTTCAGATTGTCAATGACCGTGTCACTAGTTGGGCAGGTCTGGTAGTTCCACTTCCTGCTCCTCTCACGATAACGCACTGTGTAGTGTCTGAGCCAAAGACAGAGCAAAACAAAACATGAAGATATGAAGATAAACAGTAAATCATGTCTATGAACAAACTCAGACATCCAGATGTACAAGAAGCAAAAGGAACTGCATTTGCTGCTTTAAGACATTTTGTCATTCATTCGAGGCTGCATCAGTTCTGAGTTCCCAGCCATTTAAACCTTTTTAGGAACATTCACACTTAAAAGGGACAGTTCATCCAGTTCTGATTCTGATTCTGATTCTGACCCCAAAATCAAAAATACATATTTTTTCCTCTTACCTGTAGTGCTATTTATCCATCTAGATTGTTTTGGTGTGAGTTGCTGAGTTTTGGAGATATCAGCCGTAGAGATGTCTGCATTTTTTTTAATATAATTGGACTATATGGTTTGTGGTGCTCAAAGCACCAAAAAAAAAAAAAAAAAATACATTTGAAAAACTCAACAGCAATGTCTCTTTCCAGAAATCATGACCCAGTTACTCAAGATCAACAGACCTTGTTGTGAGCGGATTCATGTAGAAACTATCGGCAGAAAGACTACAGGTAAGAGGAAATGTGTATTTTTGATTTTGGGGTGAACTGTCCCCAGATTTCTTTGCGAGAAGGTGTCACGTATGTTGTGTAGGTGGACTCCTCTTCTAAACACCTGTGTGCACAAGCTGTCCTGGATCCACTGCTCAGTAACCTGAGAGACTTCAGGGAATCATTTACTGTTTATGCAGTTATACCAGATATCGTGTGTGTGTGTGTGTGTGTGTGTGTGTGTGATTGTGAGTGTGAGAGAGAGTGTGAGTGATTTATCCTTCCACCATCTATTTCTATGCTCAACAAAACTACAATACAGCCAGCGTACATAAAATGAAAAGGCTGAAAATGGAATCTCCATGCATTAGTGTGCTTCTCTTTTTCAGTACATATGTGCATCTATACCAGCCGTCTCTCTGTCTTTGCTCTGTGGCAGAAGAGGTGTTCAGTACATGTTCAAATCTTAATCAACAAATTTTCAAGGTGAACTGAGTTTACTGAATCACCATTACCACTGACCAAATCAGTAACTTTTAGCAGAGGAGCTCCCCTCACTGGTGACTGAGAACAGTCAGCTCAGCTGGGATCCACTGTACATTACGCCCTCATTAAAAGCTTATTAAAAGACCAGAAAAGCCACAGAAACAATCATAATGTGATAATTCTGTCGTAAACGGGCTGCTGAGTTGTTAACCTTACGTGAAGTGCTTGTGTAGGCTAGTTTTGTACTGAACTAAACATGACAGCTTGGACTACCAACAGACTAAATTAACTGAGTCTTTGAACTGAACGAAGTGATTTGAATCAGCAAAGTGATTCCACCTCTATGTAGCAGAGGTTTCCAATCTGTGGGGAGGCATGGAGGGAGAGATGTGAGGTCAAGATACTGTTGCGTGAGGTAAAAGGAACAGGTGCATGTCGGTGTTCTGAAAACAACGGGAAGTTAGTTATTGTAGTTTGTCTAGCTGATTTGGCCCAATCATCAACATGGTCAGCAGTTGCAGTAGCAGCAGTGGCCGTGACACACAGCTCGTGGGGGCAATGAAAGAATAACTAAACCCCCAAACCACTTTTTTCAGCTGAAAACGTAAAAAGTAGTGTTGTTGATGGATTCAGGTCCAAATCTTGACATTTTAGTGCAATTGTGTTATAAATATGCATAGCAACTGCCCTCTACAAGTTGAAACCCAGCTATTGCAATTGAATTCAGCCAAAACTTCGGGGTTTAGTTACTCTTTAAGGAAAACGCTTAGCGCCCAATTGTCGCAAAACTCATACTCCTTTTTCCGAGTCATAACTCTGTCGAATCTGAACACACAGTGGTTATATACATATTTTTAGATTCAGTGTGATCCATAAATCCGTTTAGAAATCATAGAAAAAAATACGCTCCTGATAACTCCAGAACTTGCCCCAGAATCATCACATTTTTAAGTTTTTCATTGATAGTTGTCTGTACATCCATGTGAACATTGCAAACAGGAATTGCTAATAGCAAATTCATCATACTTTTAATGATGCCAATTTGCAAAAATGTACACAAATAGAGGTAAAAAAAAAAAACAACACTCTTAGTTGTTGCTTACGGCTAACGGTCGTGTTGGTAGGGTGTGTGTGGGGGGGGACACACCTCTGCTCTGTTCTTGAAAAGGATGAATGTGTGTGTGTGTGTGTTAGTGTGCAAGCTCACCCATCCTCAAGACAGTCATTCATGACGTTGCCTTCATAGGGGGTCTTCAGCAGGGTCCCCCAGGACAGGAGGACTGAAGTGGGCGTTACCGACCCAATGACCAAGTGTAGCGGCTTCTGCAACTCCACTTTACCTGAGAACAAATGAACATTTTACTTTTACCTCCATGTTCACCTCGATGCCCAAGCCCTCATGTTTCATGTCTGAAAGCCACTTTCACCCGTGTCACCTTGAAGTTGATTTTTGTTCCTATAAAATTCTTGTTGAAGCATTACCTTTACACTGCTTTTTCACCTCATTGGTTGGGATGGGCTGGACGGCGATAAGGTACTTGGGCTCAGCATCTAAACACAGAAGAAGAACAAACTAGAGGTTATAGATCCTCTGAGCGTCCACAGACAGACTCATCACTTTCTTTTAGCCATGACTGTGCATCGTAGCAGTCTGCTCCTCATCTCTGTGTGGAACTTCACAAACACACATATCAACAGACTTTCTTACCAAACTCAGTCTCATACATCTGTCCGTTCTCAGGCAGCTGAATAAACTGTTTGGAGAACATGCTGCTGCCGTAGCCCAGGATGTAACCCTCAAGCTTGGTGTCAGCGTTGGGGCGCAAAAACTTCATCACGATGGTGTCTCCTGTGGCGCTGATACGGACTTTCATGTTCTGACGTCTCACTGGGGAGGCAGGAGAGGACACAATTGTTCCATTAAACATTCAAGTATTTTCTGTTAGTCTTGTTGATTTTGAGAATATCACTGCATTCATGACTCAGTAAGGTGCAAGGCGGCCAAAAAAGAATTAGATGTAATATGGATAAAAGGAGGGTCTGCACACTTCAGTCCAATGCAAGTATTTAAAGATAAAACCATGCTTTCAGTCATTATAGATCTTCATCATGGCAAATGTTTGATAAAAGGAGTCTCAGAGCTGCTAATGACATCAAATAGAGCACACCTGTGCTTTTTCATGCAAGTAAACAAGGGAAATGCAGTTCAATATTGGATTTCCTGTGTTCTAAATACAAAGGAAATACCACAAATACAACACATCACAAATAGTGAGAATAAATACAGACAGAAACCAGGAAAACAAAATACATATCAGAAGTAATAAAAAGGAAAAAAATACTGCACAAAAATGGAGATGCTGCAGTACCTACAAACCTCATCTTCTTTCCATTTTAGTCTTGTTTTGTAAAAGCAGAATGAAAAGCTTGTGAGGAAGAGTTCACAGAGTTACATAAATACTTCTATTTTAACAACCTGTACTTCCCAGATTCAACACTGTTCTCCATCACTTCACAGGCACATTCAAGGAGTACATGCAGCCAAAGCAGACTTAAATTCTGCTGAGGTGTAAGTTTTACTGAAAGCTAATAATGGTGATTTTATTAAGAGAGTACAACACTAGGAGAAGAACCTAATAACACTTTTTATTGTGCTTTCTAACTGGACAAGAACATTACTTTTATGGAGTACTAATATTAAGGATCTGCCACTGACAAGCATCATAAACCGCATACATTGAAGCTTCTATATGAGGTAATAGTGGGTTAAGAATTGGCTTCTGAAATGAACATACTGTTATTGTAAATCAAAATCTATGAACACGTGTTATTAAAAGTTGAGGTCAGCAAGGTAATGTCGAGCTTGTGTTGATTTGACAAGAAAATAGTATAAGACTGGCACACAGACAATATTTTTGTCTCTCTGTCTCTCTCTCTCTCTCTCTCTCACACACACACACACACATTGACATCACTTTATAAAGTGATTACTTTTCTGCCAGAACTGACTTCTACAGAATACAGTCCTAATCAACAGAGCCTGGGGACAGATATTAGATGATGACAGGCTTCAAAGGGTGAGTCAAAATAAACCAAAGCCATGAGAGGTTGCAGATGAGCTTGTTTTTACTGATCAAGGCAACCATGAAAACTTGACTTGGTCTAATTTCTTGGTCAGAGATCGCAGAGAGCCTGTTGGCAAAATACTAAAAGCAAAAACAGAAAGGGAGTACATCAAAGGTAGGTAAGAGACTGTCAAATATGCATATTTGATTCCACACTTGACCACTTGACCATCACAAAATTGTAACGTTTTCTGTAAGTGACCAACTCTGAGTTGATTACAAATCTAATTGTATTGATGAACTGACCCTGAAGCTCAAACAAGCGTGATTTGCTAAACTTTTTCTACTAAACAAACACAAAGAACAAGAATATCTACACTGGTGACAATGAGGATTTTAAAAAAGGGCAAATTCACTGATAAACTAGTGAAAGAAAAAACTTTATTGAGTGTTTATATTTCTATTAGTGTTTATATTTCTAGTAGTGAGATTGTGTTTCTTTTATATCTTTCACTGTCTTATGTAAATGACTTTGAATTGCCTTGTTGTTGAAAGGTACTATACAAATAAACTTGCCTTGCCTAGTGTATACGTGATGACAGCATGTGCAGTGGTGCATGTGTGCATGTACATACCGACACTGATCGTCAAAATAATATCTGCTGGAAGATGATGATCAGGTATTTGATCTTCTTTCAAAATATGTTACAGTTGGTTCCCAACTTTCCAGAAAGGTGGCTTTGTTGTTGTTATCGAGAGTAAAATTAATTTGCTGGTATATTTGGATGGTTTAAGCTAGCAGAGGTCACCGAAAGTGCAATTTTTGTGACCAAGGGGGACAGTTACATAAAGCATGTACATTATTGTCAGGTACTTGCATGGTGCCATAAAGGCTGATTTTAGTGCCTGTAAATCCCACAAGAAATAATCTGTGTTGGGTATGATGGATGTATTACCTGTGGGGTTGGAAGAAACTTAAAGGAAGGACATAAAGGTCTGACTGCCGGGACATCAGCTGCCCATCTCTTGGGGAGGTGGGGGTGGCACACACAGCATGTTAAGGAGGATTCAGTAAATGTTGGATACAACAATCTTCTTATCCACCAGGTTCTTAAGTATCTCTGCCTTAGAGGGGCAGGGGGATATGATCTATATAATAATCTCAAAACTCTGAGTGCCATTTAAGTGTTGTCACCTTCCAAACAAACTCAAACATTGTTTGCTGTAATTACTGCTAGCTTATTTTAATGTTTAACTTGTGTATGAAGCAAGTTTGAGTACAGTGAAGCATATCATAACTAGTGAACTGACAAGCAACTCTAGGACTCTGCAAGTACAAAGAATGGATGAATTTGCTTATTTTTCTCTCATCACTTGCCTCTGTCATGTGGCCTTCAAAACTAGCCAAGAACCGGGCATGCTAACAATAAGTCAGTTTGTAACAGATATGCTAAGAACATCAGAAAACTCAGATGAGTGCAGCTGTGCCAGAAGTGTGATTTATGACATTTGGCCGATGCAGATTGTAGCAGTTTCTTGTGCAGCAACTTTAGTGATTTGTTCTTTTTTTAATTGGGCACCAGCCAGGGGTTAACCTGATAAAGAAGTCCTTGTGTCGCACAGTCACCCACACAAAGGATGTACATAATACTCCAGGTGACTCCGTCACCATACAACCTCAAAAAATGACACGTTTGGAAAAAGACCTTAATAAAATATCACACACAGAAATCAATTGGCGGTGTCTGTGAATATCTGCCGATTGTACCAATGGTTTAATATGACCTGACTGTGCGCATCTATTGCAGTTAAGCAGGCTATCTGGACAAGCCAACTTTCCTTCTGATAACTCCAGCCACTGGCAGGAAAGTGTTGCTCCGCTGACTCTAACCAACGTCGCATAAATTATGACCTGGAGGCCGGCAGTAGCAATCACGGCTCTGATAAAATGTAGTTTTTCCCAGTATGGACAGATGACGGGACGTCAGATCGTCACAACGTGTAAAACAATAAATAACCACACCAGTGCAGACTTGGATGATAAATGGTGAACAGTGGTAACAGAAAGATATATAGGTTTGTCCAATTAAGCCTGTTTTTAATAAATTGTGGTTCTGTTTTTATCATGTTAAGTGGATTTTAATTCAATGATTCATGTCCTCCTTGATATATTTCCCTCAACTCTATCATTTCAACTTTTATCATTTTATTTCACAGTGGAAATCATAAATGAGTCATTGAGGGTTCAAACCTCCGCCTCTCATAGTCTACAAGGCTTAGAACAATGGACTTTCTGCTTGGATTATGGCTCGTACTATACTCTCCACAGCACATGTCCTTGGCTCATATTTCGGCATTAAATGAAATAGTGGAACTTTGCATGAGGAATAATGCCAGCAGCTGCCAGATGCCAAAACAGACACTGACAGTGAAAGAGGGGGAAGCCCTGGATTTGAAAAATACCCTCATGCTTTTCTAGCTATGTGTTTCCTATCAAAACTGCATTTGTTTTTATTCTCCCATCAATATTTCCGATAAAACACGGGTGAGATTGGCTTACAATGGAAGGAAAGGGGCTCAGAGTGTATGAAACATTTGGAAACTTCTGGCAGCGCGTTTTAAATTCCAGTACAAGCAAACACTGGCTCAGTTCCACAACAACCCGTCCAAAGCCCGGCCATTTGGCCCACACACCGCTTAGGGACTGTTAAGACTTATCAGTATTTCCAGAGTAAAATGAATAAAGCTTTAGGAACTGATCCAGTCACAGTCCTGATAATCAATCAACTACAGTACAAAGGAAAACTATTGACATGTAGCTAGCCAGAAAAGAAAACTGTTAAGCCACAAAGTCATGTTGTGTGTGTTTGTGTGGATGAATTGATTGAAGGAAAATAATGATTGATTACTTGAATTTAAATTCTTCCTGCTCTGCTGGTGACTTTGACCCTGTTAAACACATGAGATCATTGAAGATTTACAACCTCACCAAAAGACATGTAACTAAAGTATAATTAAATCTATAATATTACCCTTGATAACCATGGATGATTGCTGAACAGTCCTACCAGGCAGAAACATAGCCTCAGATTGAAGTGACTATTAATATTTCTTGTTAGAAAGTCAAAGAGACACAAAACAGGACGCAAAAGGAGATGCAAAAAGACTACAAACAGATGCAAAACGCCCACTAAGAGACGTAAAGCGACCACAAAGAGACACAAAACAACTACAAAGAGACACAAACTGACCACAAAGATGCAAAACGACCACAAAAAGACAAAACAACCACGAAGAGACATAAAATGACCAGAGAGACGAAAGCGACCACAAAGAGATGCAGCTTCGTCGTTTGTAGTCGTTTTGTGTCTCTTTCAATCTGTGGGACTTGTTGTTTTGTAGGAGGGGTGGGGGCCTTTTACATGGGGCCCATTGTTTCTAGCAAAAAGAAATGCTACTATGCCATGATTTAACCAACAATAGATCTGTGTTTTAATAAATATCAGCTGTATGTAATGAAGAGTTGGTCACAGATTTTGGAGACCGTTTCACGAATGTCATTCCCAGTCTAGATGTGGGTGACATTCCATTATATATTATACTGTAAATCTTATAGTGACGACAAATCTCTTCAGTTGAAACATCGTGACATAAGCAGTCTCTACCCTTCATGCAGTGAACATAACCAATTCATCAACGATTATTGTACAAGCAAATCCATCAGAACACTGGGAGTCAGCCAATAAACATGTCAGATTATGCAATAAACAATGCCATATCATTCAATAAACATTTCACCATTGTATTCATCCTATTTTGGACTACTAGCCAGAGGATGTAATCCTGCTGGCCTGAAAAGAAAAAACACCATCAAACTGGAAACTCAACCTTGGCTTAGCAGAGCAGCTATCTTGGATCATCAGCAGTGATGGATGATCCTCTGGGAAAGGGAGTATGTTAATGGGGTTGTCAGCATAACACGCTCTCTTCCCTTTCAACCGCTGTGCAACATGATATGTGTATGTTTGGTGTTTGAAAATAAATATTAAAACGTGCATCTGTACAGTATGTGCAGTTTTGGCATCAGCACATCCTGATTTACTGTCTCACATTACTGCGGATTTCCACCATTGGCAGTTTTACTCCACTGTCAGAAGAAGAGGACTGCGTTAAAGTAAACACTCTTAGAATAAATACACTGAGATCATCACAAGACTTTTCCACTCATGCTGATGTGTGAACTAATGAACTATAAATATCTGAAGCAAAGCCTAAAAAAAAAACAACACTTGAAACAAAACTACAAGGCTTGTTTGGTTTTCAAAATATGCAGTGGAAAATAACTTTTCCACTCTTTGTTGAAATGAATGTAGTAGTTTTGGTGGATGGAAGTGACAGAATAATGAAGTCATGTCAGTTTGTCTTGAGCAGCTGAATATCACAGCTGAGCTCTACAGACTGTAAATTCCACTGACTAAATGAGGGTATAAACTCTTAATATTGGTGCAATACATTGCTCTACAACCTCCATGTATCACACTCTTTTCTATAAAATCAATTATACACACTGTAGATGACACCCTTCCTGCCACACACACATAATATGCTGCCTTTGCATGCATGGTACCCTGAGTGATTTTACGCAGCTCTGGCATACACTATTTCAGCCTCTCAGGTTTCTGCCCTGGAAGAGCAGAGGTGGAGAAGAGACTTGGCTTCCTGTGCTGTGGAGACAGAGACAGATGTTTTATGGCCCCTTGTTAAAACAGTCACCTTCATTTAAAGCAATGAAGTGCGAAAATCTCTCTGAGCCTCGTGCCAGCCAGAGCACAGAGGGTTTGAAATAATTTAGCTGGTGAGCAAACGACAGCTGAACTGACCTATATTAGCTCTAATGGGAATATCCAGAGCCTGCAGACCGGGGTAACTCAGCCCTCTGAATATCTACTCTAATCCAGCAGGACCCTCTTTGATCTGGTCCTTCTCTGGAACAATCTCATCTCTTAGGTTCACAAGAGGCCTCACCTCGCAGCCCAGCGTGAGAGAGCTGTGCCTGGGATTATACTCTCACATTTTCCCCCCATTTTGGCGGCTTCCATGCAGGTCCCTCCGCTCTCACACTATATATTCCCCCTGTCAGATTTGACAGAGCAACAGCTGTTTTCCCTTCCCCTGTGGCGCTACTCCATCCCATCCTTCTCCTCCTTCACTCAATCTCTGCCGTCCTATATGTGTCGCGGCCATCTTTCCATCAACCTGATCCATTTTCAACTTCCTAAGTTGCTTTGAATTCATCTGTCTTGTCCTCTAATCTCCTCTTCTTTCCTCTCTTCTTCCATATTTCCCTCTCATTAATCTGTAAATGACATGTGGCCATATTTTGTCTGGCTCAGCAGCAGTTTCCAGGCCATATATTGTCCTTAAGTAGGGTATTGGTAAATAATTTCCTGTATTACAAAGGATTGAACTCATTCAGATACAGATACAGATCGTCTCATATACACTTACTCGGTTTATTCTTAGTGGGAAAAAAATGTTTTAGGGCATGAACACATGTAAATGGGAATTAAAAGCCTTGGGAAGTACAGATCATCTAACAGTGTATAGACCTGTCAACTCTGACACCTGTGTATTATGCTATAATATCTATGACACAAGAAAGCAAACACACGTCATTGCATAACATGTTTCATTCTAAAACCAGGGGCTTGATCCAAGAAGAACAGCGATACAGACGTTTAACTCTCCTCTCAAAGCAAAAACACACACACAGCCCCTTTCATCTAGCTCCAAAAGCTGCACATTGAGATTTGTCTGCAAGCCAAGTTCAGCCAGCAAGTTCCGCACCGGAAGCAGCCTTTTCCACTATGCTTACCTCTTCACACCGACTTAGTCTGCTCACCTCAAATCACTTTTACTTTCAAAATCTTCAAAGGGCACCCAAGTTTAACTTGCAAAATAGAGTCAGAAATGGAAAGCCAGAGTGCAAGCGTGTGTGTGTGTGTGTGTGTGTGTGTGTGCGCGTTTGTGCACTGCAGTGAGATAATGAGAAAATATGGAAAACGTTTGTGGAAAATTAGCTGTTTTCCAAGTATATCATGAGAATCCTAATCAGACAGAATGGGCTCAATATGCTATAATCTACTTATCTACTTATTAAAGTGAGTCTGTTTTATGGTTTCTTTTATGGCATCTAGGAAAAGAAAATATAATGTAAAGATGCTGCGATAATGTCCATGCTGTTTTTGATATTATGGAAACATTTTGGACATATGTGGTTTGCACTGGCCAGAAATTCTATGTCTGCTGCACTGTCTGTGTTTAATTTTAAAGACTCTTCAGGTGGTTTGATAAAATACCTTAATAAGAGTTGTAATATGTTTGAAACAAATGAAACAATAAAAAAATCTTTTACCTGAGGCAATGAATGAAAATAATTAGCCAGTTTATAAACTCATCAGATCGTCTGCTTGGTGGGCACAGTTCCAGGAAAGCCATGCCATCAGGTAGTCTACAAGTCTAACCCCTGACCCCCAACCTGGAAACACTTTCATTAAAACCTGTGAGCTGACCTACTTCACTGTGTCTGCTCACCTCATTTCAGGGAAATGTGGATAAACCACAGGGATCGTAAAAACAGTGCTTCCTAATCAAGGCAGTTTGAAAGCCTGACAGGTGGCTCAAGCTTATTTTACTTTTAGGCTTGGAGTTCAACAGCATTTAACAGAATCAGAAACATAGCCAGGGGAAAAATATGGAGTGGAACTAAGTTGATTAAAAAAACAAGAGTTTGCTGTTGCTATCGTGCTGACCTGAATCATTTCTTTTATTTCAAATTCAACATAGCTCCTTTTTCACCGAATATTGTTTCATGATTGATAAGAATTTGAGGGCATGAACTTGAACTTTTTTCAGCTTCTGAAGGGGGGCATCATGACAGAAAAAGTTTGAGAACCACTGCATTAAGGACACTTGTGTACCACCAATAATAGAGTACAGCTTGCTTTTTCTGGACACAGAAAACAAGTCTGTGAGGAACATGGTGTAGAGCTACATTAAAGACAAATGTGGTAATCATGGTTGCATCTAATAATAATGGTCTGTTTAAACATATAAATATAAAAATAGAAGGAAAGAAGTCTGAGGAAAAGCCATCAGCTTGAAATGTGTTGCCTTTACTTGTCTGCATATTTCAGCCACTTTTGTTCGTCTTTTGCTCTGTATGTGTGTATTTGGAGATTTCTGCACATCCAACTTTCCCCCCATCTTTCTTTATGATATTACAAACAATATGTGTCAAATGGTATCCATCACTTGACATACTTTGCAGTAAATGGTTGTCTCAATATGGTTACAAAACCATTTCTCTTGTTATTTATCCTTCTAACAAATATCCATCTTACTAACTATGACATATGGTCTTTCTAAGCGTATCCCAGCATGCATTTGGCAGAAGGAAGAGAAAGACCACGGAAAAGCCATCAGTGCATCACAGGGCTAACATAGGAAGACAATCACACTGATGTTCACTTTCACTCGCATAGATCTTAGACTGTTGGAGGACACCCACAAGCAGAGAAGACCATAATGACCAAACATTGGTCCATGCAACAAATACATCACTTCACATGCAATCAATAGTGTGTCCTGATGTGGATGTCTCAGTGGAAGACAATAGCACTGATGCAAGTTATCACCTACCTCTGCTCCTGCGGGGAGTTGAGGCGCCAGAGAGAACTATCCCAGCGATGAAGACCATGAGAAGAAGGACCAGAAAGCAGTGTGAGTGTTGCTGCATCCCCGTCATCATCATCTCTGCTGTGGTCGGCTCTGATTCTCAGGTGTAACAAGCTGCTGTGATCTGGATGAGCTCAGTTCAGCACAGATATCTCACAACAGGAGTGAGAAACAAAAATAAGATTCTGTCACTCAGTGTCACTGCTCTGATTGAATAAATGTTTTGGTAACAGGTTGAGATCAGTGTGTGCTGTAGCTGCAGGAGTCAGGCTGGATGTTTCTGGAGTGGCTAGACTACTTCTCTGAGCTGGTGGCTCTCAGGACTAGTGCAGCTCACTGGACTGGACTTCTGGATGCAGCAGGCTGCTCCTGCACCATCTATAACTCTATAATGGAGGGAGGGGAAAGACAGAGCCGGACACACCCACTCCCATTACCCTCCCCCATCTCTCCTCTTCTTTCACTTTCTCTCTCCATCTCACTCTCTTTTTCTCTGGAAAAGGAGTGAAAATTTTCTCCAAGCTTCCCACCCTCTTCAGTCTCTTTTTTTCTCGCCTCAGTCTGGTGTGTCCCCAGCAATCCTGCTTTCCATTTGCAAAGGCCTTTTGAAACTTTTCATTGTTCTTAGTCTCTTTCTCTCTCCCATTTTCTTAGCTTGTCTCACACCAAGTATGTTTACATGCACTCTAAGATCCCAGTTTTGATAATTCTGGATATGACATTTGCATGCAACTTGAGAAATTTGGTTATTCATATCCATGTATACATGATTTTAATAGTATCCAGATTTCTAATCGTCTGTGCACCAACCCTAATACCACACAAAAACGTCAGTATTGGACGATTCTGCAAAACGCTGCATTATGTTCATTGCCAGCATTTTTTAAATTCACACTTTCTACAGTATGGTAACTACAGTATGATTAGGGTTAGGCAACTAAAACAATTGGTTAAGATTTGGGAAAGATCATGGTTACAGCAAATAAAAATATTGTAGTAAAGTAAGTAAAGTAAACTCCGGCCTTCTGCATGAAACTCAGATGTGCAACACACCCATCAATCACCTCCACACTTTCACTTTCTGCCTCGCTGCATGAAGTGCACAATAGTTCCTGTATTGGCACTGAATGTTGACATCAAAAGAGCAGAATTGTTCATTATGAGTGTATTTCCTAGGAAACTTTGCTGTTGGTGTGTCTTTAACTCCACAACATCTCCAACACTTCTTTTCTGAACTGATTGACCTCAGCAGTTGAGGATGAACCCACTTTGGTTTCTGGCTGCCTGGACTCTGCTGTAGTTACCACTCTGCTGGATTTGACTTCTCCATCTGATCACCAGTAATGAAAAATGAGAGTGACAATATAGTTTATTCTCCATGTTACCGGTGTTAGACTTTCCCCTTTATTTGCTTTATTGGCATGACAGACTTTGACTTTCATTTAAATGTAGATCATTACATTGTTTATCATCATATTTTTTTGTTTTGCTGAATATCTACTACCTACCTCAAGGACACATCTGTGCACATGGCACAGAGATCATACAGAAATCAGAAACCTGAATAAGGTGTCTGCATACACATTATCCCGGTATATCCTGGAGTACTCCAGTTAATATGTTCATGTTTCATGCCATAAAGACAAGACTCAAGGATACCATTCACACAGAGGGTAACAAGAGATGCTAAGCTGGAGTAAGGCAATTAATTGCAGACAGTGCTAAAGATGTGCTAAGGTAATAAAATCTTATCCAGGTTTCTGATGCACACACAAACCCTGGGATACTCCAAAATAACAAATGAAACCCAGGATAGTGCACCTGTAAACACACACACTGTAATAGTGTGTGCATGTATAAGGATTTTATAATTGCGTACTTAAATTCACTCTATTATCTCTTTCCCTGTTTTTACACACAAACACACACATATGCACACACACATCCATGTCTTGCATATCTTTAATTTCCCAGCCCCTTAACCTAACTTCAGTTTAAGCCTGATTCTGAACTTAAACCTAAAACCAAGTCATAACCCTAAAATAAGCTGTTAAACTTGGGAGGACTAACTTTTTGGTCCCCAGTAGAGAGGCAAGTCCCTGCAGCATGAGTGGGCTTCCATATTTGGGTCCCCACAATGCCATATGAACAAAAACACACACTTCAAGGATAATTGGAACAGTCATATAAGCTGTGTGTATCCAAAAAGTTATGTGTGTATGGGGTATGGCTGCCATTATATTCCATGGAAACAATGTCTGTCATCATCCTATCTATAAATATATTCTCTGCCAATGACAAAAAACACATTAACATCATGTGCACCACAGACAAGCTGACAAAAACAGACCATTTGCAGCCATGTGTCACACATTCAGACATGACTTTCTGGTGCATCGCAAACACATGGTGACAGCGTTTCATCATGGGCTTTCTTTGAAGTCAGACTCATTGTATATCATTGTTTACAGCCAATGAGTTGTTTTTTTTGTGCAAATGTGTGTGTGTTTCCTACAGCCAGTTTTAGTCCTGGTCAGCCAATCTCAGCCAGAACTGGGCCTCAAGGACAAAGAGTGTGTGCGTTTGTGAAAGGCGCGAACACTTGCACGTGCATGTGTGTACTCCAACATCTCCACCCTCCAATGCAGTTGATTATATCCCACATGTCATCACACGAGACAGGAAATGATGTCGCGAGCCAGAGGAGGTGTGTCTCTCGAGGAAGTCCCTGAACAGACTGTTGCAGTGGAACCCCGGCCTTCGTCACGCCAGAACCCATTAAACACAGATGAATCATAGACTGCACTCTGTGAAAATGAGAAGAGTTGGGATCAGTTTGGGGTGTAACCAGTTTGACCTAACCTGTTTTGATAATAACCTGATTTGTTTGCCTATGAAGTCACAGTATCACTGGGATGAAGGGAAACATGGCAGATAAAGGAAACCACATTAATGACCCAGTATTGTTTTTTTTTATCAGGCACAATTCTCTGCTTTCATTTCATCTTCAACATCTCCTCTTCCCAGTGGTGAAAAGTAAGTGCATTCACTCAAGTACTGTACTTAAGTACAGTGAGGTACTTGTACTTTACTTGAATATTTCCATTTTATGCTACTTTTACATTTCTAATCCACAACATTTCAGAGGGAAATAATGTATTTTTTACTCCACTAGATTTATCTCAGACTTCAACACCAGTTACTTTTTACATGTAATATGCTTCTAAAATGCAAAACATTAAACCAGTGATTCCCAACTTTTTCGGTTTGTGACCCTTCCAGATGTCTGTGAGTTGTTAGCATTTCTAACTAAGAGAGATTTCCCCTTTAAACTTCTCAGATGGTTTCATTTACGTAACTGTTTGAGGCCCAAAGTGGTAAAAGTATTCACATTTTTCACACAAAAGTGGGGGAAAAGAGAAAAGTTAAAAAAAAAACTGAGCACAGATTTGTGCACCAGAACTTTGGTTTTTGTTCTTTCCTACCACATTAATCATCTCAAGACCCTTGTGACCCTTTGGAGGGGCCCAACCCCTAGATTAGGAACCACTGAAATAAACCACGAAACCGCATATAAAAGGAGATAAAACTAACTCCACCTTAAACAGCTACAACAGTAAAATAATGCATGGTGATGAATTGATGCATCAGTATTAACAATCTAATCATGCAATAATATATCACTGACAGGGGCCATTTTTCTGCAGAATAAGTACTTTTGCTGATAATTTTTCTGTACTCTGACTCAAGAAATTTGAATCCAGGACTTTTATTTATGATCGCGTATCTTTACACTGCCGTATTGGTACTTTTACTTAAGTAAAGGATCTAAATACTTGTTCCACCACAGATTAAGTTTTTACATACAAAACAGATGACGAGTTGATTATCTCCGCCAGGTGTAAGCCTGGAGGGTATCATGCGCTTGGCCATGTGTGTGTGTGTGTGTGTGTACTCGTGTGTATCTGTCCACAGCTAATCTCACATACTAGTGGACCCATCAGCCTAATACTTTTACTTTTGATGCTTTATGATATGATGATATTTCTGTGCTTTTACTTAAGAAGGATTTTGAATGCAGGACTTTCACTTCTTCCATCACTGTCTCTTCCTCGTCTTCCTCACTTCTTCCACCTTCTTTTCCTCTTAGTTCTTTCTCCCATATAGAGACCTCCTCCTTCTCCACCATCCTCACCATGTCACTTTCTATACTGCCATCTCTTCCTCTTCACACTTTCATTTCACGTTCTCTCCTTGTGGAATGTAGTCTGGTTTGCATAAACAGTAGAAAATTACACTCTAAGTGTTGGCATCAATCATAATTGGCCTCTAATTCTCTAAATGGCCCAATTTGTTACCAGGTGTGACAGCCTGAAGGGTCTCTCTCTCCCTCCCAGTCTTTCTATGCAGTTAAATTTAAATATTTGTTTTTTTTATCGTGGGAGGAAGTGACAATTCTAGCAGCCAAAAGTTTCCATTTATTTCCGATTTAATGAACAGGATTTTATTGCTGTTTGTCAGGATCACTTATTAACATATTTAGAAAGAATGTTCTCTACTGCTTGTATAGTATGGACAATTTGTGGAAAGTGTATTTCAGTCTTTCAGCTTCCTGCCTCTTTCCTTTTGGCCCTCTTCTACCGCCAGACGACCCATGACTCGGTCTGAACATTGTAACTGTCTGTTTTAGTTTGTGTAAGAAAAGCTTGAAGGTCCTTGACCGAAATGTTGTGTCCCTAATGAACAGTATGCAGGAATTCAACCTTTTCTTTCACATTTCATTTTCCTATGCGCCTGTGTATTAGATAACAGTTTGTTTTAGTTTGTTAAAAGAAAAAAAGATTAAAAACGTACCTGTAGACACAAAATGGTGACCCAGAACACAGTCAACAGCTGAGACAGAAACTCTTGCAGCTTTATTGCATGGTGACTAAGTGCTCAACCAGATTTACAGAAAATTGTCAAAGGAAAATGCAAATTAATGTACATTTCCATTCACTTCTGTCATGCGAATATTAGGAGTTGAGAGCAGTTAGTAATTCTCCATTTGGGTACCATTAAACCATTGTAGAAGAGGGCCCAACAAGATGTAATTAATTATTCAGTCAAATCACAAACACTGGAAAACCATGTGGAAAATGTGATGGAAATATGACATTTCTGTTTAATTCCTGTATTAATTTGAGGAAGATTACAGTGTGTTCATTGCTTCACACAGATCTGATGCTTTCATCTGCTGCCTTTTGCCATCTTTTCAGCGACAAGTGGCATCACATGCATGTACGTCAAGATTAATTTGCTAAGTCTGTTTCCATTCCATTGTCATATTTTCCTTTGAGATGAATGGGCAGTAATGAACACATGCATTGCACCAATGTTCAGAGATTGTTTTATTTTTCTTTAAAAAATCTGCTATAAGACAATTTAAAAGATGCTATAATCACAAAAATTCTACACGAGGTGGTTTTAAAATCCAGCAGAAAATGTTTCAGTCTCTCAGGTTCTCATCGGTGCAGCACTGACGAAAGCAGTACTTTTTTACACCTCAGTACTTTTTATCCATGCAATAAAGCTGCAAGATTCAAGATTTGAGATACATGACTCTCTTTCAGGATCCTTTTTTGAGTGCAGGTGAGATTTTCAGTCCCTTATTTTACTTGTTACCAATTTGCAGCCCTGCTGCTACTGTGAAGGAATACATGTGTGTGTTCATCACCAAGTTTGAATGCAAATTTGTTATTTTCATAACTTTCACTCTACAGTTATTGTCAACACGTTCTCTTGGTTTTAAAAATGATCCTTAATGCCAGGAAAGCATCAAAAGCTTTTCGGAAATCATTAAATGTCTTTCCCTATCACTTTGTATGTAATCACTGTGTCATCCTCCTTTTCTTGCTCTGATATCTTTTATTCCCTGCTTGCAACCATGATCCTTTTCCAGCTCTACTTTCTTCCCTCTGGGTTTGTGAAGGATGCGTAGGATAGAGGAGAATGGGTCAGGCACGCTGTCCTTGCTCTGCTTTTGTCATCACAGATTTGTCATTCCTTTCCTTCATTTTATAGCATTTCAACACATCATCAGCTCCACCTGCCAACATGCGCCACGCAGCCGGAAAACTGTGTCAGGGTTGGGTGCAAAAAAAATGGAGTGGTCTTACACACTCACACATCAGTTTGTGTATGTCACCTTCCATAAGGTTGATGATACTGAAGGTAACAATAGGATTTTTTCCTTCTCATCCACAGGCTAATAGCCACTACGCTCCCTGAAGAAGAATCACCTTTACTCAGGTGGGAAAACACTGACCAAAATCTTTCTCAATATGAAACTGACATGTTAAAATTTTTATGATTTCTTTTTTTCGCATCCTCCTCGATTTCTTCCTTCCAGTAGGTGCAGGGGATTGGAAAATGTTTGCTGCTGTGGCCAAGAGCAGAAGGTCTTTCACAGCTCAGTCGAGTGTGTGCAAGTTTCCTCACTTGGACTGGTTGTAATTTTGAGTATGGAAAAAGACAATAATTTAGATTTTTTTTTCCACTCACTTTTTCCAATCTGCTGATGCCATGAATGGAGTGGCTTATTAAGTTACAGACTTCCATACCAGGTCAGAGCAGTTTGAGGATGAAAATGTTTCAGACATTAAAAGACTCAAACTCATACTCTACTTCATGCCACACCATAGAAATCATGCTCCTCTGTCATCACTATAGCACCACGTTTCTATATTATAACCTCTATTCTGATACATATTTTGAAAGAATGCCTCTGACTTCTGACCCTGCTCCATTTTTGGAAATTTATTATGTGCCTGTCAGGATGTGTGGTAGTGCAGTAAGTCTGGTTTTCCTGCCAGATAAACGGGCTCTGCTCTGCATTCTGTAGCAAAGTGGAAAATATGATGTATGAAATATTCTTCCAAATATTCTCACAGTTTCTCAGAGGTCACAGGCTCATTTAGTTTCACTTATGCATCCATTATGTGCACACACGTTTTCTTTTTCATGTGTAGATAATAGCAGCCTATCAGACACACGCCTATTGTTGCTGATAACAATATTAAGTCACAAATATCAAAATCGCAGCAGTACCTACCACCCGGAGGATGACTTCATTGCTGATTATTGTAACAGTTGTTGTGGTTGTTGCTCAACAACTACACAATGTTAAAACTTCGCATATTCACACAGAACAGGTGAACAACTTATGTGCATCTTTCCACATCTGCTGAAGATGAAGTCAAAAACCTAGATAAAAGACAATTCTTCAAAATAAACGTTTACATTTACACCACAGGCCAGGACCAGTAATTCCTTTGTGAAAATGAGACCCGCAACCACAACATGATGACGTTTGATAGACAGACCAGTGTTATTGCCAACTGCCATGTGGCAATCAGCAAATCTTTCTTTTTGGAAAGCCATGGGGGACAGCAGTGCTGTGGATGATGAAGTAGAAGGATTTAGGAGGACTACAGGACAGAAAAAAGAGACAAATATAATTCATCCACTCTAAATTTGTCTCAGAGAGCAGAAGAGAACGACCAAAAGCTCAATGTGGTTCTCATTTCGTGTGCCTTTGTTTGTGTATATGTGTGTACACGCTCACTGTGTCTGTGCAAGCGTGCATACTTTATGTATGTGAGTGCGCTTGTCAGGATGGATCCTACATCTGAAAGATAAATAACCACATTACATGGGAGGATCAGGCGTGTAGCTTAGAGCTGACAGCAGATAGGATACTAGACAAATCCACAGGCATTAAGTAAGAATCTGGCTCTCATACGCCGATACAAAAACACGCAGATGTCAGTATCATAAAACTCCCACTTTTTACACGCTTTCTGCTCTGCTACTGCACTGTTATTTCACTCCAAATAGTTTTAACAATCCTGCAATACAAATGTGATGTAGATGCAGACTGACCTCTGTACACATGCTCTCTTTCCCTTAAAAAAAACATTTTGGAAAATATGCATTCGCTTTCTTGCTGAGTTAGTTGAGAATATGATACCACTCTCATGTCTGGGCATTAAAGCAGCCATAATCAGTATTTTTAATATCAATAATGGATCACATGACTGCTTCCATATGAAAGGAATCACTCGTAGTCATGAACCCACAGAGAATTATCACCCGACTCTGCAGTTCCCCTCAGGCCTATGGAGCTTTATTGCGAGTTTCAGTTCATTGTTTTTGTTTTACAGGCTGCAAATTCACACTGACCATTCTCATCTGCATCATTTTCAGCAGCAGCAGGCAGCTGTTTTCAGCAAAAAAGCTCTAAAAACCCACTGTACACTACCTGCCCAGCCCCAAACGACAGGCAGACGAAGTTAGCAACTAGCTGGTGAATAAAGTGGATTATTTAGCAGCTAAAGGGCCAGCTATTTTTCTCAGGTTTAGCTAGAAACCAAAAACAAAGATAAAAAGAGAGGGGATATTGGACTGACATTCCACAGGTGGCCAGAAACATGACTCCAAAGGAAGGCTAATGTTGCTCCTTGTATGGTAAATAGGCAACTGTATGCTAGCAAGTTTGACATAAGAGGTGATGATATGTCAGTGTTGTGTTTATAGCTTTTGTCCACTGGCCCCAAGTGCCAAAAATCTGTCAGGTTTAAGTATGGCCAGGAGATGGTTAACTTACCTTAGCATAAAAACTGGAAGCACCTCTAAAGCTAGCCTGGCTCTGTCCAAAGTTATGTAGCAGACTTCTGTAGCACAGTGACTTCCTCCAAAAACTTGTCATTTTGGGTTTTTGTACAGATTGAAACAAACAAGATATAATGTGTTGATTTAGAGGTGCTGGTAGGTGGATTTTCCACCTTTGAACAGAGCCAGGCTAGCTGTTTCTCAGTTTCCAGTCATTATGCTAAGCTAACCGGCTGCTGGCTCTAGCTTGATATTTACAGCACAGACATGAGATTGGTATCAATCATTTCATCAAATTTCCGGCAAGAAAGTGAATAAGCGCATTTCCCAAAATGTTAAACTATTCCTTTAACAGGATCCAAAGGTTAAAGCAGAAAAATGTTTCTGCTATGTGAATAAGAGGAAAAGTATGCATAATGAAAAAACAAACACAACTTGAGGCTCAATGAGGTGTGTTATTAACCACTCAACCATCATATATTACAATATGGACTGCATTCTCCATGATTCCACTAGTCCATTAAGCATCCAAATGCAAAACACAGACCAGTCAAACAGGGAAGAGGGTGCATCCTTGACAATAGTGAAAACAGCAATACTTTACGTAACACATTTATGACTAAAATCACATAGCAGATGCACATCATGCTAAAGTCATTTTCAGTCCCTGACACAGTGAAAACCATTCACCTCTGCCTCCTTTCAAGTAAAAATCCAGCATCATATTTAGTTTTAAGGTTAAGACACATTTATGAAATAATGTTTTATGGTGGAACATTGGCAGGATATGGGAGGGCAGTCTTGTACTGTACACGAGTGCTGCAGAATGGGTCAGTGTACATACAGTGGAGCTAACACAGGAGGCCTTCAGAAGCCAACAGATAAACTGTTTAGATGCGTTTGTACACAGTGCACATCTACTCGCTTCATTCCTTCCCTGCACTTCATCATTTGTGTTATTGTGAAAGTTAACAGCGCACTTTTGTCTCCAGAAATAAAACAAACACTGTGAGATGGCATTAATACAACAGCTACAGTATTTGTTGTCTCACCCGGGAAAAATGACGAGTGAATGCCTGTGGAGGCAAAATGTAAATTTAATGTATTTTTAATGCTTTCTTTCAATCACAGTGACATATCGCCCCATGCTAAGCTAGTTTAGAGCCATCTTGAAATAGTGTAAGGCCTGTCACTCGACAGCAGAAAAACTAATTATTAGAAAAGAGGTTCAGCGACTGGGAGAGAGGTAGACAGAAAGAAAAGAAGGAGACACCTCTGACTGAAGTGAGTTTGTTTTCCTGGCTTGGTAATATGATTGTACTAAAGCCTTCTTTGGTCTCGGCTCTGTCTTTGTTCCTCTGGGTGATTAAGACAAATAAACCATGGGATCAAACTAAGACAGGTTCTGGAAGACAGAATGGAGGAAGACAGGAGAGATATGAACATATTTAGTACAGCTCAGCTCAGTAGGTGAAAGCAAACGGGAAGGCAGTGCACTACACTGTGGAAAATAATCACCCACTCCACATCACATCAACAAATCATTTCACACTTACCGAACAGAATACACCACAGTTTACAGTAAATGATGTAAAAAAATCGGCAGTGTGACACTTTCTAGAGAAACTAATTGCTGCTTCTTTCCATTTTTCAATCCCTTCATTTATCTGTTGAACCATCTGGACTGTGAGGATAAAAAAGGGCTCTTCCAATGAAGAATTTACCTGGATTTGAACCAGAGTAAATCAACATGTGACAGATGATGAAGTAAGAGGCACTATATGGATACACAGCAGTCCTTGTTCGACCTCACAGGCGATACATATAACTCTCAACAGGTGTCTCTGTAGGGTTTCATCTATTTGTCTTATGTCAAACCGTGCAAGGTTTGCGCAGCAGCAGAGCTGGTTAGAGCATCATGTCCTGGCTCAATATTCATAAAATGACAGATTGCTGGAATGAAAGACGAAGAGACAGAAATAATAGGATTGTTTAAGCCATAGAAAACAATAGTTAGAGAAACAATTCTATGCCCAGTGTGAAACAGAAGAAGTAAAGACTGAAGCACATTTTCTTATGAGCTGCCTAAAGAATCAAATATGCAAATTCTTCCAACTTTGCCCCCAAAAATCCTAAAAGCAAGAAAAGAGTATGTCCAGTGGCAGAACTAATAGGGGAATATATAACTTCACCAAACTGAATTGGGAAATTGGGAATTGGGAATTGGGAAATTCAGATTTATTACAATTTGGGGCTTATCTATGTAATTTTCAACTGGAAATAATAATGTTGTACTCACGTTACATAATTGTTTAGATCCGTAAACATGACATCACTTAAAAGAAGTCAGACAGGGCGAGAGCAGTCTGATAATCCACTTTAGCCAGATTATCTACAAACTTTATTTGGAGGTAATACCAAAAGTAAGCACACCAGAAATGTCAGTAGTAATCCCTCATTGCACAAGAAAACTGCTACAGTAAGTACAGAGACAACAGACAATTTGCCGTGATTTCTCTTCCAAAAAAGTTTGGCTAACCAGACATTCTTACTTCTTTTTTAACGATGTGGTCAAGTCCCAGAATTTAGCAATTCATTTTGTCAGTACAATATCAGTCTATTATCCATCCATCACCTTAGTAGTCCCCAATGGGTAATTGGTTCTGCTGCAGTGAAACAGGATAAAACACAAAGCACTTAAATGCATCATATATAAATATACAGAAATAGAAAAAGTAGTAATTAGTGAAAAACTATGTACACTAGTCAAAATAATTTCAAAATAAGTTAAATTACTTATAAAAAATATAAAATCCTAAAACATTAAATCTGCTATAAGAGGAAACAAGTTGTGAACACAACATTGACATATCACCTTCTAAGTTGGTATGGCGAACTTGTTAGCAGACAGTTGCTGATTTACACATCCAGCAGTTACAGCGCAAGATCATCATTCATTTGTTATTGTAAAAATATCAATTATAGCCGCTTTAAGAAATTAGGTCCTGAGTGGGTATACTATATGAGCTCATGTTATCTTTAACTCACAGAGTTTAGCTGAGAGATTGCAGAGGGCATGACAGAGTTTTTATATCTGTTAGTTTTACCCTAAGAAGGGAACGAGAAGATATGATCTGAAACTGGATTGGATGTAGGGGCTGGATTATACTTTCTTTAAGAACTGTTATACAGAACAGACATACTTTTCTGTTACCAGTGATTTACCACCCTATTTAGAACATTTTTCTGTTTTACAGAGAGGGAAACAGATAAGAACATTTGGCAAAAACAGGCAATGAAAAAAAATTCTAAAAACTCATGAATATTCAACAACAACCATACAAACTAAACAAACAGACATTATGGTACTGCTGCACCAATTAAACCACCAATAGGAATGATGGCTAAAATTACAAAGATAAGTGGGATTTGTTCGCAATCACCCTCTGACACTTAGCACTCACTGGATGCAGACTGAGGTCTGGATGTGATGAACCCAATCAGCACAGACACTGCTGCATACTGTTTTAAGTTAAAACTGTCTGTGCGTCCTCAGGAGCAACATATGAAGTGAATCTAAAGGACAGCTGATGATGAGCCAGTAAAGCATAAACGTTGCTTGAAGCAGCATTCCTGTTGCAGAGGGATATCCTTAAAGTGACAGGGAGACTCAAGAGCCAGAGGTCTGTGATTGTTTACTGGATTTTCAATCTCCCCTAATGACAAAAACATTCCATTCTCATACACATGGACTCACATGGAGAGTGGATTTCCTGCTCTGCAGGGGACGATTACAAATGATACAAGCTGGGGAAGAATTGGCTTCCGCACCAAGGCACGGAGACTGTGACTTGATGCATTTGGAAAATATTCAACATGTAATGATAACTTATCAGGACCACCCTGCAGCTTCAAGAGCAGCAACAAATCCTTACACAAAATGCAAATGGATGTGTGGGATGACAGACTGTTTTAGAGTGAGGGCAGCCATTCAGGGTCTACAGATGCTTTTCTTAACTCCCAAGTGATGACTTTGACCAACCATCCTCCAAAGACCTTTAAAGGAGAAAGACTAAATATAAGAGCTATCCTACCTCATGCAGTGGAAACCCAGAGCTGAGGGCAAAGATACTTATGGTATTATTAATTCGTTGGTCCATAGAAACAAATTACATGTCGATGGTTTGTATGTTTTAGCCCATTAACTGCTGTTTTACTTTCCATTTTCCAAAGCACACCATAAGGTTTTTTTAATTGATTTTCCTAACTTCCAGGAAGCCATTTGTTTCCGTTTGCTATAAAAAATCAACTTGCAGAGACTTTCAATTTGCAAGAGATGCAATCCATCACAAGGAACATTTTGTCACATTTACAGTATTTCATCATACTGATTGGGTGCAAATTCATTTGTTTGCAGTGTTTTTTTATGTGTCTTGTTGGCACACTCCAGGACACTCTGACATCGAAGTTTCGAATGTCAGCTGCTGAACAAAAACTTTATACATATACAACAAAATTCCTATTATTCAATTCAAAACACCCACATTTACTATAAGAAAACAAGAGAGGAAGCGCTAATTGGATCTGACAGTGATGTAATACAAAGCAGGTGCTCCTGATGCACAGGTAGGCAACCAGTATCACCAAAAATGGGAACGAATTCCCCAAAAAGTCAAGGCACACTCGATCATACAAAAGTTAAAAAGCCTTTATTATAGTGGCTACATGATATTGACCACACACCGGTCTTTCTCAGGGTAAAAAAAAAAAATCACACACAGAGACAATTAAGTACAAGCTTCAATCACATACATAATTCACATTTACTTATTTTGTTTTCTTGCGGGTGTTGCTTTCCAACAATGTTCTTATAAATGCAAGCACATATATACACATATGCAAGCACATACTCCATCCATTTTCAAGAATAACTGTCAAGAAGAAGGGAACACAACTGAAAACAATCAGAGATTCCTGGAACAAAGCCTAACTTCACCTAAACGTGCACAACCGCTTCTAGCAAAGAGCAGAAAAATGAATGTCACCTGCAAGGCTCCCACAGTAAATGGAAGTAGAATAGGCTGCAGTGAAAGATAACCTGACATCATGTGCAGCATGTGGGAGATATTCTCCATGGCAGCAGTCAGGGCCAGGTCTGTAATGACCATGCTAATGCCTGATTGCGTTTAATTTGATACAAATGAGCACATTATCCACCAATTTACCAGGAGTAGTTATTACATAATACCTCACTTCATTAACAAACAGGGTATTATGACTGGCATGTCACATCAAACACAAGTGTCAACAGTGAGCTGGGAATTTTTTTAATCCTCTCATTTCTCTCAGGGGATCGTATACTCTCCGCTGTGGAGAGGAGATGGTGTAATAAACTATGATTTCCCAAAAAACTGCTGAAAGATTCCTGACAAAAACAGGCCAACATCTAATTGGGCCTGGAGAAGAGGGAAGTTCTAACTCTTAACTCTTTTTTTTATCCATCCCTGTGTTTCCCATTAAAATAGTTTCCAGGCACTGAAAAGAGGATCTGAAACAGCCAGCCTCAGGTAGTACCTGCTGGAGCGTTTGGCAGACAGTTGGGCTGAACTCTAGATCCTGGTTCTGGTGTTGGACTCTTTCCAATGACTCTTCAACCTTTCAGCTAAGTCTATACCATTTATTTATTCCTCTTTTTATTCCTAAAAACACAAGTCACTCTGCATGTAATAGCGCTGTGTTTCAGAAAGTTTCTGGTAATTGTTGTCAAAATCAGAAAGTTGTATCATGTTGTTTGTTTGCTCTATGCGAGGCTGAAAAAGCTAAACATAAGCAACTTAAACCACAGCATAGTCTGCAATACAAGATAAAAAAATAGTATCTTTCACTTGGAGCCAGATACATAAAGACTAATTCTTAGGCTACTGTAAGTCAAATCAAAATCAAACTTGCTAGACTTTGAATTCAACCAATCTAATAGTAACTAAGGTAAGAATGATCCAGATAGCCATATGGACAATGTGTTGTGCGTAAAATAAGACATTTGACTGAAGAAGAAATGTACACCAAAGTAGCTCCACCTGTACGGACACATTATTTTTATCCAGCTGAAAAACTCTTGTCTGTTTGAGGTGAATTATGCTTAGAGGACCATCTTGTTTACAAATTTGAATCAGTGGAATGGCAAAGCAAAGAGACATTAAGTTTGGGAAACAATCAATAAAAAGGTGAGTATAAACCATAACAATAATCTGAATGTCCAAAATGTTTTGAAAATGCATTAAAAAGTAATTTTGAGTTTACACTCATGGTTTGGATAACACATTTACAGAATTTAATTTTTGTCATTTATGGGTTTTTTTAACATATACATTCCTCTGAGCTCAATTTGATCCCATAGAGTTGTTGGAATTACAATTACGACGCTGAAGTGAATGTTTTCTCCCACTTGGTTGCTGATAATTATTATCTATACAAAAAAGCATTAATATAACAATTGTTTAGGGGAGGTTTTTTGCTTTATTTGATAGGAACAGCTGAAGAGAAACAGGAAATGTGGGAGGTATGCAGCAAAGGGCTGCAGGCTGGATTCAAACCTGGGCCACTGTGGTAAGGACAGCCTTGGAAATGGTGCGCCCATGCTACCAGGTGAGCTACTGGGGCTTAACTCGAACTTAGCAGGAGACAGTGGCTAACTTGGTAACTCCAAGTCTTTAGGAAAGGGGATGAAGGATCTCAAACTGCATATGTAGGTTAAGAAGATACTTTGTCTTTTTGAAACTCTATGAAGTGCTGCATGTTTGACAGCAAAGTCATAAAGCCAAATTCACTTGAAAGTGAATTTCTGAGCTGTACTATATTGCTTTGATTCCAGTCCTTGACGTGTGTGAGAGACGACCTGTCTGAACAATGATTGCTGAGGCCGTAAACGGATAGAAGAGCAAAGACATCCAGGTCTGATTGTGAGCAGGTGACCAGCAGGCAAACGGTGGACAGACTGGAAAAACTGCCCTCACGTCCAAATGCCACAGTCACCCTAAATGGCCCTTCTCCCTCACAGGCCTTTTTAATTTTCCATAACATTCCATAATCCACCTGGCCGACACCGCACACACCATACCCAGACACATGCAAACATACACACACAGATGCACAATGCTTTAACATTTTGCCTCAAACCCTCATTATATCACCAGTAGATGGATGTGTGTGGGCAGCTTTCACTGAAGCATGATGCACACAAACCACAGCATGTCAACAAACAATGGAAAAAGATCCACAACAGTGAAAGACAACCAGGACTCAAGTTACATACACACATAGATGCATTGTGTTACACTATGCATAATACAACATACAAGACTGGGTTATTTATCTTCAGTTGACAGGTTGGTGTGTAAGCCACAATCTCTTGATTACACACACTAGTTAAAGCCTTGGAAGATACGTTTGGGCAAAGGACCATGTGGTTTCCATTTGTCTTTCAGAAAAACCTCTTACTATTGGCTGGAAGTCAAAAAATATCAGCATTGCTAAGATCAGGAGTTGGCCGAGGGGTTCGTTGCTTCCCAACTCAAAGATGGATGCTTCATAAAAGTGCTGTTGCGCCCAAGACTATTTAAAACGAGTGTAGCCGAACTTGAAAAATAATCATGTTTTGCACTACACAGCTAACTCCTAGTGCATACTATCTTACTGTGCAACATCAAATACATAGCAAACTACAAAAAATATCAGATTCATGTACTTATTCTATTATTGAGTCTTTTTACCGAGAGTTAGAGGAGAAGATTGATACAACTCTCATATGTGTCCGTCAAATGTGAAGCTACAGCCAGCAGCCGGTTAGCATAGCTTAGCGTAAATACTGGAAACAAGGTTGAAACTGCTAGCCTAGCTCTGATCAAAGATTTTAAAAATCCGCCTACCATCACCTCTAATGCTCATTAACACTAATAAACACATTATATCTCGCTTGAGTAATTCGTACAAAAAACAAAGTGTAAAAACAACACATTGTGGTTTTACGTGCAGTTATGTTATGTTATGCTATGTGAGTCTCCGCTGGTTTCCTGGCAAACCAGGAAGTCACTGTAAACAGCCAAGAACACATAATCTGACACATAATTCCCAGTACAACCACAATGTGTCATTTCTACATTTCAGTAGGTGGATTTGTTACATAATTTCCAAAATAATGTCCAAAAATGTCAAACTACTTTAAATAAGTAAAAAATGATGTTCCTTTATGGTAAGATAATCTGAACTGTTTAAAGCAAATGAAACTGTTTCAAGAATCTGATTGTTTTTAAAGTTGAGAAGCAATCTCAAGTGAAACTTATTTGAAGACATTATTCCTTATTTCCATAAATCTCTTAAAACACAAAGATGTAAAAATCATCAAAGGTTAAGATTAGTTCAGGTACATGTTTTGGATAATATGAGGGTTCCCTCTGATCCCTTGAGGTTTAGCCTGTTTTCTGTCAAAGTTATCACAGAGCCCATCAGGTTCAACAGATTCTTTAAAAGGAGTACTGTAATCGCAGATGATTTAAAACATCCTCTCCTGTCCAGCCCAAAATGTTATTCCTGCTTAGATTGGTCGGTAAGGCACGGTTTCCTCCTGACAGCACCATGTATCTAAAACATTATTGCTGTCGACCACAGATATGATGAGAAATACCTCAACAGAAGGGCCAAGCAAAACAAACCAAGGGACTGAAGCACATCAGGGCTGATATAGAAACAGTTGTACAAAATCTGTTCTCTGCCTTCACGCTCCCTCAGCACTGCACGCCAAGAGACATCAAATCCATTGTCACCCTGTTGGAGAGATTCTTGGTATTGATCAGCTGGAAGTCTAAATGTCTTCTCTTTTTCAGTATGTTAAAGAATATTTGACATTTTGGGAAATACTCTTGTTTGATTTCTGGTCGAGAGTTTATTGAGAAGGTCAGTACCATTCTCATGACTGTACTGTAGCTGGAGCCAGCAGCCAGTTAGCTTAGCTTAGCATAAGGACTGGAAGCAGGGGGGAACAGCTAGCCTGGCTCTGTCCAAAGGTAACAAAATCCACCTGCTAGCACCTCTAAAGCTCATTAAATAGCATATTACATCTCGTTTGTTTAATCCGTAAGTGTACGCGATGAACAAAAATGAGCTTCATATCAATCTCATCTATCTCTTGGCAAAAGTCTATTCCTTCCAAACTATTCCTTTAAAAGAGTTATCTTACCATATACTCCTGGCTAAAGGATTAACATTTAGTGGCTGTATTAGGAGACAAAGGTTTTGATTATTATGATGGTATGAGTTTTGTGACATACACTTTCTTTGTTTTAACTTTTGTGGTAGAGCTAGATCGATAAATTGGCCAGGCCGATATCATCTTATTGCAGATATATTGATGGTCTATTGTTGGTGTATATGTCAATCAATAAGTAACAAGAAATGCCAAACATGGTTTGAGATCATTTAGAAACAGTGTCTCCATTACATAGTATGTTCACCTGGGAGCACTGGGAAGTTCATTTTTTCACAGTAAAATTTCCCACTCAGTATGCATCTTAGTCACAATTAAAAAACAAAAACAAATCAGCCCATATATCGGTATCTGCCTCAAAAATCCTGTGTCAGTTGGGCTACAATTTGTGGACTCTATTCTGTTTTGTAAAGGTTTCATGGCTTCATATTGATATAGGAAAAATGCTTTATTTTTGTAAGAATACTTTGTTGTTAAAACAAATAATGAAGGGGTGGAAAAAAATGCATCCTTTAAGAGATCTCTTGGAATCATCAGTATGTACAGTAAGACATCCCACAATATTTGACTCCAGAAAGTTTCAGGATGGTGCTAGCCAACAAAGATTAAAAACCAAAAACATTAGATAAAAACATTCGCCCAGCATCGCTGCAGTAACCTGTGTTCGTTTTCATATGATCTTTGACAGTGTTTTACAGACGGCACCATGGGTTTTATAGCTGCTGTGAGGCCCAGGAAAGGAGCTTGTCCCAAGAGGAAGAGAGAGGAGCATGATGTGACAGAACTGAACTGTCTGCTACTCATCTGTTACATAACACAGTCTTCCAACCTGCCATATAATGGCTACTCCATTTCACATCTTTTTTGTCCCATAAATAAAAGATTAATCTGTGGCATATATGTTTAACAAAGATAGTAAATTTCACACCGGTTGGCCAACCTTAGTTACATCCCTGTAGTAGGTTGGATAAATGACTCAATAAAGCTGGACGAGCAGTTGTGACGCAGCTAAACACCCTAGAGGATGTGGGTTTGACTTTAGCCACATATTAAAGGTGCAATAAAGAGTGGTTTTGGTGCACTTTTTGTCCTGCTGTTTTAAGCGAACATGAATGTTTTACTTGTTTTAGCCCACTAACTAAAAGTAGTGTATATTTTACTCTGTATCTGACTATCCAAGTTTTTAGATTGACTTCCTGCCTTCAGGCACCCACTGTTGTCCATTAATTTCAGCACGCTGTGAAAAGTGTAGTTGAGATAGCCAATCGATCACAGTGGACATTTAACTGGCTTTAGTTTTCGCCAAAGTTACACTGAGGTATGCTAATACAGTTGCAAGCTAGGAATGTTTTGGAAAATCTTCCTTGAAAGTGCATTCAAGGAAACTCCAGTGTCAGAGCACAAACACCAAACTTTTTAATGCAAAAAAAGCACCAAACTCACATTATCCTTTACCTGACATCCATGTTTGGTTAGTGTTTGTCTTTACTACACACCGCCAAGCGTGGGTTTTCAAATAAATCACTAATGCAAGCTGCAGTATTGTGGTTTAAAAAATTGGAATTCATTTTCACTGTGATGGATTATGTTGTGCAAGTTTCTGGTCTCCCCAAGTTAATTATCATACTGCAGTGAAATTACCAGAAACACATGGCTAACTGTAAGACAGAGGAAATCCGCCTCAGTCTTCTGGTATGCTTTAGAGAATGGTCAGCAGTAGTATTTGACTTTTGCTTAATGAAATTAAACAGGTATGACCCACCAAAGACAGCTTGCACAGTATTAAAATAATGGGCATCACTGATTAACAATTGTGGCAATTTTATTTTTATAGGTCATTGAACAATATTTTGGTCATTTGTGGACTGGCTTTTATTTAGTGCAACTATAAAGTACCTACTCCCTTTCCAACCATACTGTTTGTAAAAACCAAATGAAAATGGTCCGGCTTAGAGCGTCAAACTGCTTAAGTGCTGTGAAAACAATGCTGGTTAATAGATGGATGAAGAAAAAAAAGGAAGACGCCCTAAAAAGCTGCCTCCCACCACTATTTCTCAACAGAGAAGACCAACACAAAATGTCCTGAAGGATTACACAAACCCGGCTTAAAATATCATATATCAAGTAGCATAATTATAGGTTCAAGATTACAGAGCAATAAATAAAAAAATCTGCTCCAAGAACACACAGTAATATTGCATATGCAGAACAAATGCTGTGAACATTTTCAGAAACTTGAGTAAAAACTAATTATTGAGGCTCTGACCACAAAAGTATTATCTCAAAGGGTTTGCGTTTGGTTCAACTTCTTGATGATGAGGAATAGTCTGATGGTTCTGCTACTGTCTGCTGTTTACAGACTTAAATTAGACACTTCAGCTCCTCTCTCCACATGAGTAGAGGGCCTCAGAGGGCTTTTGGTCCTCTCTGGTTTCTACACCTGCACACTGTCACTCACACTATTTTCCTTTTCCACACAGTCTTTCTCTTCCAAATACTACCTTGAAGCTCCTGCCAGCAGGTCAAGAGTCACACACACACCACAGACAAGACACGTGTGGATAAAAATGTAATTGGAGAACCATAGTCAATCACAGTGACTGAAGTGGGGGCTTCTTGAAATAGAGAGCTGAGTGAAACCAGGAATGTCCGGGTTCTGTTCCAGAAGTAAGAAAACCTCAATCAAAATTTAACCATTCAACTACATTTATAACTATGCTAATAACGAAAAATCCAGGCTTGAAACAGAGCCTTTCTCAACAGTATGTCATGTGATTCAGTCTATTTATCTAGATGAAGATGACAATTCTAAAAAAAAAATAGAATATCATTGTTTATTCAATATTTCAATTTTTTAGTGGCCTTTAACGAACACCATTTTGCATAAACCCTAGACTACCTTGGATTAAATGTCACATCTCGACAAAAGAGGCGAGTCCATGGGCGAGTCGAGGAGGCACGGTTCGCTCAGACATGTCTGTAATAACAGCAGGACAGAGAGGAGCAAACAGTGTAGAATTATATAAACTGCAGAGATGACTTTGGATGAAACTAAGCTACGATGACGTAAGTACCAGAGTTTGTACATTTTCATGGGAGCTGTAGTTTTTCTGTGCTCAAGTAATTGTTTAACTTTGTTAAAATCATAAAGGTTTCAATTTCTATTAGCAACTGCTGTAGTGGATGCCGTAAAACCCCAGGAACACACTTCATTTTTTCACATAGACTGAAGAAAGAAATGCTCAATGAAAGATTGCATTGAGTTACAGAAGCTAGTGGAACAGGCTGGTTTTGCACAATCTGTCAAGGTCAATAGCCCAACATTCGGGTCAATAGGGTTAACAGAAGCCCGAGTTTGACTTTGATCATTTCTCATTTTGACTCTTATTTTAGACACTGTGCTGTCACAGTTGTCCCTAAACTTAGGAATGATTGAGTATTGTTATTCCATACAGAAAGCCAACCAAAGAAAATACGGACGGACGTTTATGACTTTGATCTGTATTTGTCCAGGATCCTGTCTTGTCCTCAGTGACACAGCAGTCTTCCCTCATTAACAGCCAGCATGGAGCAGGCAGTTATGCAACCAAAACAACAAAGACCTCCAGATGATCACTTATGATCTCACAAAACCAATACTGTAAAAAGTATAATCATATAAACAGAGAGCATTTATTTATCATAGGGGAGTAAGAACTTGTTATTTTTTCCTATTTCTAACATTTAACACTGTGGCCACCAAAGCTAATGTGAATGACATCAGTTTGTGAGCTCAGTGGATGTGAGCAGCTTCTTCCCAATCCAGAAAAGGCATACCTGTCCCTCACCATAAACTGATGTGTTGACGGGCCAGAAGAGGTTTCCCTGCAACATTCATTCCCTGTGAGGAACTGTTTGTTCCCACCCGCCCCTACTGAGGTCTGTGCTGACAGAAGGTCTGGAACAAGACAGCTGAGATCATGTTTTTCACACTCTTGATTTAGCAGTTCCAGTGCAGTTATAAATAATGTCATGGAGTAAACGCTCCTACTTAAAAGCAAAGGGACATAATTGGAAAAGAGAAGAAAACTAATATTAATTTTGCTTTTTTGTGTGTGTGTCAGTGGAGACAAATGCCTCATCCCATCAAAGGGGATTTTACAGACTGTCCCAGCCTCTTACTGTGTGTTCGAGTGTCGAGTGTTTGTACAACACAACAACAATCACCAAAACAGAGGGATAACCAGTGCCAAACATCCAACTGATACTTGCTGATAAATAGCCAACTGGTTAGTATTGCTGCCAAAGAACCTGGTCTGAATCTACCCCTGATTAAAGAAGGATGGCAATAAGAGCTGTTTTAGACTTTAAGCTCAGATTTTTATTTCAAATGTCTTCCTGCATGGAAATTTATAATATAAATCAATTTGATAAAGGAGAAACAACTTCTTGCAAGGTTGCGGCTTTATGAGTATACAGTCTGATATAGCAGTGATTCCCAATCAGGGGTACTTCTGCAGTTGCAGGGGGTAGGCTGTGTGGAGATTGTGGAGTAGATCTATTCATTTGAAAAAATATAATTTTTTAAAAATATCCAAATATTGAGACAGCTATGCCTGAACACCACATGTTGCAATTAAGAGTGCGCAAAAACTAGTTAGCAAGCAAGCAGAGAAATTGAAAAGGTTAGCTAAAAGTAATGGATAAATGGTAGAAATAGTTAGCTAAAAGTAATGGATAAACAGTTGAACTGGTTAGCTAAAAGTAATAGATAAACAGTTGAAATAGTTAGCTAAAGCTAATGGATAAATGGTTGAAATAGTTAGCTAAAAGTAATGGACATGGTTGAAGTAGCTAAAAGCAATGGGAAAATGGTTGAAATAGTTAGTTAAAAGTAATGGATAAACAGTTGCAATATTTAGCGAGAGCTAATGAACATGGTTGAAATAGTTAGCTAAAAGTAATGGATATGGTTGAAATAGTTAGCTAGAGCTAATGGACATGGTTGAAATAGTTAGCTAAAAGTAAAGGATAAATGATTGAAATAGTTAGCTAGAGCTAATGGATAAATGGTTGAAATAGAAAGCTAAGTGTAATGGATAAATAGTTGAAATGTTCAGCTTCTGCTACTTGAAGTGGTAGTAGTACGAATGCAAACTTTAGTGTTAAACACCATCCAGTTTAAAATAAATTTAAATGAACACTTTTGGAACATGTTGGTGTCAATGAAGGGTACTTGAGTTCCTCTATAGGTACTTTGAGGGTACGTCTGACAGAAAAGGTTGGGAACCACTGTGCTATAATATAACTTTACTATTCTGCCTTTTCTGACTGTGATAGTCAATACAATGGAAAGAAATTCTCCAAAATTGGGGGAAAAGAGTCAAAAAGCTTTTTTCATTACAGTGCCATAGGACCTTAATTGTTTCCCCTGCAGACTACCTTGGACAGCTCTATATCACAGCTAATGGCATTACACTCATCACACAGACACGCACACATTACTTCCCAACAGAATAACTGTTCATCCCAGAACATCTGTGTGATATAAATCACCCTCAGAGAGGTTGGCGACCCTTGGCGACCGCCAAGCAAGAAAGGAATTTAACTCTCACAAACTGCAATACATCAATTTTTAATTGCCAAAACACTGAAATTATGCTTCAAGTGGGATTTGGGGATGAGAAGAAGAAGCAGGCTGAAAAATGGGGTGATGCAATGGCAAACTGAAATCAACACCCCGTTATGCTAAATGTATCTCCAGAGGACTGTATCGCTGTGTAGATGTTAATCTGTCTGCCTTGGATGCTACTATGCTACTATGAATTATACAATGCACAATAGGAAGTCCAAATACTCTTCTTTGCTGGGAATTGGCTTAAGCTCATCTATACCCTTGGATTTTGGACCAGCATTAATAAAACTTACAACAATTACTCTAAAAAGCAGACAGGAGCTACGTCTGGAAACGATGCTAACGAGAGCAGCCAGAGTGAACCAAAACAAAAAAGTTTCTGGCCAGAAAAAAACAAAACAGTGAGCTAATTAATGCTAATCAACTTACAACAGTTTGATAGATAAGGGCCCTGGTCAGAGTGTTATATAATGGACAGATTTGAGCCTGTGGCAATGACTATCAGGCTAGTAGGACTTGGGAAAAGCAAATGATGACTTGCACACTCCTATTAACCAGTGAACTCTTGGTCACCCATTACACACACTACACTGCTGGTGAGGCACGTGGGCCGAAAAGAGAGCAGTAATCCAGCCACGTGCCTTTTCTGATTCTTCCTCCCTCGAGCCGATTCGCTCTCCTCTTCCATCCTTCTCCTTCAGACACACACCCACAGAAAACATACTGGAGACATTAATGAGTCCACAACAGGCTTAGAAAGAAAATACATAGTCATAAGATATAAAGGGAAATGATGAGAGGAGGGACTGGTGCAAGTGAAAGAGAGATTGAAAGAGAAAGAGGAGAAAGTGCTATTACAAATGATAGAAAGAGATGAAAGTGAGTATGAAATGATCGTATCAGTCCTCGGAAAGTCACAGATAACTTCCATAAAATGTCATGTGACATAACTTGTTGCAGTAAAACATCTTATTTATTAAAGCTGATATGCCTCCGGACATAACAATTTGACATGATCTGTACCAAAACCTTCCCAAACAGCTGCTGAGAGCAAAGAATAAAAGTCTTACTTGTAAACAGGGTCACATTCAGAGGTACCAGCTTGCCAGCAGCAAGCAACTGCAGTGATGGGAAACTTTTTTTATGCTGCACAGGTACAGGAGATAAACTCCACAGTTTCTGCAGAGTGTTTTACAGCCAGCTGGTGAGGGCCAGGGTTAGCACTTCCCGCTAACTCTGTCATTTATCTGCTCATAAATCAACAGACTTTTATAAGACACTTAACAAGAGTCTGCACAGACACGAGGGAATGAGCTGCAGACTTATTGAGATATCAAGTAACAACTGCAGGTTATCAGTATAATTAAATGATGTTGTAGAGGAAGAGGCAAGAGGACAGGAAAAGATCTGTTCACTGACAGAATTCTGTAACATATTGCCTTCATGACGAAGTGTCCAAAAAGTTTTACTCCTATGCAATCAGGTGTTCATTCAGTGTCCTATCACACTTCTCTCCAAACTACACTGATTTCTAGACTTGAGACATAAGCGTTCTTTCTCTCTCTCTTTCACACACACACACACACACACACACACATCCTTCTATCTTTGTGAGGACAATCAGTGACATAATGCATTCCCTAGCCCCTTACCCTAACCTTAACCATCACAACTAAATGCCTAACCCTAACCCTTACCCTCACCTTAACGATAACCTAATTCTAACCTGATCCTTAAAACCAAGTCTTAACCTTCAAACAGCCCTTTGAAGTCTTGAGGACCGGCCAAAATATCCTCACTTTCCAAAAATGCCCTCACTCTGTAGGTAAAAAACATGTTTCAGTCCTCACTATGTAGCGATTACAAGTACACACACACAAATGCACACATACATTTGAGTCATGAAAACACAACAAGGGTAAAAATGGCTCTAAAACATCGATTGACTTTTTTTTTTAATAAGGCCTTTATTGCCCTGATCTCTGGTATATATTGCGCAGTCAATTTCAAATCAAAGTTGAGACTGATGCAGCTGTCATCTGGGTGCAGACAAACAGATACATGGCCCCCTTGTGGTTGCACAGGCTCAGACACATCCAAAACACTACAGACTCTTCACTTCCTGTAAGCTATGAATAGATTCCACAACAAAAATGTCTCTTGAGTTTCTTTTCAAACATTACTCCATTTGTAACTTTGTGCAGCTGGATGACCTGCTATTTCCAATACAGTTATCACACACAGAAACCCATACATTACTAAAGAAACTGCTTTAGTGAATACTGTTTACAGATTGATTAATTAACTTAGTCTACTAATTTTTTTTGAGGAATTGCTTTCGTTGAAAAAACAGCTAAACGCAAGATGTGACATCAAAGCGCAAAACATTATCTGTATTCATCATCAATTACAGATGCAGATTTAAAATATAATTGTGACTACATTAATCAATATGATGATCCTTCACCATCTTTGCTTTTGTTCCCCTTTAACATGATGATGCCACCCAGGTCTGTGACTTATTGGTATTAACATTATCAATTTTATACGTCAAAACTACATCTTGACTTTTCCTAATAATTTTTGAACTGATGACATGTCATGACAGAAGTCCATTATAGAAATTAATGTTTCTCTTTGTTTAGCTTTTGGCCTATTGGTCGGATAAAACAAGCAAACTGATATTACAGTGGGCTCTGAGAAATTGTGAATGCCATTTTTTCACAATTTTTTAACATTTTGTAGACTAAATGATCAGCGATTAATCGAAAAAATAATCAGCACTTAAATCAATAATACAAATAGTTGTTAGTTGCAGCCCTAATCTTTTTGTATTAAAATCACAGTGACCACTATGTTGTATAGTGAGAGAGTCCTGCCTAGCCTTGGTTTCTGAGAGAAAACGTCACTACATTTTAGGGGGGCAACAAGGGGGTCGAGGCTTGTTGCAACAGGAGCACTGCCACCCCATGGCCCCCGCCCAGAACCACAACAAGGTCAGAAGAAATTAAAAAAATATTTAAAAGAAAAAGGGTCAATTTTGTAATTGTTATTACTATTATTATTACTACTATTATTACTCATACAGCAGTGAGGTCTGTGGGACCCCAAACAATAAGGGAGTAACGCAAATGTCAACTAAACACAAGGGTTAAATTAGTTTTCTTTTTTCCAGAGACTGGATGCACACAATTGTGTTGTCATAAATTACATGCCCAGCAACTTGGCAGCAACTTGAGTGAAAGTCTGAAGCTGGAGGCAGATACTTTTCTTACACAGACAAACAAAGACCCACCAGGTCAGGAACATCCTCCACCACTTGTCATCTGTGCCTCATTCCTCCACCCAAATTATCCTCCAGCATGAAAACATGTTAGTCTGTCAGCATGCAGTAATGATTTCCTCCCTCCCTCCCACTTGGTGTTTTCCATTTTTCACCCACTGTCCTGCACTGCAGTGACACCCACTGCCAGTACAGAACCACTTGTTGCTGCTGCTGTCATTCTTCATCCATCATTGACTTTCAACATGATGAGATGTAAAGCAGGCACACCTTCCTGCTCCATCACCATGGTGATTTTTTAATCTTAAATTAAATGACGCCATCAGTGGCCACCGACACACCCGCTGACCTCACCAAACCACACCAAATATAATCCATACGTCTGGAACAATGCTCATACTAAAATGTAACAACAAAAAAAACAGCAGCTGGATCCAATTTTTTCTGTATGCACTTCAGTAACACACACTTCATAGCTGTATTGTTTCACCAGGCCAGTGCTATGTTTACACAATGTCCTTTACTTGTGCACAGCCAAATCCTTGCACATGTTTAAAAGTGTGTGACACAGGCTGATTACTGGTATGCACACTTTTAGAAACTATCATGGCCACAGACGGGCCTATAATCCATACCTGCTGAGGTTAATCTGCTCTTCGGATTATCCAGGAGCGGCTAAAAACCTGGTCTAACAGCACGGTGGAAAAAGCCAATATATCAGTGACTCTAAGAGAAAGAGCAGGTCTCTTCCCACTCTATTTGTTTTCTTGTCAATGACAAGAGCAGTGGTAGTATTCACATCCTTTACTGAAGTATCAATACCGCAGTGTAAATTTACTCTGTTAAGAAAATAGAGCCTTATATTATTATATCTATTGCATTATTAGATTATCATTACAGATGCATTAACATGGGAGCAACAATTTGTTGTAGCTGGTCAATGCTGAGCTACTGTTGGGGAGTTTTTACACAATTATATTTTACTGGCTGATCATGTGTTTTTTGTAAATAATATTTTAATCTGAAAAATAACTACAGCTGAGTAGAAGAACAAAGTTGCATTTGCAATTTTGCACCTCAAAATTGTAATTAAATGCAGTGTCCAAGTAAATATATTAAATTACATTCCACCTCTGGACCAGAGTCTCCATTTTATATAAAACATTTTATTTTTGTACATGTTACAATTTTTTTGTAGTAATTTACACAGCTGCACGGTATGATAGTGAAACAGTTATCAGTATAAAAAGAATATGTTCATATAGTGAAACATATTAGAGACACACATGATTTACATCCTATAACTGTTAATAATATCTTCAGTGTTATTTACATGACAGAACACTGTATGGGATGATTGGCCGTTTGTCCAGGTGGCAGATGGAGGACGTTGACAAAAACTGTATGCAGACACAAAAAAGCATGCATATAAAAAAAAATTTGAATATGCAGATTGCAAAAGGCATGACACTGTCACAAGAGTCTGCTTCACCAGTGTTTTTCGCTTGTGTAGACCTCTAAAATAAGAGCAAAGGACAAGAAGCATGTAATGTAAACAATAAGCTAGGACATGATCTACGTGTCTGATTCTGACCTCCTAAGAGAACTGACGGTCACACTGGCCGACAACAAATGAAAACCTACAAATCGTAATCAGCTGCAGCTGTGAGGGTCCACTCGAGGGACAACAAGGATCAAGCACAAGTCCTGGGAGAAACATATGAGAATACCAAAGAAAACACTGGAATTAGTCTGTCAGAAGGTTTCAGAATGAGGAGCGGGATAATTTTTAAAGAATTGCTGGTAACCTTGAAGTTTTTTTAAGCAGGGGACGCAGCTTGAGGTTGTCTTTCTAAAGAGCGCATGTTGTTTATCAGCTTGCTTTTCCTGGTATTCTTGTTCTTTCAGTTGCATTACACATGACATCTGAAATCAGAACATTTAATCAAATCCCTGGGCCAGCATTTTTCCACTGAAACATGTTTTCACTTATTTCTGGATCTCAGAGCTATAGAGGGTTCATGTTCTCTGCCTTTCTCCCATCACCACTTTTTTTTTCACTTTCTCATGTCTACAACGCCATACATTTATAAACATACACCAAAGCTTCTGATGGATAGAGCCGTTAAAAACACAGAAAAATCACCTGATGTTCAACTCATTGATGAACATTAATAATACATACACTAGCACTAAATTTGGCCACCTTAAAGGAATAGTTCGACATTTTGGGAAATATGCTTATTTGCTTTCTGGCGGAGATTTAGGAAGATTGTTACCACTTTCATGTATGTACATTAAATGGAAGGCTACAGCAAGCAGCCATTTAGCTTAGCTTAGCACAAAAACTGGAAACGGGGAAACAGCTAGCTTGGCAAAATCCACCTACCAGCAACTCTCAAGATCACTAATAAACAAGTTATATCTGTTTAATAAGTACTTACTTACATGGGCAGATTTTGTTACCTTTGGACAGAGTCAGGATAGTTTCCCCTTGTTTCTAGTCTTTGTGCCTAAGCTAAGGAATATGCATATTTCCCAAAATGTTATTAAACTATTCCTTTAATGTACAGTAGTATATACAGAGTTGATCCATTGCTGTTGCTTTTAAATTGTATAAACAAGTCATCATAGACCACTACATTTCAAAGAGTATTTTAAATTAAGATAGCACCATTGACTAAAAAAGAGCAGCTCTCTCAGTGCCTCTCCGAGAAGATCTAAAGAGTAAATCTGAGCTTTGTAGAGTAGAGAAAACTGTTTAGAATAATATCTTAACTAGCAAACATCCTCACAGTAATGCTATATACATATTCACAGCTGGACAGATATGACATGACTAAACAAAACCGATTATAACACTAAGCAAAAGTACTACTGTAGACAGTATTGTGATGTGTCTGACAACATTTCAAGTAATAGGATGCGGTCCAGTTTTCCCCAAAGGGAGACGTCCAGTAGATGAGCAGCAAACACGTCCCTTGATGTCACAGCCAGCTCACCCAGTCAAGAGAAGGCACCAAGGAAGGAGGAAGAACAGTCAACACTTCTGCTCACACAGGCAGGGACATACGCAGACACAGAGAGGGGTCGTTGGGCGGTAAAGTAAAGAGCAGCATGCTGAATGGCAGTCTGTCTTAAACAGTCCAGATTCTGAGCATCATTGTGAGCAAGTGGAGAGTCTTGACAGGGAGCTTCACTTTTCTAACGTAGAGGTTTCTGTGTAGCAGAAAAAGTGTCAGTATGTAGGGTCCACATTTTTTAAAAACATGTATTAGACATAGCTAATATACACACTACACAGTCTTCTACTATCATATGTTTTTGAGGTTTTTTCCAAATATAATCTCTTTCTTGTAAAGGTCTAAAATGGTCTTGATTCAGCAAATTGAATTGAAGCTCTTGGAAACGCGATATTCTATCTTGATTTATGAGGCTGCAATATGTTATGAGCCCACTAGTGATCCAAGCTTTTAAAGAATAGTTTCACATTTTGAGAAATACGAGAGTTAGATGAGAAGATTTACAAAAACCGAGGTGCAAAAACGACAATTTGTGGTTTTATGGGGCTTACTGTAGCTGGTATTTTTTATACTCAGAGGAATTGTAATTGAAACTAAGAACCTGCTACACAGTCTTCAAATGAAGAAAAAATACCTTTTTGTTCACAGGAGAGATTTATGCCTGTATAGTGGAGCTCTCTCTGCGAGTATCCAGGGCACTGCAGCACATACAAACACATACACAAACACATAAGATTTCATCTTCCTAGGTAAATTAGTTACATTATTTACTGCACAAACAAGTACCCACAACTTAAGTCAGGTATATCTAGCACAAAGGATCTCCATGGCACACAGAGCGGTGATCTACAGCCAGATACGACTTAAAAACTATCACCACTGTTACACACAGACACGTTGCTACTGCCAGACTGTTGGCAGATGAAGGAATGTCTGGGTCTCCTAATGGTTTCTGTGTTACTGTATCAGCTCTGTGCCTGGCTGGTGAAGATTTAAAAATGATAAAATCTGTTTCCACACTGGTTTGGCATGGCTTGAACTCTTTATCTCCTCCAGCTCTCAACTAACAAACTAATCCTTTTTTCAGTACAATCTTGCCAGACTCCTGTATCTCAAACTCTCTTCCCTTTTTCCTCATATCCTGGTTTGTTTGGCCCATGTGTTTATCTCATTGCAGTTTAAAAGGGAAAGCAAGAAAGGCACTCACACTTGATGCTGCCGTACAAAATCTGCAAACTGCCGGTCTTTAGCGTAGAGCTCAATAATGCGTATCCTGTCTTGGATTTCCTGCAGAAACACATGATATCAGTTGGGAGGGAGCATTACATCACAGGCAGATAAACAGTAAACTGAACCAGCTCAATCAAAACATGGCATTTTACACTCAACAAAACTACTGACTCTACCATTTAAGGGCGCAAAAGTCAGTTGGTTATAGAACAGGTTTATAACCTGAGATTTCCCAATTCAGATCCTTGTCAGGTAAAATTTGGATATGGGAAATTAAAGTGATGGGGCACCGCTTGGGTCATTACCTAACATCCAGATGACAGAAACGAGTGAAAACGGCCGGTTAAATTTAAAAAATGCATCTTTTTTTCTTCTCCCAAAAACTGAGCTTTTCCAAAACAGTATAAATATTGTGTAAATAAATGCCAGCTTTGTGTTTTAATGTGTACGGGGGGAAAACACAGCTTTTGCACAACTACGATGTAATCCAGCCCAGTGAGGGTTAACCTTTATTTATGATGATTTTATCAGACAACGTCATGATTATAAAATAATGATTTTATCAGCACCATGGCACAGCAACTTAGCATGACTGCTGGATGGCATTTCACTGGATAGTAAAGGTAATAGGGTAAAAAAAAAAAGAGTAAATGCCCTCTTAATGTGGCTAAGAGACCTCTTCTAAATCAACCAGTGGATAGCAGCCCACACACACACACACACACCTCTTTGGTCAGTTCACTGTTTTCATAGATGTGTCGTATCTCCTCACTGCTGAAGTCAGTGGAGGCCTCACCACTGGCACTGCTGTATACAGGAGCTTCAGGATAGCGGCGGTAGTAGTGGCTGTAGCCTGTGGTGGCCTCACTCTCATACATGGGGTTGTACTTGGTTGCCCTCTCCAGAGATGGGAGACTCTCTGCTCGCCTGCGGAGCAACACACAAGCAGAGAAATCAGTCACAATGTAGAGGCAGGATGATAAACAAAGCAACACACATCATCTAGGAAACCAGATAAGAAAATTGAGCTGCAGTGAATAAGACTTTAGTGTTGATTAACCTTCATAAGTCCTTTTATTTCTGCCTGAGTCAGACTCCAGACTAACAGACAGCCTTTTGTGTTAGGTGTTTAAGGCTTTTTGGAAATAGATCAGCACCATGTCTGATTAGTGAATTGGCTGAAGTTAACACAATGTTTCTTTACAGGCTGCTCTGAGAACTATGCCAGACACACACACACACACAATGATAGTAAACAGATACTTTGTGTGTCTTTGTGTGTGCAAAAGAGAAAAAAAGTAAAGGAAGGATAAAAGCAGGACAGGAGGAAAGAGACACTGAGGCAAAGGGAGAGGGGTCGCCCCACTGCTGTAAGTCTAGAAGAGTAAAGAGATGGTGCGGTGGATAATTTTGGCTGTCTAACTGAGGACACAGTCATGGGATGTCTCAACTTATTCTGTCCCCTCAAGAAAGTAACCAGGCTCCTTTAATCTAAAGCGGATTACGTGGAGGAGAAAAAACTTCAAACACACTAAATTTATGCGTTTCTGTTCACTATCAAACAGAAAAGTGAGGTTGATTTGTTTTCAGGCGTTAACAGCTTTTGCAGGCTGAAAAGATTCTTACTGGTTAATTCATATACTGTTCATTTTACTAAACAGTGTGGTGTAGGTTATATGTATATAGGATATACATTATTAACTCATAAAGTCTTGATTTTCCCCTTAAACTTTGTCAGTATATGTCAGTGTCAGGGTCACATATATATATATTCTGTTTCTCCTTGTTCCACTGCCTAATTGCACCTTTATTCAAACCCAAGGCAACATGTTTTTTTGGATGCCACTTCATATGGATGCCTGTTGACATTAAATAGAAATATACTGAATCTCTTGTGCATTATTTTTGTACAGAAGTTAAAATACAGTAGTTATGTAGGTTTATACAAAGCTTGGCCACACAACATAAGTAGGTAAAGATGGATGAAGTAAGTTCTCCAGAGTTAAAAGAAGGGACATTTTTAGCAACACAATTATTTGTTTGTTAAGGACACAATTACGCTCCTTTTTATTCACCACTGTGTCACTCACTGATAACTAAACATACAAAACTTAACATACAAAACTATGGCCAGACACAGTGAGAATGAATAATGTGTGGCAGATTAACATGCCTCACAACAATAACTGTATCTTGGTAAACTCTTATTACAGTATGGCAGATATGAGTCACAAATATATGCCCTCCATCCCTCACATAAAAATATACTCATATGCTCCTCAAGTAACATGGTGTGGATTAGATGCCAGATCTAATTCATGTGTGTGTGTCTCTCATTATTAAGGATGGCTGTTGAAAAGTTTGGCCATATGGAACATGAGTGGTTTTCCTCACCGTATGGGGTCCTCTGACTCATCCTTGTCATACTGATCCCTTAATGTCCTGGCGAGGAAGAAGATGACTCCGGAGGCCACTAAAAGGAATCCAGCTACAGAGGCGATCGCTATGCCGACCACCAGCGGCTCAGATACATACTCCTCACAGTGCTCTCCTCTGTACCACCAGTTCTCCCCGACACGACACCTGAGATGACGGTGGAAATTTGTCAGCAATGTCCCAAAAATAATTTCCACTCTGAACTGGTACAATGACCAAAAACAGACATTCTTTTACTAAATCTCTAAGCATTCGGGGAACAGCAGATACCAGCAGTAACAAAATGTTACAGAACATACCTGTCACTCTTATTCTGTTTTTTATTCTGTGTTAAATGATTAAAGAATATTAAAGTGAATGTCTCAATCATGTTTGTATTTTGTCTTGACATAGTTCATAACATGTATACAATTATAATGTTCTGTATGTGTCATTAAATCATTAAAGCCTTGTTTTGGAATAGTCTCCATGGAGCAATGCAATACTTTTGGTTGGACGCCGTGAAGTAAACAACAATCCAACAGCATCTGGAGCTGCCTGCATGTTTTATGATGTGGTGGTGGGTGTGAAACAAAGGTTAGCCCTCATCTTGGCACACAGTCTCCTTTCTGTCTGTTCATAATCATTCAATTTAAAGTGCACCACATACAACAGCTTGAACAGAGCCAGAGGACATGTTTCATCTTACACACATTAACCGATTCAAATGTCTGTATGTACATGGAGACACATGCACAAACATGCTTAGACACAAACACTTACAAACACACACACACACACACAGCTAAATTGTTTGCAAGTAAGCTTTAGAAATGTTTTAGATAATAGGACTGTAACACCATATAATGAACAATATTTCACTGAACAAATATGTGATAATATGCATCCTGGAGCTGAAAAAATGGACCACAATATTAATCAAATCTTAGCAATTATCCCCAAATGGTACTCATTTTTTTCATTTATGTACAGTACATTTACTACCAGAGGGCACAATTAAATTAACATGCTAAACTGCCAAAGGTTTGAATGCTGACTTCCTTTTTAAAAAATCTTGATCTAGGCCAAAACGTATAAATATTTGAAGACGCTTAATTGGTGTTTGTGGCCAACTAAGTTGTAAATCAAAATGTTTATTCCATGTACAACACATTTTTACCTCCCAAGTGTGAGGAGCCAAAAAAATGTTTTTGAACAAATGTTTGGAGTGCATTGGATATCTCTCGTCTCCAAATGATCAACATCCAGCCAAGCAAACCAACTTTAAAACTAGAAGCTAAGAATCTGGCCTCCTGCATGAACTGTTATAACGTATTTGAAAAGCTGTTCAATTTTCTATGATGAAGCACTGGCCTCACAAACCTGCAAACTCAGACACTCATTGCCGCACACACACAGATCACATCCCCTAATCCCCACCCACCTGCAGATGGCCCCCTGGCCGGGGATGATGTCACACTTGCCGTCATTGAGGCAAAAGTCAGTCTGCAGGTCACAGATACTCTGACAGGGCAGGCTGTCCACGCTGAAGTAGCCAGCATTACAGACACACTCCGCTTCCCCTGACCACTTGTTCACCTTACACTCTGCATACTCATTACATGCCTGGAACTTACAGGGGTCAGCCTTGTCACCTGGAAATGAAAGAACCAGGAGTGTTGACTTTAAAGTATTAAGAGAAACCGTAACAGGTTGACTACAGGTTGTTATGTACTCATGTGGTGATCAGCATTTAAAAGATGCGAGTAAATTCCTTCACCTCTATTATCTCAAAAGATTTTGAACTATCAATTTTGGGAAATGCACTTATTCGCTTTCTTGCCGAGAGTTAGATGAGAAGATTGATACTACTCTCATGTCTGTACGATAAATATGAAGCTTCAGCCAGCAGCTGGTTAGTTTAGCTTAGCACAAAGACTGGAAACAGGGGAAACAGCTCTGTCAGAAGGTAACAAAATCCACCTATTAGCACCTCTAAAGCTCAGCAAATTGCATTTTTACACTTCGGGTCTTCTATAGGTAAAACAAACGAGATTTAAGATGTTAATTACTGAGCTTTAGAGGTGCCGGTAGATTTCTTAGCTTTGGACAGAGCCACGCTAGCTGTTTCCTCATTTCCAGTCCTTATGCTAAGGTAAGCTAACTGGTTGCAGCTGTTTATTTATCATATTTACCGTCCAGACATAAGAGTGGTGTCGATCTTCTCTGCAAGAAAGCAAATAAGCGTATTTCCCAAAATGTCAAACAATTCTTTTAAATTACAAAAATAAACACAAAATTAAACTCAACAAAATAATAATCTACTGTTACACACAAGATTCTAAATATTTCAGATACATATAAAAAACATAGTAATAAAAGTAATGATTTAATTTTTTTCCAAAACGGACACACAGACACATATAAAGGCCATTCTTCCTCCCTTTCTAATGCAGGCCTAATGTATGCTGGGATATAGCATTGTATGTTGGCTGTGACTCAGACAGATTATGACAGCTCAGTCATGATTGTAAACACAAGCATGAATCACTGATATCATGAATGGCCAATTACATGCTGACTGTTGTCATACACAGAAGCCCGGAGATATATACCACATGAGAAAATAAAAAAAGTGCGCAGATAATGTCATGCTGGGTCCTTACTTGAACCATATTACAAAAAATAAAGACAATATAATACACACACTGTGTCGTTCAAAGTGCAGTTAACGATATGTGTTAACTTGGCTGCTGTCCAGGGAAGCCCTGATTATCTCATCACAGTGGCTTCCTCTAGAGCTTTACAGGTGCTGGTCGGAAGATTTTGTTATCTTTGGACAGAGCCAGGCTAGCTGTTTCCCCCTGTTTCCAGTCTTTATGCTAAGCTAACAGTGTACTGGTTCCAGCTTCATATTTACCATACAGACATGAGAGTGGTATCGATCCTCAGCAGGAAAGCAAAATGTCTAACAATTCCTTTAAGAAACATCTGACATAAGCTTCAAACACTTGACGCTATCACAGCACTCGTAAAAATACTACAGTGTACATCAGTGAGAACCCACCCGACTCGACGTCCAGTGAGTACTTATCGATGGCCAGGTTCATGGTCTGGTAAGCTGTGTTACAGAAGTCCTCCAGGATCAGATAGACAGTGGTGGTGACGCTTTGTGGCACAGGCTTGCCAAATTTCATCCGGCTGTTGACCACAATGCTTCCATTCCTGAAGTTCAGTATCTCCAGGTTCTCAAAGTTGGTCAGGTTGGACTGCAGGTATGGCACAAGCTGGGAAAATTTAGAAAAATGTACAATTTGATGTTACAAACCAGAGGTTTTGACACAACAGCGGGAATACTGATAACCACAAGTACAGTAAATGTAAGAAGTTTACCAGCTCTAGGAAGCGTTGCTCTAAAGCTTTGTATTCTGGTGAGCTCTTGTTAAAGAGATCATCTGAGAAGATCATGTTGGTCACCCTCAGGCTGAAGAACACCATCAGTGCTCGTCCAGGGTTCACAGGCATGGCGATACTGACTTGGTCTGTGCCGTGTGCCACACCAAACGGAAAGCCAGTGCTGCCCTCCTCTGTGTGGTTAATCAGATCATAACCATAATGAATCACGTCATAGCCCTGGTCTCCAGTGGTGGCATCATCCAAGCCTTTGTTAGTGGTATGGATCTGGGGGATAAAAAAGTGCATTGATTTTAATATGAGACTTTTTACTTCTAACTGGGATACAACAATGTTTACTTTGTCTGATAGGAATCAGTGCTAATGTTAGCAAGCTAGGCTAACTAGCTTCCATTTTTCGTGTGGAAGACAAAAACTGAACAGCACAATGGGTTCTCCCAAATGTTGAATGCTGTAAAGTGACAGACAGCTTAAATCGGAGTACATAACCAACGCTATGTGGACTTGAAAAAGATCTTGTATTAACATTTGCTATGACATGTTCTAGTAGGTAGTGCACCACGGACGTTGACAGCGCCTCTCGTCAACCATTGCCAAGGGGAAACGCCCACCCAGAGGCCTGAAGCTGAGATGCAGTTTCCACAAATTTGTACAAAAAACATTTTATCCTCGTTTGAAAAATATGCACATATTGCGGTATCATTATATTTCCTTGCGCAAAAAGTGAGAATTCAAATTTCAGTTCGACTTAGTGAAGTATTTGCTACATTTTGCAACTTTAACATAAATATTTTTGCTTTACCTCCTCAAGTGAAGGGATGATGATGTCAGGTTGTCCTTCAGAGGCAGGGTCAACATCAGAGGTACGGGTGAAAGGCAACTCCCTCTCTGGAGACAGGGCAGTCGGTTGGACAGGGCTCAGGAAATCTGTCACTGGTGGCCCCGGTTCATCCTCGTAGACCAGTAAAATTTCATCCTCTGTAAGATCCTCTGTCGATATCTCTGGAGCTTCCGGGGCCTCTTCCTCTATAGCTGGAGTTTCAGGTGGAGTCTCTTCCTTCACCTCTTGTCCCTCGCTCTCTGTTGCTTCCTCCATGCCACCCTCTTCAAATACAGGTTCCTCAGCATAGGTCAACACCACATTGTCTGCATCTTCCGCAGGCTGTTCAGGGTTAATTTCTTCATCTGCAGATTGAACATCTGTGAGGTTGGACTCTTCTTCTGTGGCCTCCACCGAGTCTTCACCAACAGGAAGCAGACCTGTTTCTGCTGCCTCCGGCTGTGATGCACTTGCTACATCAACAGCCTCAGGAGGTGGGACTAGGGCATGTAGGCCTTCTTCTTCTGTGGTCTCAGTTGCGATTGTGGAGATCTCAAGCTCCTCTGGGATCTCTGCCTCATTCACAACATCATCATCCTCTTCCAGAGTTGCAGTAGTAGGTTCTTCTCCCACTGCCCCAACCTCAACTTCCTCTGTTTCAGCTTCAGAGATGGCATCTGCATGTATGGTGACATGTTCTGTTATCAGCCCATCTTCTGAACCAGTCTCCTCAAGATACACCTCTTCTTCTTCTTCTGTTGTGGGTGTAGGTGGCTGGAGCAGGTCCTCCAGGTCATCTGTGCCTGAACCAGAGGCCTCGACCTCCACTGGTGGTTCAGGCAGTGTGACGCCCTCTGGCAGTTCAGGAGAGGGAAGCTCAGCTGGGAGCTCCTCTGGTGGGGGGTTTTCTACAGCAGGAGTCTGCACAGTGTCCTCCAGCAACAGACCCTCCTCCTCAATGCCTGGAAAAACAAAGACGAGTAGAAACTCAACTCAATATCTGCTGCTCTCCTTTTATAGAAACTGGCTACCTTTTTCCAGAGCCCATAGATCTATCTGGCAAACCAGACAAAACATTTGATTTAAGACCAACAAAATGAGAATTGAGAGATCCTTCCTTCCCTTTCCTGATTAGTAATTTCAGTGCAAACATAAAGCAGTAGTTTTTACATATATATATATATATAGTGCCATCTCTGTAAATGCTCATGTAAACTGAGTAACAAAAAAGGGAAATAGTAATAGAAAAGGTCGATGTGGAGAAGAAAAAGCACCATAGTGGGATGAACAGCATGTGTGAATGTATGCTTGTGTTTAGGATAAACACTCACTGCCAACTTCAGGTGCACTAGTGGTCAGGACAGGAGCAGGAGACACAACTGTACTCTCTTCAAGAACAATGACGTAATTTTCTTCTGTCACCACTGTGTTGGTTTCAGAGGGCTCAGGCGGGATGTCATCTTTGTTGACATCTTCGGTGTCCTCTTCTAGGATCGTGACCTTTCGTGGCTCCTCTGCAGCATTCATCTAAAATCACAAACAGACTTTATTATCTACACCTTTTGTCACTATTTCACTGGAGTGTGGTGCAACACGAGCTTTGATTGGCTGTGGTTGTGTGTTGAACATAATTTTTAGCAGGTACACTGCTTATACTGTGTTAAAATTAAAGTTATCACAAAGCTGAAACTGTAAATGTTAAAGAAAAAAAACAAATGAACTGTGAGATGGAATATGATAGGCAGACACATAAGGAAACTGAATATCAAAATGTAAAGTTTAATTTTGGTATTTAAAATTTCAGTAATTGTTTAATCATTTAAATAATAACTTAATAACAGGCTAAAAAGCAGTGTTTCCCTGCCCACTCTGGTTGAAAGTTTGAAGTTGTGGCATCTCCTGTCAGAAGTGTGCTTTGTTGTACCTGTAACCACACCCAGCAGTGAGGTCACGGTGTACTGACTACACACTAGAGTACACTTTTACATCACTGCAGCAAGGTGAGTGGTAAACAAAAACTAGATGTTGCTAAATCTTTTGCTCTTTAAAGACAGAGTAAGGAAACTGAATTATTAATCTGCATTTTTTTACTGTTCTGCTACCAGCAATTGGGTGTTAGTTGAACATTATGTTGCTATAGCAACTACTACTGGTACAATTCCCTAGCAGTTCTAACGGACCACCATTATATCCACCATTTTGTCATCTCTGTGACCAAACAAATATTGGCAAACATCTTTTATCTACTCTCCACATGCCATTATTGGAGCATTACCTGTAGGTACTCTTTATTTCAGCTGTTTTGTGACTGTTGATTTGTGCTTTAGTGGAATTCAGTTTTTTTACAATCAGCTTACTGCTAACCAAGCTAGCCTCTATACTAGCTACTAGCTACGTTGAATTTGTTGTCCAATACTGTCTTCGCAGTTTCACAGTTGCTTCCAGTAAAAACTTTAAAGGCAATCCACTGTCTCCAATCTTTACTGGAAGTGTGTTTAGCTTGCTGCATAGCTGTGCACCTACACGCATAATGAGGGCAGAAAAAATTACTTTGAGTTTATTAATGAATTATATAAATGCACATTTAAATAATAAATGTATGATGGCTTTTTAAATGTATTCATGTATTGACTGAACTGTAAAAGTCTATAATTATTTTGGTGGCATACTGCACGCTCCGTACTTCTAATATCAATTCAAAGAAAGCTTGAAAAAAACAGCAGCTGAATCTAAAATGTTCTAAATCCAAACTAGGGCAGCAAAGTGCTTTGGTGGCACAGTAGCTCTGTGCGCTTGTCTGTAAATTAATTACTGATGCAAAGTTTGCCAAACTCTCCCAATTCATATAATGAGTCAAATTAATCACTTTGCGAGCTGAGCCATAAAGTGACACATTTAGTGTAACCCAAACTCTGATTACCATCAAAGTGCACAGACGACCACAAGACAGCACAAATAAAGACAGACTTTAGATGATATTACTTGTCTGAATAAACTCATATGTGCTGTCTCTCTTCTTTACTGGCTGCAGTGTGGTGCACTGTAGCCTTTGCCCAAGAACAGAGGTGGATTATTACAGCAAGAGCCAAACTAATCCTCAAAGCCTCACTTCATCCTCGCTGGTGAGCTCATCCGCTACCCTGGTGTGGTCTGGATAATATCACAAGCCAGTTACAGGTTATCGTAACATCAGTCATACTACAACTGTCAGCTTCCTTAAACAAAAGGGATTTATCAACTTAGTGGAACTCAAAGCAGCTGGACAGCCCGGAGAGAGATTGTTGTCATGATAGTTGTGGAGGTAACTTGTTACTCACTGCGTCTCCGTCTGCAGCATTGACAAACTCAGGGACCCCAGACACTGTGGAACCAGTGGGGAAACAAATATTAATACAAACTGACAACAAAAGGCAAATGTGCCAAATAGCTAAAATAATCATGCCTAAAGGAGTCTACAGAATCCTTTTAACTGTAACCATTTCAGCACTTGGCAGCCTTCATTTTGAGAGCATTACCTTCAGGGGTAAATATCTACAAATCTGAGCTAAAATTGGGAGTGAATATCAGCCGCTGTGGGCCAAGTCTATTACTGCATCACCCCCAAAGCAGAAAAACAAAGCCAAGCTGTGCCTTTAAGTTCCCCAACCACACATGTCGGCCATATGAGAGTGTTTGGCCATCATTTCACATGTCCAAGTCTATAATTAATGTGAGCGTCAGATGGCATCCATCTCCAGGGGAGCTCGCTAACACAGTAAACTAATGACACACATTCTCTCAAAAAACATGTGCAGGGAGAAATCTCACAGCAGGAGGAGATGCTATAGACAGTATCACATCCTTCATTTTCTTCACATTTCTGGAGAAGGGCTCTGGTCAGAAGTAGGAGGTAGCTGTTAGCTAACCTACTTAATGACTGGCTAAATCTAACAGATGCAGTGGTTAGCTCTCCCTTTTGAGTGAGCATTTGAGTGTATGTGTGATATTTTTGTGTCTACAAAAGGGAACTCCACCAATTTTACACCTCAAAGTCTGTTTACAGGTGTTGGGGAGTAGGCCTACTACTACATATGTGAAACAATTGTATAAAGCCTTTTGTGGCTCCCGAGGGAGCTGGGCGAAATCAAATGAACTGCCTCAAGTGAGAGAGAATGACTGAAGTCTAAAAATAAAAAAAAATCTGGGGTTGTGGAGTTAGAAAGAAGTGAGTTTACCAGACCTCCGTAACCCGCTCCTCATCTCTGCTTGAGGCTAGCGGCTCAAGGCTACATTAGCTTCTACTAGCATACACCTGGATGAGTTGCATTGTGGGTAATGTAGGCGCCAGGCTTTGACAAAAAATAAGAATGGATGGAATAAAAAAATATGATATATCAGGTTTTGCTGCATCAATCTTTATCCTTTTTTTAAACTGTCCATCATGAGTCCAACAATGTTATAGGAGTGCAATGCTAAATCTGTTTAGGAGAGAGTTAACTGTTAGGTCCACTGGGTATAAGTCAAAATAAAGGATTTATGTGAAGCAGAAAAAAACCTGAGGGCTCATATTTCAAAGATCCTTTTTGTTCAGTTCTCTTTTGCAGACCATTTAATGACAAGGATTTAACTGTAGCACAGAATAAATACACAGTTCTTATAACTGATGACTGTCGTTTGTTCATTAATAATGACCCACTTTTGAGCTGAAACTTCTTAGGAATATGTATTGGTCCTCTTTGACAGAAAGAGCAGACAAATAAGAAACAGATGAGACTATTAAAACCCTGGAATGTTTTCTCAAGTGGTGTAGCGTATGTTGTAATATCAATGCTGAGTCTACTGTGTCTATTTGATATGACATTTGGAAGTTTGCCCTGCACTGCCTCTGTCAATGTGTTCCCAGTGACTTCACCTCCATGCCAATTAAATAAATAGCTATAATGGTGGCATGTGTGTGTTGTGTTACAGTGCAGGGAATATCTTTGCACTGGCTATCGTCTTACCACTCTCCAGCAGGTCGTTATGAAGGGCTTCAGTGACAAAGTTTTTGACTTCGCTGATGGTGTAGACTACCGTAGAGTGCTCCATGACCTCACGGTACGAGTTTTCCACCCGGTTCGACTGCAGGGTCAGATAGTCCAGCTGATCAGTGCTCACTCCTGCTCCATCCACCACCACTGTGACAGCATAGTCCACCACCACACCATCCAGCCTGAAGACACAAACATGTAGTAGTTACATCCAATCTACATACTGAACAGTCTCAGGGCTGGGCAATAATTCAATATTATCATACTTTCAGTGGAATCGTAATGTGATAAACACTACACATCTATACAGTTTAATGTAATGCAATACAACAAATCTGCCACAAATTCTACATTTAGGAAGATTATAATGTTCACTTTTTGCTAACACTGTCGTAGTTAGTGTTGGTGAACTGGATTGCATTATATTGAGAGGTGTTTCTAATGTTTTTCCCACCCCATTTACAAAAATGAGGGAGGAAGAATTTTAGAAACACTTCAATATAATGCAGTCCAGTACAACACCAATGCGAAGTACAACCACATTAAATAAAAAAAATGAACACCTCCAACAAAATCAATCAAAACTGAACATTATCATCTTTATAAAGGTAGAATATATGGCTGAGCTGTTGTATTGGATTTCATTAGATTTTACTGGTGGACCTAATAAAGTGGTCTCTTATTGTAATTATGTTGTGTTTTTATTTTATAAAATTCTGTTGCCCAAATTAACAATTTAAGGTTTATATGTGTGAACATTTTGTTTGCTGTAAAGCACTGGATCAGTGAAACAGTTCATTGCACCGAACATCAATTTAATGATTTAATATCAAAATTTGCATATATTTTGCATATATGTAAAGATTTTGTTCATATATATCAAGATCAATATCAGAAAAATATTTGTATTTACTGTAGGGCCATAATTGTGCAAACACATACATGAAGTACACTGTGGAATATATGTACACCTCTTCAAATCTTTTCAACAAGCTGCTAAATGGACCTTGTGGTGAGATTGTTTTGTTTTTTTTTTTGTTTGCTGAAACGTTTGTTTACAAAGTCAAGAGTGAACTTTCAATCTCAATTCTTATTTATATTGTGATTCTGATTTCAGCCATATTCCCCAGCTCTAATCTGTCCCAAAATTTCCCTCTTCAAAAGCCCTTATCACACCAGCCGTGATTACTCTTTTTCTACCAGCGTCTTCTGCTTGCTGCAGCTCCACGTGAACAACAAAAGAAAGTGCTCAAGGGCACCTTACCCAAATCAATACACTAGTACCTAAACTGCACCTAAATACCATTTTACATTCATCTAATACACACATTTACTATAAGAAAGTATGAAATAATGTCTCCTGGATGAGAGAGCAGTTCTCTAAGATGATGAAAATTGCTCAGGCATTAGCGTGATTTAACGTCAAACCTGTTAAAAGAGTTGTAGAGCGCTCACAGATGACTGATGACTCAAGTGATTTACTCCAGCTTGGTATGCAGGAGCTCGACTGTATACGCCAAAAAATGCCAGAGTCAGCAGAATGATCAATATCATCATAATAAACATGGAAACCTCACAAGAGATTCCAGGCCCTGGAAAAAGCCATCTATCAGCATTCATTTGACAACTGGGAACCCTCCACTCTGACCTAGTTTGTTGGGTTTCTGGCGGACAGCTGAGCATGTGCCGGCCCAAAGTCGGCCACATTTAGAAGTTTAGTTTTACACATACACAGAGGCAGGCAGAGAGAGCTCTACTCTGTGCCCTGTGATCTGCAGTTAGCAGCAGCATGCAACATTAATCACAGCATCACTCTGGGAAGGTATAAAAATATTTCTCAGTGTACTTAATGTATATATGTTTGCACAGTTATGGCCATATAGTATACAAAGTACGGTTAACAACGAAAAGAGCAGCACATGTTTGTAACTAAGTACATTTACTCAAGTACTGTACTTTAGTATTTCCATTTTCTGCTACTTTTATTCCACTATATTTCAGGAGCAAATGTTGTACATTTTACTTTTTTCATGATGGCTGTAGTCACCAGTTACTATGCAGATTAAGAATTTTCAAACAAAACATATGATCAGCTTTTAAAATGCGATACATTGTTAAGATTAAACAGTTCAATACAGTTGGTCAAATTGGCTCCATCTCAAGCAGCTACAACATTAAAATGCTTTCTGGAGCTGGTAGGTGGTTTTTGTTGCTTTTGGACTGAGCCAAGCTAGCTGTTTCCCCCTTTTTCCAGTCTTTATGCTAAGCTAAGCTAACTAGCTGCAGCCAGAAAGCGAAAGTGTATTTCCCAAAATGTCAAACTATTCCTTGAAGCAAAAATTTGAATGCAAGACTTTTTCTTGTAATGGTGTATTTTTACACTGTGGTATTGCTGCTAAGTAAAGTATTTGAATACTTCTTCCACCACTGGTAGTAGGATAGCAAGAAAAACAGTCACACTATTATCACCCAAAAATGTCTTTCCTTCCATTTGCAAATTCCTCTCTTGCTCTTTTTCACCGTCACTCCCCTGACATCATGACAACATCTTTCCCTCCAACCCTCCTCGTATCCATCCCTCCCCCGGAGGCTGATCGGCGAGGTCGTAAAGCCTTGATAATCGTCTCTATAGAAGAGCACCTGCTCACTCCGCTGGACCCATCCTGATCCCACTTAACAGGTGAGTGACCACACTAAGACCATTAACACAGGCAACTAGTGAGACATCTTAACACGTGCCCACGCTCACAGGTCAACACTGTGTGAGATTAAGGTGACGCCACTCACACTCACACAGATCGAGCTAAGGGTTGATAGGGATCTGTGGGTTTAAATACCAGACGGGATGGGAAGAACTATTCAAGGTCAAACTACCACAGCCTGTTCTGATGACTCACCCTTGGGTGTCCTTCTGGGGCCTACATAAAACAAAGAGAGTGAAATTATGTTAATGCTACAAGCTGAGGTAGTTTTGGCCATATTATGAGGACAGGTCTTTTGTCCAGACCCAGGATTAAACCACAGCAGAGAAACTGACCTGAAGTCTAGCACAGACACACTCTTAAATCCAGGAAGCCCCTCCAGAGCATCCTCTATCTGCAAGGACAAAGATGATCAGTCATCACAAAACTAGAGTTTTTTGCTTATTTTGATGGGGTTACAATGAACTTGCTTGGCAAAATAAATCAGATTTATTGTCCCAAAAGGACTTTTTTTTGTTCAAAGCAGTTGAAAGGTCTTGAGTCTTTTGTGCTGTGGCCCACATCATTATCCCTGGGAGGCAGACTGCTGCACTGTGGTCAACTTTTTTTATTAGTCTACAAGGCCTTGCTTCTAGACACTACAAAAAAAACAATACATATACTGTTCTGCAGACTCACTGACCCAGTTTATTTAATCCATCAGAGAAAGAGGATACAAAAAGGCCTCCAGGGCCTTTTGTCTTCTGGCTTGTCCTCCAATTCCTGCCTCTCTACATTCAGTTACTACCTCTAAGTCTTCAGTCCTCCGCTCCACTTCCTCCACACAGACTTATAATCTCTTCAAGGCACGTTAGTTTGTGTGTACGCAGTGTGTGTGGGTATATATGTGAAGGTATGCAGATTGTGTCTCTGTGTGTCCTACCATATTTATGTGTCGAGCTGGCTGCCAGGGAAAAGTACCTAAACAAATTTACTGAATTTTCCGAGTACCTGTTAAACCAGGTCCAAGTCCCTTCCAAAGGTGAGTACCTGTGCATATGTGTGCATGTGTAAAAGTTTATCTATTCCCAAGGCAAGTCATAAAGCTACATTTTCAGGACAGAGTTATTTCACCAAAACCAAATGCATACCATAAAATCTTTCTTTTTGAACTCCTGCCTAACAGTTTTGGGTTTAACTACTGCTGCTGTTGTTAAGGTGCGTGTTATTAAAAATAACAATGCATCCATCACAGACCATAAACCAGTAGATATAGTAAGTCCACTCTGGAGCCAAGATACAGTAGCACTAAGGGGAGTCATAAAGAGAGACAGACAAAAGGATTTGGAGCAAGAGATTAACCTTTTCAGCAAGCTGTCTGCTGAGTGTTTGGTACTGGAGGCTGGCTGGATCGTCCAGGTTGTCGCTGTACATCTCTCCGGTCAGGAGGATGCTCAGTTCCACCACCTGCTCCAGCACAGCGGGGGTGGGAGGCTGCACAGCAATGTCATTGTCCAGCTGTGCCATAAGAAAGAGACAGTAATATAGTAGTAAAGTGCGCACATTAGTAAGACATTATGAATCCCAATCTGTAAACAATCTGTGCGTGCACTTACTAGACTCTCCTCCACCTCTGGGACGATGGCGACTGCTTCCTCCTCTTCCTTCTCTCCTTTAGCTATGTCGTCTGGGGGGTTGAGTTCATGTGGGGAAAAAAAGGGACTGTTGGTTTATTTCAAGTGGATATGAGCTTAAACCTTTGGCAAGTACCGTGATTCCTGATAGTACTTTTGAAATCTCTGGCTGAAGATTAATTAAATTACTGCATAGAAAGCTAGAAACCAGAATTATTGTAGTATGAATATGTTGATGAAAACACACAAATGATAATGGTCTGACACTGAAACAACAATGCTTGTGCAGAGGTACAGATATGGCAGGATGCTTATATGACAGCAGAGATACCATGTGATCAAAGTCACATGATGTGTTACAGTGTTGTCTGGAGTGACACTGACCTAGCTCAGGAGCCTCAGCAACTTCCGATGTCCCTGGCATTGGAGTGCTGTGAAACAGTAGAAGATTGTTTCAACAACCCTGATATCATATTACTGCATAATCAAAAATAAAAAGTATGATCAGCACACATGCTTTTAAAGGTGATGCACACTGTGGGTAGAGATAAAAGCAGGATTTAAAGGATAAGGCTAGGGTTATTTTATTTTTTCATTTTTATCAATCAATGAATTCTGCACATGACTGAATGAACTCTAAACATGACAAAACCGATCATTCATTTACTCTGTTAACAAGTACTATATTGTCTCAGCCAAAGCCTGATGTAGCTGCCCCAATGTCATAGAAATTATTTATTGTCCTAAAACTATTATATCACTTAAATAGTTAGATTTTTTGGGAAATGTGCTAATTAATTTTCTTTCCGAGAGTTAGATGAGAAGATCGATACGACTCTCATTATTGTATGCTAAATATCAAGCTACAGCCAGCAACTGGTTAGCTTAGCTTAGCATAAAGACATGGAACAGGGTGAAACATCTAGCCTGGCTCTGTCCGAAAATAAAAAAAAATCTACCTACCAGCACCGCTAAAGCTCACTAATTAGCACATTGTATCTCATTTTAGGTAGTTTAATTAGTCAACGTTAGATGTGCTGGTAGGCAGATTTTGTTACCTTTGGACAAAGCCAGGCTAGCTGTTTCCCCCTGCTTCTAGTCTTTATGCTAAGCTAAGCTAAGCTAACCTAACCGGCTGCTGGCTTCGGCTTCATATTTACAGACATGAGAGTGCTATGGATCTTCTCATCTAACTCTGGGGCAAGAAAGTGAAGCGTTTAAACTATTGCTTTAAAAGAACCATACTGTTGTAGTGGGTGACATGTTATGGCATTACAGTGATCGTGGCCAGTATAGATTATTCTGAAATAGCTCCACAACTCCAGTTTCAATTTCTGGAGAGCAGCTTCATGTTGGGCTGACATCACTGAGCATGCCCAGGAACGAAGTTCAGTATTTACACTCCAATGAAGAATAGACTACGCTGACCAATGCGATGAAGGAATATGTAATCTCAATTTAGGGGTATAGCTCTTTTGTGTGTTTTTAATAGTTTATGGATGACAGTAACATGAAGGCGTAAGGATCAGACTGTGGCTACACAGACAAAACTTGTTAGCAGGATGAAATCATTGTTGATTTGGGTTTTTTCCATGGGATTTGTTGAAAATAATAAAAAGATGAAATAATGCCAGTGTTATCTTCTAAACTCAGAGAGAGGGAAATCAAATATACAGTAGAGCTTGGATATTAGTATCCAAGACACATAAATAAAACAGGAGACAAAGACAAACACAAACAAATGAGCATGACACATCTAGAGTCATGTGTGGTAACTGATGAGTGGGAATGTGAACAGGTAAGGTTGAAAAGCCTTGACAACCGTACCTGCACATATGTTGCCAGGACCTGGTGGGCTCACTACAAATACATTACAAAACACAGACTTAATGATGAGATCATAGATTTATGATTGAAATTGTGGGTTAGCACTGGGGAAAGGAGGTTTATTTTACCTTTTCAAACCTGGCAGTGACATTCTCTAGAAATAGAAAAACAATGTGTAAGCTGCAGTATCAGCCACCGTATACCACCAGTATTTTATGTTCTGTGCTGCTCACAGATACGCTTTTATTAAAGCATTAGTCATCCATTAACCTTTTTAACCAGAGCCTGATGCTCCTCTGATCGGCTAAAGTAGCTGCCAATATCTTGTGCCGTGACTGTGCCCTCCTGGCATTGGCTCATCCAGCTTCGGTACTCTTCTTGCTCTGGGAGGCGGTCCCAGAAGATCTTGAAAGCCTCCCATATGGTCTCCTGGCACACTGGTCAGACCAGAGAAAGACATCATCCACTTTAAAACACAAGCTTGCAGAACTTAGAAATTATTTTGGTTGAGGTGACATTTGTTCCACAGTTCTAGACGGACTGCAGAAATACAATTCTTGTGAAGATCTCTTTTAGGCAACAAAGACCACTCTATTTGCTCATTAGCAGGGGAATAAAATCATCTATAAATGAATTCAAACAATGATAGATATTATTAGCTGGAAGTTCTGAGGCCCAAATTTATGTCCATTGCCATGTTAACTTCATGACACAACCCCCTTTCATGAGTCAGCCTACAGGTCAATGATCCAAAGTCTCAGACACAGGCATATGCTCCAATCTTCTTCCCTATTCAATGCTGTATGTGAGGCCTGAGACACCAGTGCTCATCACAGGCAGTCAGTCTCTTTGCACCAACAAGCCTGTTTTTGTCCAAGTCTATCTGCCCAGGACTTCACTGACAGGAATCAATCCTTGATCTCTGCCCACTCACATACATTATGAAGTGTTTCTCAAGCATTAGGAGATCAAAATGTTTTTTCTCTGTTGAATGTTTTGTTTCACAACTCCTGCCCACCTGTGGTGCACTGCAGCCTTCTTTGCATCTGTTTCTTGAGGTGTCACTTCACGCATAATCAGAAAAATTAGTGTTATATTATTACATATTCTATTATTGGTTAATTTCACTGTTGTATTTGGTCAAGTTGGAACTAAGAAGAACTATTTTATATACAGTTTGGTAGTTTATTCTATAACAATGTACCATATTTTATGTTTAAGTTGATAAAGTCGATCTTTGTATGTGAATAATACACAAAGTAACTAGTAACTAAAGCTGTGGAATATATGTAGTAGAAAAAAAATACGACAATATTTCTCTCTGAAATGTAGTGAATTGAAAGTATTAAGTAGTATATAATGGTAATACTCAGATAAAAGTACCTCAAAATTGTACTTCAGCACAGTATAAGTAATAAGTAAATGTACTTATTATTATTATTCCACCACTGGTATCTAGCCATGCAGATGGTTTTGGTTCCATGTGTCCAGAGTTTGATATATCCACCTTTGAGGTTTCTGCTGCTACACCAGTACAATGAAAATGAAGGAGATGTATTGAAGTATTGAAAAATGCAGTGTGTCTTTCATTAGAAACTTTTACTCTCATTACCCACAGACATTGTTGTCTGTTTACTTTGCAACTACTTTCTACCAAAAAATAGTCCCTATGAAATCTCTAAAAGGTGTGTTGATGTTTAAAAATGTAATGTTTAATGCTTTGAGAAGCACAAATTAAATACATTCACCCTATATACTTGGGTGGTGCCAGAGGTTTAAAGGGGACCTCCACCGATTTTACACATCAAAGTCTGTTTACAGGTGTTGGGGAGTACTACTGCAGATGTGAAAATAGTTGTATAAAGTCTTTTGTGGCTCCAAAGGGAGCTGTGTGAAATCTGATGAACTGTCTCAAGTGATGTCACTTAAGTCTGCATCAGTTGGGGCTGAAGTCTAGTTTAAAGCTTTAAAATGAAAAACATCTGGGGGTGTGAAGTTAGAAAGAAGCAAGTTCACCAAACCTGTGTAGCCTGCTCCTCATCTCTGCTTGAGGCTAGCACCTCGAGGCTACATTAGCCGCTACTAGCATAAAACACCAGAATCGCCGACTGAAATTGCATTGTAGGTAATGTAGGCACCAGGTTTTGACAAGGAATAAAAATGCAGGGAATAAAAAAGACGATATCTCTGGTTCTGCTGCATCAATGTTGATACTTTTTTAAAACCTGGACTACAGTCTGTTTGAATGCAAATCTCATAAGGCCTAATTGCAACTGGTGTCCACACAGATGTCAACTGACATTCTTCTGCTTGACCCAAGAGGATCCCTTGCTGTAAATGCGACAAAGATTAACACACTTGCCTATTTGTCAATTAGTTCCTTGCACGTTGGGGACGCAGAAAGCAAGGGACAGTGGGGGCAATCTCAGAAAATCTGTTGCCGACATCTCTTCCTGCTGTTTATGTGTCCTCACCCCATATCTAACCCGACTACATCTACAGTGTATAGTGATCTACTCTCATTTATGTTCAGTCTTACCTCTGAGATGAAAGTAGCTCAGATGGTTTGCAACAACTTGCTGAGCGGTCTCTTGTGCACAGAGTTTGACTCCACTCGGGAAAAGGATGTTCCGTTTCCGTCGAGAGATAACTGGATGGCCTTCATGAGATACCTTGACATCAGATACACGAACAACGCCTGGAAACACTACAGTCTCCTGACTATAAGGCAGAGTTAGGTAACCCATAGAGGAACCTTCCAGTGTTGCATCTGGGGCACCACAAAAACACAACACATTTAGGATTCAACGTTTGACTTACTTTGGGGAAATAGTGATCAAGAAGCTTATAAGTTAACTGTAACACATACCTGTCCTTATGTCCAAAAATATGACCACAAAACTAAATACAACAGAGTAGAAAACACATCTCCAAGATACGATGTTCATGTTAAATCCGTGATTGTGTTTAAATCCGTGGACTTGGAAAAGGATCAAGTAGATATGTACTTCCTTTCAAGTCATGTAACAGCAAGGTAAACAGCTTCTTACAAGTTTGCATAGTTCAGAAGTCTCCAGACGCAGGAAAATAACAGAAGCCCACGCAGAAATCATTTGACGACACTATGACATACTGGTTTCCTGCTTTCCGCTGCAGCTGAAGAGAGGTGTGTCCCATGGTGCTGAGAGGACAGCTCCTGGCTCAGGTAGATAGGCAGATGGCCCTTGGAGAGAGGGGGATTTTTTAAGGCTCTCTAATCCTGTTTACTCTAAGCCTTTTAGAAGAGCTCACCAAGAAGTTACTGGAGCAACACTGGGAAGGGAGGGCGCTTAGTGTGGAGGAAACGTGGACAAAGGGGAGGTAACAATGGCCACAGAATCAGCACCAAGCAGAGAGATGCATCAATACATAGAGATATTATGGTAGTTTATTGATTCTTGTAGGGAATTTAGTTGGGATTTAATGTTTTCTGCAAGAACTCAGCAAAGCAAACGTTTGCCAGTAAAAAAAAAAGACTTGATCCTGGTCCTACAGTTAAAGGACTGTTTAAATGTTAAAGCACCCAATAAGGCAAATGGCATTAAACACATCCAGCCATTGGAGATCATAATGGCTGGCATGCATCTGCTGCTCTAAATGGGGAAATAAAAACATCAGTCCAAAGGCAACAGGATCATATAGAAGAAAGTGCTGATTTGACAGTTGCTAGAGAATAAGAATTCCATCACCTCAGAAAACTTTCTATAATCTAGAAAGGAGCTCCTTACAAATAATTGATGTTATTCTATTTAAAAAAAACACTCATCCACCCACCCACTCCAACACAAAAATACAGTGATTAGGTGTCAGGCTGGTCTAGCAGCTGATGTGATGAGCTAAGGAGCGGCGACTGAAATCCTCTCAGTATGTATGTATTGCAGCAGTGAGAGTCATGGGCTTAGTCTGGAGTTGACCTTTAACCTAAAATCTTCCTGTGGGGTTTATCCTGTTTTTAAAAGGGAAACATTCCTCTTCTTATCTTTAAGTAGCTGCATTACATATGTGAAAAGAAAAAGAGAGGAAAGGAGCAAGTAACAAGGGCTAACAAACTTAGGCAGTAAGCAGTAAATTCATTTAACGTCTCACCTCATTATGCTCAATGCGGTGTAAAGGTGATGCATTTGTAAGGACATATTGTTACTCAAAATAGGGTTTACATCCTGCATTTGTCATAAACAGAAATTTTAGTCTGGACCAAAGTGGTGGAGCAACAGACACTGTCATCCCTAGAGCCAAGTCGCTAACATGGCTAAAAAGACTAATACTTACACAGCTGACATTTTTTAAAACCAGAGATATAAAATATTACCAGCAATTGTAGGTACAGTTACATTGTTTTATAAGTCTTTCGGGTAAGAAGCCATAAATAAAATACTTGTTCTAAAATGTGTCTGTCTCTTAAATGCTTCAAAGGCAGAAGAGTTAAATTTGACTGGCCTAATGGCCCTCTTCATGGTGCAGGCATCTGTCCAAATACCTGGCCACTGCCGTTGGCTGTACAATGTTTAACTCTGTATGCTCCAAAGAGCGCTTGATTATGTATCCTGAGATCATGGACAGGTAGCAGGGGATCTAAGTAGGCCTAGAGGGCAGTGGTTTTACTCTCACTATTCACTTACTGTATGTGTTCATTCCTGGATGAGAGATTTCACTCATGCTATGTGAAGCATTCCTCTGCTTGTAATACTACAATTTCAAATACTATGAGTATATGCAATTCTGTGTGCAGACAGTAGACAGGGTTAGCTATCCATAAACATTTGGTAAAATACACTCATTTGCCAGTTTATTAGGTACACCTAGCTTAAACTAATGCAGTCTAATACAACATTCCTGCAATAAATCTAACATTCATGAAGGTTATAATGTGTTTCTGTTATTTAGCCTACCCTCATTGATATAAATGGGGTGGACAAAATAATGGAAACACCTGTCAGTATACATTTCAACAGCTCCACAAACTGCAGCCTCCAAAATTAACTTGAATCAATCTCTCTCTAAAACAGTCAACATTATAACCTTCATGAAGGTTGAATTTATTGCAGGACTATTGTATTGGACTGCATTAGTTTGAGCTAGGTGTACCTAATAAACTGGCAATTGAGTGTAGATGTGTACGCCAAATGGCTGCAGCACACTTCCACACATAATGCGAGGGGGATTACTCAGAGTCAGACTGTGAGGGGATCTGACAGACCGAGACAGTAAATACACCTAAGCCGACCATATAACCATCTGAACAGATTATACTGGAAAGCATTATAATGTACTGTACAGGCATTTCTAAATGAAGCCTTTTAGCCTGAGATGAACAAAGTTGGCTCCTCTGGTCAAAAAGAGCATCATTAACAGTAATAGAAAAAAGGGGTTTGCAGAACAGAGCCAGAGACTCAAAACTTCTAACACACAAAAGGGAATACATCAGCTGATTTACAACACAGACATTCAGTCTCTGTTTTAGTTACCAACCTCTAATCTTCAACTCGTTATGAAAACCAAGTAGGACAAGAGGTCAAGAGTCAAGTCAACAACTAATATTTGTCATATAATACCTCATAGAAAAACATACTGGGCTTGGTTTAATGCAACTATATAGGTTTGCGGTTCCAGATGGGGAAAAAAAAAAAACAGTAAAAACAAACAACAAAATAACAAGTTTAATTCAGTCTACAGGTTTTAATGCACCATTGAAACCAAAGATATTTTGGAATCAGCTCCTGTACATTCATTAAACACAATGTCTAAAAAAAAACATGGCATCAAGGACATTATAAAGTGTTAAAGAGACAAACAAAAAGGGAAAAAACTACAAGACTGATTTCTGTTGAGAAGAACTTAGGCACCAGTAGTGATGGACTACAAGGTATCTTAGGTCTTAATCTGAGAGCATACCGTTACACATGCTAATGTATGTGCACCCCTGAACTTCTTGCAAGTTGTATTCTTATTAAAATAATTAAGGATTCACATTTCTTATCTTATATGTTCTATGATTTTAACTGCATGATCGGCAACTACTTCCCCCACATTTTATACCAAAATGTTTCTTCTTAATCTATGTACTGAAATCAGTTTACATGATAGCAGCCACTCCCTTTCAAAGCATCAGTGTGTCAAATCTGGACAAATAAATGGTAATGCCAAAAAGGCAAAAGAACTTTAATGCCACGTCAGTATCAAAACAGTGATTTAGAATATGCTATATACAAACTGACTACATTGATAGTTTAACATCCCAAATTGGTCCAATTCTGCTAATTTGCGGAGACAAAGTTGATATCAGGCAACACAACTGTGTCCATATATGATTTTAGGGTCCATGATGGATTGCAGTACAGAGTGAGCCACAGATAAATGGTAGCATACAACAATTCAGCTTTGTTATTATTTTCATCTGTAGACCACAATCATATCTTCTATCTGGCAGCCAACATGATAACATGATAACTGAGAGGCACTGAATAACTGAAAGAGTTCATTGTTTTCTTCCAACAAGGGGCAAAAGATGGAGTTGCTGTTTCACGTTGGGATTCCAGTTCCTGAGGCTTCAACGGCATGTCATTTATAATGAAATTAATAAAGGAAACTGCGATGTACTTCATACTATGCAGCCCTGTGCCTGCATTTTAGGAATTTAGTTCATCCAAACATGTAATGATGCAAAGAATGCAGAATCAGAACAGTTTTGATCAGAAAGCCCATGGTTGAGACTGAAATATTAAGTCACACATGACATGAAATGTCTAACAAATGTCAGCAAAGCAAGTTAACAATTAGCTCTACAAACTCGGTTTTCCCATTGTTACACTTTTACAGAATTTATTGTTTGATTTTTACATAGAAAATAAAATGCAAATAACTGCCTTTATAAAATATCTAGCAGTATAAAAACAATCAGTAAAAAGTCATGGGGTGTACAAACATTTGCATCTCTAGATATAATCTACTTTAAAATTTTCTGGTTGAATGGACAAATTAACTGATGCCTTCATGTTCACTAACAGGACCCACAGATAGTCAAAGGTTTACATGTTTTGTTCAAGTTAATGCATAAAACAATAACAGCATCTAAGTTAAAGGAAATATTTTCAGTTCACTCTGAAATGTCTGTTGCTCAGTATGAGCGGTGATTTAAAATGGCTACAGGAATGTGACGCACTGAACAGCAGCACTGCTTCACGTGTCTATCTGTTACTATCCAGGTTTTGATGTCGATAAAGGTTTAGTACCAGATCTCTGATTTCGTCTCGTTTCCTCCGCACCTGCTGCCGTGGAAACCAACGTTCTAGCTGTAGAGGGAGGTCAAAGTGTACCACAGGGTCCTAAGAGCACAAGCAGAAGCAATTTCTCATTACTGTGTACGTACATGCCTTAAAAAAAATAAATAAAAACTTTTAATCTAAACATGAAAATTTAAAGCTGTTACTGATCCAATATTACAGTGGCCATTTAAAAAAAAAAAATCAGACAATGTGAGCTAGAAAAAAAGAGATGCTGGCAAGTTTTTACCTTCAAAAAACTCTCGACGTATTGCAGCAGGTAGAGGCCACAGTCGCTGCTGTTATCCTGAAGAGGAACTTGGCAGTGTGAGCTTTGCATCTGATCAGGACTAAAGTCCCTTGATGAACCACGACGGACCTCCCATTCTGACTGCAAGTAGCTGAGGGTCAAATACACATTATCTTACATATATTTATAAACACACATGCAGCTACAGAAAGGGAGATTAAAAGTGAAATACTTACTCCCGTAAGAGTTTGAAGACTCGCTCATGAAGAGAAAGTTTGAGGGAATCCATGATAAGAATACACGGCCTAGAGAGAAGAGGCACATCTGTCATTCAGTGTTTAAAGTGTGATAGTGAGCTGCTGTAACAAAAGAGTATCCCCTCAGGGATCAAAGTATTTCTGATTCTGATAAAACAAAGAAGTAAGTAGAATGATCAACGTGTCTGTATGTTTAAATCATGCACACAATAACTATGGACACATTATCTCAGAGGCTTCATGTGTAAACTACACCAGTTCTCATTCTTATATTTCAGGCAGTCGCTGTTGCAGTTGAATAGCGTAACTCTGTGATCCGCACACTCACCTCTTGCAAACAGTTTTCTTCTGGCAGGTCCGTTCTGTGCAGTTCTACAAACAAAGAAAAAAAATTGGGAGATTTGGAAGAGCAAATAAAAACAAAACTGTCAAAGATTTGTCTGAGAAAAATATTGTTATTCCTAACACAGCACAGAATTCTTTCTTACCACTGGACCAGGTGGTGAGTCTTTGGTGGATTCTTCTTGCGTGTTTTCTAAAACACATGAAACCAACGTAAATAATTAAAGAGTTTGAAATATCGGATAATTGCAATCAAAAGCCACCGCATACTGTTCTTTGATCCTTAGTAAAACATACCTGTCTCTGTGTCCACATTGTCACTGTGGTTTAATGTAGGTGGTGTCTCCGTGTTATCGTTTGGGCTTTTAGATCCTTGAGCCACCTCTTGATCCTGTATCTCAGCTGTCCCACCATGGCTCTTTCCCGTCTCTGAGTTTGGATCATTCCAGGCCTCAGATTTTGGCTCATCCAGTCCAGCAAAGCAAATAACAACTAAATACCAATGAGCCCTAAACACACAACAGAGCAATGTGATGTGTAATGTGATATACCAAAAAACCTCTGTACAATACACATCTTCCATGTATTTAACTCACTCCTGATTGACAGGCACAAACAGGAAGTCCTTTTTGAAGATGTCCACATGGCGTGTCCATGTCTTCACCCGTTGGTGCCGCCTCTGCCTCTGACAACTGGGTGCACACAAAAATAAAACCAGGGACACAAGTTTTAACAGTGTTTCACATATTCTCACACACACAAACATACCTGTAGACACTTGAGAGTAATGCTTGGAAGTTCAACACTTATGTCGATCAGGTAAATACTGGTTCTGGACCTCTAAATATATCAAACGTTTTAGTTTTTTGACTTCTCAAGTATTACGCACCAAGACTGCATTCATTCATTAAACTTCCAAAATATGAAGTTGAAGGCTACATTAAGCTGATAGCTGCATTTTACTTCCTTTATTCTAATAAGTGTTGATTCTACTTGTATATTCTTTTTACAGCACAAAAATCGTGAACACATGTATGTTGGATCATGACAGTAGAGGAAATGGAAAAAAATATCTATATTAATATGCAAGGGATGCACCGATATCGGCTGAACATCGGCTGAATTTATGCTCATTCAAAGATAGTGTAATGAAGGGCTGAATGACTTTTATAACAGTTCAGTTATTTTTTATAATGAAGTTGTCTTTGTTTCCCTGGCACAAAAGGGGGAATAAACTGCAGCAGTAAGTCTCGCCAGACGTAACAAGCACTAAGTCTACCGTCTGACTCTGGCACATGAACAAATCTGGCAAGTTCCGGAGCCCCCAAGTGGCCTCTTCTGCATTTTTTGGCTACGGGTTGCAGTTGAGCATTTGCAAGATGTGTCGGCCGCAGCAAGTATACAAGTGCTGGTATCAGCAGCAGTTTGTAACACTGTAAGCATTACAACCTTAAACAAACTGTTAGTTTGTGAAATACATAAAACACAAGAGGAAGAGAGCTTTTGTCACAGTCAGACTCAAAAGTGCAAGGCTGTGGCTATTTCCTGGAAGCAGTACATACCAAACTCGGAAAAGTCTCAATAGAAAAGATTTGTTTCACTCATTTTTTGCCAGCACTACTTACGAGTCACTGGTGCTGCCTTCACTGGCGTTGTCCCTCCGTGTCAGCTGCTTGTAGAAGAAGCTGCTGAAGATGTGGCAGCGCTCGGCCACAGCAGCAGAGGCATTCTGGAGGAGGTATCTGGTTCAAAAACACATCAACATAATCAATTCAAAAGTGGATCTCTTCTCCACAAACTTATGAGGAACTGAAGTAAATTTGAAGCCTTTTGTTAGAAAATGTGTTACTTACTTGAGGTAAAAATCAATGATAACATCATTGAGGAACTGCCCACTGTCAAGGCACTGCAGGTCCTCCATTGTAACAGTTATTCCTCCCTTTAATGGCGGAGGAGGAAACTGGATCAACCTAAGCAGAGGTGGAAGAAAGAAGAATGAGCCGTGACAATAGGTCATATCAGTAGCATTACAGATGTAGCTGTAGCTGTCTGTGCACAGAGCAACCATAGATCTTAATCTGATCATCTGCAGTGGTAGGTAGACTGTAATAGTTACAATATATTTATTAGGGATGCATTGATCTGATATGTTGGTATTAGGGCAAATACTGACCTTATTAAACAGATCTAGTATTGGCACCCACATACCCCCTACAGTTGCTTCATTAAGCTCAATACAGTATAAAATTCAGTGTTTCATCTATCACATGCATTCATTCAGTTACAGTTTGGTGACTCAGGTTTAGTGCCAGTTTTCTTCCTGGTCTTACATAAAAATGATCTCAATGAGTTCCATGCATCAGTTCGGTGCATTTTTATTAGATTTTTATTCCTAAGTTTGAACTGCACTGGCTGCAAGAATCTTCATTTGGATGTCACATGCCAACCTGTGCTGGGCCAGGCTGCATGAGAAGCTGCATATGGGATAATGTAGGTTACTTGCCTGTGAGCCAGGCCCTGATGTTTATATTTAGTCCAGCTTGAGTCTGGTTTACACAGGGACACGGAGTAGGATCCTTTGGTTCTACGATGGCACAGTGTGTATGCAGGAGTGGGTTCTTCCTTTCTTTTCTGTGGGAGAAAATTCATACCATAGGAGCAAAATTTGCTTTATTAAAAGGAGAAAGAAAGAAGAAAAAATGTTGCTGCTACCAACAGTTATTATTTTTTTCAGATTTCCTCTCATTTTTGCTTTTGTTCTTGTGAAATAGCACAAATTTACTTTTTTGGGACTGTAAATGATTCCAATGTAGCCAAGAAAATCAATCTGATTTAATTGGTCACAACCAGTAAACATATGCATCCCCTGAGGTAGATACTCCTTCATTTTAAGGGGCAACAAGCCAGAAATGTTGGGGACAACTTACCTCAGAGGGATGTTCAAGCTCTTTCTGTTCTTTCTGATCCTCCTCTGGTTTGAGTTGTGTCCCTGTGTCTTGTTCTATCGCCGTATCCAGCTCCAGTACAGTCTCTTTCTGTAAATCTATCTCCAGTCGGATGTGTGGTGTGGTGTTTTTGTCTGTATCAAGATGTGGACCATCCTGGTCTGTGTTAGGTCTAGGGTCAGCACTCTCCAGACCCAGCAGAGACAGCAGGTGAGAGTCCAGTCCAGTTCTTCTAATCAGCTCTATGCTATCATCCAGAGAAAGAACAGGAGTGTGGATGTCTTCCAAACCACAAATTATGTCTGCAGCATGGGGAAGAATGGATTTTTCATCTGCAAGACTGTTGAGACAGTCAATGTCCAGGAAGGAGCGCAATAAAGCCCCCTCCATTCCCTCCAGAGGATCTCTCAGAGTCAGCAGGATGAAGGGGCTCGCCTTGCCTATTAAAATAAAAAATCATAACACCAATATCATGTACCATGCAGATTTACATAGAGAATAATGTGACATATCAAACAATACTGGAAAGTATATCAGAAATATGAAACATTTACAAACATTTGTAAATTTAAACCACAAAAATTGAAACATTTGACAAAGCTGCCAACAGTTTAGTGGAAATCTAGTATGCGTCCCTTAAAGACTTAAATTTAACACTTCTGTCTGATTTGACTTGTGATCAGAATATAAGCTGAATATAAGTTTTCCATCTTAGGTCTGTCCTTTGTAAACATACTGCTTTTCACAAAAATACAGTCAGTTTAGAGTAAGTTTAGTAGTACTAAATACAGTTTAGAGTAAATGCAACCTAAATGCTACGGGTCTCCAAAAAACATTTAGAAATGTGAGGTTGAGGTACTGACTCCAAGTGTACTCTGAACTTCCAGCGGTCTCACCAGTATTCATGGTTCCATCTTGTTTGACACACAGCTTGAGAAGGTCTCGCTGTACAGCAGCTGCAGCAGTTTCTGACACACAAAACAGAAGGACAGCAGCAGGGGAAGGCTCCTCGTCCCCCTTAAAGTAAAGCTCCTGGGCCTCCAGTTCCTGCTGTTCCCAAACACTGTACCTCCTCAGCTCTTTACGCTCAAAAGTCAACATCACCTCCACCTGTTCACTATTGTCTGGGGATCAGAGGTGGTCATGTTAGCTTAGCAGCTTGCAGTGTTGTTATCAAATGATGAACACTGTTGCTTCTTTACCTTTACCACACTCAAAACAATGCCTTACACACACACACACACACACACACACAGCCTAGCGTTTTTCCCTAACATAGCAGTAAAAGCATTCCATCAACTTCCATAACCAAAGGAAGTCACTCCCATCTCCTGCAGATTTATGCTTCTCTCTGTAGATGTTCCAGTGGTATCGTAGAAAAGGTTTCAGTCGTAGTCAACAGTGTCCAGATGACTACGACTGAAACCTTTTCTACGATAGAACACTCCTGGACGAATGAGGGACTACACTGTCTTATGTTCCAGTGGTCATACTGCCGATGCTTAAATACACCTTCAGCTACAGCTTCCCTAACCAAGTGGTCAATTTCTATTTTTATGCTAGTGGCACTGTGAAGCTGAACTAAAAGCTAACATCAGCATGCTAAAATGCTCACAGTGCCAAGCTTAACATGCTGCTCTTTAGCAGGTAATATTTACCATGATAACCATTTCAGTTTAGCCTGTTAGCATGCTAACATTTGCCAATTAGCACGAAACACAAAGTATAGCTGAGGCTGATGGGAATGTCATTAGTTTTGCATGTATCTGGTCATAAACCAACATTTTGACATGAAGTCATTAGGATTCATCCTCTGGGGACCACAAATGTTTTCATGGCAATCCATCCAACAGTTTTTGAGATATTTCAGTCTGGACCAAAGTGGTGGACAGACCAACCAACAGACACAGCCATCTGTGCTAGGATGGCTAAAAATATCAATATCAATTTGGCTGTGCAAAAAAAAGTTGGATTGCAGAGCATGACTGACTACATCCTGTAAATTCTTGGGAAACTTTCTGAAAGCTAAGCTTAAGGCTGAAGTACTAGGCATTCTTTAATTCAAGTACAAGAATGTTGCTTGGTTTGTCCAAAATGTTTTACAAAACTAATATGCAACCTATTTAACAAACATATTTCTTACACACACACACACGGCCAAGATTAAATCTCAAGGAATAACCACTTTAGTTCCCTGAAGGGGAGATTTCACAGGCTCAGAGGCGAAAGTGCACTAGGGCCTTGAGGGTCTAATTCAGGTACACACACACACTTTAGCATCTGAAATACACCACTAAGATGGGAGTGGATGGTGTGCAGACTGCATGGCAAAAGAGAGATGGGTTCCACTTGGGTCTGAGTTTATACAACCCAGACCAAAGGTTACAGGCAGGCCACAGTCACTCTACAAACACTGTGATTATACAAAGTTAAAATACTATTCACAGCTTTACCTTTCAGTGGGATGATGATTTTTTGGTCTGCTATCTGTGAAAGGAGAGTAAAAAACATGTTACACTTCATGTCCATGAAATGTGATATGAATACTGAATGTGATACCATCAGCAAAATGCATGTATTTGTGGTTAATAAAGGTTACCATGATGTCTCCATTCGCTTTCCCTTGATAACCTCCACAGTGCAGGGTGAAGAAGGCCACACCCATGCAGGAGTAGTCTACACTGGGGATGAGAGGAATTGAACCAGGAAGATCTACAACTACACGTAACACCTGTAACACAAACATACACACAATTTGGAGAAAATGGTGCAAACGGGGTGGTAGGTAAGCACAAAGCAGGTACACATTACAGTAATACACAATAACAGTACAATTACCCTTACCCCCATGCTACAATGAAACTGAGCTGTAAGGTCAAGCAATATGGTTGAAACCAATATTACAACACTAATACCATTATTTTTACAAATTCAATATTTTAAAGCCACTGTGTGTAGGTTTTGAAAAGTCCTTACTTTGGCGCTATCTAGTGGTAGTACCAAGAATGGCATCGTAGTTGACAGCAATGCACGCTGCTAAATTTTCTCTTGTTAGCATGAGAGGAAATGGGGAGTACACAATAAAAAGTTTGTTACAGTAGGTAACTTTGTTAGGTAGGTAAGGTTGTTTATTTTGTCTACTGAACTCGTATGTTGAGCTTGTATGAAGTGACTGTTAGTTCAAGCTTATGTGGTTGCAGGCCTCTCTGCCCCTGTCCCTACATCAACATGCTTTTTCATATACAGCTAAGTTTTAAAAGATTAACTATTTAATCTGTGTTGGTTTATCCTTTAGAGTTTGTGACAAATCTTTACAGTCAAGTGATTTTTTTAACCCAACCATAGGGGTAAAAACTATTAACTTGTAGAGAATAATCTGAATTTTCCTTTTACTATATCCACTGATGCATCTCTGCTCACATTGAGTCAGATACAAGACTAAGTTGTCACACAGGAACATTCATGGTCTTTTATGAAATATGTGTCTGTTGTATTGAAGAGGCATGGATCAAATATAATACAGGGACACATTCTGCCAACCTGCATGTCAGAAGTTTCTTGCTGTTTGGCCACAGCTTCCTGTGGGGATTGTCCCTGTATTACTGCATCTTCCACAGTGACCAGTGTATGGACTGCTGGGCTGCAGTGCTGAGGAACGTCACCTCTCTCCTCATCATCACTGGACAGCACAACTGAAATACAAGCATGAAGAATACATCAGGCCCAGTGTGCAATTTACTTTGGAATTATGCTATGCTACTGCTTTCAAAGACAAGCACACTCCCAAGCACATACATGCCCGTAACTAACACTGCATAAAGGAGGTGTAATGGGCTTTGAAGGAGAGCAAGGACAGTAGTAATCCTGGAAAAGACACATGGATAGGCTGAAAAGAGGAAAACACAGTAGCTGCTAAGATCTAGGGCACAAAAGCAAAAAGGTCCAAAGCAAACTAACACAACAACTTACAAAAGATGCTGGTCAATGTCAAAAACAAGATGCTTGAGCCATGTGGAAAACGGAAATACACTCAGAAGTACACCTAGCTGTAAATCCAACTGAGTACGCAACTGCCTTCTAGCTCATAAAATTTGGGTTTGGGTGTGTGAATAGTGTGCTTGTGAGCCCTGATGCATTAGCTGGAAGACTATGTGAATGCAGTAGACAATTGTATTATGTCTGTTCTTCCAAAGTGTTCTCTAGAGCCAGTTTCAGAAACAGTCGCCAGAAGCTAAGTGCTTAGCTTTAACATCACATGCTTTCTGGGGTTTTGTTTGTATAATGATGTAAGGCTCAAACACGCAACCTGCAAAATGGTATTACAGGTAAGCTGCCTGAGCAACTGTTTCCTGAGTTTCCTCATAGATAAATTTAAACAAAAGTTCCAGCAGTAGAATAAAGCTTCCAGGTTTAGAAGATTATCTGGCATCACTCATCCTATGTTGGTGTACTCACTGGGTTCAGAGGGGCTGGTATTGGTTGTGTTGTCCTGGCTAGACGATGGACTTCGTCTGGGAATACCAATAAAGTCTCCGGCCTCCTCATTAGGACTGATGATTGGGACCAGAATGTCTGTTTGATCATCTGCTCCCACCGTGAACTGTACAATGGTACGGTCCAGGCTCTCCAAATCTTCGTCTTCTCCACTTTCTTCCAGACAAATGCGTGTAGGGGCTGTTCCTCCATCTCTTCCGTCTTCTCCAGTGAGGCGAAGCACACTCTCACGGTGGCGTTTGGGACTGTCTGTTCCATTGCACTGGGACCCAACCGCAACCTTTCTTTTCCTCTTCTGTTGAGACAGCACAGAATACAGCACCTCAATTTTGGTGTGAGTTCACCAGACCACTCATGCTGCTACAGCACAGAATAGAGCCATGATCCATGTTCAAGTGCAAGACAGACAGGAAGACTTCAGAGAATTATCTTTAGAGACCTTACATTAGCCCTTTTGACATGGAATACATAAAACTGCTGGCTTCATCTATTTGTAAAAGTGACAGCTTTTGTGCTTTAAAACATAAGTCTTTATTAATTAACAGTTCTGTGATACTTTATTCAAACATGACAGACCATTATGGAAAGAGCCACAATGCTCACACGATATTTGCTACTTGCTGCAAGAAGGAGCGGTATCACTGCTGGAGACCAGCGGTGAGTTGGAAAGTACTGATATCAAGAAAGAAGAGTGTTCTCATTTCTCTCACATGCTGCATCAGTGATTTAAAAACTTATTTGGTCATTGAAGTTGTAATTAATGAATATCGGCCCCCACTTCTCATCAATTTTATCACCGACAAAGAGACACAGAGGATTCTGATGTTAAATTTGGACTATTTGCTCACAAGCTATATGTAAAGCTTTGTGCTGTAATTTCATCCATTTATTTGGAATGGATAAAGACTGAAAATGCCTGGGTTTAACATCAACATGATGTAATTTCAGACTTGTGCCGTGTTTGGAGTGTTATGGAAATGTTACCAAGTACTACCTAGTAAGATTACCATCATTACTTTTATGGAAAAGTGATTCAGCGGCTTGTTCAAAACATGAGGCACGTTTACATAACGAGGTGCATGTCTGGGCTTTTGTTTTATGCCTTTTGTAGGAATGAGTTATGTTTGTAAAATGTTTACTCCTTTGTGAGTTCACTCCTTCCTTTGAAGCTTTCTCTGTGACCCTGTACCGTACTCACCAAACTGTGTTGTACTTCTTTTTCTGGATCAGTCCACCCCTCCTTGATGCTAGACGGGGAGAACTCATCAGAACCTCCTGTATCCTCGGCAGGCTCCCAGCTCACTGACAACCCACAATCTGTATGAGAGAGAGTGAAACACTGATCAACCTATCATGCTAATATAAACACATACAGTACAGCCGGACAACGCGACTACTACTACTATGAGAAAATAGAAAAGGAAATGGCCAAATTATGAACTGAGATATGCTTGTAAAGAGCTGAGTAAATTCTGCTGTGTTTTATTTTACAGCTATAATGTGTAGCATCGGTTTATTTACACTGGAAGGAAAGCCAGGAGTATCAATAAAACTTTCCCATTGAAAGAACCCTTAAATAAAAAAGGACAGCGGATAGAATGTCTGGGGAAAGCAAGAAAATGTAAATGCGATTCTTTTCAAGGCATAATATAAGTGATAAAGTCAAAGCTTCAACCAAAACCAGCATCAGAATAACCCAGTCAAGTACAATGAAGCAACTGTGTGTGTCTGAATTTCTTCATGTTCACACACCTACGACTTCAGAGAATTTGTAGTCCATTCCGTTGTCCGTGCCTATTATCACCTCCTCAATATCTTTGTTTTCTTCTTTGTCCACTTCGTCATCAACATTTTGTGACCTTCTCCTGAGTCTTGACCTGAAGACATGAAAGAATTAACACCATGTTCTGATTATGCTGTGTACATTATTCTCATTTTTAGTAAAGCCACATGCAGTAGTGTAAAACTTAGTCCCAGGATCTTTACATACTAAAATTGTACGAAATCACGAAATGTACAAGACTAAACACATAAAAAACAAATGTAGAAACACACATATTTGAACTACTATCCTTCTGTGTGGTATTATTCCAAATAAAATCACCATGTTTTCTGCCTGGAAAATACAGAGAGCCAAGGATGCAGCTGGCGAGCCAAACTCCATTAAAGGTCATTTCTCCTTAAACTAAATCAAAAACAAGTACAAGAAATTACCCTAATAAAGAATACCTCCTACTATTTTTGTGGCTATTTTTGTTCATTATTCACAGGTCTATGTGAAAAGCCACCACACCATCCTGACTTCTGAAGTTTAGTCAATTTCTTGAGCAAATACCATCATATGTAAGACAGAGAGAAAGCCCATGCTGAAAACGCACTTTTTCGAACAAAACACACGACATGTTTTTTTTTAATAAGTGGGTCCCATTTTCTGACTCATTATTCAGTCAGGCACTTAATGGTGAGAGTCTCCCTTTCTCTTCTGCAACTGTCTATCTATGGGATAATTATTATTACTGCAGAGACGCTGCAAGTCCCCAGGAATAAAGCTGTTCAGTGCAGAAGCCACAGGTGTAACTGGCAGCCACTTGACACCCCGCGACCCAGAAAGACTTGATGCCACATATTCTATTATAAAAGAGACGATTGTTCCTGAGCACTGACATGCAACAATTACTCTATGAGTTATGACAATTTAAAACAAAAATAACAGTAGTAGCATTATGAAAATATGATTTTTGTGTCATATATGTAGCCACACAGCCACAGAAAGACACTAAGAGTGTGTGTTATTAACACCCAAGTAGGAGAAAATGTTTCAATAATGCACATCCATTGATGGGGTATTGTTGGTGTGAGAGGAAAATACAGAAGTGGGCTTATGTCTTGGAATATTTCTTGGCCGGGTGCAGTCACTTCTACTGGTTGCCTAGCAACCTTATGGCGACGACAAAACTCCAGGAAGTAATTTCTCCCAGCCAAGAAATAGTCTGACACATTATCATAAAACAGCAACTTGTTCTTTTTATTTGTTATGCTAAGCTAAACTAACCGGCAGCTTGATGTAGCTTTATATTTATTGGAAAGATATGACAATGGTATGAATCTTCTGCTCCAACTCTCAGTAAGAAAGGAAAAAAAGCATATTTCCTAAAGTGTCGAACTATTCCTTTAACAGTGACTTCCTACCTTTGAGAGGGTGAGGAGGTGGTCTTCTGGTTGCATTTAGAGGTTACACTCTTGTTTTTATCATTCTTGGCTTCCCTCTGACTCCACTTCGTGTCTCTGCAGATCAGGGGTTGCTCTCTGCACTGACCACTCTTCCTCCGTGTACTTGACACTTGTCCTTGTTTTCCCAACGTATGACTCTGTTTTATCCTTTCCATATAAGCCTTGCCCAGTTCTGTCTTTAGGACATCTTTCAGGATCAGACAGGGCTTCCTCCTACAGGATGAAATAGAGATGCAATTACTCACAACCTCCCTAGAGCAGCTTCTTCTCTGCAATAGTGTGACCCCCTCAAGGTATTCTAACTTATAGCTGATCTACTATTACAGGTCAGACTTAATGTATACCAGCTGATCAAGATGGAGGGGTAGGCAAGTCGCCTAGTATAGATAAGCCATGTGTGCAGTCAAGATAAGCGTGACCTTGAGTCATGGTGCTTATAAGCACTGTTTCCCTTAAGCAGTGTAACTTGGAGCACTGTGCAAAATTAATAGTGTACACATAAACAAGAGACATACCTGACAATTTTGAAAATTGCGTCAATGGTGGTTTGGAATAAAGAATGTCTTGAGCTACCACATGTCAGATCAAGACAAATCTTTGGAGGATGGTGAACTTTGACACACAAACATACTCAGTAGTGTGATAATGGTGGTATCACAATAGAAATGTCATATTATACAAAAAGGCCATAACTGCTTAATCACTGACCCAGTTTATGTGAAACATGGAGGAATGAGGAGTGGTGTAACAGACTGGGACACAGGTTTCTGTATAAATGCTACTTGCATGTTTGTAACTTAACACCTAGAACTTCCTGTTCCTTTCATGCATGGTGTTTATCTGAAACATACAGCAATGTTGTGTGTAAAAAGCAGAACCAGCTTATCCACCATCAGTATTACAGAGGGCAAACTGCTGTGTAATTTATAGTGCAAGTATTAATGAGCTAAATAACACATAATGTTGACAGGTTGACATATGCTGTATCTTAAAATTCATGAAAACCCTTTGCTACAGTACATTTACCTCAATTTCATAAAATAGGACAGATGATGCTTTTTCAAATAAAGTTACCGCTTAATGATTAAAATGATACCAATCAAAACAAAATAAAAGAGCACCTGTACATTTAACATATAGTACATACCATGCACACAGTCATCATATTAAAAAGGAAACACTCACAACAAGGTCTCTTTTATGTTAAATTTTATTTTATGTTTGATGTTCAACTGCTTCAGAAATGTTTAAAATTGCTTATGGCACTGAAGAAATGAACAGTGCAGTAAATCTATACTTCTATAATATTCAGGGAGAGTGCCCCATCTTGTGAAAGTTTAAGAAACAGCAATGAACTACACAGGTTTATTTGTATAGCACCTTTTAACAACAAGGCAATTCAAAGTGCTTTACATACAGTGGGTGTGGAAGAGAAAGACAGAATGAATAATTCACTGGTGTGCACAGAGATTTGATGTTTAATAAAGCTAAATGTAGTGTGTTAAAAGCATTCTTTGACAATTAAAATTTCTTTGTGAGTTTGATTCAATGTGTTTAATTCTACTACATGAACATGAAAAAGAAGAGCGTGCTTCTGGGCGTTGATGGGGGCCACTGTACGAGGTAATAGGCCCATGCCCAATAGCAGAAAAAAAGAGGCATATTGGGAGTAAAAGAAGTGGGGTCTTGGGCATCTTCTCTCCTGTCTGTGCTGATGCTAGGCAGATTTGATTTGAATGGCGGTGATTTGAGATGCAGCAGTGCAACTTAGTGGCATCCATTAAGACTACATCCAGTTCCTTAATCTAAGGTCTTAGTTTGTTGGAGGCAGACGATGTGGCAGTGACCGCGGGGGGGGGGGGGGATTTAATGGCAGCGTTAAGCAGAGCTTCCACTTTAATCAGGGAATCCCAAAAGGGTTGAGGCAGCGGAGAGGGGAGAGTGAAGGGAGGAGGAATTAGTCGAATGATCCATGAGCTGGTTGTCAACACGCTGACATTGAGGTTGTGATGTTGTCTTTGTGGCACCGAGGCAGGTGTGTGTCATCTTAGGCCTGGCTGATGGGTGTTGCAGACTGAACCAAAAATGGTCCATTAGTACTGTAACTCCAGATCTGCTTGGGTGGAGGCCATCTGCCCTGAAGTCATCTCCACTTCTATCTCATGGAGATTTATTAATGGTTCAAACCTGTTTTCTAGTTGTAATGTCAAGGTTGACTGTGGTCTGTGTTTATGCCCATATTTGGCTGTCTGCCAGATATTCAGGGTTGAAGTTGGCTGAAATGAATCCATAAATGTTGCCCTTCTGTGGGAGTAGTCTTCAACTTATCTTTAGGTTTAGCACCCAGATTATCCCAGCCAGGTAGAAATCCCATTCACAGCACATGATTTCAATAGTTTTGTTTCAGTGAGTCTTGGTGTCATTTAGAGATAGCTGTCCATTTAAATCTTGTCAAGTTGAATTCTGATTAACTAACTCTCCGGCATTAGACATTGGCAAAGTGTTGTGGAGTTCAGAAGACTTCTCCAGTGCAAATATTCTTGTCTCGAGTACAGCAATCTTCTGTAACAATTTATGACAGTCTGTGCACTTCATCGATTATGATGAGCAGAGAGGCATAGTGCAGTCCAGGGTACAATTCTGCCAGTAGTCCACACACAGTCCAAGTAACTGTTTGGGTGGCGTTAGCATTGTTTAACAGAAGGCAGTTCCAAGTAGATAATTGCAACCCAGAGTTGTCATAAATTATCCTCCCAATGATTTAGTTGTTAGGAAACCTCCTTAAATGTGTTGTAGTTTGAGACAAGTAGGAAAAAGTAGCAAAAATAACAGCTAAACAGAGAGCAAGTGAGAAGAGCATCTGCACTGTAGCAGAGCAGGAAGCAAGCTTGGACAAATACCTGATTGAACTCACAGACCAGTTTAGTGTAAACAACATATTTGTCAGTTTCGACTGATGGGCAGAAAAATGAACAAGTATTTCAGTCTGCAATCAATAGCCCAAAAAAGTCCATCTGTCAAAACTCTTTTGTCAGCGCCTGCTTACCTGTCCATTTCCAATGTGACCATGGCTGCACGGTCGTGATCAAACAGCATGGATCCATTTTTATACTTCGAATCACGATGCCTGAATTTGCAACCTGCAAATGTAGTCCAGGAAACCTGTTAAAAGGTAAGGAAACAGGAGTCTCAAGAATAATCTATCATAGCCATGTTACCACCATAACATTTGTTCATGTGGTCAGACAGAGAGAAAAGATATCGCTGTACCTGTCTGTCTAACTTCCCACACTGTGATGAAAGACATGGTATGGGGATTGTGAGTGGGTTTCCCATCTAAAATTCACAGGGTGGTTAGTTACCATACTTGTATAAAATGAATGACATGAAACAGCCAAAAGATTGTGAATTCTTCCTCAGATATGCAAATACAGCAAGTGCAAATGAGCGAAGCTATTGTTTTCGATCTGCAATCCATTATGTTGAGATTTTTTTTTTTTTTTACGTGTTGCAAACATGCGGTTGCAGCTGTTTAGCCAAGCTGGTATTAAAGCAGCGTACCAAAGCTGACACCACATTTCTAATGTGGACACGGGTAGCAGCTAGAGCTGAAACAATAGTCAGGTAATTGATCAGTCGATCAACAGGTTATAATCGGCAACTATTTTGATGATTGATTCATCTTTCTAAGTAATATTTCAGGCAAAAATACCAACATTCCCTATTTCCAGGTTCTCATTTGTAAGGATTTGCTGCTTTGTACTGTTGGTCAGACAGAACAAGCAATTTGAAGACATCAATTTGTGTTTTACAAAATTTTAACAGACATTTTTAATACTTTGTCATTTTATAGACCACACAATTTACTGAGTAACCAGGAAAATAGTCGCCAGAAAAATCAAAAATGAAAATCATTGTTAGTTGCAGGCCTAGTAGCAGTTTATTATGGCAACTGTAGCATAGTAGCAACATGGTAGTAGCTTGAATTGTGCAAAAATATGCTGATTGTAAGTAACTACTCATGCTTAAGCTGTCAAGTGTCCTGCCCTGACTGTGATCCAGTTATTTTAACAACAGGGAAGTGTGCTTACTGATCGTCAGAATTTAGCAATATAGCGATCACAAGACCAGGCCTGTGCATATGCCACCACAGAGTAGAGCCATTAAACAATACCAGATCACAATGAGCTTGTGATCAGCCCGTGATTAGCACAATTCATGATGGCAGCCATAAAGCAAGCATCACTGCAGTATCTTGCCAGGATGAGAAGCAATTCAAGATACACACTAAAAACTTTAAAAGTTAACATGTATGTCATTAAATCTGGATATTTCAAAAACATGGGTCACACATACGAAGTTATCCTTGTCAACAGTAAATGGAATAGTTAAGGCTCTTCTTCGATCCATCATGGTCCACGATTTGGTATGGCACAGCAAGAACACTGCAAGAAACACATACAAAAAGTATAACTATATAAAACAAGTCAAACCATGTATGACAAGGTGGTCGTGAACATCCAGAAGTATAACATGTAAATAAAACATAAAAACCATATACAAACAATATAAAACAAGATCCATTCTCCAAGCAATAACCAAGGTATAACTTTATTTAAGTAAAAATGTCCTATAAAAGTGGCTCAATCAAGCAATTTCAACCAACATAGATTCACATGTTGAAAGATTACTATTGGGCTCCTTAGGAAGACCATTAGCAAAATGTTAATAAAATGCTAAACAATCACAACAAACAAACTGGTAGTGATATACCAACAGTGACAAATCCCTAATAACACAAAGAATCTGCAGTCTTGAAGAAATGGAAACCCGAGGGTAAAAAAACAGGGTGGTAACCTGAAGGCTGTCTATCTAATTCCTAAAAACAAGAAGATTTTCGATGGATAAATACATTAGTGAATTACACTTTTTAGGAAGCTAACGTTTATGTTGCACATATAGTACGTTTAACGCTACCTATTCAAAACAAGCCATCCGTATTAAAGTAATTTTCCCGCACATCCCTGCAAAAACCCCGTGTTTGATTTTAAAGTAGATTTTCTCAAAGTGCCTTGGTACAACATAAAGTGAAAAACCTTATCAGCTAGCGCTAGCATTAGCCGCCAGAGCTAGCCATGGAAATGCTACCTTGTCCATTATGCTAGCTAAAGGGTAAAGGTAAGAGAGTTCAAGCTTACCCTAGGCCGAGGCTTCACTTTATATTAAGGGAGAATAAAAGGAGAATGTAGACAACTATTTTCCCATGAACATTTCCATCAGCACCTTTCGTTCACAAAAGGCACACATTTCACTGGGTTCTCTCCTCTTCTTCTTAACGGGCGCTTTAATATTTTTAGCAACATCCGGTGTGCACCGGAAGTGCATTAGGAAAAAAAAAAGCCAGGAGCACGTTACAGTTTGTTCCCGGGCAGAAATGGGGGTGGAGTGGGAAGATGGGAAGCAATTATTGCAATTATTCACAACCTCCCTAGAGTAGCGTCTTCTCTGCAATAGTGTGACCCCCTCAAGGTATTCTAACTTATAGCTGATCTACTATTACAGGTCAGACTTAATGTATACCAGCTGATCGAGAGGGAAGGGTAGGCAAGTCGCCTGGTGCAGATAAGCCATGTGTGCAGTCAAGATAAGCTTGGCCTTGAGTCATGGTGCTTATAAGCACTGTTTCCTTTAATTCAATTCATTTCAATTAAATTTTATTTATATAGCGCCAATTCATAACAGAAGTTATCTCATTGCACTTTTCCTATAGAGCAGGTCTAGACTTTACTCTTTATAATATTATTTACAGAGACCCAACAAATCCCAGCAGTGCAATGTGGCGAAAGGCCGCCTTTTTAATCAGCTGTCCTTTATCATTATTACAGCTAGGAAGATGGCGGCAATAGCTTTTTAAATCACATTAAATCCTTACTAAGCTATCAAAGTTCCAAAACTGGTATTTTAAGCATTAGCTTACACATACATACAGTATATCTGATTTTACAACATAGCACAGAACATAAAAGAACATATTTCTTCACTTTAAATTGTTTGAAACCACCTAAAATGGGCTATATTGAAAATCATCCAGTAATGAACGTGAGGGGACATTTATTTTACACTGTTTTTTACGCTGCCTGTCATGACATTTTGCAGACATTCATGGTCCCCAGAGGATGAATCCTACTGGCTGGTGATCCCCTGACTTTTCCTCTAGCACCACCAGCATGTTGACATTTTTGGTTCAGAGTGACATGTCTCGACAACTATTGGATGGATTGCCATGAAATTTCGTACAATTGTCCTCCCCACGGGATGAATTCTAATGACTTTGGTGATCCCTGGACGTTTTCTCTAGCACCGCCATCAGGTTAAGATCTCAATTTGTCTGTGGTTTGTGATCAAACTGTACATGTAAAAGTAATTATATTCCCAGCTGCCTCAGCTGTGCTTTGTATCAAGACTGGAATACCAGCCAGGCAAAACAGGACACTGTCATTGGCCCAAGACCTCCCTGGTTTACTGTGTGTCAGTTGCATTTTGGTAATTTGATTACTTGCATATTTGTTTGGGAATTTGCACCACCAAAATACAGTATGAATTGGGTCATGCCATCTGTAGTGTGTTGTGTGCACTGTACTTGATGGGAACTTGGAGGCAGCAGGGGCAGTCCCCGAACAGGTTTATCCAGCCATCAGCCATGCTTTGTTTGAAGTGCTAATTAACAAGTGTTAGCATGCTAATGCACTAAACTAAGACAGTGAACATGGTAATATTACTCACTAAACATCAGCATGACACCAAGCTGACATTAATATTCAGTTCAAAGCATTGCTGTAGACTAATATGTGAACCAGATAACAGGCTATATTGTTCTAGTTAAATTTATGTTTTGCAAACTATCTTGGGGGAAGAGAATAAGACAGAGACTTTGAGTTTATTAAGATAGGCCTATGTGTTGAAAACGTTTTTGCAGGGTATGCTTTAAAATGAGTCAACATACCGAATACATAAACGTTCATTGGTTAAATGTACAGTTAGAGGTTTTTAAGAGCTATCTAAGCAGCAGCTGTTTTTACCAACTTGTAGCACATGCCTGATGTCAATATTGATGTGTTTCCCACCTTTGACTTTCCATGTCTGACTAAAGGAAACCAGCATTGTAGTCCATAAGGGTCTTCACAGCTGTACAGTTCATAACATATTTTAAGTATCAGGGTCTATTAAATAAGCCTGTCCCGTGTTGCACACATATCTGTATGCTATCAGCATCAGCCCCACTATCTATCTAAATCCTTATGGTAAATAAACAGACCTTTTTTACAGCAGATAATTTGACTTGTCATAGCAGTAAAAGCACAGGTGTATTTATTAACATTAATTATGGCTGAGTTTAGGTGTTCCCTGCTATTGGCATCATGCACGATTGTAGTTACACCTGTGCTTTTCCTACTATGACAAGTCAAAATGTTATTAAAAAGGTCTCTGAAAACCTTCTTCAAAAACACATGGTTACATTTTTTTTTTGTTATTTCACTCAGCCTAATAATCATTACCTTATGCAAGTATACAAACTGTAGCAACTTTTTGTATTTATTTATTGATACAGCAGCAGAAACATCAGGCCTGCTCAGCCCCTGAAGAGAGGATGGTGAGTCAGCCTTCAAATACTGCAGTACATAAATACAGGCCTTTCTCACAGAGAACATGTTGACTAACCAAATACATTTAATAACATAAATGTCTCCATTACATTGAGGTGCCTATAGTATTGTGTGTAGCTCACCAGCAAACCTAAATGGGAAAGAGTCATCGCTAAATGTTATTAGTTGCACCTGTTTTTTTCCTATGATAAGTCAAAATGTCTGCTGTGAAAAAGGCATGAATGTGTGACATTAGGAGCTGGACATTGGCCACTGAGTACAGCATGGACACTGGAAGGCAGTGGAATAATGTTCTTGATATTATAGTCCACAAGGGTTTTGACAAAATGAATGCTGACCATTTCACGTAGATGGTTCTGTATATACATGGAATAATTTAGGATAGTGTATTATTGTAGATGACAAAATATATTTTTCTACTGAGGTGACCACAGTCCCAGTGTCCAGCGTGATCTTTAACGTCAGGGGCCACATTTCTGCACAGCCGTCTCTGAGGACGTCCCCAAGCCTGCTGCTCCACCGGGACCTTCATCGGGTCCTGGGCTCGGTGCGGCCGCTGGGGCGTTTTCTCTCGACTCATGTCCCGCTCTCATTTCAGCTAAGTAGAAAAGAGACGCTCATGTGAGTCAGTGAAAAGCACAGTGTATAAGCCTACAAGCACACTTTTTCCTTACCTGTAATACCCCTACTCTCATGGACATGCTGCATGACATAATGGTAAGACAAATTCAGAACAATGATGTCTGAGCAGGTTACTGTACAAAAAGTGTTAACTGATCAAGTTTGCCATATAATATCATAAAATTAGATATATTTTCATTGTTTGATAAAAAAACAAAGACTCATTAAAATGTCACATTGAGTAACATGGGGCACAGTTAACATTTAACAAAGGTCTGATGTTCATTGAAGACTAAACAGTAAGCTGACCGTCCTGCAAAAGCCAAAATAGCTGCAGGGATCACGCAGTCAAAGTAAACAGTAACGTTATGTGTGTACATGCAGGGTTAATTATCTTCTATTAGTCTTTGAACCCCCCTGTTTCCTGTGCAGAAGTTGTAGTAGTGATTGTTGTCATTGTCTTACCAATAGCACTACATGGTGTTATAATGGGCTTTTCCAGTTCCGCTCCCTCAGCGATGGAAGCCCGGATCCTCCTAACCACGTAGATGCTAGCTGGGATGTGAAACAAAAAATGGGAAGATATTATGTAAATAATAAGAAAAACAGCACTAAAGCATCTAAATCATTATGAAGATGTCTTGCTTATAAGCAGGTTGTCTTCATATCTAAACAAAGATATATAAACAAAGCTATGTTATTTGCACTATAGATTAGATAAATAAGTACAAAACAGCATTTAAGTGTTACAGAATCATTATCAATATATTTTTCAAATTAACCGTCCTCACATACTGTATATTCAGAGGTAGAAGAAGTACTCGGATGATATACTTAAGTAAAAGTAGCAATACCACAGTGTACAAATACACAAAGTCATGCATTCAAACTTTTACTTAAGTAAAAGTACTCAATATGCAGAATGGCCCATTTCAGAATAATATATATTGTATTATTGTATTATAATTATTGAAGTATTAATATACGTATCACTTTAATGTTGCAGCTGGTAAAGGTGGGGCTAAATTTAACTACTTTATATACCGCTGGGTAGCTGAATCCATAGTAACTCATCATAATTTACTGATTACATTTTGTATTCATAATCTGAAAATGCAAAGTAACTAGTAGGGTAACTAATGTTTTTAAATAAATGTAGTGGAGTAAAAAGTACAGTATTTCCCTCTGAAATGTAATGGAGTAGAAGTATAAAGTAGCATAAAATGGAATTACTCAAGTAAAGTACCACACAATTCTACTTAAGTAAATGTATTTTCGTTACTTTCCACCACTGCATATATTTGTATCAGTTCGCAAAACATAGATTTGTTTTTATATAACGTTACATAGGAAAACAAAGCTATGTGAACGATAGATAGATGACGGAACACAATATAAAGACCAGTGTCTCTCCTCGGCGTGGGCGTGGTCAACTAAGGTTTTAATATACAAACAACGATAAACAAATCCTACCTTTTATTAGCAGTCAGACCATGGTTGTTTCCTGTTTTAATTCGGTGAGATAATCTGCAGGTGAACGATGCTGTCTGCGTCTTCCAATATTAATACCACAGCTGTTACTAAAGCACACCGGAAGCGAATATTACAAGGGGCGGGACTTAATGCTCCGTTCTGCATTCCGATTGGCTGAGCTATTACGCAATATAGCATTACGTGATGGAGTACATGTGACACATCCATAGAAAGGAGGATTGAGATCAATCAGAGTGAACCGAATCATCCTGCAGTGATCGCCTCACAATGCATGCTGGTTAGAAACCGCATCGACTCCAAATTAATTAATTAATTAATTAATTAATCTCCCAGGAAGTCTCATGTAGAGACCTAGTAGCAAGGAAAATAGAGACAAAGTTCTGACACAGTTTATTACAAGAACATACAGTGAAACAGAAAACATACAAGTATGCCACTGTTTGCATCGTGTAGAAACGGGTTTTAACAGTGTAATATTGTGAAGATATGTACTGTATAAGTAAGAGAAAGAGGAAACATAATAAAAGGAAAACAAGGAAAGGGATTTTAAAAATGTAGCCTATGAAATTTAAGAAATAGACTGAGGTATTCTAATTAAATCTAGGCAAGTACTCAGATGCTTTACTTAAGTAAAAGTACTAAAACCACAATTTAAAAAAATACTCCAGTACAAGTAAACGTCCAGCAATCAAAATCCTACTTAAGTAAAAGTACAGAATTATTTAAAGTATTAAGTAAGTAAGTAAAGTAGTAGTACTTAAAGTATCAAAAGTAAAAGTCCTCATTCTGCAGACAAATGTCCCCTGTGACTATATTATTATAAATAACATTATTAGATACTGATGTATCAATGTGTAAGCAGCATTTTACTGTTGTAGCTGGTTTCATATTTGTCCAATAGGAAATTCTGTGTCACCATTAATAACTTCATGTCATCCTTTTCCAAAAAATCAACTATGGTGTGCCTCATGTTTCAATTCTGGGTCCAATACTGTTCTCCTTATATATTCTCCCCTTGGGTGATGTCATCCGCAGACATGGCATGTCGTTTCATTGTTATGCGGATGACACACCATTGTACCTCCCTTTCAAGCCTATTAACCTTAGTACGCTGAGTTCTCTGCAGGACTGCCTGTCTGACATAAAAAAAAACTGGATGTCGATACATTTTCTTCAGCTCAACTAACTAACATATCACTAAACAAATACTGCCATCTGCTGGTAACCTGTCACAAGATATCAATCCTGTTGCAAGAAATCTTGGTGTCCTTTTTGATAACAATTTATGTTTTGAGGAATATATCACTAAGCTTGTCCACTCATGTTTTTATCACCTCAGAAATTACAAAAATCCAATCTATTTAAAATCTTAGTAATGCAGAAACTGTTGTACATGCTTTTATCTCCTCACGCCTTGATTATTGTAACAGCCTGTTTACTTGTCTTAATCAAAAAACTTTGAAACAACTGAAGACTGTACAGAACTCAGCTGCTAGGCTTTTAACCAGGACCAAGAGGTATGACCACATCACACCTGTTTTAGCCTCTTTACATTGGCTCCCTGTTTGTTTTAGGATAGATTTTAAGATCTTATTGATTACTTTTAAGGTTCTTCATGGCCTGGCTCCAGATTATATTTTAGACCTTTTAATGCCTTATGAAACTTTACGTACTTTGAGATCTTCGGGCAGGGGTCTTCTCTCTGTTCAGAGTCCAGGATGAAAAAAAACTAAGAGGGACAGAGCTTTTGCTATCAGGGCCCCGAGGCTCTGGGACAACTTGCCTCAAGAAATTAGGTTGTCTGAGTCAGTGTCTTCTTTTAAGTCTCTTCTCAAAACGCATTTTTATCGGAAAGCATATCCTGATTTTACCTGAACTGGCTGTTTATTTTATTGTTTTTATGTATTTTATATTTTTTCAATTACTGTGGTATTTTATTTCTCTCTTTGTGAAGCACTTTGTACTTTGTTTTGATAAGTGCTCTATAAATAAAGTTTTATTATTATTATTATTATTATTATTTTTAATTATTAGTTTTAAGTACTACTAATTATGTACCAAAGGGTCAGATTTCACCATTGCATGTTCAGCTGACTTCCTGTGCACTGACTAAAAGACTCTTCTTGACAAAGTGATCTCATAAGGTCCACTTTGTTCTGGAGCTTTCGATCGCATCACATGATCTTCATGAACAGATAAGAGTTTGCTTAGTTATTTGTCATAGAGATGTAGATGGTAAAAGTTTTGCTCTTCTAAACTCTACAAGGATTTCTTGTCCATGTTGTCTTAAAAATTGAGATTGAGAGACTCTAAGATTAAAAAACAACTTAAAAACTAGATTATAATAGCAATTAATTGGCATAAATTAATTAAAAGCATATAAATTGACAGTCTCCATTTTCTTTAGAATTAGTACCAAATTACATAGTCCTAATTACTTATCAGTGGCTTTCTTAGAAATTATAGGAAACTGTGGGACCCATAAAATAAAGCATTACCCCCGAATCCCCTGCAGCTATTGGTCACTTCCCTTATCATCCACTTTCCAGGCGAGTTGGAATTCATTCAGCTTTATTTTGAAACAGTCCAAATAGGATTTTTCCAAAATTGAGCACATGCTCCGAAATGAAACACTATTACTTTTTATGTACAAGAAAGCAGCCTATGGATGTACTGCTCATGATAGAGACGTATTAAGTGAACAAAAATCAGGGTGATACATGTAATAATTTATTGTCGGGCATTTTATTGCAATTTACAAAGCTTAATTTATCCTTGTCCAATCTTAACAACCAACATTACGATCAAGTATTTATGTAATCCAAGTATTTACCATTTGGAATTAAAGCAGGGTGAAACCTACCCAGAATAAACACTGCACAAATCTTTTCACAATAAGAGTACAGCAGTTTCTCATACAGTTGCATTTGTATATTCAATATATACACATAGATTTCATTTAACTTAAAACAGTTTCACATAGCAAAACAAGCACAACTTCACACATAAACCAGACAAATTGCATTCTTTCATTACACTACAATAGTTGTTTTTTTACAATAAAAAATACAATTGCAATCACCAGGGGAAACAAATGAAACATAGTTAGTGAGGAGTTAAAGTCGTAAGGAATGATGTGAGCTGTGAGGTTGAAGGGAGGAAGTCTGAATTTGTTCAGTGTATACACCAGCGGAAGATGATATTTAACCGCTTTATGTAGGCAAATTAAGTATGCTTTAATGTTTTTGTCCTTTAACATGCCAGTGTTGTAGACAAAGGTGATTCAGTATTACGCCCTTCTTCCCATCAAGCCGTCACAGTTTTTTCACTAAACAAGACCTCACACAAAACACAAACATTCACTAGAGGGATCTAAGAGGACAGCTGGAGTGTTGATGGTCATGGTCTTAGTCCATCCTGATCTTCTGATTGGTCATCCTGTAGATGATGCTGTCATATCCTGGGTCCATGTTCCACAGGTTGTAAGCGATGGCGATGACAGCGAGGGCCAGAGCGATCATCAGCCACAGCACAATATTGAAGACCACCGCATAGTGGAAGTTGTACTTGTAGGCCAGGTTGTAAGGGCTGCCAGGGTTACTCTGCAAAAAATAATTAAAATTAAAAAAAATATATATATATTTAAATCCAGAAAAAGTAGAAGCATTAGTTAAAAAATGTCTGCCATCGGAATAATTCCACACTTAAATCAGTTACATTCATCAAATTTAAGTAGCCATTTATAAAGTGTGTAGCGCAGGCCTGATTTTCCCCGATTTGTTCATTTTTAACAGGGGGGGGGATGGCCCTTTTTTTTTTCTTTTCTTTTTTTTTTTAAGAGGGTAGCTTTTTTTTTTTAGGGTCATTTACTAAACTCTGAAATAATGTATAATTATTACATTATATTGTCAAATAAATTTGCGCCACAAAGATTCATCGTCAGTAACTACGTACACTGGTGACACGGCTTTCCAACGCAGAAGCATGAGGAATGTAGATCCATCATCTCGCTCTACAAACAATCGCGCCATCAAGTCACGGTGCAGAATTCCTCCGTCGCACCGGACAAACTCAGTGACGCAGCATGGAATCTGTTCAGCCACTCTGATGCACTTCCGTCACTCTTGACGTTGTCGTTGTGTGTCACATTGTGAGTGAGTGACACAAAAGACACTTTGAAATCTGATTTGAGTGGCCAGAGCATCCGGACTGAAACGCATCTGTAGAAATACGATTGGTATCGCATTTCAAACCACCTCCAAATGTGGCTCGGATACGATTTGCAAAAATCGCATTTCATGTGGCTGTCCAGACTTTTTAAAATCCATCTATATACAATCTATGTTTTCTTTAATAATCTCCAGCGGTATGGAAACTTGCTGCAGAAAACACAAGTAGGCCAAGCTGACCAATCGCGTGATATCTCCGTAGCCCCGACACAGTTACATTTTTGAGGTGAAGCATGTCAGCTATGGTGTAGCTACAGCGGCTACATGCAGCAGAGAGAGTTTCCTGCCTTTAGCTCACACCTCCATATGCTGCCATTAATGTAAAATGACCTAAACAATCACTGCCATCTGACCGCTGCGGGATTGCAAACACCATTTTAACTTCACGCGGTCTGGCTCGCCCTATGCAAATAATAAAAGCTGTATCCAAATGAATCCATAAATGCAGCCTACAGACCACACCACCGTCCTGTCATCACATTTCACTGTGCGCCACCATAGGCACTGTCCATGCATCATATACTAATGTGGCATACAATGGTCTTCTGATCAGAAATAATAACTTATTTCTGTAAATTCATTTTAGTGTCTTGTAAGCCCCAGACCTCATGGGGCTTACAAGACACTAATTACAAGGTTATGTTAAATTTTTGTTGAAACAGTTTTTGAGAGTTGATTCGACTTCATTTTGCAGGCTGTAATTTGTGGTGCTGTTGAAATGTGTGTTTCTAATATTTGGCTAACTCATTTATAATGCATTACAAATTATATATAATGCCTGAATAAGCGTACAGTTTTTCTGTTGGCACACTTGTGAAACCATTAAAATTTTAGTTTAGCAAACAGCTAAATATTTCTGCCTCAGACTTACAATCTGTTTGGATTCCAAGATCGAACGGGACTTCCTGGTCAAAGGAGCCTCAAAGGTCTTAACTGTAACAACCTCCACTACAGCACTGTTGCCATAGACACCATACACATCCTCTCCAAACTGCAATGAAAAAGACACACGTATTATTATATACAGAGGTTAAATTAAAAACCGAGGAGATTCTGTGAATAAGGCCCATTAAGACTGTTCTCCTTACTTTCTGCAGAACAGAGGCAAGAATGGAAGTGGCATCGCGGTACTGGGGAGAGTCTTGGCCATAGAGCCTGCTGAGCTCCTCCAAGCCAGACAACTCCAAGGAGTACAGGTCAGGAGAGTGGTCCTTCGCCAAATGTCTGTGTCTCTGCAACTACAAGAAGGGCAGAAGACGAAGACATTAGAGCCACAATGCAAGGACTATCCTCACTTTCAGGAGAGAGAAAATATGGTGTCAGTGAACCCGGATGACTTACCAGAGCTGTGATATCATGCAGTACTTGGACCTCAGACAGGAAGAGCAAATCAGCCTAGAAAGCAAAAACAGTAAAAGTGTAAGAAAGGAAAAACTGACTCCCAAGGATTCAAGTTGACAAAAATAATCTCAATCAGGTAAATCAGATCACTTTATTTGCAGAACTCCCAGGAATCCTTGGTATGATGGTGCTATTTTTGTAAGTATATTAATAACATATGGCGAATACTGTGTACTAACTGCATGAAAATATCCATCAAATCAGCCAACATGACATGACGGCTGTAACAAGTTTGTCTTTAAAAAGTACATAGTAGAATAGTAGTTGAGTGGGAGTGAGACCATGCTATCATTTTGCTTCCTAAATATGAGGTATAAAAAGCCAGTACGGCCGTGTGTAGGTACATGTTGCTGTTTGAAACTGACCTCTGCATTTCTGCTGAGGGAGTTGAGCGGCAGGGAAGCCAGCACAGAACCATCCTGGGACAGGCGGGCACGGATCTGCTGCAAGGTGACTGGTAGGTCCTCAAACACAGCATTGGCCTTGCCCAACATATACAACCTCTGAGAGAGACAACAGACAAATAAAGAAAATAACATATGAGCCTCTTAAGAGTGATGCCACACATGGTAAATACTCCCTGTCTCAGTATATTTTCATTACCTCCTCACTGGGGGCCAGCTGCAGCACTACAGGGGTGTCCTCAGCAAACAGAGAGTGTACTGTCTCTGCAACACTATCCAAGGTGAAGGGCACCGGCTGCAAGAAAGAAGAAGACCCACTGACTAACTAAGCCAAATTACATTGCAGACTTCAATAATATTCACACCAAGGTGTTATATTTGATGTACAAAACATCATCATAGTGCCACAGACCAGTCCGACTCACATTCTCCAAGGGGTAGGAGGCCACACTCTGAGGCAGAGCCAGGCTATCGACTCCTCTCACCACCACCAGTACGTTAGCCCGGGGACGCTGGAACAACGGACCAGCCTGAAGGCCCGGCCAGGACAGATCCTATACAAATGAACACTCATTGTAAAGGCTACCCTAGCATAATCATAAGCTGAAACCTGCAATAACCGATTTGCCTTTATTTATAGTGCAGCTGAAGATAGACAGGAAAGGGAGAGAGAGAGGGGGGATGACATGCAGCAAAGGGCCGTGGGCTGGATTCAAACTCGTGCAACTGCGGTATGGACTCAGCCTTGGTACATGGGACGCGCTCTACCAGGTGAGCTACCAGGGCGACCCATTTTATACATTGTTATTATAGAAATATCAATTATAGCCAATTTAAGCTACTTCTGTATATAAAAAAGACAATTAAAATAGTGGAGAATTATTTTAAATAACAAAGCACCTCTTGAACAGAGAAACCCATGGTTAAAGCCACCAGGTCAGGGATCTTCTCTCCAGAGACAGGCCAGTCTCCTTTCTGGAAGGACACAAACTCCGGAGCCTGCAGCACCGTTAAGCTGTCTCCATGGACACCTGTGAGAGAAATGAGAGGACTGCAAGTAAAACATGTGGAAAAGAATAAAGTCACAGTACAAATACTTCCAATAAGAAAACAAATATTTTCTCAACCTAACAGACTTTCAAAAAAGTTCACAAACCTTTAAGTGTTAATATTATTGGCATAGAAAAATGTATGTTCAAACAAACTTTGTTTAACCATATTTTTACAATGTACTTTTTCTAGGTGTTTTTCCAATTTGTGCAGTATTTGGAATCACTACCTATTTGCTGCCTGGTGCACAATATATACTTTTTGTGATTATTTATTTATTTTTTGGATTGCCCAATTTCTCTATTTTTTAGTGCCCTCAAAAAGTTCCACAAAGGGAATGAAAAAGTAGTGTCCACGGCATGTACAGTACAATACGTTTTGGTAACAATCCCACTTGCAATGCTTTGCCATTCATAGATGTGAATATTACAGTTTCACAGCACTTCACCTGTCAGTGATGCCGCAACGTGATGAAGACCCATGAGTGTCCAAAATCTCCTTTTACTCCTCACTATATAGAGTGAACTATTGATTGTTTATTTTGTGGGCAATAATGAATGGGTGAAAGAGGAGGTGGACACAGCATTGCTTTTGTGGATTTTGCCAGAACGGTGGTTATCATATAGGTTTAAAGCAAAAGTCAGGCAGCCATAGACTTTTCAAACAGAAAATGTTCAATGAGTAAGGAAAGATCACAGATACATAATTACGGCACAACTATCAGTTTCGCATAACTATTGACATGGCATTAATACTACACATAGAAGTGACAGTGAAAAGTAGTATTTAGCTTTACATACCCATATAAATGAAATTGTATGACTACAGTTATTCATCAGTAACACTAGGACACATCATCCACTGAGAGTTACCAATTAATAATAATGCTTTTCCCTTCCTCAGCTGCTGTTTTGCAATAATGGAAAGTAGGACCTCTGAAATGAGAATCTATGTCACTTCTGTCAGTGTAGTGTTATAGTTAATTCTCACTGATATGTTAATTGTACGTTACAGCAAACACCAGCACTCTCACCAGCCTGACTGGACTTCACGGGTCAGAGTAAAAACAACCCAGTAACATTACAGCGCCGTGGATGAAGGCATAAACTCGTGACAGAGAGCTGATGATGAATGTTAAAGAGGAACTACCAGTTTACAGCCTGTCACATGACAGGACAGTCTTGTGTAAATTAGTAACCAGCTATAAGGAAGAACAATAAATGTACATTTTCCTTCAATTGTATATGACCAAGAACAATTTGTGAACCTTTCCAACAAGAAAACAATACACATTCTCACCCCACTGCTAGCGTTGACATTTTGCTAAAGCGTTAAGTGTTAGCAACAAGCTAACATTATGATCTTTAGTTTCTAACGTAGCCGAGGCCCATCCAATACTAAAAGTACAGCAAGATTATTTCACGTATTCCCTTTCATTTACGTAAACCGGTATTACACCTAGCAGAGATAAGATTTTATCTGGAGGATACACGGGATGCTAACGATGTTCCAAGCTAGCTTAGCGAGTTGTCATTTGCAAATAGGCGGATACATGACGCTATCATGTTTGATTTATGAAGGGAAAAAAACATCCCAAAAAGTGAATCATGACTATCTATCGCTGCACATGTCTTACCGGTTGTGACAAAGAAGCAGAGGAGAAACGCCGCGGAGAACACAGCCTCCATCCTTAGCCAGTTTGTCAGCGACATCTTTCTCCTTGGTACAGCAGAGATCAGCTGACCTGACGTCATGATACCGCAATGAACGATGGGACAATTTCTGATACAACACAGGTACTTGGTATATATACTTGGTATAAGTATTCAGATCCTTTACGTTTTCAGATCCACTACAAGTAAATGTCCTGCATTCAAAATCTCACTTAAGTAAAAGTATGTGAGTATTATCAGAAAATCTACTTAAAATTACTTAAAGCTAATTTTTACTACTTTATATACTGTTGGGTAGTTTAATCTACATCAATGCATCATAATCTATCTAATCTAATCTCGCTGTCCTTGGAGAACAACCTATCTCTAAAAAGTCAACTTTTCACAAGTTCAGAAAAACAGCCCTGTTTTCAGCTTTGTGACGATGCATTTTCCAGCTAATTCAAATGGGGGGGTTAGTTTATTTATCTTAAGAAGTAGGATCATTTTCTCAACCCATAAAGGAACACTTCATCCTTTAGTTTATCAGAAACATTCAAATTCAGAATCACCAAATTTGGAGATACATGGTTTTCACTGGACAGGAAGGGTATGAAAAATTGTAATCTGAAAAGTAACTAGTAGCTAAAGCAGAGCTGGAGGTAGCAGAGCTTAAGATGTTGAGGTTCTCTTTGGGAGTGACGAGGACGGACAGGATTAGGAATGAGTACATCAGAGGGACAGCTCATGTTAGACGTTTCGGAGATAAAGTCAGAGAGGCCTGATTGAGGTGGTTTGGAGTTCAGAGGAGAGACTGTGAATATATTGGTAGAAGGATGCTGAGGTTGGAGCTGCCAGGCAGGAGGTCTAGAGGAAGACCAAAGAGGATGTAGTGATGTAGGATGATTATGGATGTAGTGAGAGAGGACATGAAGTTAATTGGCGTGAGTGAAGAGGATGCAGAGGACAGGGTTAGATGGAGGCACATGATTCGCTGTGGCGACCCCTGAAAGGGAACAGCCGAAAGGAAAAGAAGAACTAGTAGCTAAAGCTGAAAGTATAAAGTAGCATAAAATAGAATTAATCAACTCAAGTATAAGTACCTCAAAATTGTACCTAAGTACAGTACCTGAGTAAATGTACTTAGTTACATTCCACCACTGAATGCTGTATCCAAGGTTGGCTACTAACCCTTTTTTCTTTTCCTCTGTAACTTAGTAATTAAGTGCATGAGGCCAACAATGTTTATTTTTCCACAATAAATACTCAGAAATACATTTGTAGGCTACACTCCCTTTCAAAAACATTTTTTCTTAATTTCATTTAGAAAGAGTACAACATTTGAAGCACAGGTTCGCTCTTCATCAGGTACAGAGGCATCAAGTTAACTCAGGTGTGTGTCACTGAATAAACAGTCAAGTCCCTCCTGTGGCTGCAGATACAACCACAAAATTGGTGCACATCTTCAAGTCAGACCTAATCAAAATATATAGTACCCTGTAAACCAACATTGTACACTCTCATATCACAAAAGCAATATAAGACCAAGAAATATAAAAGCAATCAAAATATGAAATATATCAAAATAATATCATCAAAAGCTATGTAACTAGAAAAGGGTATTCTAATCTAAATATAAGATAAAAATTAAACTTAGACTGTTTAGAGTGAGTAACATTTTGAAAGACTTTAGTATCTACATCACCCTCAGAAAACAAGGGAGGCAGGGGTGTGTATATCCCAGACAATTACTAATCACATCCACAGGAAATCATCAATACATTAACAATTTTTAAAAAATCATATTACATTGTTAACAATATGTATCAAAAAAGAGGAAATAACCCACTGTGGCACAAGAAACAAATATAGAAAATATCAATATTCTACCACCTTACTTCTTCATCTCAACACCTTTTCATCTGTGGGGGGAGGACATGTTCGATTCCTATATATCTCCAGTGGCCATAATGTTTTGTTTACACAAAATGCTTGGCCATACCAGTGCATATTGTTCTGTGATGTTCTGCATTACGAGTTCTCAAGGCTCTGTTCGTTTTTCCTACATAAGCCAATCCGCAGGGGCACTTCAGTATATAGATTACATTTGTTGATGACAAAACAGACAAACAGGTGATCTTGCCTTTTATCTTAATAGTCCTCCCATTACGAGGATGGTTCAAATGAGTGCTCTTTGTTGTAAAATTACATCGGCTACAAGAAAAAGTAGGTGTTTTTTCAGTGCCAGGTCTGATTTAACTATTCTGTCCCCTGTACTCTGGGCCCGTCTGTAAACTAGGAGGAGACTTAAAGATCTTCTTCAAACGGGGGTCCAAGCATAAGATATGCCACTGTCAATGTCACATAATCAGAAAACATAAACAACTAATAAATTATGATATAATATCATAGATTAATCTATCCAGCAGTATATAAAGTAGTTACAATGTGCCCCACCTTTACCAGCTGCAACATTGAAGTGTTGTACACATTAATGCATCCATCATTATAATCCAATAACACATTATTCTGAAATGGCACATTCTCCATAATGAGTACTTTTGCTTTTATTACTTTAAGTATATTTCAATGCTAATACTTTGGTACTTTTACTTTAAACGTTACTAACATTTTGAATGCAGGACTTTTACTTGTAACAGAGTATTTTTACACTGTGGTATTGCTACTTTTACACGAGTAAAAGAGCTGAGTACTTCTTCTGCCACTGGTGGGCGCTATGGGACTGGTGCTGGAATAAAACAATTAATCAATGAACTGACAGTCAATCTGCAGAAAATTAATCAGCAACAATTTTCATCATTAATTAATTGTTTATGTTATTTGTCAAGCAAAAAGGCCACATTCTTGGTTGCATCTTCTCCTCGCTACTTTTCTCTTTCATATCATAGTGAATAAGCTGAAAATCTTTGGGTTTTGGATTAGAATTTAAAAAGTCATTTGAAGACGTTGCCTTGGGAAATTTGTGCATTTTTCTCTATTTTCCTAAACGATTAATCTAAATAATAATTAATCCACAATGAAAATAATGATTAGTTGCAGCCCTAAAAAGGACTTAGGGTTTCCACTATATAAAGTGGTTTCATTACCTTACCTATTTATGGATTTCCTATGTAGTGAGTGTGGTTTATTGTGTGTTTGTTTTTATGTTTAGGAATTGGCATGATGCAGGGCAGTCATTTCATCACCTAACATGCCCATGTCTGTTCACTGATTTAGTGTTTTACCACACACAAACATCTGACTTGATCTAGTGCCTTTTGGTGTTTGCAAAGTTTCCCTTATGCCACTTGTAAGCCAACATGTTGTTTATTTTGTTTCTGTAGAGTTTGAATCAGATGTGTTTAACGATGGCCTGCCAATTAAAATTATTGTTTTTTTCATTGGAGTCTGGTGGCGAGCTAAAGTGGTAAAACGGCTGTTTCTGGTTAAATAAAAAGCATCATTTAATGGCAAAGCTATAACATCCAAATCAAAAAATGTCTGAGAGAGAAGACCTGTGAATTTACATTAGATGTAAAAGAGAACTAATGGTACTGAGCTACAAGAGAAGAAACAACTGACTAAGACGAAGTAATACCACCACATAGGACCTTTGCTATGGTGTTATGCAGGGGCTTAAATCCTCAGGCTCAGCTGGGGAGTGGTGCCCTGAAATATCCTAAACTGGTTTGTATAATTTCAACTACAAGGAAATCCCCAACTTTCAGTTGTCTGTATGACTGAAAATATTGTTTTGGTTGGTGTTTATGTGGACTGGAGCAGCTAAGACACGTTTCAGCACAGATATATCAACTTTCCCACAACACTCTTTAGTCATACATCAGTTAATTCACCAAACTTCTTTCTGGAGCACATTAATAATGCAGAAAATCTCCATGAACCACACACTAACAACCAAATGGAGCTGCACAAACAACCATTTTTACTTGCTACTATTCTGGTGCATTTTACTGACAATTAGGAGAAAAAAAACGTTCACAGTAGAGTGGGTGATGACTGTGCAGTGTAATCCAGTGTAATACGCACGACTTACAGAATCTTCAACCATTTTTTTTTTCAACTTAATGATGTCCATTTATAAACCATAATAGCTGGTTATTAGAGGCTAATGCTGAGAGCCGTGTCTTTATCTCTAAAATTACATCCTGCTGTTCAGTAAGGAGGTTGAGTGTGACCCTCATGCACCTTCTCCCTCAGGATATGACTCTTTGACTTCAGTGTTCGGGCTGAGAAACTAAGGTCTGCGAGGCTGAACTCTCCTTTTTCAGCATCTCAATTAGCTGTCTGACAGCCTCTTGTCACTCCATGACCTTTACCTGGATATGTGAAAAGGACCGACTCCTCTCTGCCTGGAGACAGCAGCTAAAGCTCAGACTTCACTCCATAAAGCTGTCTGAACTTTGCTGCTAAATAAAACAAACATTCATGTTGCACATTCTTAGTAATCTTTTCAACATAAAAAGAAGTCCTAAGATCATCCCGAGTCCGATGATGATCTTTGTCTGCTTTCTCTCTTTCTTCAGAGGATTTCTCCAGGGGTTTATTTATGGCCCGAGGGGCTGGATTGCACCATGTCCCTCTCTAAAGCTCCATTGTCAGCTTGTGGATCAACTAATCCCCCCCCCCCGAATTTTGGCCTGGCTCTTGGCAGCCTGCCAGGGATCTCTTTGCACCCACTCTGCAGAGATAGGGCAGTTGGGAATTTAGTTCGGAGTCTATCTGCCTTGTGTGGCTCCGCTTTTCTTCAGTCACCATTTTAGTTGAAGCTCAGCCAAATCGTCATGCTGACACACTGCTGCTCATTTAGTGCGTTCTGCACAGCTTCCCAGACTGATGTGTTTTTCTCTTCAGCAGTCCTTTACAGCTACTGAAGTCCAGATCTTCTGTGTCTGATTGGACATGTTCATGTGAACAAAGATCCAACATTGTTCATTACACTCAAGGATATTCAGGATGTGATGTAGACCATCGCCGGATTAACCTACTGGGGGGCCATGGGCCAGTCCTGTGGGCCCCCCCTAACCTCATGTTCCTCCCACTCTCTGTACATTGTGAATGTACCCAGTAACCCTCTTGATATCTGGGGTGCCTGGAGACCCAAATATCAACCAGTATTCCTATAACTGGATACTACCTGGCCCAAGGTTTTTCCCATCTCAAATTATGTTGTGGCCTGTTAATGTTCTATATTTTTGATCCCATGAAAGAACAAAACCAAAATGCTTTCCCAGTTCTCTACCTTGTCTGTCACTCTCAGCCCAAAGGCTATTTTTTCCGACTAAGACATAAATCTGTTTGTGACAATTAGTCACAAACATATCTTTTTAAAAAGGCTTCATCATTTCTTAAAAGACCTGGGGACTGCAGTTTTTATGAAACGTTACTCAAAAGGGAGTGATTAGTAAAACTGCTAGGGAATATTTTAAGCCATGGATTTTGTATGTTAGTGAGTACTTCTGGCTGCAGGATGATCATGACTCAAACCAGAGTGTCCATGGTCTTCACACTGAAGAAACACGTTACTCAGTGCAACGGTGTTGCTCATTTATGTTTTTAATAGTTTTTGGACAATAATGGAGGTCAATGACAATGGGGAATAAAATATCTGTTACACAGACAGTTCCTGTTAGTTCATTCATTCTGGGTTTTGGTCTTTTGGTGGCATGAAGAAAAAAAGACCAATATATAGTATCACTTGACATATCCTTTTAAAACTAGATTTTGACACACAGCCAGAAGACTCCATAATAATCACCACCTTAAAGCAGTTATCATTTCAGTTGATATTGTGATTAAGAGGTGCATCTTCCCAAACCAATTTTCCCGTAGTCAAATTACCAAATAGTGAAACACAGTAAAAATGGGGCCCACTTTGCTGTGTTGGCAATCCTGCCTTGATGCAGACAAAACAAATTCTTTTTGGTCGGTCATATTAAATATTAATGTAGGTTTCCTGGCTTGAATTTTAACGATCATGCCAATATTTAGTAGCTTAAAAAAGGTATATTTAAAAAATAAAAATAAAAAAATCAAACAGCCACACAAGAGTTGGATTTAGCACTGAAGGCCCATTAAATTCACCATCTAATAACAGTTTTTGCACACTGGAGGGCGCTGCAAGCCACAAGCTTTTCAGCATAGAGATAGCAAAGAGTGTTGTGGGAGTTGAGGAGTTGCTCAGTCATGGCTGCAGCAATAAACTGCATGACACCTACAATACAAAAATATTCCAAGAGATGGCAATATGGGATTGTATTGTTCACACCTGGTGACATACAGGATTAGCATACAATAATTAGACAAGAAGATTCAATTTGACAGAACAGCCGGAAAAATGTAGTTCTCACAACGCACTTTAATTCAACACTGACAAAAAAGGCGCAGAACACGTTTACTCTTGCAGTTGGTATATTTATTTTAAAGCAACTTCTTTTGTAAAATATAAATACAAATTATGAGATATTTTAATTACAAAGTTAAAACAAAAATGAACACACCAAAAAATTACTTTACTGCAGTAGCCTCCTTGTTATATACAAGCTCTGTGCCGAAGGGTGAATATCAACATTTTAAAACATTATTATACAAACAATTTTGTAGTTTTGCATGTTAAATTACAGACTAATCAGGAAGCAAAATTTGAACATTAAAAAAACAACAACAAAATAGCCCCTGAGGCTCAAGCTAGGCTAAAGTCTGAGGAGAGAAAAAAAAAAAAAAAAACCCAAAAAAACAGGACACCATGTGCTTCCTATAAACACAAATACCACATTCAATAGCACAGTCTCAGTACTATCCTGTACAGCTACACACAGGCACATTGTGCTGCGTGCTCACACACTCCATCCAATCGCTGACAACACGATTACACACTGTTGCCATACAAAATCTTTCAGAGAGGAGTCGTGAGCAACGTCCGAAAGAAAAAGAATCTCTTGATATTTTATATCTATATCTATATATCTATATAGATAGATAGATATTTATTTATTTATACATATATTAATTTATAAAAATAAGACCATTATTATGTCTATTGAGTCACAAATGTATTGATCCTCAGTTAATGGATTAAACGTTTCAGCAGCCCAGTCAGCCAGCAGGTCAGTCCATCTGTACAGTGCACCAGTGCTGGTCCAGAGCAGGGTCGAAGCGTGGGAACTAAGGGTCAGGCTAAGGCATATCATCATAACACCTGGTTGGTTCTAAAGCAAACTGCAGTCGGTAAGGATCAAGGTCCGGGTTTAGTGGCTTCAGGGGTCAGGATGAGCCCAACTTGCCCACAGCCTTGATTTTGTCCTTCAGTTTGTTCCCCAGGTGGTCCCAGCGGTCGTCCAGACACTCCAGTGTGGAGCCCAGAAGAGCGGCCAGCTCAGCGCTGTCTTCCACCAGGTCCAACAAGTCCTTGCTGTCCGGCTGGAAGCCCTCCAGCTCCTCTGGGCAGGAGAAGAGCTGTGACAGAGAGGCCTGCCGGTAAAACTCTGCCTCTGCCACCGTCACCACCTCCATGTGGGGGAAGGTCTGTCGGAAACTGCGAGCGGACATCCGTAACCGACGAAGCACGTCGGACAGTAGCAGCCAGTTTCTCGGCCTGAAAGAGGAAATCAGCCAATGTTTAGGAATGAGAGCCGAGAGAGAGGCAAAAAAAAAAAAAAATGTAAAAGGTGTCTGCTCTTGAGATCAAAGCTCACCCCTGGGAGAGGGACACCTGGATGTTGTAGCAAGGCAGCAGAGGGCGGTCAGAGAACTCGAACTCAAACACCTCCCTTCTATCATCCTCGTCTTCATCCTCTGGACCCGGGGGATCAGCCAGGATGTTATAGACACCACCCTCTTCGCTCAACTCTGACACACACACACACAAAAAAAAATACACATGAATAATTTTTAGGGAGCATCCATGTTATATAAGACGCAGGAACATGTATCGCTCAAAGTTATAGTTGATGGCACTGAAACTGAGACTTTGTAAGCACTAAAACACACAGAGTGCTGATCAGTACTCACCACACACAGCGCTGCCATAGAATTCCCAATAAAGCCCTGGGTCGTCATCTGAGCGGCCCTGAAGGTCAGCAAAATAATCTATGGAGAGAAGAGAGGACCAAAGCCTGTTATTCAAGAGCCAGAGCCCTGGGGACAGGCAACAAGGCAAATACAATTGCCTTTTAAGACTACAGCAGAAAAATGTATAAAGAGCACAGTAAAATAGAAGGAGGAGGAGGAGGGGCGGTGTCAAGAGAGAAAAGAGAAACAAACAGAGCAAATGTTTTGGGGGAGGAGGGGGGCGCTGATGGTCAGGGGCCAGCGGCTGTACCACGGGGGAGGAGAGTGACTGTCTCCGCTGGGTTAGAGCTGGCTCAGTTCAGAGCAGGGCTGCCAGGAATCAAACAAGAACCACACACAGTCGCTGAGTGCGCACACACACACAGAGAGAGAGAGAGAGAGAGAGAGAGAGAGAGAGAGAGAGAGAGAGAGAGAGAGAGAGAGAGAGAGAGCTGGAAACAAACAAGCAGAGGGAGCTGGGTAAGCACACACAGCGAGAGCAAAGTGTGTATTCAGCGTGCGCGCACACACACACTCACACAGAGTGAGAGCTGGGCTTTGTGCCAGTGCTGAGGCGTGGGGCGTCTGGCGTGTTTGGAGGGATTAACGGCCTCCAGATGAGTGGGACCAGGTGGAGGGAGGGCAGCAATCGCTCGCTCTCACTCATTTTCTCCGGTGCTCGATCTCTCTCTCTCTCCCCGCTCTGTCAATCTAGCAGCCATCGATCTATCCATCCACACTCTTTTCAAAATTCAACACCATCTTTCCAGCCGTCTACATATAAATCTCCCTTTTGCACTAAACCTGTTCACCCTTCTGCCAACCGTAAACTCACACCAATCGACTCATGTGTCTCAGATCATCGGGTTTAACTAGTTAGATCTTTATGTAATATTAAGCAGCTGGCTATAGAGGAAGTGTGTGCATGTGTATGCTTTCATTTCCTGCTCCTGTACACAAACTCGTTGTGTTGTCCCAACTACAATCAATCAGACGAGCACTCTCAACACACATGCCCCAAATACAGACCACGTCAGACTCTAGCGTGGCAGCCTTGTAAAAAGACACACTCAGGCGCTCACACGCACGCATACAAAAGCAGAGTCTCCATCCAGAGCGAAGCCCATTTCCGCACGTATGCTGAGCAAACACAGTTGCCGTTGCTAAGTAACCAGATAGAGGAGCTCAGAGGCAGCAGCACGCACCCCGGCGGGCTGAGACTCCCTGTCTAACAGGTGGTCGAGGGAGGGAGAGAAGAGCGGGGTGGGGGGTGCCGGAGGGGAAACAGGATGACGGAGATGGACATGTCTCGTAGTGGCAGTTGGGAGGTGGAGGATGAGGATTTACAGAGAGGGACTCACACCAACAGGTTGCACAGAGGTCAGAGCATTGAAAGAACAGTAAACAGTGAATGAGGCAAGACTGGGGCGTTTGGGAACTGGGTTGCTGACTGATCTTTTCAACAATTTACCCTTGCCCCACCTGGATACCCACTCTCTGGTGTACGTGCTGTTTAAAAACTCCCAGGGTTTTAATTCACTCCTTTTCTAGCATTTGGGGTTATATTTGTGGTCAAAGGCACATTAATACTCAAATTTCTGTCTTTTGCAATCAGTTAAATGCATAACAGTAGTGTATTGTACATTTTAGGCAATTTACAAAAAAAGTAATTTCAATCAGGGACTTAGATTTCAAAAAGAAAATCAAGGTCATGTTGTCTGGTTTTTTTTAAGGGGGTTTTAGTGACCTAAGGTGCAATTTACAGATTTTAAATGAAACTTCCATACCATGTGTAACTTTCATTAATAAAGTGATACAACTGTAGGCCTGTCATTTGTAAGCCTTTTTTCAAAATCCGTAAAACCAGCCTTATCCAAAAAAAGATTTGCTGTGCAGTTGCTGCTTCTGAGTACTAGGATGTTTATTATCTTAATTCATGGTTCATAATTAAAGATCAGCATTATTGTATATATATAGTGAGTGCACATGCGCCAACGTGCATGCTGCCTGTTGCGGTAGCTCTGTCTCATCGTCTTACTTTCTATTCCTGTGTGCACTGATGTTATAGTGAGCTGCTGTAGCAAAAGAGTTTCCCCTCGGGGATCAATAAAGTATTCCTGATTCTGATTTCTGTCCTCAAATCCCCAAGTCCTCAGTTTTCTTATATTTGATTCAGTTGATCAAACCAGACCAATCCAGGTTCAGAATCTGGATGAGCCTGGCGAATGAAGGTGGAAAAAAACTGTCCTCGGTAGTTATGTTTGCTCTCAAAGCACACTGATTTATACTCTAGTCTTTGAAAGTTTCCACAGGGGGGCAGGATGTGGACTGCAACTAGTGACCTCAGTATTTTTAAATTCCTGGCTAAACAGTGTCTATGGCTACACTGAAAAGCCAGCTGGGATCTTACCAGTGAGGAAGCGCTCCATGCTGTCGCTGTGGGTCATCTTGAGCAGACCACGGCCAGAGTATGTGGCCAGGGTGGGGTCAGCGCCATAAGAAAGCAGGACCCGCACCACGTCCAGGTGGTCATTCTCCACAGCATCATGAATCGGTCTAGACACACAAATGTACATTCATTGTTAACAAGGTCCGAACAAGAACATCACTGACAACATTTGTATGGGGAAAAAATTAGTCTTTTTGTCTATACGGAGTTTAAAGATGCTGTGTTTAGCATTTATTAATTGTGATACTGTTAACTGATAGCTTCTTTTTCATTTCAGCAGTATTGTTACTGGTAGTGTTTCTCAAATCCTTTTTCCATAAACCACTTTGTCTCCTGAAGAAAGTCATATGTTTCTACTCCTGCATATCTAATATAGCTCCACATGCACTTTGGTGTTTCACTTAACATGTTGAGGGTGATACTTTTAATGGCAGCATCTGCCATTCAGTGAAAGTCAAGAGAACACTCTTGTGCCCTAAAATGTTTTTTGACTTATTTTAGATTTCCCCTTAACTCTGACCTAGGGGGACAAAAGTAAAATGCAATTTATAGATTTATAAGATTTCTTAGCAATGGTCTCACCTGGGTACTGTAATACTACAAATGTCGCAAATCTGGCAATAGTTTAATAAAAGCTAAACTGCTACACAATGCACCTTTAAGACCTGTGCACAGTTTCTGAGAACAGACCCCCTACTGTAAATTTTATTAACAATGAAAGCACTAGCATTTCCCATTTAAAACTGCAGCTAATCTGTCAAATCACTGCTCTAACCAAGCTAATATAAAATCACTCCCAGAAATGTTATGAGCAAACTCAAGTGATTTAATTAATGACTAAGCCCTGGCTTGCCCTATTAGGGACATAAAGTAGGGATGCACCGATTGTGAAATTCTGTGCCGATACCAAAGTAAAATAACAATTTGGCTGATACCAATGTTTTTTGTTGTTGTTTATTTTGTTGTTATTTATTCCCCTTTTGTGCCAGGTTAACAAAGAAAACTTCGTTATAAAAAAATAACTGAACTGTTTGAAAGTCATTCAGCCCTTCACAATTGTAGGTGCCTTTGAATGAGTATAAAGTCAATCATACAAATTTTTGAAACAACCTTTAATATAACCTTCTTTTACATGAAAAATATATCTTACCCAGCGCAAAATTGATGCGACACAACAGATAAACATCAGCCACTGCCATCTGTGAATGTCATCTTATTTGCCGATAGGCCGATAGCAGTCAAGGTGAATATCGCCTGATAACGATGTTCGGCCAATATATCGGTGCATCCGTAAGAAAAAGCCATGATCTTGTTTGCATTGTGCATAGGAGACGTGTTTATGCAAGCAGACATTTCTGTGATTTTGTGTGCATATGAATGAGTGTGTTTGTTTACCTGGTGCCATCTTGTGCACTGCAGTTGATGTCAGCCCCGTAATCCAGCAGATGTTGGACTATGCTGAGCCAGCCACGGGCGCATGCCTCGTGGAGAGCACAGTAACCGGCGTAGTCTCTGTGATTCACCTCACATACTCTGTTCTCCAGACAGTATAGCACCACCTCCTAAAGAGAGCCAACACGGAGGGAGAGTAGGGTTTAGCGTGATATTTTGTGTGTATAGATGTATGTGTAACGACAACCCAAGCAACACACAAGTCAGACGGAGCAGACACATACGCAAACAGTCCTTCCCTTTACAGTTCCTGTGGGAGAGAAATTAGGGAAAGGAGGAACTGAGTGTGTTCCTGTGCCGGACAAACACACACACAAATGCTCCATAATACTAGAGCTGACGCCAACACACATCGAGGAGACTAAGTGTGACTCAACTGTATTTAGCCTGCCAGATTCTGCTCGTGCACATATGAGTGTGTGTGAATGTGTGTTTGTGTGCCATGGTTGGGTCTGGACGCTGCTGTGGCAGCCAGTTACGATGGTTGGGCTCTGAACACAGCGTAATGGAAGCGGAACAAAGAGATTTGAGAGAGGCGCTCAAGAGCTGGAAGCGTTTTCTCTGGTCTAGGGCTGCGACAGTTGGGCATCCAGCACTAAGTAGTAGACTGTTTTTTATTGGACTGGAGTAGCGTCGGCGTGTTGATATGGGGCCTGTCCGAGTCAGAGTGTGTGTTTCAACACTGTGGGTATGTGTTTATCTGTGTGGATATGCAACTTAGTGTGGGACTGGGCAGAAGTATTTGCAGACCCTTGAAAAAACAAACAGAACCTAATCACCAAAATATATATATATATATATATATATATATATATATATATATATATATATATATATATATATATATATATATATATATATATATATGTAAATGCGAGACTCACAAACATCTAGATGCACTCATACTCTGTCCTGCTAACAGTCCTGTGCCGAGGGGAGGAAAGCTGCTCATCTGAACCTGGGGAATGACTCCAAACTTCCATTTCTATGCTAATTCTAGCCTGCCGTCTAGTCCAAGTGTTTATCTCTCTCTCTTTCAGCACAGGATGGATGGAGGGAGGAAGAGGGAAGGAAAGGCAGGCAACGGAGAGAACAGACTGACAGAGGGATGAGAAAAGGGCTAGAGAGGGCGGAAGAACGAGAGAAGCGAGGCAACACCCCAACAGATGACAGATTAATGAATCTGTGGATGAAATCTGCCGGGGCTGTCCTCTGGGCTGCAGCTGATAATAACAAGAGATGAAAGGGTGGGGTGTAGAGTGGGTGGTAGTGGTAGTGCGAAGTGTGCGTGTGTGTCTGTGTGAACAGAGGACAACTGAGCCAGGGAGAAAGAAGAGACAATGAAGAAAGGGGGAGAAGAAGTGGAAAAGCAGGATAGAGAGAAAAGAAGTGAGCAAGTGTGAGCAAAAAAAAAAAAAAGGTGCGAGAGAAAAGTAGAAACGAGGGGGAGTGGGACAACGCTCCAACTGGTTTTCGCTCGCTGCCAACACTCTGTTTGCCTGCTGGAGGGAGATTCAGGAGCGTCGTGCCGAAGCTCCCCTCTGGGGGATTCCACTTGCTCTGTGTGTGTGTGTGTGTGTGTGTGTGTGTGTGTGTGTGTGTGTGTGTGTGCGTGCGCACGCATGTCTCTGTCTGTGTGAGTGAATGAGAGCAAGTGTTAGAGAGACTGACGGGTAGAGTGTTGATATGCATCTTGCCTAAGTCTGTGTGTGTGTGTGTGGCTGTGGAGGAGGCGTAGCGCTAAACCTCTGAAGCCGTGTTTAATATCGCTGGGAGAGAGCGAGGAGCTTAGCATGAGAGCCCCAGCTTCCCGCCACACACACACACACACACACACACACACACACACACTCCTCCGCAGTAAAATGAGACACCCCCCCTTGCGCTTTCCCTCAGTCCTCTAATCTCTCTCTCTAGAATGCTTCCCTGCGCTCGCCTGCAATCAATGCATCACTCAGACATTTAACCCCTTGCAGTGCTGCCTTGTATGCTCCTCACATGGAGCATACAATGTGTGTGTGTGTGTATAGAAATGCATATCACATGTGCAGGTGATGCATGAGTGGCTTTCCCCATGCGATGAAGAGCCAACAGTCTACGCAGTAAAAAGTTGGTGCGTGCCTAGACAAGTGAAACGTGTGGATGTTTGTGTGTATGTGAGAGTGTGCGTATAAGAGCCAGGCTGTTGTTGAATGACTGTACTGGGGTAACAGAGGAAGCCTGAGAATCTAGCCTCTGATGATCTCAGACAGAGTTAATAAATCTCACACTGACGCACACACATGCTATTAGCTAACTGAAGAACAAAGATGAAAAAAAGGAAAATTGTAAAAAATGTTTATATACAATATTCGTTCACAATAAATGCCTCCAGCCTCAACCAATAACCTGCTTTGCATATTAAAGCTCATCAGGTATATACAAACCAAATATTAAAACATTTAATTTAGGGGAAACAACAGTCTGAGCCTTTTCTGGTGTCTGCTCATATCAGAAAATGTCATAGCGAAATTCATGCAAATGACCTTGCGAATATGAGTTACTGAAAGCTTTGTGACGTAATGACTACTCATGGGGCTAGTTACTGAGCTACTGTGGGCTAACCACTAACATACTACAGTAGCTAGCCTGATGCTAACATGATGGCACCAGCCAGGCAAAATAGCTCATGAAGCTAACTGGCTTGCCACCAGTTAGCTAATAACCAGTTAGAACGCTAACTAGCTCAGTCGCTTACTGGAAAAAGGCTAATTGGAATGTATTTGTATCATCCACTGTGTCTCACCGCATTTCTATTGTGGAGCTGTTAAAACTGAGCAGAGTGACGTGTATGAAATTGAATTACAGCTAATATGATAGCTTCCTCTATTTTGGACTGTGTGTCTGTTCCCTCAAAGGCCAGCACTATCAAGACTGTTTGCTATTGGTCAAAAAAATCTGCCAGTCAAAGTTCACCAAAGTTAAACTTGAAAAGTCAGTGTGGATTTACTTTGCCTCCACAAGCAAATCCACAATTTTTTGGTATCATAGATGCTGGTCTGACTGGGCACTTAACATGCAATCTAGTTTTTGTCTTTGCTTGGATCACACACAGATTTGAGAAGGATAATCAGAAATGATTCATGTGAGGAGAATAAATGACAGATTGCACCCTTATCTGAGCTTTCAATGGGCAGAGCTGAGGGGACCCCGAGCCCCAACACGAGGGGGAGAGGGATGAAGACATCCGCAGAATCTCTCCTCATTACCATTTCAAATGCTCAGAGAGCGAGGCAGACGAGGGAGAGCGAGAGAATAAAAGGGGAGCGAGGGAGGGAGGAAGGAGGAAGAGAGAGTGGGCTTTCGTGTGCAGAGGCACGGATCGCAAAACTAAACGAACATGAAATATGCACAGTGTCGGCCGGGCATCGGGAACAGCACAGAACAGAACAGTGTGCATGTCTTAAATTACATGCATGTGTGCATGACGTGATTCTGCATCCTGTATGTGCAGGTCTGTACACAAAGGGATGTCTGTGCATGTGCTTACAGAGTAACCACCGGTGTTTCTCTGTGTATGTTTATTATGAGCATGTAGTCTGTGTGTTTGTGTGTGTGCACGCGCATTAGGTGATTCTGAATGGCATGTGCAGCCGTTTGTGGATGTGCGACAGCAGTGAGTGCAGAGAGTTGTTGCTCCGCGCAGCATATGGAGAAGAACACATCAGGATGCCTGTGCATGTGCTTATTGGGTCATAACGGGTGTTTCACTGCACGTATTTCTGTGTGTGTGTGTGTGTGTGTGTGTGTGTGTGTGTGTGTGTGTGTGTGTGTGTGTGTGTGTGTGTGTGTGTGTGTGTGTTCGTAATCAGCATGTGAGCGCTGTGTCTGTCTGTGTGGGTGCCTCTGTCTCTCAGGCCCTCATATCTCTCTGCCTCTGTGTGATAAGCCCAGTGCTTGCGGCGCAAAAACACCAGTGCGAGACAAGCGCTCTGTGCGTCTACAGGCTTGTATGCAAGTGTGTGTGTTTGGCAGTGTGCATAAATTGGTGTGTCTCTCTGCACACGTGTGTGTGTGCGTGTGTGTGCGCGCGAGAGAGCCCCAGGGGTCTGCCCCAGGCTTATCACACACAGGCAGTGAGAGACGAGCTTCCTGAGAGAGAGAGAGCGAGAGAGGGAGAGAAAGAAATGGAGGCGGGGGGGGGTGTTGTTTGCGCAGCGGTCAGCGCCTTGTTTGTGTAGTCTCAGGTTTTCTCCTCCCTCCCCCCTCTTTCCCTCTCCACACACGGAGCGCAGAAAGGGAAAAATGCGAAGGGGGAATGAAAAAAAGGAGAGGGAGGGAAAAAAACGTTCGAGAGAGACGCATAAATCAGAGAGACGAGCCAGCTTCTCTCCAGCACGGCTGACTGAACCCTGCTGCTGCTGCGCTGCACCCTGTGTGTGTGTGTGTGTGTGTGTGTGTGTGTGTGTGTGTGTCTGTGAGCAAGAGAGAAAAACAGCCGCCGCCACTGCTAACCACAGTCACCACGGCACATTAGAGGGCCATTAGAACGCGATTATACTCCCAGTGCTTACCTCTCATTCACACTCTTGCTCTCTTCCACCCTGACTCACACACATTCACACATAATCACTGACACACACACAAACACACGCACACACCTCATCATCATAAATGTGTATAACAAACACACACAACCATAAAACAACCAGTTAATGAGCAACAAAAGATACCCACACCTATTTACAGTTCTGTGAAGATACCTCTGCTGGTGATAAAAATTATCATGCGCACACACACACACAGCATCAAAGGTGAGTGAGAGACAGAGTGGACGCACACAGCACAATCTGCAGCTCAAGTGGTATTAAAACCACCTGCATCAATAAATCAATTTGAAATTTAAATTTAAAATTTGTCAAAATTGGGGGAGAAACATTTAGGCTCACGAAAAGAAACATAAGGGATGAGTAAGAACGAGATAACGCGCCATCCAACGTTAATTAAAAGCTTTCAGAGTAATGCGAGTTGAAAGATTCAGTAGAATATACATTCTTTCTTGTATGTGCGGAGAATGAGAGGATCTGGTTTCGGAGCAAACGATAGGCAGCTACACACAAAGAAAAAAAAAAAACTTCCGATGCTAGAGAGAGGCAGCGAGCATCAGTCTCCGTATAATGATCCCACCGATGCCTCATGCTGTCTGCGCACGCATGTGCATGTGTGCCTGCGTGTATGAGTGTGTGTCACACTTCGCCTCACGGAAAATTAATGAGATGTGAGAGCGGAGTGAGGCAAGAGGGGAGGCGAGGGGAGTATGCGTGTGTGTGTGTGTGTGTGTGTGTGTGTGTGTGTGCGCGCTTGCGGGGAGGAGGGGTGCCAACGACAATCTGAGTCACAAAGAGAGGAAGAGAAAGAGTGCTGAGAGGAAAGAGGGGGGAGGGAGAGAGCGGAAACCTGAGAGAGAAAGAGAGAGTAGCGGGCACGAGGAGCAAAAAAAGATGGAGTACGGCGAGAACAAAGCGCGAGTAAGGGTGAAATAGAAGGAAATTATTCAAAAAGCAAAAGAGGGAGCTAGAAAGAAAAGAATAGGACAGATGCAAGAGAGGAATGAGATGGAGAAAGACAATTTAAAAAAAAGAATCAAGCTATGTCTGCCAGAGTCACAGACAGGAACAAAGTAGGGGGAGAAAATGAGCTCAATTTAAGAGAGAGAGCGCGAAGATTTGGAAGAGACGAAGTGTAAGAGTGTAAAATGTGAAGAGAGAAAGCGATAAGGAGGGAGGATGACTTTGAGCGAAGCCTATTACCTCGTAGCCCAGCCGTGCAGCTCTCTGGAGAAGAGTCTCTCCGGCGTTCTTGTTCACGATCAACCGACGAGCCTCTGGCGGGATCGGACGGACCACGGGGGGCTCAGCAGGGGGGGTTCTGTACACCCCCGCCGCCTCTGGCGGGACACCGCCTGCTCGGCCGTTTGCCTGGGGCTGTAGTGAGGGTGGACAGAGAGCGGCAGGGGAGCAGGGCTTGACTGGAGAGCAGGGATAATGATTAGGAGAGGCGGCTCCCTTCCTCGGAGCGCCACGCTGCTCACTCAGCTGAGGAGAGAGTGAGAGAGAGGGAGAGTGTTACACACTGCCACATAGCAGATGAGACACACACACGAACACTGAAGGGTACATAGAGACTACACACACACACTCTCAGAAGGATCTGCCATTGTGCGTATATTTACACACATGAACATAATTGTTTTTTGACAATATAATGAATGGCAAATACAAAACAGGTAAAAGTATGACATTCTGTCAGTGGTCACTATAAGGCCAAAATCCATCCAGAAAGAATAATTATATTTTAAATTAAGCTTGATGTTTATTCTCCTCAAAAAAAAGTCCTCTTATTCTCACATGATTTTTCGATACTAACTCTTTTGTATACTGCCTACTTATAGCTTAATATAGACGGATTGTTCATTTACAACATCTGTGTTTATATAGGATTACTGTATATGTAAGACACACTATGCATCGCTGAAAAACACACACTCACACAGCTTTCACACCAAATGTTCACGCCCCAAACACTGCAGGTTGGCACGCCACTTTTCTTTAACCGCTAAACCAACAGAGCCCTCGGAGCGCAACACACGAGAGAGGGAGTTGCCTGTGTGTGTGTGTGTGTGTGTGTGTGTGTGTGTGTGTGCGCGTCCTCTCAGTGGAATTCCATGTCGAAGCAGCTGTCAGGCTGAGGAGGAGCAGGGGAGGAGAGCAGCACGGGCGGAAAACAACTAGCCTTTTTTCCCCCCCTCAATTTTTCCCTGTGCTCATTTTTTTCCCCCCTCTTTTGAACTCAGGCGCTTCATACACTCGACCATGGCTGCCACATTCCTCACTGTGGGAGTGTGTGCAGCCTTGTGTTCGGCACTGAGTGCAATGTATAATTGCTCCAGGGTTTTGTTGTTATGTCAGGAATGCTCACAAACACACACACACACACACACACACACACACACACACACACTCATAGCCGTGGCACACACCTACACACAAAACAGCACCGATGACACACGTTCGACAATTAAGGCCAGAGACAAACACACATGCATGGAGGCGCTCTGCAGGGAATCGCTAAGGGCACAAGGAGGTCAAAGCTCCAGCAGCCCTCTAAACATTGTAAACATACTTCCTTCCTCTCTCCCTCCCTCCCTCCCTCTCCCAGCTGCATAATCAGAGGCGCCGACAGGCATACTCAAACAGACTCCGCTGCTACAAACATCCAGACGCCCATATCATGGCCAGACACCCTATCAGCACTCACCTTGTCATCTTCAGCTGCTCCCAGATCAGCTACACAACGCTGGCCTGGGCTGTTAGGTGTGGCCTCTTTCCTTTTCTCCCGCTCCCGCTCCCTCTGACTGGTGTGTTTGGTCTTGCACGGCCGCTTGCCCTTGGGTTTGTCCGTGTCACTATGGCGACGGGGCTTGAGGGGAGCGGTGCCGCCCACGGACAGCTCTGGGGCCGGAGAGGGGGGGCCCCTCCTGGGCTCCTTGAGGCCACGGTCACCTGAGAAGGGTCCCAGCGGTTGCGCTCTGTCCTTCAGTTGGCCGGGGGGAAGGGGAGAAGCAGCTACTCCTGGAGCAGGAGGAGAGGAAAAAGGGAGGCAGAGTGAGCGGCCGATAGTGAGAGAGCTCAGTGGAAGGGGAGGATGGGAAGGTATTGCAAGGCCATCTCTCACCCTCTGTTGGTTTATTAATGAGTGCACAGAGCTGTCTGGGAGCGCAGCATGCTTGCTTGCTCAGAAAAAAAAAAAAAAAAAAGACAAATAAAAATAAAACACACACAGACACACTTGCACGCACGACACAGGCTCACATAAACACCCTCGTAGTGACTTCTGAGCACTCATTCACTGCAGCAAGGACACTGCTATGAGTAATCTCCTTAAACAAATGTGGCACTGTCTGGTTTCATCCTCTTATAGTACATATTTACATGAAAAATAAAAACCTGCCCTTGAAACCACAATGTCAAAATGCTGTTTAATAGTTTAATGGAAATACATTTCCTACTAAGGGTCATTGCAAAGCATTTCTAACTACTCAGGAATGTGGTCTACGTCTGATTTGTGTTACAATAGAACTTTTAGAATAAACGGTCCATTAAATTAGTCCTAGGTCTTGAAACAATGAGGAAAGAGAAATGATATATCTTGCCGATGCTTAAATATACAAGCACTTTCTATGTAAAGCCTGTTGCAGAAAAAACAACCTTTTAGAATACGAGATTCTTATAGAAATGAATGCATTTGAAAAAAAATAGAAGAAAAAAGAAAGACCATAGCCCTGACAGACACACAGCGGAATAACCACATTCATTGTAAAAACACGACTGTTGCCAGGGTGATGTTATCTAAAAAAGGTGAAAGCAAAAGAAAAGAAAAAACAACAAAAAAAAAATAAATCAGTGGCCAATCAAGGCCTGTGGTTTCTGCAGGAAACATAAAACCAAAATCTCCCCTGCTTTATTCACTTCCTTTAATCTCTCTCCTGCTCTTTTATTCTCTCTTCATCTGTGCCTCCCTCTGCCTCAGTTTGGGCACATGAATAAAGGAAAGCCCTGGTTTTAATAAGTTACCCCCCCACACTCTCCGCCCTCCCTTTCCCTGTGACTGGTCTTGAGGGGGAAAAAGAAAAAGAAAAATCATTGATCACACATTAGTCACACTACACCTGCCCACGCATATCTCTACCAGCCACTTCCCTCATTCGCACTTTCATCGCTCTCACAGAGCCCGCTGTAGACCAGCTGAGCAAAAAGCCCAAAACTGGGGGAGGGGGGTAGCATTTTAGCCTTTAGTCCCCAGGTCTCGTTTCTGACTCCCCTGCCTTTCCTCTGGCAGGAGGAAGTATCCCCTACCTCATTTCCTCTGCCCCCTCCCTGAAGGCTCACGGGAAATCCCCCCAAAGACAGACCGCTCAACAAGAAAGTGAAACGTGAGCCAAAGATAGATTTCCGTTACCCTAGCTGAACTCAGAGATAGAGCCGCGGTTTGCATGGCTGCTGGTTCATTCTTACCATTAAGTAGCTTCTCGCAGCCCCATTTCCTGTTGATCTCGGCTCTCTGCGCTGCGGCTCTGTCCTCTGGCTCACCAGCCCTGATCTTGCGTTCCCGTGGGCTCTGGGCCGGGGCAACCAATCGGGGCTGAGGCCACGCTCTCTCCTGTTTGATTTGGGACACGTCAGGTGAAGCTGCACTGGCAGAGGGCTTGCTGAGTCGCAGTCCCTTCAGCTCGATGCAGACCTTGAGCTTCCGCACCTCATCGTCGTCATCTTCATCAAGACAGGCCTGTTCATGCTCATCTGCAGACAGCATAAACACAGAATTAGCATTGGTTGCCATCTCTCATATACAGCTATATTGTCCAGAACAGTGTTGCCTTGTGAAAACTTTGAAATGTAACAATTCTGGTGTCAAAGTTTTAACCTCAGTTAAAAGATTAGATATTCTCGTCCCACACTTATAAAAAGGTAATTAAAAACCCAGTAGATAAAGAAATGCATTGTGGGCAAGCTTAAACCAAAACATTTCAAAACACTTCAAGGTGCCTATGAGTTGACATTTTGTACAAAAAGGTTTTCACCCTTTGAGAGACACCACTCTCAACTTCTGCAACACACAAAACTATTGTATGTACATTCGTACAGAAATGCAGACAACTGAGCACCAAGAACAAAGGCCATTAATCACTACATTCTTATGGCTTGTAAAACCCTTTCTAAGCCTTACATTTAACACACACACACACACATACACACACACACACACACAGGCAAAAGACAGACAGATTAAGGAGTAAAAGGGGAAGAGAAGTCAAGAATCAGGCGGAGACACAAAGCAATAAAGATTGGAGAATCAGAGGGAGAGTTCTCCCCCCTGAAATTCACAGGGGGGACGGGTATTTGACTCGTCTGCCAGTGCCGGGGAGAGCAAACGCGATACCGCATGCCAGAAAAAAAAAGGGAACCCAAACAGATGAGGGAAAAAAGAAAGGAGATGAAAAGAGAAGAAAAGAGCAGCTTTGAAGAGGGTGGGTAAGCGCAGCGGAGGAGAGGGTGGGTTAGCGCAGCGGAGGAACGGCAGAGCTGAAAGAAGAGAGAGAGAATGGCTGTCCCTCTTCGGCGCTTCTCTCTCGCACTCCGCTCAAAGGCAGGATTAAACACTTCTCTGAGCTGGCTGCCACACAGAGCGAAAGATGGGACAGACAGTGGTAAGGGGGGTTGGGATGGAGCGGGTTTAAGGTGAAATTGATTGGGAAGGAGGAAGCGACAAAAGGAATAGAATTGTTTTAAAAGAACAAGGGATGAGACAGGGCTCAGCATGACACAGGATGAAGGGAAAATAATGGGCAGAATTAGAGAGATGCACAGAAATGAGATGAAGAGAGAGGGAGGGGGTGATATGAGGAAAATGGAAGTGGCATGTGGGTGACGTGGAATGTTCAATGAATTCTCACCCGAAAGCTTGGCTCTTTTCTCTGGGTGGGACACCCTCTCTACTTCCTCTCTCTCTGTGTCCTCCTGTTCGGCCTTGGGGCAGAGCTGGCGTTTCCTGGTGGGTCCAAAGCCAGGGCTGACCTTCTCCTCAGGGTACCCTTTTGCCAGTGTCAAAGTGGGGGGCACACAATAATCTCCTTCAGACTCCCTTATCACCTTCCTGGCTCCATCCTTTAGCCCTCCTTCGCTGGCACCTCTGGCCCCATGCCCTGGGGACAGAGGCTCCTTCTGGCCCCCACACCTCTGGAGGACTGGAACTCTGTTGTTTGCGTACACCGGCCGGACACCTGAGCAAAGCAGACAGACGGATGGAAAAAGGGCAGGGAGGAAGAGGGGGGTAGTGGGCAGAGACATAATAAGCAACAGAAGATGAAAGAGAGACAGACACACGAAGAGAATGCAGACAGACAGACCGCAAACCAGCCAGACAGACAGAAAGAGAGCAGGGAAACAAGAGGCGGGGGTGTGACGGGATGGGGGATTGACAGAGGGAGAATGCCAGTTAAACACCAGGCAGCTTTTATTCTGCTTTAAAGACAGGCAGTAAAACTTTGATGGGGTAAAGACTTTTTAATCAGATGTGAGCCGAGCCAGCGGGCTGACGGGTTCAGTGCAGCCGCTCGCACTTCCAGCGAGGAGAGGCAAGAAAACATCCTGCACACACCCCCCCCCCCTTCTGTCCTCCCCCACGGCATGACCGCACCACGCCCTTCTCACACTGAGCGTGACTCTACCCCCCCATTTCCCCTCTCTCCGCGACTCCCTCTCCTTCTCTGTCTCTCTCCATGCCATAATTAGGCTCACACGTCAGCCGCGGCCTCGCTCCAACACACAGCTGGGCTCCCAGCCAACGTAACTAACCCCCTTCCTCCCTCCCCCTCTCTTTCCGTTGCGCTCTCCCATCCGCTTTCACCCACTAACCCCCCCCCGCTTTCACTCTCTCTCTCACTCACGCAATCTCTGCCCCTCCTTCTCCTCTTGCCCTCCCTCTCGATCGTCTCTCCGCGCAGATAAGCACAAAAGACTTCTTGAAAATAAAACTCCCCCTTTCTGTCTCTCTTGCTGGCTCGTTCGCTTGCACTGCCTAGCTTGTGTAAGAGTGTGTGTGCATGTGTGTGTGGAAGAGTGTGTCTTTTGTTTTGTTTTTTGTTTTTTAGAGTGACCCGGTCTTGCCTCAGCGTTTGCTGCAAGTGCACGTGAGTGTGCGTGCACACCTATTGTTTGTGTGTGTCCTTTTCTGAGTGTTCATTTTCAGAATGGATGCATGTGTGTCTGTGCGTGCATTACGAGTGTGTGCGTGGTGCTGGGTTACTCACCCTCCCTCTCTCCCTGCCTGGTGGTGTGTTGGCAGTGTTCCAGTGCTCGCTCTCTGCTCTGGCCGTCTGCCAGCTCCCGTCCTGCAGCCGCTGCCGAGGCAGACACACACACACCGCCGCCCTCCTTCTCCTTCAGCTCCAGCTCCGAGAACCGCATCATTGCCCGCTGTGCGCACACACACACACACAAATGCAGAGAAAACCCATGAAAACCCCTCATCGTCTGCCCACGCCGCACACACACCTCTCTAAGCCTCAATCTGGCCTCAACAGCTACAGAAGCAAAAATTGCGTCAGAAATCACATTGTCTCAAAATCAAAGAAAATGCCAAAGAAATTAAACACACACACACACACACACAAACAAACACAAACACACACACAGGACAAAAGGTAGACAGATAAATCACAAGCATGGCATCAAGACACAGATTAGACTACTGCAGCCACTGTGAGTCCATGCGCTCTGGGGCTTAAGTCCTGGCATCTCCCTTCCTGAAACATAAACATGGCTAGGAAACATATACATCTAAGCCCTGAGGCAGAGAGAGGAGATGAAAAAGAGGAAAGAAGGGAGTGGGGAAAAAAGGAGTGTGCAGCGGTACAGAGTACAAAGGAGACAGAGCCCATCAGAGGCAGATGTGATAAGAAATGTAAAGAACTGACCTCCCAGTTAGCTGCAGGTTGACTTATATTACTCCCCTCTCGTGATATGACTTCCATCTAAGCAATTAGAATGGGGGGCTCAATATATCTGTCCATCATTTCATCTTTTTTAATGAATTTATGTTCTCCACATGTTTCTTTACACACAATAGGCAGCCACAATCCCACAAAATAACACAATCAAATTAAAGTGACTCAACAGGTCAATTAACACTGCATCAAAACTATCAAATAATTTCTGAACTGCATGAATGACAAATTTGAAAAAGATAATCAAAACAATATGTTCATTCTAAGCATGATTGATAATGCTAATTCAGTTTTAGCTGTCTCATTTATTTTTTCCCCAAACAGACATCCACATCTAATTTTTACATGTCCAGAAATAGAGCGTTTGATAGCTTTGTGTTGCAGCTGTGCATTGACAAGCATGACACAGACAAAACCACAGTTTTTTAGGTGTGTTCACAACATAGACAGACATGTGCAACCTATTAACATATCTGCCTCTGAGCCAGTGGATAATATAGCATAGGGTTTGTTGTTTCAATGCTGAACATTGAGAATAAATAAAACAGATAACAGTATAAAATTAACAGCTCAGTGTGTGCAAATGAATGACAGGGGATGATGGCCAAGTGTAGGGGATGTTGCTATAATTGTGCATTTATAGATATAGTTTGATGTGTGTTAGGAGAGAGGGTCTTCTAGCCAATGGGGTGAGGAGAATTATGTACTTGGGCAGCAACCAGGCAGGGCAGCATAGGCCATCAGGGGGAGGAGGGTTAGGGGAGGACAGCGACTGGTGGATGGGGGCATGCAGAAAGCCTAAGAGGAACCCCAAAGAGGGCAGCTGCAGGTTTTTAAGCACACTGCAAGACCCCCACTGCCCTTAACCTTGGGGTTAAGCATAGCCAAAGGCAGTGTGAACTGTGAGGCTGCCACAGTCATGCTCTCAAACTACAGTATATGGCTCTATAGCACAGTCAGCACTAACACATGCTTTAGCCCCAAGGCAGTCACACAAGGACAAGCACGTACGGACACACAAACACGCACAGAAATAACCTTTACAATGACTGCTCACTAATCAACATACAGAGATGGCAGCTCTGGTTAACCTTTGAACTGCCCTCCCTGATAGAGGGCCTCAATTGGCCTTGCACCGGCTCACTAAGACAATGATAAACTATGGGGAAGGTCAAGTCTGTGGCCAGGACAGTAGCATGACAGCACTTATATTATTCTGTACTGTGTTGTAAATGCGGAGTATGCCAATTTCATGCAGGGTTTGTTCTACAGGCAGTTCTAAATATTGCAGCAAAGGAATGAAGACAGTGGCCCTTGGGGGTTTATTCCAGCACAGATGTTAGAACTGAAAGTATGTTTGAAATGTCTGCACATAAATGACCTCTCTCCAGCCCACCACCAACTTGAGCCCAATATATCCTGTACTGTATTTATACACACACGCGCGCACACACACACACACACAAGTGTTATGGTCTTACCTGCAGAGCTCTCTGTTCACGGCTCAGCTTGCTGGAGTCAGCATACAGCTCAGTGGTGACACATTTAAAGCGGTCGCCAACGTAGCCTGAGGAGTTAGCAATCCTCTTGGCCAGACTGGATCTACGAGAGCCTTTAGATGAAGTCTGGCTACCCTCTCCTTCTTCTTCTTCCTCATCCCCTTCTCCTTGAGACTCCCCTAGGTCAACAATACTGTCTTCCTTTTCAGTCTCCCTCTCGCACACCTTGTCCTCCTTCACCACATCTGTGCAGTGCTGAGTGAGGTGAAGAGCTCGGCTGTCTCTGTCCCGTTTGTCCTTACCAGAGCTGCGCTCCCCAGATGTGCGGGCACAGTGCAATGTGCTCTGGTCATGGTCTCCAGGGTCAGGGCTGGGGCTCTGTTCCTCCGGGCTCTCCTCTGCTTGGGTGACCTGCCCTGGAGAAGATGGGGATGTGCTAGATGTCACCAAAGGATAGCATGTGTCCTGAAGAACATTTGGTTTTCCAAAGGGAGTTTCTGGCTGTCTATCAGTGTGATTGGGCTTCAGGGTGGGGCTCTGTCCCGAGTGGATTGAATAGGGATGGGAAAGGTGTTGCTGGTGTTTTGGCTCGTAGTCAGACTTTGTCAGATTTTGGTTACTATAACAACATTCATTTGTGTTAACCTTGGTGCTGGTCTCAGCAGAGGGTTGTTTGTGGACTGTTGGGGTAGACTCAATATCGGTGTCTGAGTGTACAAGGTCAATGCAGACAATATTTTCTCTTGATTTTACAGCGGAAGAGAGGGTTTTGCTTTGACTGCCACCCTGTCCTTGTGCTCCTGCTTCCCTATCAGGCTTAAATTGGCTTCCTTCGCCTATCACTTTCCCAATGTTGTGATCTCTGAGGCCCCCGCACTCTTCGACAGCTCCCCGGGATTTCTCCTGTCCCCGGGGCTTCAAAGTTGAATCTCCTCTTTCTGGCAGCTTGTTGTCTGATCGAGTCTGCATCAGGGGATGGGCCATCTCCTGTGAGTTATAAGTGAGGTATTCCCCTCCTGGACCAGCTGGGAGGTTGTGGTAGGGTAAAGGGTGTTTTGCTGCCAAGTGGGTTGAGTAAAGGCTGTTGTTGCCCAGCAATACTGGGTGATGGTAGACTGGACCTTTCCCTGTAATTGGCAGGGAGTGTAGTGCAATGCCATCAGGGATGGGGTAGTGCACGTATCTACTGGCATAGGGCAAACTATGGTTCAGGTAAGCGTCACTTTGAGGAAGGTAAAGGTGGCCAGGAGGGTGACCATTCTCTAAACAGGGCCTCTTGTATGAGGACACCTCTGGAGTTGTTTCACCTCTCTTAGTGGTCTGGGAGGACTTCTCCGTTCCCTCTCTGTGGTGGCCCACAATTGGTGGATGTTCTGATTGGCTGGGGCTATGTTTGACCCACTCACCAGCAGGTTTGGGAGAAAGAGCCCTGGAGCTGACCAGAGAGGAGTGTTGAGTGGAGGAAACATTATGGTTGGGCTCCCCTATCCTTGGACAGGATGAGCTACGTTGCTGAGGGAGTACTCTCTCCAGACCCTTGTGTTTCATGACAGAGGGTGAGGAGCCTTTGGCTTGTGAAAGGCCCAGGTCTGTGTTAGGTCTTGGAGAGGGGGGCAAGCCTGGTGTGTGCTGTGTATGGGAAGGAGATGGGCTAGGTACAACCCAGGAAGAGTGTAAAGTGCTGATCATCTCTGGCCTCTCTGGGACCTTTGAAGAAGTGCTGCTGACCACAGAGTGAGGGTGGGAGGAAGGAGAGAGGGAAAGGTTTTCCTTCAGGAGCTCTCGGCTAGAGGGCAGTCCATAACGTGCGCCTGATGCTATAGTGTCTATCTTAACTGGGAATCCATTGGGAGGCAGTCCCAACTCCAATATTCTTCCAGACAAATCCAAGGGCTTCTCTGCAGAGTCTTTGGTTGCTTGGGGTTGGTGAGCTGGCCTCTCAAAATTGGGTTTGGAGGGTGACCTGCTGGGTCTCCTCTCAACCCCTACACTTCTGTGCTCAGGTGCCCCATCTCTTGGCCTAGGTTTGTGGGGGCTGGGCCGGGCAGGAGAGGGCTGCTCTGATGCCATGCTGCTCACAGAGAATGGATGAGGAATGGACTGTGTGGATGAGGATGAGGCAGATATAGAAGAAGTGGAGGAGGTGGGTAGTTGTCCTATCCTAGTGACTGGCCTTTGTAAATCCAGTGAATTGTCAATGAGAGCAGAAGGAGGTGGAGGTTGGGGGAGGCGAGAAGACGCATGAGGAGAAGAATCAGTAGCCAGACTATTATTATTCCCACCATTGGTGCCACTAGTGCTAGTGCTACTGGTGTTATTGTTGTTGCTAGAGCCCTTCCTAGAGGGAGGTCTACTTGGTCTGCTGCTCCTGCTCGGGGAACGGTCCCTGTCTATTGCAGCCTGACGGTGCTGAGGATGAGGGGAAGGTTGATGAAGTTGCTGTGCAAATGGAAGCCCCTTGTCCTGGCAGTGTACCAGTGAAGTGGGGGCCACTGTGACTGCAGGAATCCTCATTGGGGGCGCCACCAGGGGAGAAGAGATGGGAGAAGGAGGATAGGGGGGCATATAGTAGAGCCTCTCAGCAGCAGAGGCAGCTGCAGCAGGGTTAACATTGCCCCCCTGGGCTGCACACAGAGAAGGGTAGGCCAGGTGCTGGGGAAGATAGGGGTTGGGTTGGCTGAGCAAGGAGGCTTTGTACATGTTTAGAGCCGCATACTTGGATGTGTCCATGAAGGGATACAAACTTGCTTCAGGGTAGGGGCTGAGCCACGGTAGGCGGAGGTAGCTGCCACCAGCACTTGCCAAGCCCAGTTCAGATGCTTTTTCTCCAGGCCCTACTCTGCGTTCCAAGCCTAGACCTTCAGTTCCAGCTCCAGGAACCAGCATAGGCTTGTGGAGACCTGGAGGGGTGCCTTTGTAGAGTCCCAGATAACCATTAGTGGGCTTTCGACTGTCCAGAGAGCCATCAGGCTTATAGATGAGCTCTGGGAGACCATCCCTGTTATAAGTGAGGGGAAGGGCAGGCGTATCTCGGCTCTTCTCCGCTGGCAGTGCTCTTATCCCTGGGTACACAACCCCACCATGGAGACGAAGACCATCGTGCATCAGAGTGCCTCGGTCCAGCCCCATCGCTGCCAGCGGCGTCAACCTTGCATCCACCTGCAGCAAAAAGAGGATACCAGAGAAGTAAATGTGACTATCAACACAGAAATCAGATCCCTCAAAGAAAATTTGGAAAACATAGAAAGCATGAACTATAAAACAAAGCACAAAAAAGATTTCTTAGTGTCTAGGTTAGTTGCATGCATGCACATAGTGAAACAGACCAAATGTTTATTTCCAGATAACAGTGACTCATGTGACAAATGAGTGTAAACAGTACTGAGGACGAGCACGGGGGACTTGCCATGTTTTGTGTGATGTGGTTCCCTTGTCTTAGTTCCAGGTTGGTTTGTGTCTCAGCATCGACATCACGAACAGATGTTGCCCTGTGGAGATGAGCAAACAGTTAGCAGTTAGTGTCTTGGCTCTGCCACACACACACACACACACACACACACACACCACAGCTCTGTTGTAACCCCACTGCCAAAAAATTTGACAGGGCAAAAAATGTCACTCTATAAATATTACACATACTTAAATTTCTAGTGCATGCAAATCAAAATAATATATCAACATAGGCCTATACATTATTGCTATATAGCAATCAAATGTGGCCCAGAGATGTTTAAGTGACATAAGACACAGTGAGTAGGGCGAAGGTCCAAAGAAAAGAAAGATAATGGCAGTGTTAGCTACAGTCATCACACCCTTCCTCTCACACACACACACACACGCACACACACAACTCCACTGAAGTAGTCACTGGAGATGAAAGCACTGTGGGCTCCCCTCCCCTCCCTTCCGTCAACACCCCTCTGCAACCCCCATCCTCCTATCCCCCTCCCCTGACCCTCATCCTGCCCTCCCTCTGGGCTAGACGTGCATTGTGGGGCTGCGTCTATTCAGTCACGTTCCCCACACACTGTTTTTTCTGTGCCCTCTTTGACCTGCTCTCTCGGCTGTCTCAACCAGCGGAGCGAGGGAAGATTATACATCAGAGACCACTTTGGTGGGAGACCATTTACCGCCCGCCAACACAGAGCCACAGATCAACAAACACTCACACCAGCGAACACACGCAAAAGTATAGTATGTAAGAGAAAAACAGGTAACTGTGCAAAATTTACAATTAACCATAGATTCAGTTTGAGAATGCATAACATAGGGGACAGGTATAAAGATAAAGAACATCATGGTGTTTCTTTGAGGTTGAAGATCCCTTTGTGTATGAAATGCGCTTTAATCTGCAAATGTTTTGTATACATTTGAATTTCTTTAAAAGCACTGGAATATAACGGAGATGTTAAGGAGATTTAAAATAAGTTACAAGAACATTGTTATAAATTATTCATTAGTGCAACATTGTAGGAGGTGACAAATTTAATAACTGGTCTTTAACATTAAATCTGTGTTTTTAATCAGCTGGGTGCTGCTGATAGAGGGCTGGATTTACCAACTTTATCAGAATAAAAGATACAAAGAGATAGTTCTTGCCAGGACTAAATACAATTTTGGGTCAGTACCTAACCCAAATGTATTTAAAAAAAATTATATTTGTGCAATCTCCAATGTCTGTTACTAACACAACACATATGTCAAATGTGAACCGTGTTGACTTTTATTTAATATATAGCTAAGTGAGAACATGAACAAGACCTTACTCTAAACTTAATGTACTTTCAAAGAAACTCAACAACCACATTTATTTAATTAAACTGCGGTGACAGCAAATTTACAGCAATTTTTCAAATTTGTATTTATGTTATGGCATCACTTTAGTGAATTTAAAAATCAACGTTTTAATAACTGTGACTTTACCTTGCTTACTGAGTGAGGGATATCACAATCTCATGAGAAAAAAAAACAGGTGAGAAAGAAACTGAAAAAACACATTTTGTATTCTTAAAATCATATCACTGAACACAGCCTTGGTGAGTCATCTTAATAGGCTACTAACAAAGTGGTCTACCTAATTTGAAAAGGCTGTTTCAAAATCCTCAAACAGGTGAAACAACAAAAGGGAAAAGGTGAAATTTCTCCCACTTGGCAGATTTTATTTAAAAGGAAATCTTGAATATTAGAGTTAAGGACTAGTTAGGGTGGACATTTCTGCAAGACAGCCCTGTTAAGGGAGCCAGTGCAGGAACGAGGTGGGAGACGGAGAGAGAAGAGGCTTTAAATAGTAAAAGTGAAGCCTTGCCGTGCTCAGCAGTGCTGAGAGCAGCAGAGAAACTCGGCTCCTCGATCATCGCAGAGAAACGCCTCTGAGACTCGCTGCCGTGCCGCTGGCACGCCACTTTTATTGCCGCGTCTTGAGGTCCATTAATCAGCCTGTTGTGGGCCCCTCAGCACAGCTCCTCCCTGCCCCAGCGCTTCCATCCCCCCACAGACCCCCTGCTCCAGCTTGGGGCCAGTCCTGCTTCAAAAACATCCACATATACATACAGAACTGGAACGGTGTGCATGCGTGAGTTAAAGTGCTTCAGTGTAGCTACGAATGTGCGCACAGCCACGTGCATTTCTGCAAATTACAGACATTGTTGAGAAATCACATCAGTCCCGTTTCCTGTATATCCTATCTCTCTCTCTCTCTCTCTCTCTCTCTCTCACATCCCCGTGGGGGACAGTCATTGACATAATGCTGTCCTTACCCTCTTCCCATCACAACTAAATCCCTAACCTTAACCCTTACCATAACCCAACTGTAACCTGTACCCTAAAACCAAGTCTTAACCCTCAAAAAGCAGTCTCTACCCGTGGGGACCTCAATTTTTGTCCCCATGGGTTAGTGTGCATTCAGGTTAAAGTCCCCACCGGGATATAAGAACATGAAACACACACACACAGCAGCTCCTCTCGCGCTGAAAAGTCTGCGCTCAATGACACTGAACGATAAAGAAAAAATAAGCCTCTTATACAAACACAGATATTCAATGACATGCTGCCTTTATGGACACTTCCATTCAACCTGAGCGCAACCTTCACTGCCAATATAGTGAAATCTCTCTCCTTGGCTCAAACATAACCTACATCTATGTTGCTGTCCCAGAAAAAAAAAAAAAAACAGCTGGAAAACAGAGGAAATTATCTGTTCTTGTATAGGTCAGTACAACAAAAACACAGTCTGATGTCTTAAAGCCTGTTATTACTTCACAACGTGGCCACATTGTGCTGATGACCGAATTTGTGTGGCCACTGCACCTGTTATTTGCATGAAATTAAAAGTAGTCCAACAAAGATGATAGGCTGTACCGGGCCTCAAGGTCAGGATCCAGCACTTGACGGTATACAGCAGGCACTGCAGGAAATAAAACTCAGCTTTTGGATGCATGGACCCCAATAGGTTCTTAACTGCAAATCTCCAAACTCCTTAAAATTACAGCAAAACACATGGGAGCACTAGCAAAATAATGCCAATATTGTTTGTTATATTAAGTAGGCATGAATAGGCAAATTTTAGATGCTTTGGAAACACTGTTCATGTAACATTCACACAAACAGCGCACCCTGAAGTCTGTGAAAGAGAGGGCTTTCAATCTATACATTTCAAATCCCCTATAATTTCAGTGAGGTCTGAACATAAAAAGAGCTCGTGGCCTGGGTGTTGGGTTGTCCTGCATTAGTAGCCTACAAACCGGACCCTTCGAGAATATTCTGGGAAGAAATCCTGCCAAAATGTCCCATTATGAATGGAAGGACAGGGAAGGAGAGTGGGAGAGAGATAGGAAAGGAGGAAAAGGCAGTGTGTTGACGCTCATCCCCGCTGCTAAGAATAGTTTGCGCAACAAACAACTCCCGACGGCCGTCCAATCCATCACGCTGGTCGGCAGCAGCAGGCAGGCAGGGGGGAGGGGGAGCACAGCGGTCGGAGCTGCGTTTATAAACCAGACCGCTGGAGCAGAGCCCCGACTCGCACCATTAAACAGAAAACCACTGGGTGTTTTAGCGGAACTTTGTAGCCTATAGCTCTTTTGGTATTGTGCGCTTTTTGAGGGAGGAGGAGCAAACAAGGACATAAGGATCTGATAAAGAGAGAAGAAAGAGGGAGAGAAAACAAACTGCTTCTCCCTCTTTTTCCTTGTTTCCCCGATTCAGACGACAATGACTTGAACTCTCCGTGACCCGCGGTATACGCACCGGCACCGCTCATCATTTCTTCCAGAGCTGAGGACTCTCTATTCCCCGTGCAGCACAGCGGTTGTGTGCACACGGGCAAAATGAGTGCGTGGGAGAGACTGAGGGTGGATGATGGAGTTGGGAAGGGGGTTGTATCACCACTACCCTTTCTTGTTGAGAAACACAGGTTAAACCCACGGCATTAATCATTCACAAACACCTCCTGTTTTTATTATCTGATTGTTGCACAGTCAGGTTTGCCAGTCTGTTTGGTAGTACTATAACAGGAAACTGGGAATGGGGGACTTTGCTGTTTAATGGGAGTGTAGGCACCCTCTCGCTCTTTGTCCCTGGAGCTTTGCCAGGCTCTCTAAAGCGCAGAGCTCCGATCAGCTCTAAAAAAAATGCAGTGTGACGCAGGATAGCCTAATCTCCACAGCGACGGGGGTGGGGTGGGCATACACAAGGATTAAATGCAGGCGTACGCGCACCACCGCAACGCTGTGTGTGCGCGCGTCCAAAACGAATGGAATTCTGCGCACACTGCCCAAAACAGAAATCAGCAAGAACAAATCTGAGAAAATACATAAAGAGCGCACCAAAACTACAGCCTGACTACTAACTACACAGCCTCAGGGCCACACTCTGACCAGCATCAACACCCAGCATCATAAAGAGGGAAAGTGCAGAAGAGAACACGTGCCCAGTTTTAATTGTTATTGATTATCAGGCTGACGTGTGCCAAATGGTCCAATTGATCATCTCAATGTAGACTCAAGAGTGCATTCCATGGAAAGTTGACACACTGTTTGTCAGTGTAGGTTCTGATATAACAGAACTGTACAGATTGAACAAAGACAGAGGGGATGAGGGGGAGACAAGAGGATATAAATGCTGTAGAGACACAGAACGCGCTGCTGGTGGAGCGTAGAGCTGGAAGGAGCCAGCGGCATCTCTTCAGCTGTCACATTATTAGCGACCGAGCTGTAAACAAGGGGCCCCTGCGTCCTCCCGGGCCGCTGCACAGCCGCATGCAAGTCGGTGCACGGTTCAATTCCCCCCCTCAGCAGCACGGCCGTCAACAACGGCGATATTGTGAGGCCCCCCGTGCTGTCACTAGGGCCTGGGAGGCGGCTGCTGAACTGGCTCTATTCATCCCAGGCCAAATGGGGACTAAATGGCCTTTTATGCCACGAAAGGACCCAATTGTAATAGGGATGCGCATGCATGAGTCAGCCCGCGTTTACCGGAGGTTTCTTGACTTTCCTTTGAAATGCTGGCGTTGCTTTCATGTGTTGGATGTTCCTAATGAAAGCACATGATGCTTAAGGACTCATCCCCCTATGGCCTCACCCGCCATATAGGATGAATAGCCTGTTTAAAGAGGGGGCTTAATTACTGGTGGTGTAAGATGTAAATTAGGCTAAATGAATGTCAGATTAAACAGGTGCCCAGTCAGTGTGAGGTAAACCTAGCTTTCACACCTCTGTCTAGATTTCTAGCTTTTAAAGCTCACACATGGTGACACATGAGGAAATGATATAGTGAGGCCTAGATACAAATTAACACTTTACTAAAACAAACTTTAAGTGTTTACTTGGTGATATGGAGCCTGGTGATGATCCCCAACTCGAGGTCAAAAGCTTTATAGCCAACATGAACTCAGTGATGTGCCATCCAGACAGCAGATAACACATTCCTGCTTTTGAAGGCGGTTGGTGTAATAAACTCCTATCGCCATCACCCTGCTGCGCTGCCAAGCTCTGTGGGATTTCGTCAGATAGATAGATGCCCGAGGCACCGACATCTAAAAACAAATGAAGAGGCCTGATCAAGACTGAGCCTGCAGAGGAGGGAGGCGAGGTGTGTCATCATTACTCCACAGCTAAATCAATCTTCCGATAGGCCAGAGCGAGGTCAGTAAACTAAATACAATCATAGTGAGATTTAGATTTTAATTAGGCTACAGTTTCTCTAACATTTATCAGCAAAACCAAGTCCGAATGCTGCTTTTGGAGACATGATTAAACATTTTAGGAGATGAACTTAATGTCTAAAACTGGACTTAAACCAACACCTGTGTGTATTCGGCTGCAGAAATATAAATTTTAATATGCCAGACAGTTGCTATAGAGAATAATATGAGATGTGGTTCTCTTGGGCCGCCCTGACCATCTCTGTGCTGGTGAAACAGTACCGGAGGCCGACACATCTCTGCGGGGAAGTGATCCGTGCGCTCCAGACCTCTTCGAAACTAAAAGCTTTGTGGAGTGCTGAGAGAGAAGAGGAGAGAGAGAGGAGGAGAGGGAGGGGCGGCTCTCCCATTTCATCGCGAGGTCCCGGGAGGCCAGCACGGAGCATAGCTTCAATCAAACCGTGACGTCTCCTCTGGGAGCCGCGTAGCGCCTGGAAAACCGATCTCTCCTCGGCTCTCTGCCGTGTCTCCTCTTTTGTTCACACGCACCTCGCCTCAGCAGCGAGCGCAGCGCCGGCAGCGACAAGACAGTTGTTTTATATCCAGGCGTAAGCGAGAGAGAAAAAAAAACAAGCGCAACAATAAGACAGACCTCATGTCTCGACTGTATATAAAACAGAACACGGATATTTCTTTTGACGAATTTTACCCCGTTCCCTGCTTATTGTCCAACACATTAGAATAGGCTTGATGTCCAAAAGTGTTCCCGTGATTTCATTGACGTGTTCTCCATCTGTGCATAATATTCCCCGCTTTGTCCCTCTTGATTCCAGATTAGAAAAGCGGACAAACAGCAGGTTAATGGGTTTAAAATGGAGGAGGTGTGGTTGTCTGTATACACGCAGTAGATCCCTCAGCCAGCCCATGGAGCACCACGCTGACACATTCACTGTCACACATCACTCAGCATGACAATATGGCCCAGCAGGCACGGAGCTGGTGCTACCTTCAGGTGCACCATCCTTAAAACTCTTAACTGTGAATTTCTCCAGAGTGCTGTAAAATTGTGTTTTTAAATGTTAAAAACACCTATTCACATAGTAAGTCCCCACCTCAGTTGATTGAGAACACACATCGTATATTGTTGATTTGGAGTGTGTGACTGTCTACCTGGAGAGACAAGGCTGACAAAAGTTAAAGTGAAAACTTTCTCATTAAGTAATTTACAATAAATGAAATAAGCGCCAAATGAAAACCCTATTTTGTTTGGGCACCACTCTTGAACCCCACTTTGACATCTAATGGGCCTGGGCAATAAAAACACTGTTTTGGAAGAAGTGCAAAGTCATCTGCATGCAAAGAAAGGAGATAGAGAGAAAAAAAAAATCAGTATGTCAATTTATGGTAAGCAGCCCTCCCCCTCTATGTTTCAACACCTGGAAAACAGATCAGCCCCACACTGACATCACAGCGCACAGTGGAAAAATGATGCACAAAACAGTCCGACAGGGTACACTATAAATAAACTCGGCCCACACAAAATGTGAAGTATTTGTTTTATGCTTCCACAACATGCACCACTTGGGGAACAGGCTCTATTACCAAAAGATCAGACATAGCAGTTTAAAAAGCAGAGTCATGAACTGAAGGCTATCTTTGCTACAAAGTTTGTGGGTTATTGAGAAAAGAAGCAGAGAACAGACAAGGAGGTATCTGAAGGAAAGACAACCAGATTGGGTTGATTATTCTGATGCTGGGATGATATAGCTGCATGATATAGCTTTACTTTTATTTTTCATATGATGCGACCAAAAATGCCAAATCGAGATGAAAACCCATTATTGTGGCACAAACAGGCCCATCCAAACCTAAAAGTCTGACAAAAGTCTGATGTCATGCTTTAATACACTTCAGAAAATTGACACACCACAGCAAAAGTCCTTATATATTATTATTTCCACCAAAACAAACTAAATTCAAGGGAACAAGTGGAGCAATGCTTCATCACATCGTAACAGCATGTTATTTGGACATTTTGGTAAATAATTAGCCACATGGTCTTAAGGATCACTGTTCCTTATCCTCGAATGTGATCTTTTTTAAATAACGCTTCCAAGTTTCCAGATCTCCAATGGTTTTGTTTGATTTTTATCCTTTAAAAAACTACAAGATCAAATGTCTATACAGGTAGATGTGTCCTTAACCTTTCCATACCAATGGAGACCTGAGGTTTAACTGAAATACAATTAAAGCTTTTATTCTGCATCACCCCCCCCCCCACACACACACACACACCACCACCACCACCACCACCACCAGTTAATCCCCAGCCCTGTTCCCTCGAAAGGTCCCAACATGAGGTCCTGCTCTCGAGCAGACGCTTGCGTTATGAGCGATTCTCTACTGTATATCCTGCGCGGATTGGCTGCCGGCGCTGAAGTAGTCTTTAAGTAGCTGCTTCCCTCACTAAGCTCGTCAATGAGCTGGAGCCAGCCAATATGAGGCACATCCATCGTCCTAAGAGAGCGTCCCCTAATTAGTGCCTGTGTGGTTCCAGGACAGACAGCAGGCACGGCGACACGGGAGGAAAACTCCCGTGATATGAGCCGTTCTCCTGCGATGGAGAGTGCGGTCCTGACAGTCATTTTAAAGAAAGTGTCTCCTTTAAATGCTGCTCTGATGGTCGTGAAATGCAGACTGCCTTACCCGCAGAGGAGCTTTAAAGAATCGTTAGTAAAGGCGATTCAGTTTGGAACACATCCAACACGCCTTGCAGCACTTATTTCAATTAAACAGCAACTTTAGAAGAAGTGGTTCATACTGATCGCTGCCGCCCACAATGTTGCAGGGGGAAGAGGACTATAGAAGAATTAAAACTAAATGTTTTAAAGTTGATAATGGTGGAGTAGAATATTATTGAATTAAAAGGAGAATTACAAAGTGGTTTTAAATTCGTTAAAAGCTCTCCAAGCTATTCATGCAATGAAGAAATCACAGTGACAGTAATAAGTGGCACTTTCTCCCTACAAGAGGGCAGCGCGTACCGGAGCTGCAGGGGGAGGGGGTCCCGGATCCTCTGCGCGAAAAGGATATTTCCCCGGCAATGCAAAGACTAGCGGCACAGCAAGACTGCGTGCAAGAGTGTTAGACCGCATACTGTAGCATAAAGTCATATCGGAGAACACCTGCAAGACAGAGTGTGTGTGTGTGTGTGTGTGTGTGTGTGTTAAGTGACACGATGCTAAAGCGGTTTCCATCTACAAGACAGGAAGGTGAACGGTGCAGTCCCCACCCACCCAACCACCTTTGGGACTGATGAGACGACTGATCAACGTCCACTCTGCCCAAACAAAGCCCCCCACACCTCCCCCACGAACACACACACACACACACACACACTCAGCTGTCACATCAACACACACACACACACTCCGCGGGGATGCCCTCCAACTGAACTGAACCGTGTATAAACGGAGCAGCACCGCTCGCTTCCCTTTGGCAGGGCGAGGCTGAATTCCGTAACCTTGTTTAGCGCAGAAGCTCCGTGTGCGCGCACGCACACGCGCACATACACACTCCCACCCTCGCCCCACAGGCACTAACACACTTAGTCACTCAGAGTGCGAAAAGCCTGAATATTCACCATCGAGGACGGCGCCACTTTCAAGCCCGTTAATCTCTGGGACGTCCTTCTCGCCTCCGTCCGGCTGACAGGACAGTTGACAAAATAAGGCCAAGCTCACGGTTGGATCTTTATGTGTGCGCGTGTGTTATTTATCAACCACATGCCACTGCCCCGCCGAAACGCACAAAGACCACCCTATGCGCTATTCTTAGAAGTGGCCGATCCTCTCCCAGTCTCTGCGCACAACACCGGGCTACTGCGTTTACAGTCAACCAGTACAGGAAGACTGTCTTTGGTTTAAAACACACTATATGGAAACACTGGATTATTTAAAAGCATCTCAGCCGTTGTGGTATTATTTTTTTTAAAAAGATAAATAAACAGAGCACTGTGCGTTTTCTGTCCTCATATGGGATTTCACCTCGCCAAAGACACATGCGAAAGAAAATACATTTTGATTTGTCATTGATTGTCTCACCTGGTTAATTTGCGCTAGTTCCAGCCGTCGTCCGTGCGCCCCAACTCACGCCTTGTTCCTGTTTTTCCAAGTTAACTAGGAGGACAGCGATCCGTGCGTACGTAGCCCAGTTACGGTCCTGTCTGCTGGAGACAGACAATCCCGGCCAAAGAAAAAAAAACAACTAAAAGTGTCTAACAGGTTACCCACTTGTCACGAAACAAAACAAGTTTTACGTATAAAGCTCTCGGTCCTTATTCTATTGTCTACAGGCAACTCTCATCCATAACCCTTTATTTCAAGCGGACTTTTTTGCTGCTGCAAATGTCACTTGGGTTGCCATAAAGCAACAAAAAGATCCTGCGCGGAGGAAAAACAAACGTCAGGATACAGAGAAATCCACATAAGAAAAAGAGGTCCTTTAAGTCGGAGAGCCACTGCGCCGTGCGGCCCGGGCCCCCGAAGGATACAGGTGGCGAGGTCGGCGGACTCGCGGAGAAATTAATTCAGCTCGGCCGTACCTCGCAGCAGCGCCATGTTGGGTTTCAGCGGAGCACGCCGTCCTCGGAAAAAGCCCCGTTCTCCCGCTCACCGTCACTCCATGTCCTCTCCGACACCGGAATCCGTGTCTCGGAAGGTTTGCTGAAGGTTATTCCGTGTAGCTTTTCGTCCCGCGTTTTCTTCAGAAGCGTAGAGAACACCCCGGTTGCACCGAGGACGCACGGAGCTGTACGGGGAGTGCCGCACAGAATGGATGAACGCTGCCGAGACCAAGCGACTCGCTCCACTCCCACTCGCGCAGACTCTACCCAGAAGGCCAGTCGGGAGACCGCAATTACCATAAGCCTCCAGCGCACGGCACTGGCTGCGCGCGCGCGCGCACGCACGCACGCACACATACACACACAAGCTCCGCTGAAACTCCAAAACAGGAATAGGCGAGGTTTTAACAGCAGAAATAAGGCAAATAAAGTAGAAGTAATAATAATAATAACAACAATAATAATGGAGCAAATATTTTAAACGTTTTCCAAAATAAGGTAAATGTAATTTTAAAAAAATGACATTTGACTGAGGGGAAAGCACACAAATCATGCTTAATCTAAAGTTATGTTGAGAGAGAGACAAAGAAACACACACACATATATTCCCATATAAGATATGTTTTGCAGTACCTATATGAATTGAGTGCAGGTAATGGAGGATGGCTAGAATGTATACTGTAACCAACTGGGTGTACATCTTATTAATACTGGTACAATCAATGGCGTTGTGTTTGTACCTCAGCTCCCCAATTTCTTTGGTATTGTTCATATTTTGTCTACAAAATTTAGACTATGAGTACAGATTCAAATTAAATGTCAGTTTAGTTTTTTTTTTCCCAAACCAACAGATAAGGTAAATGTGTGAAGCATGAGGCACTGGGGGGGCAGGCAGCTCAAGGCTGGGGCACATCTGTTAAGGCTCCCATGTCAAGTGAAGGAGGAGGAGGAGGAGGCTATGAATATCAAGCCTGAGGTGTGTGCGCATCACGAGCCTGCATGTGTGCATGTGTGCATGTGTGTGTGTGTGTGTGTGTGTGTGTGTGTGTGTAAGAGAGAGAGAAAAGCCAGCAGACAGACAGACAGAAGCAGAGTAGGAGTAGGAAAAGAGAGGGGGACTTGGAAATGGAAGGTCTGGCTGCATTTGCCACAGCTGTTGAAAGTAGGAGTTAAACCAGACGGTCATACGCAAACAAACACAAAGCTCACAAAGCACTCACATATGGACACGTTAAAAAAAGCTCATCTTGCAGTGTAAACTGTCTAAAAGTTTGGAGACAGACGCACAAAGGAAGTGAGCAGAGAGAAGAGGAAGATGGTCTTGATGAGAAGAAAGGGAAGAAGGGTGGATGTAATCATGCATGGCACAGAATAAAAACTCCACTTTCTCTCTCTCTCTCTGGACGAAAACTGCAAGGAAACTGCATCGTGCATCTGAGCTTCTGTGACGAGCAATTTAAAAAGCCTTTCTTTAAACTTAAAATAAATTCAGGGTGAATTGCCTGGCATGTTTGCTCTTATCAGCCCCACCCCTCTACTTCAACTGGGAGTTGCCCACTATGACCACAGCCACTAAACCACAAAGCAACTGAGGCCACATCCACACTAAGGTGGCTAAATCTGAAAACACTGTTTACAGGTGAAAAGGATGGTAGATTCCATCCACACTAAAATGCCTAATTAACAAGAAATTGGTTCTCTTTTGTTTGAAAAACCACAAAACTGTGTGTCACAGCCAAGAAGCAGTGGGACAGAACAGGCTGGTTACTCTGCTGAGTCTCAGCTGGTTAAAGCTCTGTTCAGTTCTCCCCCATTGCTCTTTATGATCAGCTATACTGTGTTTTAATAAAGCCAAACTCACATTTGTTTCTTCTTCTTTGTCTTTCAGACAACTGAAAGAACATAAAATAGTGAGTTGTTGTTACAGTAAGGCTGCGTTCAGACCTACTTAAGCCCTGCCTGGAAAAACACTTTTTCAGTTGAGTGATGTAAGTCTCTCTGCCAACGCAGAGGGCTCTGGCAAAAAAAACAACAAAGCAAACAAAAACAACCTGGCAAAAAAAAAAAGTTAAACCTGGCTCAACTTTTGCCAGACTGCAAAGTGACGTCATCTGGCAAGGTGCTGCCAATCAAACACGTGCCAGTGTTAACTCCAGTGCTGCTGCACCAAGACGTCAATCAAATCAGTATTTTATGTTCGCAGCCATCTGACAAAAAATTATCATAAATACAGGTTGATGACAACAGCTGTGCTGTGTTATCGGCTGGTTTGGGATTTTAAATGAATGATTGTGTTATGGGTTAGAGGCAGCAGAAAGTTGTCTTCTTAATTGTACTGCCACACAGCCCTGGTGGTTTTCCCCGTTCACACTTAAACACAAGGCCAGCACTTTCAGATTTATCCACTCTGGAGATGTTTTCAAAAGGCTCAAAAATTAAAAGAGGAAAAAAAGCCTGTTAAGTAAGGATCAAGAAACCTACTGCCACATACAATTTCATATTATTATGATGTGGTGTTGTTTTGTTTATTTCCACTCCATGCATAATGGATATGAATGGATCTTGAAGAGGCAACAGTATCCTAATAAAATAGTGATCAAATTTAGAGCAGCATCAAGTGGCTCAGGACATGTAAAGATTTAGACACTTTTTGGTCCAACAAACTAATTGTGGATCAAACTCAGCAAGCTGAGACTCCGAACTATGCATTCCTTAGAAGCGGACCACAAGATGAGAAGTTAACAGCTGGCATGAACAGAGAGAAGGCAACACAACCACTTTTAATTTTTTTTTTTGTGGTCACACAGTGGCAGCTGGAGCGCGAAGAACTGTCTGCACTCATTCGACCTGCATACCTGCACTCTCTGCAGTCAAAACAGCACTGTGTTTGGCTCTGCTAACATGTCCTTTTGTCTATAGATATAACATGTATTTCCCCTGGAAGTATAACACCATCTTTAGCTTTGGCAATGCGAGCGTCATGCTCTACACATTTAGCCACATTAGCATATGTCCCATTCACTTCCCGTGCCCAGATTTTTGCAGGTAGGATCCAATCTGGTAAACCTGCTACCCACTACCAAAGCCCTCACCGTTTGTATTATTAGTGTTAATACTGTGCAATAAAGAGATTTGATGCTCTCCTTTCAGAACTGTCAGCAGGGAGGTTTTTAGATGCACCCTGATCCAAATCTGCCTCCAAACAGTCTGAGAAGCTACTCGGTTGTAAGCCACAATTTAATATAAAGTCACCAAGAAGTCAGTCAGGAAGATCATTTGTAAATGCTGAAAACCACGAACTCCTATAATACTGAGGTCTTAAGCAGTTAAAAACAGATTCGTGCACAGCTAATAATCACGTTGAAAGGTCAGATGGGTGTTGGAAAGACACGCAAAGTCACAGCACACGACACCGGGTTAACCTCTCCCTCCTGCTCTTGTTCTGACTCAGAGGGCGTAGAAGGCAAACGGCTCTCTCCATCACTCACTGGAAAACTGGATTAGGATGAATATTGCTTGGAGGAACCGCAGGGCAAACTTTTTTTTTTTGACGCTCAACACAAAAACACACAGTTGTAGATACAGAAAAACACCCATGCTGAGAGTCTGAGGGAGACATGAAAACAGGTCTGCAGAGTGAACCTTTTTATGGCTGCACTTTTATGACTGTATGTGAACTTTGTGGTTTGAAAAGCCGGCCTGAGAACAGCATGTGCCTTTGAAAACACTCATGTTGGACAGCGGTGACGAAAAACGTGCTTAAATCTGTGATCCGTCCTCTAACTGTCATTGTATGCCTTCACAGGGATTCGTATATATAGGTGTGTGTCTTGTATAAACCAGAACAGCGTAAACACACACACACACACACACACACACACACACACACACACCAGCATGCACCCCGATGTAGAGGGAGCCGCACTCTGGGAGGTCACAGTGATCCAACCATCTGGTGTTGCAATCAGACACTGAAGCGGTGGCCTGACAAACACACACACATGTATTCATGGCAAGTTCACATGCACATAAACATACACACCTTCAGCACACATTTAACCAAATATACACATGCTGCCCTCAAAACAGAGACACACACACTAAACCACACACACACACACAGCTCCTCTGACAGACATTTTGAAAGGGCTGACTGCCAACACACAAGCTAGCACAAAGTTGAACTCACACACACACGCACGCGCTCGCGCGCGTACTCTCAGTCGGCAGGCTCAGATTGCAGGAAGCTCTTTGCACGCAGCTCAGTCCACAGCAGCCGGTACTAATCAGCACAATCCACCTGCAGATCGTTATGGATCGCTTACTGCAACTCACACAGTCACAAACACACACACTCGCACGGAAACTTGCCTGAACACTCACAAGCACGCACTCGCTCGGACATGTGCACAATCAATAGATCTATACTTGAACATACACTTTTAAAAAACTCAACACACAGCTTACATTCTGATTATGCATTGTTCACGGTATTATTGGAGCGCTGGGTGATTTTCAAACTATGTTTATGGGGACTCATTGTGTATTTATGGTGACTTTACAGTGAGCGTATCAATTGTTTCAAATCTGAAATGAATCTCCAAACCTCTAAGGTTCGTATACTTGAAAATGCTCTCATAAAGCCTACTGAAATATCAACACAGCACCATTTTCTCTCTCTGTGTCACACAAACACAACATCACGCACGCGCGGGGGGGGGGGCACGCACGTTCATGCACCCCCACCGGTGTTGTAGGGCTAACCGGTTCCCCACAGGCGCGCCACGCTGCGTTAGCGCGGCCTCACCGGGGATAATTACAGCCTGGCGCGGCAGGGCGAGCGTGGCTCCGAGCCAAACACTGCTGCTCGCGAGAGACACACACACACACACACACACAGAGAGAGAGAGAGAGAGAGAGAGAGAGAGAGAGAGAGAGAGAGACTAATCAATAGGCTGCTAAATTCATCGATGCAATCAATCAGTGGGCCCGTGACAGATAATCAGCGCCATCAATCACACTTCTTATTCCGACCTTGGAGATTATAAAGCCCCCGCCAAACCTCGCGGACAGAAACATTGAACACGCGTCATTTCAATATATATATCTTTTTTTAGAGAATAAAGATTAAAACCTTCAAACGAACCTTATCGGAGAGGAAGGAGAAGCGGTGGCGGCTCTCAGCGCAGCACAAGAGAGAGCCCCCTCCTTCTCCTCCTCCCTCCTCCTTCCCCTCCCCTCCTCCTCTCTCGTCTGTCGGCCTCTGTCGAGTTCCGCTCATAACCTCGCCACCCACCCTCCCAGTTCCCCGCCTCTCCCTGCTTTCCGCTGCTGGCGGGGAGCGCGCGCGCACACATACACAGAGGGAGACAGAGAGACACACACACACACACACGCCTCTTTATAGCTCTCTCGCTCTGACACGCACCCACAAGCATGCACAGCCCTTGCACGCACGCACACACATACAGATGACACACACACACAGAGTCACACACACACACACACACACACACACACACACACACACAGGCAGGCAGCGTCAATAAAAAGCCCAGCGCTGTGAGAGGCCGCCGGCACTCAACTCCCCCCTCCTGCCACTGCGATTAGCGGAGGCTGGCTGGCTGGCTGGGGAGAGGCGCCCCTCTGTTATCTGGGGCGGTGGCAGCCTGTGTGTGCGTTGAGAGAGAGAGAGAGAGAGAGAGAGAGAGAGAGAGAGAGAGAGAGAGAGAGGGTAGAGGGAGAGATTAATTTAACTCTTTCAAGGCCGGATCGCAGCGCTTGAAGCTCCGCTCGCTCCTGCACTCCGCTCAGGCAGCAGCAACAGCAGCAGCAGCAGCACAGGCGAGCATTATTGGACAGGATGCAGGGAAAAAGGGACATTAAGCACACACGATTCTCATGAAATGCATATGCAAGCAGGGTCATAGCCACCAAGGTCATGTCCACAGTAATGTATCAGGGAATTTGAGGGAGTATTACACATGTTTTTTAAGGCTGATTCTGGTATTTTTCAGACTACATTTTTAAAATGTGAAACAGTTTATAGGTAGAAAAGGGATAATTTAATATTTTCTGGGCTATTTGTAGTCAAAGCAATTAATTGAGAAATTTCAGATTAATTAAAAATGAAAATAAATGTTACTTGCAGTCCTAATTTAGACCGTGATATAGGGAGATAAAATATACAGAAAATATAGCTGATCTTTAAATACTCAGAAAATTGTACTGAGTTTGGTTGGTGACTAGTTAAAATTTCTTATGCGGGAGGGAGGGTTGGACTCATAATGGACCCCTGAATGTAGGGTAATGGCTGCATCTACCACATAAAAAGGCAGTATTTGTACGGGGGCCAATATTTAGCGAAAAGGAGCATTTCTGCATACATTTAAGTAAATGGCCAAATTGGTCTCATTTTAGATTTTGCCAAGCTGGGGCATAAACATTGCCACTTTTAGACACATTAGAAACTCACAATTGAGGCATCCAAGATAAGTATATCCAAATGATTTTTTTTTTCATCATTTCAGATAAACTAAATGTCATGTAAAATCATGTTGGTCTCAGGCAAGTCAGGCAGCCAACCAATTAGATTACTCCCCCTCATAAGCTTTTAAAGGTCTTTGGAAACCACAACATTATCACCACTGTACCTACTTGTAACATGTTGAGCTTTGATAACTTTTGTTTTCATGTATGCGTGGTGCTTACAATGACTCAAAATGAGTCATTGTATACACCACACATTGAGGAGCTTTGTTCAGCTCTGCTCTGAGCAAATAATCACAGGTTCAAGGTCAGCGGCAAGAGGAGAGTGGGGAATTACTAGAAGCACTTCTCTTTGCATAACCTGCCTTTTCATTTAAGGCCATTAAGAACTACCTGATCATTTGAAAATGTTGTGTTAAAACATGGATTTTTAAGTCGGCATTAATTTGACATTATAATTACATTAACATGAAGTAGGTGAGTGATTTATTGTGTTTGTTTGTACACTGGTAACTGGGGTTGAAACATAATTATGGGATTTATTGTACATTGCAGTTATCTTTTTTAGTATTTTGTAGTGTATTTATGAACTCACTGAATGGCAGGATTAACCGGTTTGGATTCCCCAGGGCAAAAACTTGCTGTTTAGGCCCTAGCTTTGTTTTGACACAGGGCCCCTCTACAATTACCAAAAACTGTGTGACACATGGGGAACATGGAGCTTTTGGGGCAGGGACATTAGTCCTTTGAAAACTAGTATTTGGGTTTTTTTGTGCACAGCGTCAAGAAATCCCATGAAAAGACCAAAACCAAAATCTGAATAGTGTATCCCACTATTAAGTATTGTCTGTATCCACAGTCTGATATATCATATTCCTCTGTGCCATAGACCTCCATTGTTGTTGTTGTTGATTAAAAACACATCAATGAGCAACACTGTGGCACTGGGTGACATGTTTCTTCTTTACAATGAACATGACTACTGTAGTTTTGAGTCAATCCCACATTCACATCCTGCTGCCAAAAAACTCAATAGAGCACCAAATGTGTATTAATCCACGTCTGAAAATAGTCCCCAACAAATGCACTATTGTGTGCATCTATTGGGGACTTGACAATTGTTAAGTAGCGTTTGCTAAAAACTACAGTGCCCAGATTTTTAGAAAATCACTGAGCCTTTAAAAAATTAAAACTATATATGATACCAGTTTTTAAATATTAATTTCTTCAGTAGGAACAAATGGGCTTAGTGTGCCACAGACAGGGTAGGGAAGGCGGAAGATCCTGAAAAATAAGGCATTGTTGGTCTTGGTCTCTCATGGGATTTGTTGACAATACGAAAAGTGTAGAATAACACCAGACTTATTCTTTAAAAGCATTTGAGGCTGCAGCTCATGGGCTGAATCTTAGATCTCTGTAAAATATTAAGGTTTGTGTTTTGAACATAAAATTAACTTGTGTTTCAAATGCCACTCCTTCATGTCTGCATATAGACATATACACACAAAATGAGGGCAATTCGACACATTATTACAATCATATATGGCAAGCCTGTAAAGCTCCAGTTCATCATCATTCATGCAGGCTGTAATCTCCTCATTAACCATCTCCAGCCTTATATTTACTGTAAGCGGCGGATGAGCTGAGTTTAGGAGGGGTTTCTCCGCCACCACATCCTCGCCTGTACAGTAAATACTGCTGGGGCTCTAATAAACAGCAGACGAGGCTCCCGGTGGAAGCTGCGCAGAGGACCGAGAAACAGCCATCAGGCCGCTCCGAGGTGACAGGGCTCCAGCTTGTTTTTCAGCGTCTGGGCTGCTGTTGCTGTCGCCTCTCTCTTCCTCTCCTCTCTCTTTCTCTGTGCGTCACAGCTAGGTCATGGCCGGACTCCAACAATGGCTCCGGTTTCTGGAGCCACACGCACGTGCACACATGCACACAAACTCACACACAGGCACCAGGAGCACACAAACACAAGATCTGACAAATGATAGTGTGGCGAGGCGAGGCAAGCTAATAGTAGGCAGTGCGCCTGCCGACATGGCCGTGGGCCGCGGGTGTTAAATTGTATCCAATTACGGCGCATGCGACGATATGAGGGGGGAATAATAATTCTTCTTGCGTGACAGGGAGATTCGCTTATTTCCCGGGCTCTTTATATGGAGGAGGTGCGGGGCTCGAAACGTTCAAGCGTCTGCGGGAGAGTTGTGTAGGTGTGTGGAGGAAAAGTCTGGTTTACTGGAGAACATGGCGCGCATATTTCATTAATCAAAATCCAGTTAACCAGATTTGGATACACGGCAGGGGCCAGCAGGGTCCGACCAATAATTAATATCCATTATTCAAGCAGCTCGGGTCTAAAAGACGTCTTAAAGCACATTCACACACACACACACACACACTTCACAGGAGGCAGAGCCGTGGCATAAGGGATTGCATCAATGCGAAAATGAAATAAACACGCCCAGTCTCAGCTTTGTTATGATATGTCTCTCCTGCTCATTTATTTGATGGAGTGCACAGTCAAGTAAAACCAGCAACAGTGCCAAAAGAGGGGTAGGGGCACAGCGCGAGTGTGTGTGTGTGTGTAATACAGTGGTGGGGCTCTGCGAACTGCAAACTACAGTTGCACTCTGGTGTCATTGACGCCCAGCAGAAAAGTTCAACAACTCAAGGGTAAAAGGGTCAAGTGTCGGTTCATTAGTTCAGCGTGTCAGAGAGGCGGCTGACAGCCGGCAGCGCGCACAGACAGTGATGAAACTACCTAGATATGGGAAAAACCAAATAGGCTGAGTTTGAATATAAAGTGACTATTATCCTGCCAATCACACCTGAGCTATGTCCCCTCAGCGCCAATGACAAGGGCCATGAGATGATGAACCATCAAAGGCTGTTGCTATGCCGCTGTGCCCTGTGTGGGCCATCTTTTCCAACCTGTTTTGACAGGCACTTGTCTATGTGTGTGCAGGAGTATGTTTGACTAATAACATGTTGGTTTTTTTAGGTGTTCATAAGACTATATGTATTGACTCAGGTTCTGCTCCACTATCACATGAGAGCAGCAGGTTTGGACCAAGAGAAGCACTTTCGTTACATTTCAGTCCAAGGCACTTACAAAAATAGAGTGTACGCTTAAATATATACAGTACATTGCTCTGTTATAAATACAGTATAACAAACAGATGTAGTATTTCTTAAAAATACAAAACAACCTTTCAAAAGGAATACTTGTGCGAAAGTTGCAACCACAGTAATACTTTATGCAAAGAGAAAAACAGAAAAAACAAATACTGTCTGAGGAAGGAGAGACTCTGCAAGCAACACTCGTGCTTTGGGACTTTTTTGCCCAAGTAATCTTCACTGTTTTTAAAACCCCCTCCTGTATTACCAATGTAACCCCCCCCCAATCGGACACAGAACATTGTTCAGTACCCCTATCTGTCTCAGCGTGGATGTCGATGCTTTCACATCTTACACACAGGGTGCTTTTTAAAAGGACTGCTTTTCACAAGTGAAAAGGTAATTGCTACGAATGCAAAACATCTTGTTATGACTGCCTCCCAGCAGTCCTTTATGTTATTTTTCTGTCATTTTTGTGGTATGCAGAAAACGCTGCAGAATACAGAAGTCAAGAAGGCAGTGGAGAGAGGGAAATCGTTTTAAGACCTTTGGGATGCAGTAGATGCCTTTAACATTAGGAGGATCTTTAGAATCGCTTCTTTCTTGTTCCTCTCCGATGGTAGTATTGCAGGGAGCTGCAGCTCTGAGCTCTGCTCAGTATGTGTGTGTGTGTGTCTTTAGGATATTAAATAGTAAAGGATGGGGATTAATAACGGAACCTGACAGCTCATCTCCGGCTTCTATCTGCCTGACTGTCTACCCAATCTTTCCTTCCATTCCCTCCCTACCTCTTGTTCCTCCCTCTCAGTTTCTAATCCACTACGCTTCTCTCTGGCTGTGACCCTCCTTCATGCTCCTTTCCTCCGGCCCTTTTGTCTCTCTCTCTCTCCCCCTCTCCAGCTCTCTCTCAGGGCCCTCGGTCTTTCAGGGTCATGTCAGGAGAGTAGAAGAGCACGTTGGTGTCATCGTCGTCGTCATCGCTGAGGTCGACCAGGTCAGCTTGTGTGTAGCGCACCGCCCCAGGGTGGTACTCTCCGATCCGAGTCCTGTCACACAGCCGCGACTGCAGAGCCAGCTAGAAAACAGACATACGCACACACACACACAACGTTTAAAATTAACACACACTGTTTTCCCTGGTGTAAAGAGTATGTTCATACTAAGCCGGCTAAATTTGAGAATGCATCTTTTTTTCTCCGTTCTGGCCATCCATTCACACTAAGCTGGTGTTCTGCACACTCGAAAACAGTCTCCTGGGTTGATAAATGTGAAGAATGCCTCCAAATAACATCTTTGTGCTCCCCAACGCGATTTAAAAATCAAAAATCGCAGCTCCGACCTGGAGAGATTGAGAAATGTTCATCGTTATGGTAATGTCCTCTGACATGTGGGAGCGACAACCTGGATACAACCGATCATCAATGCTTGTTTTGATTCCTTCGGAAAACTGAAGCACAGTTGTTTTCACTTTCTACTCCGCTCAACTATATAAAAGCACCGTACTTCAAACAAAATGGAATTCTCACTCAATATGATATAACTTTAAGGAACTACTAGGACTTGAATAAGAGATACCTCGAACATGAACTACTTTGTTGGGCACTAGTGTAGCGGAAAAAGAGCTAAGTATGTAATTTACATGCTTATTGCTAAACAAGCTCGCAAGCCTCAGGCTTGTGAGAAGCAAAAGAGAGCCTGCTACTTTCAGTCCGTTAAGTGGCCAGTATACGCTGTCAGAACTGCTTGTCGGATGGTCAAATAGCTTCCGAAAAGACCGCCTTCCCCCGCTACATTCTATCGTGGGATTAGGGGGGCTGTGTCCAAATCAGACAATGCAACATTCACACCCACTTCAAGAAGTGATTGGCCAGCTGTGTGGAGGTGAGAAAGGAGCCAGGGTCACTTTTCATGTCAACAACTGAGTGCAACATACTATGAATGTCTTCCAGGAGATTCAAACAATATCGCGTCTCCCACCTCTCTATGACAGCCGGCTTGTACTTCCACCTTCAAGTGTGGCTGTCAAGTGTGACTATAAACACTTTTGCCTTCCAGCGTGGTCGGACAACATGTTGTACAAACTATATATGCTGACGCCTTTAGTGATGACAGGGCTTTTTGAAAACAGTGATCTAAGCCTGGTCGAGGACTGTATACCTCCAACTTTCTCTGGTCACTTATTTTAAATGTCATACTAGTCAATCATACAATGACTACTCATTCAGTTGCCTGACAACAGAAACAGAAAAATATGTAAATGAGAAAAAATAAATAGTGAATTTCGACAGTTTTAAAACACAGCACAGGTGATCACAGAGAGCAAGAGGGGGCAAAATGTTTAAAGTTTAACCGGCTGAGACTCAGCAGAGTAACCAGGCTGCGTCACCTACTCATTAATAAATGAGGGCTGCGATGCACAGTTTTAATGTTTACTGGCTGAAATACGACAACAAAGAAGAGATGTTTTCAAAAACGACTTGATAAACGCTTGTGTGGACACGCATTTTTTTCATACATAACCAGCATTTTCAAAATTAGCTGGCTCAGTGTGGACGCAGTCTAAGATTGCAGTGATACTGAGACATATGGGGATTGGGAGCAGCTTTTTCTTGCATGCACACTCGCGCACACACAGAAGTAGTAGTGAGAGATGAGCTCACTGCAGAGCCACAGGCAGTTCAGCTGTATGGCTAGAATGCAGATCAATATCAGGGAAGGAAAGAGTGGAAGAGGGGGAGAGGGAGCGAGAGGGAGAGTACACAGGTGGGAGGGAGATGCTACACAAAGGAGAGCAGAAGAAATAATGTGAGAGAGATAAATTCCAGAGATGCTGTAACAGGGTACAGGGAACAGAGGAAGCAGGGGAACAGACACACATAGAGATAGGCAGAGAGAGGGAGGAGGAGAAGAGTCAAAGACTGCCACGAAAGAGAGGAAAAACAACAACGGAGGACTACATAAAGCAAAGGCAGAGAGACAGCAGAACGTTTACATGCACACAAGAAACCGGGTTACTGACAGAAATCTGGTTACGTAGGTAATTAGACAAGGTTTGAGTACACTGTAGTAACCTAGGCTCTTGCACTAACTCAGACTGCTGGAGCCTCATTTAGCTTCAGCTGAACTTTAGAATGCCTTTTAGCACAGGAACAAGACGGGGTGGGAATCTTTGGTTTCATTTTTGTTATCACGATTCGATTCTCAATTCAATAAATACAAAAGGGGCACTATTATTTAGTGCTCGTGCTCCAGTGCACTGTGTGCCAAACCATTCCCTCATGCTTGTAGTCTGCTGAACTGCAGTATGAAACATAACTGGCAGTTAAGCTAACTGGTCTTAAAGAAGGTCACTGTCTGACCGAACAGAAAAAAGCAGAGAAAAGTATGTGGGAGTATGAAGCCTTTATTGGGAAAAGTCTCTTGTCTGCATTTTTCTGCCGCTATTTTTCATGAATTTAGCTAGACAGAATATGCTGTCCCCATTTTTAATCCCATCTTTAAAGCTCTAACTAGTCGGCTGTTTCTCCAACCACAGGAAACCGTTGTTGTTGGCACCAGAACACCAGACCGAATCACTGAACATATAGTAGATGTGGGCAGTGATTCCAACATCTGAAACAAGACTACCGGTGCAGGTCTTTTGAAATTAAATAGACTATTTCAAGTTAATCTCCACAGACTAGACCAAGGGTTTTCAAAGTCTGACACACGAACAGGTATTTTTCCTCCACTCATAAGAACGAGGAATGTCTTTTTACACTGTCGTCACATTATGAGGGGACCCCTCTTAGTGGCAAGTACGATGAGGAGGGACCGACAACTCTTTCAATGTACATGTGGCATATGAGTAGTGTATTAAGACAGACTTGAAAACATCTGAGTGAATCCTTTTATATGCATGTAAATGCACCACAGGCAAACAGCAAGAGAGACAGAAAGAGAGAGAGAGAGGAGGCAGGGTTGGGGGGTCTGGTACGAAAGCGCCGATTTGTTGCGTTGAGGGAGGAACATTTTGACGCTGTTACACCCCCCCCACCCCCCCACCCCTCCTCTCCCCCGCCGATCTCACACCTGATGTGTGGGGGCTGCTGGGAGTCGCATGCCAGGATGAATAACAACCGGCTGTTAGTCACGATAGAGCAAGAACACACACGCCGTCCTCTCTCTCTCTCTCTCTCTCTCTCTCTCTCTCTCTCGCTCTCTCTCTCCGTCGTCTTCTTTCTCACCTTCTCTCTCTTTCTCCCTGACACACACAAACAGCATTTTCTCTGTGATTTACGAACACATTGAGATTCCATTTCACTCTTCTGTCTCTCTGTGTCTCTCTCTCCCGACTCACCACAATGCAACACTGACATTTGGGTTGAAGGTCATACCACACATTCCACTCTTCCACATCATGCTCATGACCCGTTATCAGTGTGGTTGGTGACTAAGTAGGTGACAACGTGCGTGTGCGTGTGTATGTGTTTGTTTGTGTATGCGTGAACTAAGACCACAGACAATCCTTTTCTTTGTGGTTCGATAGCAGCTCCAACTCATATCCGCAGATACTGTCAATGTTTCTAGATTGAGACAAATCTGTGGAGAACTGTACTGATTGTGATGTTTATTAAAATGCAACCAATGAGGTTTGTAAAAAAACATCATCCCTCTGGTAATTTCGTCGTCATTACATTTCCTTAAAAGCTCAATTTGAGAAAGAGATAAAAAATAAAGTCAGTGATTTGCAATTTTACTCTTAAAATAAGGGGATTTTGGTATCAGACCCAACAATTATTTCCTGTATAGGTAGTATATGAACATCTGTGACAGATGGTACCAGTCAATTTGGAAAGTGAAATAGTCTAATTACAAATTCTGAAGTGATTATTTCTTACTAGGAAGAAGGCTAAAATCATGTAGGTAAAAAATAGATTGAGTTCGCACATCAGTTAACTTAAAGTTATAAGAAGTATGTGGGTTGTTTGAACTCAGCATTCTTACATAGTGATAATGAAATACAGATGCATTAGAAATACTTTAAGGGCTACAACTAACAGTGTGTTGTCTAGCTGCTCTTATTAGCCAATTTATGCATCTTGAATAGGAAAATCTGGCTTCACCATTTCCGTTAATTACGGTCCACAAGTCCGGTCAGAGACCTATTGATGTTGATATCGCAGTTCCTTGATAATGATATAGATAGTTCATTCAGATTAAATGGAATGTATACAAAAGAGTTAGCAAAGCCCAGTAGGAAATAATTTTGGATGATTGTTTGATTTTGTCTGGTTCTCAACACTGAGTGGTTAAGCCTCCCAATGAGCCAATCTCCCCCAGTATCTGCATATTCTTTTAAGCCCCTAATTCACCAGCAGATTATAAACAGACCTAATTTATAGAGCCTTAGAGTCTAAAACAGAGAATGGTCAATATTAGCAGTGTTAGTATGCTAGAACTAGATTCACACCAGATCCACCAAACAGCTTTGACAGAATAGATTTAGAAAACTGCAGAAGGGGAATCTTCAACTGTCTTCAACAACTACTACTTGTGGTGAGCTGAGTGTGTTTTTGCATAAGTCCTTGTAAAACATTTGTCTCCAAATATGTTTCTACTTAAGCTGACAACTGACAGCCTCCCTCACACAAGCATAGCCAAATATTCTACAACATTTCAAGCATGCAGGGACTGGAGAAAACAGGAAAATCATTCAGTCATAGGCCTTTCACCCAAAGTATGCTGGGATAGGCTTCAGCCACCAGTGACACTCACAGGAGTAAGCAAAGGACAGATGGCAATCAAAGGTTTATAAAGCCATTTTCAGACAAGGAATCTGAATCATTGCTGGCTGCATCTATCTGTTAAAGTCATTTTTGGCTACGCTAGCGGTGTGGCTCTAGGGATGGCAATGTTTGTCAGTCGGCCCATCACTTTGGTCCAGACTGAAATATCTCCAAAGCTATTGAATGGATTGCCATGAAACTGAATGGAGGAGGATAAATCCTAATGAAAGTGTCCTCATGAAGTTGATATTTTTGTTTTTTAGTGAAATGTCGCGTTAACTATTGGACGGATTGCCATGAAATTTAATACAGATGTCCACGGGGCCCAGAGGATGAAGCCTTTCGACTTTAGTAATACCTTAACTTTTCCTCTAGCGCCACCATGAGGCTGAAATTTTGGTTTGGACTAAAATGTCTCAACAATCGTTGGATGGATTGTCTTCAAATTTGGTCCGCCTCAGGATGAATTCTAACAACTTTGGTATTCCTCTGACTTTTCATCTAGTGCTACCATCACATTCAAATTTTCATTCGGCCAATATTTTGATTTATGACCAAATACTTGCAAAGCTAATGACATTCCCATCAGTCACAGCTGTACATTGTGTTCAGTGCTATGTAGCAAATGTAAGCATGGTAACACACTAAACTAAGATGGTAAACATGGCAAACATTATACCTGCTAAACATCAGCATGTTAGCATTGTCATTGTGCGCATGTTAGCATGCTAAAAATAGCATTTAACCCAAAGCACTGCTGTGCATTAATACAGACTAACAGAGCTGCTAACATGACTGTAGACTCTTCGTGTTGTTGTCAAACAAATATCTCCATGATGTAGATGGAAGTGTTATGGAAATGTTACCAGGATCGACCTAGTCAGATTGGCATAGCAACATTTAAGGAAAAATTACTTGGGGCCAGATCAGACATGATCAACATGTTAAATTGCAAGCAAATTTACGTAGTGATTTGCATGTCGGGGCTAATGGGGCTATAAATGTACGTGTGTGCAGTTGCTGTACCTGCATGCCAGTAGGGCTCAGTAGGCTCCACCAATCCCTATCCAGGCCAAAGACAAAGGCATTGGCCAAGCCGTGGAGTGGTGCTGACAGGACATGCAACAGGGTGAGAGAGAAGGATGGATCCTGTGGGTAGAAGGCATTGTGGAGCCTGTTGAAGGAGAAAGGGAGAGACAGAAGTGTTGAGTTCATCCACAGAAAAAGTTGTAAATAAAGAGACATCCTGCAAGAGAGCTTCAGGGGTGAGGGTGAGGTAATTGAAGGACAAGTCAGAAGGAGTAGAAAGACAGCAACAGGAAAAAAGGGGAAAGACAGAGAGAGGTTGATAGAGTAACAGAAAGAGGGAGAAAGAGAGGACAAGTGAGTGACAGAGTGAGGGACAGGGTGAGAAGGAGAGGTAATGAGAGTGAGCGGCAGAGGCAGAAAAAGAGTGAGAGAGAGAGAGAGAGAGAGGAAAAGGGGGGGCGAAAGAGCGAGTGAGCTTTATATCAGCATTTAAGAGCCCATTAGGCAGCGTGAGACGGCTGGGCTGACACATTCTTGGCTGCCGCTTCGACAGCACGCAGCACTTTACAAGGACAGAGAGAAGTGTAGCGCTCAACTCCCTTCCTCTCCTTCTCTCCCCTTTCTCTCATCTCAGTTTCCTGCTTCTCCTGACCACAATTTCACCATCCCATCTTCTCCTTCTTTTTCATTCCGTGCACATTTCCTACACACTGCCTCCCGCTTCTCCGATATCTCTCCCATTTCTTTGCATTCGGTTTCATCTGTCTGGATATCTCATTTTCATCTTGACTCATGAGGGCGATCCTCGAGTCTTTTCTTTTCAATTCCCCTCCCTGCGCATATCTCTCTGGGAACCTGGGGCATGACTAGGAGGGGGACCTGATATTGTGTGGTGCTGCTGCAAACTAATGGCTGCCCCTGAGAATGATGCTGCTCAGCCATTAACCCTGGATTAACCCTGGATTAGCGCTGGTCGTTGGGTTAGCCTGCCGCTAATGTCTTTTATTGATCTATTAGCGAGAGAATCAAACCGCGCACAGCTCACAGTGTTTTCTGCGCGTGCGGTGTTCCTGGGTTGGGCGTGCAAAGTGAAATAAGTGGCCACCGTGGTTGACCTCAGGGTCGGAAAAGTCATCCCCAAGCTACTTGTGACCCGCAGGGAAGATACAAAACCAGACATTTGAGGAAAAGAACCATTGTTGTATTGTGGTTACAAGCAGTTACGTGCGACACTGCAGCCACTCATCTCTTCATGACTGACACAGTCAGAGAATGAGACATGTCTCCAGTTATTTAAAATGATAATGATTTTGTTGAAATCTTTGGTAATAGCACTACCATTGTGTTTTGAACTATTCACCCCATTGATCACTTAACAACAGTGTTGCCAATAGTGTGACATCCCTGAACAGAAAAGCCTGGGCGGCTATAGTGACACCATCCAAGCTACTACAAATAAGGAACCTACATCAAAATTTCCACTTGTGCGTAACAGCAACCAAATGTAAATGTCGAGATATCTACACTGTATAAAACATATCAAATGTGTTTTATAGAATATAATGTGTTGTTACACTATTACTACACCATTACGTGTATTCCAGCCACCCAGAGAAAGAAAAAAATGAAACCGATAGCATTAATTTGAAAAAAGGACAGCAGCTGCTTACAGTAATGTTAGCAACAGATGCATTGCCTAATCACGTCTTACAGCGATCATGTTTTTTTAAGCATAAATCTTTTGGTTCATAGAGATATAGTTCGATTATTATTTTAAGTCTAAGTAATTTCCTAAAACAAAAAAGTAAACTTCAGTTCCCATGTTCATCATAATGAAGGAATATTCACCCAACTGTGTGGATTATACATGTGGTTTTCAAAGCTTTTGGACAACAAATGAGACTTTGGCTACACAGGCAATACTTGTTAGAAGGACAAATTCATAGTAAGTTTTGCTCTTGACATGGGATTTGTTGGCAGTAATAAATACATTTTAATATTTTCCCAGCCTTATCCCTTTAAGTGTTTCTGTCAATGAAAGAGGGAAAGATAAATTGCTTTCAACACATTTATCTAAGCAAAATCTAAGAAAAGAAAAGCACCTGAGTGTCAGGGAAAAGTAACAAGTAACAACAATGTATTTGCGATTGGAAGTAAGTGGATTTGTGAGAAACTAACACTACCACTGAAGTTAAGGCTACCAATCATTTCAGCCATGGTGTCGTTTCTTTGGGGGTAATCATACAAAGGGATCACAACTGATGAGACAATACTATGAATTATGGCTGGGCGATAGGACCTAAAATCCACGTGATGATCAATTGCCATATTTACCTTAGTAACAATAAAGGAAAAAATATATTTTTAAATCTAAGTAAGCTCAAGATTTTCTGTTCCCACTGAAGAGTAAACATAAAATCATGGATTATGACTGAGTAAAATGTATTTAACATTCAGTTAGTTAAGAACACTTTCAGGCAAAATCTAAGTAAAAACATACTGTTTCACAAATGTTGCAACAATCAAAATAAGTAAAAATATAAATAGATTTGAATGACACATTTTGTCTGAAGCATACCGTTGTCAAGATTTTCTGTCGTTACTTTTTCTTTGCCATTCACACGTTATATTATATGACATGGTTGTGTTTCAAAGCTGCAACTACTTTACGACAGTATTTACATTTAGCTTGATTTTGCTCTCTAGCATTGTCTTTCCAGAAGCCAAAGTGTGCCCACATGACGACTTTTTTTTTCTGCACCAGCTCTCTGCATCCATGTGTCCAACTGTAATTTCTCCAACATTTGAGTCATTTTCTCTATCAGACTTAGACTACTGGGTGCTCATAGTTGATTACATTGTCAAAACAGTGAGGTGGAACGATGCCCACTCGACTTCCTCTGTTATAAATGATTCCACACAAAGGTAACAAGAACCTGCTGACCAACAGTAATTGGTTGTTTGTACTTAGGGTTAGATGTGATTCATTATTGTGCTTTCGGTTTTGTTAAGAGAACAGACTACACATGACAGACTGTCTGAAGGAATGAATAGACTGAACATACTGACATGACTTTAGATGACTTCAGTTTTGGTAAATTTTCAGTTTACTGCCCAGTCCTTCTGTGAATGTCAAGAATGCTGCACCTTTAAATTACAGGTTAGAGGCACTTTTACTTTGTCAAACTAACCAAGCACATCATTACGATCTGGTTTTTTTTACTTCCCTTAAAAATCCAGTGAGAACTGCAGGTGAACAGCAGAGAAGATGATTATGGAAATTCATCCACAAATCTGGTTATAATCCTCTCTTATCCTCTTTTGCAGCACGAGGTTGCAAGGTTTATTTGCTAGTAATCTTTCTCCATTTACCTTCCATATGCCCTTTGAAAAGTTATGACAGGAAAGAAACCACAGGTTGGGTTGGCCAAAGGTTGGAGACAAACCTGTAACGAGAACCTACCTGTTGTAGGTCATTCTGAGTGTCAACTAAATGTCTAAATGCAGCTTAAAATAAAACCAACAGTGCAGCTGGTGGAGCGTAGAGTGGCGTGTCCTGGCACTTGTCGGAGTAAGGACCATTTTAGAGCAACGCTGCCTATTTTCTGGGTTAGCCTACTGCTGTATCTCCGAGGACCAGACCAGCTGCTGCTCACATTCATTTCACTTCCCATTAAAGGTGAAATAAATCAGGAGTCCCCACACAACCTCCTTAGAGACGCAGGAAACACACAAACATACATGCACAAAGAGGAAGTCGGACACATGCAGACATGCATAAACGCACACATCACTGCCTGTACATGTGCGTAGAGGTGAGTCCATACAATATAACCTAGGTCATATGCATTGAGGATGTCAGGTGGAGAGGAAATGCAATGGAAGTATGTTTGTGTGTGCGTCTGCCTGTGTGTGTGTGTGTGTTTCTCTGACAGCGCAGCGGTGAGAGTGAGTGGGTCTGTGTGAAGGGGGGCTATTTCTGGCGTCTCATTTTTTTTTTCTTCCTGCTGCCGCAAAGAAATGCGATCGGCGTCCGGGAAACGAGAGCTGGCAGCAAGCAATCATCTGCCTGCCACACACACACACACACACACACACACACACACACACACACACACACACACAGCACCTCACAGCGCCGAGCAACACGCGCCATGGCAACGGAACAGCCGCAATTAGAGGCGAAGAGCCTTTCCCCTCCATCGAGGGAGAGCGAAATGAAAGGACGAAAGAAAGAGCAAGCGAGAGAGGGAGAAAGAGACAGGAAAGGGTAGCACTGCCCAGGAAGGACAGAGGGAGAGTGGAGGAGCAAAGTAGAACACGATAAAGAGGTGAAAATGTGCAAGAGTGAGGCTGTGAAGGGGAACAAGGGCCGAGAACGATGGAGGAGGAAGAGGAGGAAGAGGAAGAGAGAGAAGGGGAAAGGGCTGAAGGAGTGAGCCTGAATGGAAAAGACTAAAAAACAGAGGAGGCAGAGAGTGAGGAAGAGAAAGAAGAGGAGGAGAGATATCCAAAAAGGCAGATTGCAAGACATGAGCGAGACAAACAAAAGAGATTACGTGCGAGAGAAACCAAGATAAGACAAGGGGGGGAGGGGGAGCGAAGAGGTTAGATAGAGAGAGAAGGGAGAGATGGGTGGAGGCGTGAGGAGGGGGGGCAGGCTGTTTCTCCTGTGTGAGCCGGGCTAATGAAAGATGAATGAGGGAGGCAGTGGTGGGAAGGAGAGTGTGGCTGCGGGCGATGCCTGGCTGAGCTGCTGTGTGTGTGTGTGTGTGTGTGTGTGTGTGTGTGTGTGTGTGTGTTTATCAGGGTTTGTGTGTGCGGTGTAGTCATTGAGTCTCACAGTTGGCTGACTGGTGTTGGACAACAGGGATGATATTGTGTATACTGTATGACTCAGGAACAAATGCAATACATGCATTGATAAATAACACAACATGCACAGTACAGACAACAATAATGGACAATTGAATAATAAACAATAAACACACACGCTCATACATACATAGAAGCTGATACATGTAGCTTTAAGTCTAAGTCTGCTACCACCTGTAAGCATGCAGTCAATCATTAGTACTCGCACAGCGTCTCCGAGCCTTGCTCACTTATTCAGACCTTCCATCTATCATGCTCTCAGTCTCTTTGAACACGTCTCTCTCTCAGCCTCCAGATTCTGTGCAAAATCCTTTCTCTCTACTATCTCTTCCAATATCCCACCCTGCCAGTCCATACCACTTTTCCAGCCATCAATTTCCCTCCTCCCTCTATCAGAGTTCACCTTTTTGTCTGCCTATAATTGTTGTGCTGAACATCCTCAGAGCTGTACTGTAACAGCTTGGACGTGAACTCCTTCAAAAAGAGTGAAGGGCAACCAGACAGAGAAGTCATCCTGACCCCGATCGCACTTCCTCCCCTCTCCGACCGACTGCCTGACTTCTTTTTCTTTTTTCCTCCAGACGAATCACATGCTTCACGGTGCCAAAACGAGGCCCTAGTGCTGCTGCTGACAGCAAATGTGAACTTTTCTCTGACTAAAAGGGATAATTCTGCCAAAACAAGTGTAATCCCTCAACTCTGTGTAAGGTCAGAATGCGAGTCACAACTTTTTTCAACTCCCTTAATGTTTTGCTGCGTCCAACTATGACAAGACATAGGCGATTTATTGAAGCCAATGAGATGTGATATTAACATTAATTTTTGAGAATACATTTTTGATGGGACAAAATCACTGAACTATGGTGCACTAGAGGGGGGATTTATATACTCGAATTTAAAAAAAGTATGACCACCTGTGGTGATACTCACTGTACAGCATACCTGAAGTTTTCACAAAGCTTTTAGGCTTATTAAGATGATTTGAATGCACCTGAAATTAAATTAAGGTCCAATTAGAGAAACTAAATCCTAACACCAAAATGACTAGGAAACAACAACGAGGAAACAGTTCATTATAGTCTAATTATACTTTATGATGCTTTGGGGCATGATAGCCTTTTATCGAATTTGAACCAAGTACAATCCACTTATTGAATCCAAATCCTTCAAAGCACAATTAGATCTTTGCAGTTTTTACTCTCAACAATTTTAAGCAACAAAGTTATAAATAACATTTTTTTTAAAGAACTTTGTTGAAAGGTTGTTCGCTTGTCTATAATGCATGTGTGACGGCCTTTAGGGCAGTGAAGACAGAGGATAGGCCTTTCATTGTTCAGTGAGAACATGTGATCAGCCACTCAAATGTGCATAAAGCTCTAATGCTTGTGAACTATCTGCAGTAATGAGTTGTAAACTATGGATATAGATATGGATATGTGAATGATCTATTTTGATCGCAGAGTCAACATGGGGACAATTGTCACAGCTAAGGGTATGACTCCCATTATACACACACACCAGCCGATGCACAGCACACATACACACATGCACATTTCTTGTCAACCTTCTGTGCGAACATTTCAGAAAATATTTCTGGAATCAGGCTGAAACACACAAACGGGCAGGCATATTGTGCAGAAACAAAACACACACCTGCACGAGTGCCCACACACATACCCTAACAGACAAAGAGGCAAACACAGACCCTGGGGACCGAAGCGGCTAACGTTCACCAACAGAATAAAACCCAACAAAGAGACATCCTGTTTCCTGGAACACAACACCACTCAAACCTCTGTGCTGGGAGCAGCCAGTAAACACACACACATACACACATACAAAATCTGTTCATTGTACATCACCACGCATGTATTTTCGTGCGCCCGATTCATGTACCGGCGTGTGTCTGTGTGTCAACCGATGCCACTGGCTGTGCCTTCGAGTGTTGGTGCACGTGAGTTTATCCTTGTGAGTGGCTGTGGCTAGAAGTGTGTGCCTGTGTGTGTGTGTGTGTGTGTGTGTGTGAGAGAGAGAAACAGAGAGGAGGGAGGGAGAGCAGATGATAGAGTAGGCTTTAGCGATTCCCTAGAGTGTGAGGCAGCGTTTACGGCACTCTCAGAGCAGCCAGAGTGATGAATATTTAAAGACGTGCCTGAAAGAGCGGGGGTGGGGGTGGGGTGTGTGTGCGTGTGTGTGTGCGTGTGTGTATGTATTTGCATGCGCCTGTGAATGTGTGCACGTGAGGGAGGTTATCTAGTATCTCCTTTGCATGTATATAGGGACTTATAGGTCTGTGTGTGTGTGTGTATATATATATATATATATATTATATACGTACATTATACCTGTACCCTATGTGTGTTTAAATATGAGTATTTTATGTCTGCATATTGATTCTAAAAACATGTATATTATTGTGTATATACTGTATATGTCCACTGCGATATTAAATCTAGAGCCTCGGTGTGTGTGTGTGTGTGTGTGTGTGTCCAGCCTCGGTGCGGATGCCTGCCCTGTGTTTGTTTGCACTTCACACAGCCCTGTAGGCCAGCTCTGTGTCTCGCTAAATGGGGATGAATAGCAGAGCGCCGCTGCTGCTCAACGGGAGACGAATGGCTACGGGGCTCTCTGTCTCCAGTTGCACACCGATCACTGCCTGCGATGCAAAAGCACAAGTGCAACACACGTGGGCACACACAGTAGGCATGGTCATATATCCACCCAAATAATATCTAGGCCACACAGCCACATGAGGCTAAACTATCATACAGGCAATCAGGGTGTTCAAGGAGCATGACATGTGACACCACAGATATCTTTGATTGACGAGGATTTTATCTGTGTGTAAATAAGAGTAAAGAAAAAAAGCTGACAAACTGATAATTAGAGCATTCTATGTGCCTTCTTTATGTGCTAAATGTTAGTGTATGAAATTATACTCAAATTCAGCTAATCCTGACTTTTGTGGCGACCCCCTGGAGCCCAATCACAGAAACCTGGAGTCTTGGAAGAACTCCTGCAAAGATCAGAGATCAAAGCAACACAAAAAGGAGGAGAAATTATACAGTTTTGCCTCCAAATCTGAAAAAACATCACATACCTGCAAACTATATCAAGTTCAAAACTTATTTTAGTAACAGGCCAAAGCTGCCACTCTCATACAGTAAATTGAATGTGAAGAGATAGATAAATAAAAAAGGCTTACAGACAAATAAAGATGAGAGTTGGAACCTTGCATACTGCCTTTCAGCATCTGAGGAGCTCACTTGTTCAAGTAAACAAAATACACCACAAAAGATATTAGGGTATACTGTACAAACCACACACACCAGCCTACACACACCGAGGCACAAACACACATCCCTGCGCGCTGAAGGCAAGATATTCCGAGAGGCGTAGAGGCGAGGAACGGAAGGAAGGGAGTGTAGAAAGGAAAGAGAAAGCAGGAGTGAGAGAGAGAGCTAAAGAGCGCATCCTGGGATGCAGAATGCCGAATACAGTGAGATAAGAGTTAATGTATCCCCCCCACCCCTCTTCATCCCTCCAGTTTGGCTCTCTCTTTCTTCCTCCCAACATCCATCCCTCCCTCCCTCCCTCCTCCTCCTCCCCGTTTGCTTTGAGGGATGAATAATAACTGCTGCTCTGAGATTTCCTCCCTCGTTTTTCAAAGCGCAGAACGGAGATGGGGAAGGTCTGCCTGGCCCGGGTTGCGCGTGCGGGTTGCGTGTGCACACACACACAAAAGCACAGACTCGCGCTGAAGCACACACAGACGCACGCACACACTGTCTTGTTCTCGCTGCTTGCCTCGAGCAGGGAAATCAGATCTCCTCCAGAGAAAGGCGGGGGGGCTTAGGCGCTGTAGGGAGCCTATACAAAAATCCCCTGCAAGCACGTATAGTCCTATACACACCACAAAACCCACACGCAGCATCAAGGGAAACCAAGAATAACTAGGAGGATGCAAGCAGCCTCCTGGAGCGACAGGGTGAACTCAAGGTTACAGACACATCCCTGGTTCAAGCCCTGCCGCCAGGGCCAAGCCGTCCGTGCTGAAACACCCCTCTACAGGGCACGTAACCCTGATTGCTCAAAGGCAACTTGCTCTCCTGTCATGTGCCTTGCTTTGGAGGTTAGGGCTTCTAGACAAAGCCTTAAAGAAGAGAAAATAAAAGACACTAAATGGGGATGCCCCGCTTGGTGTCAAAGGGGGGAAAGGGGTGGGGGGTTTAAGGAGAGCAAAAACGTCCTCGTAAAAGACGAGCAGGCTGTCCAGGAGGAGCACTTGCACATCAAGCCGCGCCACAGAAATCGGTAGCTAGGTTCCGAGGAGAGGGCTTATTTATGCAAACAGGCGTACAAGCGCGCACAGTAGGAATCTAGACAAGCCTTGTAAACAAACACACACCCACACCATAAAGCACACAGGGGAGGCGATGTGAGAAGCAGACTGTGAAAACTCTAGTCGTGCCCGGGCAGTGCGTGCACACACACACACACACACACAAACACACACACACACACATGCAAAGAGCTGAGTGAGACTGAAGTGGTAGAGAGGGAGGGAAAAGAAGGACAAAGAGAGGAGGAGAAGGAGGAGGGATAAGTGCGAAGGTGCGAGTGTCTGGTGCTACTTTTGTGTTGCCAAATGAGGGCAAGTGAATGACTGAGAGAGAGAGAGAGAGGGAGGGAGTGCGAGAGAGAGTGTACGGTAAAATGATGTATAATGACTCGTCCATGCATGTGTGTGCGAGCGCGGGCGAGGAAAAGTAGGGGCGCTTTTCCATTTCAATTCGCAACAGCTGGTGTCGAATTAACACATTTACCAGTGTGCATTTGGAACAGATTAAAATTGTGTGTGGCTGTGACTGTCTGTCTGTGTGTGTGTGTGTGTGTGTGTGTGTGTGTGTGCGGTTTGTGTGTGCATAGCAGATGAGGGCCAAAAACAAGAGTGTGTTTGTGTGGGAGTGTCTGTGTATTAACGCAATGGATCAGGGCAGGGAGAAATGGCAGAGAGAGAGGGAGAGAGCAGCAGCGAGGGATGCGGAGTGAGCGAGCTAGGGGGAGAGAGAGAAGGAGAGAGAGGGAGGGAGAGGGAGAGAGAGAGCGAGCTCTACCCAACGGCTTTAGCTGCTGCCCTGGGCCGTCTCTCTAAGCCCTGTTTAGGAGGCTTTGGAGCTCAGATAGAAATAATCCCCCACTCAGACACACACACACTAGGCATGCACACACAAAATAAAAACGCACACACACACATACACAATGCGCATAAACAGACACGCAAAAACGCACACTCAAGTCGAGGCGAACAAACAAGTGCGCACACACGCACGTAAGCGCGCGCACACGGCAACAAGCAGCGACAGCACATTCGTCTTGACACGAAACCAACCACCCGCCTACACACCTACACGCACACACACACACACACACGCGCGTACAGAAAAACACACACTAAAGGCTGTCTGCCTGTGCGCTGCTTCCGCACGGCAGAGCACAGCGACATCGGCACGGCACCGTGACAAACACTTTACACACTCCAGCACTCAGCAGAGGGGAGGGAAGGAAGGAGGGAGCGATGGAGAAAGAGGGGAGGAGGAGGATATGAGCCGGGGGGGAGTAGGGGAAGGCGGGGGGGCTAACAAATTAATAGGAGCCGGAGATATATACAGCCAGCGCTGCTCAATGGGGGAGGTGGAGGAGGTGGTGGAGGACGACGACGACGAGAGAGCAATTCATTCCCGTTTCCTCCTCGTTCGCTCTCTGGAGAAAGGCAGAGCGGAGCGGAGCTGAGCGAGCAAGAGCATGTTTGCTCAAGAGAGGGAGAGGGGGGGCTTTGTGTGGCAGAGGAGAGGAGAAGTGGAGGAGGAGGAGGAGGAGGACGAGGAGGAGGGGAGGTGACATAAAAACACTGAAGGAGATGGAGAACCCAAGCGAGGAAGTGTGGAAAATAGGGGGAAATAACAAAGACGTTTTGAGCGGAAGAGAAAGTGACATTAAGGGAGGGGAGGAAGGAGGGAAGGGGGAGTGAGGAGAGGGAGGGAAGGAGAGGAGGGTGGTTTGGGGTTAGCAAAGGATGCAGTTTGTCATCTTCATCAGCCGACAGTCGGGGCACGGGGATGGGGGGTGGAATGGATGGAGAGGTGAAGGGGGAGTAGGGGGAGAGGGCGAGAGTGGGAGGTGAGTGGGGGTGGGGTGGGCAGTGTTTAAGCGGAGCCTTTGAGAGACGTTGACCCTGTAATTGACCTGTGTCTCCGCCTACATCGCCGTGGCGACAAGCAGAGCCGCCGCAGCTAATCACTTAGTAACCCTGACCTGTCAATCACACCGGTTCCGCGTGGAGGGGGAGGGAGGGAGCGGTAGCAAATAAAAGAAAGAGGGAGAGAGAAAGAGGGAGTGAAGCAGTAATAATAATGCTGGGGTTATCATTTACTGGACCACTAGCTTCCTCCCACCAACCCTCAGCCAGAGGAAGCCCTGGTTTTAAAAAAGCCAATAAAATGCTCTATGCCTCCAACACACACACACATGCACACGCATGAAATCTCCTTCAGTGTTCGTGCTGCTACAGAGGGAGTGAAGCTTTCTGAGAGTTCAGATAAGAGAGAGCAAGAGAGGAGGATGGGACAGGCAGAGCGGGGAGGAGGGGGAGGGAGGGGGTGACGGGTTGAGAAGAGATAAGATAGCAGAGTGAAGCGAACATGCAAATAAAACAACAGAGCGCAGAGGAGGTTATGTGCCGTACAGGTGTGTGTGTGTGTGTGTGTGTGTGTGTGTGTGTGTGTGTGTGTGTGTGTTACCTGTTGATGAGGGGAAAGATAGACACCAGCAGGTAAACAGAGGGATACCACTTCAACGGCTTGATCTCCTCTGCCAAGGAAACCTGGAGGAGAGAAAGCTGACCCATGTAGAGAAACTGAATGCTCACATTAACGCTTCTGTCTTTCTATCTCTCAAACACACACACACACACACACACACACACACGCACACACACACACACATACACGCACACACAGAGTCACAGTGTCTTAACTGGAAGATCAGTGCACCGAGGCAAACAACAAAGGCCAATTAAAACCTAATAAAATATTAACCTGCTGATAATATGCAATATCCACACAGTTATGAGAAGAAACGGGGATTCCAATTAAACTGGAAGCCAATACTTTGTCGTAATTTGAACGGGATGAATTCAATACCTATATAAGCAGAAAGGCAGGCAGGCAGTCAGGAATACAGAGAGATGCGGCAGCAGCGAGAAGTCGAGGAGGGGGAGAGCCTAGCAGTGGAGAGCTTTTACAAGCTGTTATCTAATTCCCGGGAGAGGAGGACTCTTGCGTCCGGAAGAGGCTGAGAAGCGCGGCCCCTGGATCGATTTTCTGTGCTGTGCTGTTCACCCCCTCCTCTTCCCCTTCCTCCCCTAGGCTAGGATGCAGTAGCCGAGCCAGCGCAGAGCCTACCTCTCGTTCCCTCTCGTTCTCTCTGTCTTTCTCTCACACACACACACAAACACACACAGACACACAGTTGGAGCCAGGAAGCAGGGCCACAAGCTCCGGTCTCTACCCCCACATGCTGGAAATTAATTACTCACCAGAAAGACCCTGAGGCGTGCAAGCTCTAACGCAGGCATTTTAAACAATTCAAATGAAAATCACAAGAGCCCCCCGGTGGTATTTTATCTTGTGTGTGTGTGTGTGTGTGTGTGTGCTAGTGGGGGGTATTGAATATAAGAGCCAAGTTTCCACCGTGTAACGTATGCTGGCTGTATGTGATCAACTGAACGCAGACCTGGTCATATTTCCACGTCAGTCTGTAACAGCATCATAACCCAAAGGCAAACATTAAGCTTAGCCCTATTAATGTCCATCATAATGGGAAGCTCTGACATCACTGTCCATGTCAAGCTCTGCTTATTGACATCTCGAGTGTGTGTGTGTTTGTGTGTGTAGTGGGAGAAATGCCTCATTGGGAGAGAGAGAGAAAGGGCAAGCCAGGAGCCTGAAGGATGCTACGTGGAAAAGGAGATTTGTGGGTGTGTAGTGTGTGAGCCATTGTGTGTTTATTTTTTTAGGGGGGAAAAACTGGTTCCAGAAATTGGGTTTAAAAGAATGCATGGAGCCAGTAATCTCAGATAAAATTTAGGTGAGGTGTAGAGACAGGCATTTGAGGAATTTCAGTGCGCAACAGACAGGATGTGGAATAGTGGAGTGGAAGGAGGAGGAGGAGGAAGAGCACGGCTAAAGAGCCTCATGTTTTTAATCACAGTCCTCCCGTGTCAGAGGCCCCTGTGCCGCTCGGGAAGCAGAGGGGAATGAAACCGTAATTATGTGCGGCAGGCGCAGCGGTCCCAACGTTAATGACGCACGCTAGATTACAGATGGTTATCAAGAGCAACCCATTCCCCTCACCACCCACTGTACTCACCCTCGCTCGCAGAGTAAACCTTCTCTAAAAATAACAGCATCAGGTTTCCCAAATGCACTTGAACATCAAACTTGAAGGACTTTTCAAAAGGTTTTTTTTTGGTGAGTGAAATTCAAGGACTGAAATTTAAACTTAAAACTTTTAATAAAATGTAATAAAGAAATGTTTTTCCATGAGACATGGCACTGGACATTTTTCATCATTATAATCATCTACATCTGCTGCAGTATTAACACAAAAGTCCATCACATGATTTGTTTCATGATTCTTTTAAGAAAAGAGGTTCAGAGAGTGCATTGGTAAATTATAATGTTAAATATATTATTGTTTTTAAAACTGCTGTTTCCAACTTTCAATCTCAACTTCTAAGCCAACATTGACGAGAAGTCCTTAAAGAAAAAGAAAAATGGAAACTTGAATATCTACTATTCCATGACAGCTAAGCAAAGTCCATCTGCTGAGGAAGATCGTGTGATACAATTGAAAGCTCCAGAACAGCAATAAAATGGTACTTTTGAGAACTAAAAATTAAAAATCAAATACTTTCAAATATTTTCAAATACTTTGAAAATACTGCCTAATTTGTTTTTCTTAAATCCACAAACAAAGATTTTTCAGGGACAGCTGAAACCCAAAAGCATCCTTCAGCAGAAGTAATGCTGAGGGCTCAAAGCAACACACTATCCAGCAGCTAGAGAGTCGATACCTACAAAAGAAGTTATGTGTGTCAAAGCCACGTGTCCTGCTTGAGAGCCATTGAGAGACAAACCCAACTGTCCTTGCAGCTTACTCATAGTAAGGATGTTCTTCAGGACGCTTGGTGACATGTAAAAGTAAAATTTGGCAGATAAATGGGGATACACACGTGCAGAGGTAACACTCACCAAGGCACAAGGTTGCGCATGCAAACACACACACACATATACGTATACAGACACACAAGTAGACACATTGCATTGTGACTCAAAGCAAAGCTTGTGTGGATCAGTAAACAAACACCCTGGGAAGATAACGAACAAGCAGCTCGCTGTTTGCTCAGCCAGCTTTGTTGCTACCCGACGGGACTGAGCTGCTGTGTGTGCAGTTGTGCAAATGCATTTAAAGGTGTGTGTGTGTGTGTGTGTGTGTGTGTACGGCCTGACTTAAACACCCTCTTCCGAATATCCTCACGCTGACCTGTGCTGCTGCAGGACCTTGTGGTGCTTGTGTGTGTGTTTGTACTCATGCATGACCACAAACAACAACAGAGATGTGTCACGACCATGTGACCGACGGCCCTGATAACTGCAAACACCAGTTATGTACGTCATCACTCCTGCCAGATACACACACACACACACACACACACACACACCGATAGACAGGGAGGGGGATGGTGCCAGGCTGAGTCAGAGATGTAAAAGAAAAAAGATCAAGAGTGGCGAATGCAGGAAACTAACTACATGTGTGAGCACAAAACATGAGCGTGCATGTGTGTGTGACACAGTAATAGAGAACATGTGAGGCGCAGAAGGAGGGAGATGAGGCGAAGTGAATGGAAATCAGCAGACCCAGCGGTCTTCAGACACCCAGCAGGAATCGCTTTCTCTAGTTTACACCTGCTGCTACATACACACACGCACACACACGAACTAGAGCTCGCTGGCTTGGCAAGCACAATTGGGGAGGCTGTTGTTGTTGTTTTAAAGCATCGCAGCGCGTGCATAAACTTTCATAAATATTCATGTCCATGAACCTGGCTTGCTGCTTTATTCATGCTGGGTATGAGTACAAGAGTGAGAGAGATGGAGGGAGGGAGTGAGAAAGAAAGAGGAAAAGAAAGAGAGGGGAAAAGAGAGAGAGAGCACCAAGTGAAAGGCAGAGAGAGAAACAGATGGAAACGAGGAGAGCGACTGGGAAAGAGAAATACGAGCAAACGGAGAGTGTGATAAAAACCACTGCTGACTTATTTACACTCTGTGCTACACAAAGCAATTAGCCCACATGAACAGTGTGTGTGTTGCTGCCACACATTCATGCACACACACACGTCACTGGTGAGGGTTACGCCAGTTCAGTGTGCAGTAATTACATCTGCCACTTAGGGGCAGCATCTACATAACCTTAACCTGCCCTCCACACCTCACCCTGCAGGGTGGAGGTGCCACAACAGAGCAGAGGAGATGGAGGAGGCGTGAGGTAACTAAAAGCAAGACAACTAGGGACTGCTGCTTTTAACCTTTCATGAGTAGTACTGTGACACTGACCACCTTTGAGCTTTGATTTAGGTAGATTTTAAGGCTTTACATTTTAATGATTTGGCAAGAGGACCAGCATTTTACAAGAAATCCATTATTTCATTTAAACGGGTAGTTCAGCAATTTAGTACTGCACTTCTATAAAGTTATGGGACTCACAAGAGACACGTATCATAAAGGTTTTAAATCAAAGCAGCAGAGGCCAATATATCCTGACTTTTAGCCCCTAGTATGGGTCAAGCACTAAAAACTCTTTATCCTACATTTCCCATAATGCAACTATAACATTTTTGTTAGGCCCTTCCTGCCCACATCTTTCAAACTCCTCTCCCCCACTCTGTAATGCAGGCCTTCTGTTTGGTGGAAATTTGTTGTGTCCAAGGCCATGATGATGATTACCACGGCCTTTTTCCAGACTTTGGAGAGTTCCCTCCTGAGCCACAGAGGAGTTTATACAACTGTTTTGACAGGTAGAGTAGTAGAGTCCCCATGACTAAAATGACCTTTAAGCTGCCAGTATCAGAACTGCTTGCCGGATGGTCAGATAGCTTTGGAAATCCCCTCCCCCCAACACCTTTCCAACATTGGATTACTGGGGGCTGTGTCCAACCATTTCTATAACTTTCCGAAACCGACAATCCAACATTCACACCCACTTCACGACGTGATTGGCCAGCTGTGCTACCAAATTTAAACACACGTATATGTGCGCACTCATATTTATATATACATGCACAAGCACACACACAGTGAGAAGCGTAGGTGTCACAAGGTCAAATTGCTCCCTGCTGTTTGACACCTACCCAGCATGACCACGAGAGCTAATCCTGCACACACTCTAATCCTCATGCTCTGTGTGAAAGCATAAGTGTGTGTGTGTGTGTGTGTGTGTGTGTGTGTGTGTGTGTCTGTGTGTGTGTGTGTATGTGTTGAGAAATGTGATGGTCAGACAGGCCATTACCTTTCGTCTCTCTCTCTCTGGGTTGAAGGTTCCCAACCATGACTGCATCTGTGCAAAAAAGACACAAAATGGAAAGAAAAGGTCAGGGCAGTTACTTTGGCCCAAAGAAAACAACAACAAAAACAGCACAGTGATTTGATAATTTAAATCAGTTGGTTTTTCCTTGAGAGAAGTGGCCTTAGATTTCGAGGTCAGTGCCTGCAGTGACAAGTGCAAACAAATAACACACTGGTTATCACACCAACTCAAAATCCCTCCACCTTCTCACCCATCCCTGCAAAACTGCTTAATTCACAGCAGAGTGCAGAGCTTAGAGGCAGAGGGGAGCACTTAAATAGCTCCCAGCATCTCACAAAAAGAGGGAACTGATCAGCTTCAGCGCACACAATATGACATGAGGAGGAAGAAGAAAAGGCTGGTGTGAAGGGTGTAGAGAAAGGGGAGAACATTTTTGAAGAAGTGTTAAAGAAAAAGGAAAAAGTGGAGCAGGCATGGCAGATCTGAGATCTCCAGAGAGAACGTGGGAATACTTTTTCGCTCTTCCTCTGTCTCCTCTCTCGGGGGAATGCAGGAAAATGTCAACAGACACGCGCAGGAAAACACACACACACTCACATGCACGCACACACCCATGCACAAGACTGGGATTTATAATGGTGGGATGGGGGGGGGGGGGGTAGGAAGCCAGAAGGTTTATGTAACCCAAATCTCTGGAGGCCCAGTGTGAGCTTCACACGCACGCACGAAGAGGCAGCATGAATGATATGCACTAACAGCTCTTCTGTTCTGCTATTTATTAACTCAATGTTGCCATGGTTTCTCTGCGATGACGTGATTGTCATTGTAAATCTATGTGTGACCATGGTGTTTCTGTGCAGTGCAAGAAAAAAAAATGGATAGCCATTTGGTCAATAGACTGAACTTGTTCCACAGCAGCCCTTTGCTGTCCAGCTGAGTGCCACTATCCATCAAAATCAACAAACACAGATTATAAGTGGCAATATCATTAAGCGTCGGCCAGGACTCCAGTGTACGTATCCAGCTTTTGTTGCAATCTCTCTTAAGCCGCGCCCTCGAAAGTCAAGCAATTCAGCCAGTTAAGTGTTGAGGCGTGAGGCTTAAGAGAGAAGGAGTGGGCATGTACAAATCGCATCCATAAAGCAAACACACCACCACACTCCCCGACCTCTATGTCTGGCCTGATAATGACTCATTAGCTTTCAAATCCCTCTAGTTAGTATGAGCTCACACAGTCACTCCGAATGTGTCCGTGTTTTTCTAAATAATCCTGGTGTAAATGTCTTGGACTTGGTAAAGTAATGAGCTACGGAGTCATTTTCACCCACGATCCTCCTTCTCTCCGGAAAGTGGAGAAACTTCTGCGTCCAGCTAACATCCCACCTCTTTACTCAGCCTCCTCGTCTTTATCCCTTTCCCCATGGCGTCGCCACCTACCCTGCTTTCAAAGCTTTTGAAATTCTTTCAAGTGAGACAGCCTGCAAATGAAAAGAGATAAGGCTTGAGCTCTTCATAAATATGATAGAGAAAGCAAAACGGCAGAATGAAGGGGGAGAGAGACATAGAGGCAAAAAGGAAAAGAGGGGGAATAGAGACACAGACAGAGGGAGAGAGAGAGAGAGAGCGAGAGATGGAGGTGGAAAGGCAAAGAGAGGGAGAGGGAAAACAAGAAAGGTGGAAAACAGAGATACAGAGAGAGACAGGAGGTTGAGGGAGAGAAAGCTGAACACTGAGCTGAATGAGTTATGAGATGCAGGTTGCAAACCAGCTACATTCATTCATTCTCTTTATCACATTCATGATAAAGAGCTGTGTAGTCTCTTTTCTTCCCTTAAGCTACCTGCTGTCTGTCTATGATGTCGTCTGTCTGCAGCCCGGCTATCTTTAAATGCGTCTCACCGTCCCATCGCTCACTCTGCCAGCCAAACAAAGAATGCCAACATTCACAATGACATGAGGCTGATGTGGCTTTAGCCTGATTCTCCCTTACTCTCTTTTCGTATTTGATAATTCACATCAGGAACCCGCACACATATTGCTGTAACACATGTCTGCCAGCACCCTTCCACTGGCACTGCAGCCACATTGTGTGGTGTCGTCAGATCAGGGGAATGGCAGCTATGTGAACTTTGTGGAATGTTGCCTTTGGGCTCCTACTGCACCCTTACAATGGAAAACCACACAGAGCTACGAGCCAACATGGAGAGATCAACTAAGTGGTAAATCAAATAATCGATTGATTACCTACACAAATTAGCTGTTTAGAGTATGAAATGTTAAAAAATAGAGAAATATGCACATCCCGCAAGTACTGACAGGCCATGGTGATGTCTTCAAATAGCTTGTCCAATTGACAGTCCAGAAAAGTAGTCAATTTACTGGGGAAGTGGGAAATCCTCACATCTGAGTACCTGGACCACGTGAATAGTGGACATTTTTGCTTGATATATGAATTGAAGCAATTATGTATAGAATTAAATTTAGCTCCTCTAAGTTGCATGAAAAAAGACCTCTAAAGCACATAATCACGGACGTTTCTACACACAAAAAAGGTTATGTGACCCGAACAATCAGTGGTTTTAAAGAATAATTCAGACATATTGCAACTCGGATCTTATTTTTATAGTTTTGGTTTTTATGCTACTGCACTCACTAAGTTAACTGTGAGATCTGGTAATGCAGTGAATTCACTCAAATGCAGTTAGCAACAAACCCCCAGGTTAGCGAAATGTATTTGAAGAGGAAACAGAGGCAAACTGTAAGATTATTACCCAAACTGTCTGCTGTAAACCTGTTTTACAGTTTACAAACAGTCTTCCTGGTTCAGCTTTAAACTACTTGTGTGCGTTCAGTTTTACCTCCAAATCAAGTAGCTCAGACAACCCTGGCTAAACTGTTGGCTTGTTAGAACTATTGTGTTTTTTGTCAGCAACCTCAGCAATTGCAGGGCACTATCTATGGTAAGTACAATGTTATCACGATCAGTAAAAATAATGGCCAAAAGTACAAAAAAAAAAAGACCCAAGTTGTAATAAACTTTAAATGGTTATTGATTATTGGAGCAGCATTGTTCCTACATTAATGCATATAATATCTGTACTGATGCATTTGTGAGGATGTCCACTGGTTAGTGTCATTTCAGATGACAATACAAAGTTTTGAAAATGTAAATTCTAATTTAATTTAACCCTAGAATTATATATCACACACACAAAATTCTTATGGGGGATTTTTCTTGACTCTCTATTTTTGTGAGAATTGTTACAGTATTCCTCCCAAGAAGAGAAATATGAGAACACTCAAACAGCAATCCTGTCTGTGTTCTCAGAGATGTCAGCTTTCACTAATGTCACTTTTCTAAAAAGGTCACAATGCATTTGGATTCAGCTAAATTTCCAGCATCTTTGGCTGCTGCTGCTGCTGCTGACTGGACGCATGTTGAGCACTCACCCTCTCATTGGCAACGCAGATGATCCTGGCGTAGCAGCAGATCATCAGGAAGATGAGGCTGAACAGAGGCACATACCATCTGCAAAGCACAAACACAAGCAGGTAGTAAGAAAACTCCAAATGAGCAATGTTTTTAAAAAAATCATTCCTGTTGTTTTGTCTTCAATGAGTTTTTTTTGTCTTCAATGGGTTTTTTTCTTTGGTCTCCTTGAAGTCCTGTTTCAGGAGGAGGAACAGGAGGTTTGGAGTAGAAAATGTCAAATGAAGAAAAAACATGATTTAATTTAATTTCTAATCTACAAGTGCAGTGTCATATATCCTAATGGAGTTTATACTGTGATAAATTGTAATAGCATACTAGGTGTCCAATGTTTAGATATTAGAGTTGTCCACATTTGACCATAGAAATGCATCTAATAAGATTTCCTCTGAAGGATTGTAATCTGAGGCCATTGTTGTGTAGTTAGATATGATTTGGTGTAGACCTGGACAAAAGCTTGGTCTGATCTGATGTTTCACTCAAAGTCATTGTTATTCAGCCTTTAAATGATCTTGCTGCTCTGTTTTAAACATGAAACAATCCTCATTTTGTCCATGTCCTCTCTAAAAACTCTTTAAAGGAGTCAGATTGACCACTAGGACACTGAACTAAACTGCACATTTAAGTATATTTATGTATAGGTGAAATTGTTTAGCTGGTGGACACTGGGCAGCATTATTCTAAATAACTGGTGTATAGAGGACACAGTGTGTACATAAGCAGCACAGAGTGGAATAGGCCTGACTCAACACCTCCGGACCTTACTGCACATACTTTCAATGAGTAGAGAGAGCGAGGTAGACAAAGAATGAAAGATAATGCCACCAAAGTCACAACAACGGAAATGCATGGCATTCCTATGGGATGAAGGGTTGACAATTAAGGGAGACGCGGAGGAGAAAAATAATATGTCAGGTATTTCTGAGCAGATGAAAGAGAGCCAGACGAGCGAAGGAAATGGGGGTGATGGCTTTGTTGGAATGGCAGCCTTGTGTTATGCAACCTCTTGGGAGGTGATGTAAGCTCCGAGGAGTTTCAACCTCTCCCTGTAATCATGAAACAGGCCTTTGTCTCGCTTTGATAGACAGGTTCCTGGCCACTACGTCTCTGTTTAGCCTCAGTAACTCTGAGCTGTCGAGGCAGTGCTGTGTAACAGCCAAGTTCTCCTGAGCACCTGGCACAGGCAGGGAGGCACTGGCACCTATGTGTTAAACATATTGGATTGTGCAGAGGAAGAGCATCAACAGTAATTATAGGCCTAGTAATGATCCAGAGGAAAAAAAGTTCAACTGACTGAATCTGTCTCTGACCCATAAATACAGGGACACACATAGTTTCAAAGGAAAATGGATTGGGAATAAATGTCCAACACTGTGCCTGAAAAGTCCTTGGCATGTGTGCTAAAAACTGCAACTTAAGCAGCATCTAAAAGGCAAATATTAGGCGGCCGTGGCCTAATTTAACTTCGTCCAAACTTGTCTTCCAAGCCTGCAGGTCGAAAAACTCACTGAGCATTATCAAATTAAACTTTTTATTGACAGGGGAATCCGAGATGGTAGGCGTTTGTTTCACAGCAGGAAACAGGGAAAGAGAAAGGCTGCTTTACACATCATGTTCCTTCATATCTTGTAGGGAACATCAATATACAAAGAATACCCCCTTTGAACATGTGTGTGAGTGCATATGTATGTGCGCGTCCATGCAGGTTCAATAATGGCATGGGACAATGATAAAAGCATTTCAAGGGAGACCTGCACGAGCTTCACCTCGGTGTGATTTAATAACCTGTTCTCCGGAATAAACAGCGTCCAATTACACCAGCTCACGTCCCGTTAATGATGGAGAGACGAGGTGGGGGTGGGTGAGTTGGTGGAGAGGGGAAAGGAGGGGGTGGCCTTTTTAACGATAGTGTGGGGGGGCTGCGAGGAGGAGAGAATGACGGGCGGCAGCTACAAAGTGCTCTAATTAGCATGATAATGATCTGCCATTAGAGTCCGCTGTGCTCTACAGCTGAGCACTACCCGGAGAGAGAGCGAGAGCAAGAGGGAGACGGGAGGGAAAGAATGAGAGAGAGAGAATGAAATAGAGGCAGAGAGAGAGAAGATTCGGAGTGGGCAGAGGATGATAAAAGTGAAGACAAGAATAGAGGTGAGGATGGAAAGGTGGATGGATGACGGAAGATTGTGGGTCAGGACCAGAAAGATCCGATATAAGAAAGAAGCATCGGGTGATTAAAAGACAGGGAGAGGGATAAGGTCATAGTGAGAATGAAAGGAATAGCAGAAAGAGGCTGCAGACAATAGATCGACTAGGGAAGGATGGATAGAAAGACAGATAACCACAGAGGGGTTTTGAGAGGACAACAGTGAACAAGGGCGGAAGCTTGAAACTGACAGAAAGAAAGATCATCACAGACGTGCACAGATTCAATCTCAGCCTCAGTCTGGCCTTCTCTCCAGTGCAGCTCTGAAGTGAAGAATGAGCCGTGGATGAAAGAAGCCTTAATTGAAGTGCTCAGTAGGAGATGAGAGTACAGTAGGGACCCGTCTGTGCGGGTTAGTGCTCAACTGCAGCCGTCAACCTGACCAACAAGATCCTATTGCAGAGTGAAAGATCACGATCTACCTGTTCAACCACTTAGACAGGGACGGGACAACCCGACAGACAGAAAGGGAGGAGGAAACACAAAGACCGGGAAGAGTAGGGTGTGTAGGGTGTGTTTCACCAGATGCACTAATTTAAAGTTAAAAGGAAACAAAACTAAGAGTCTCCAGCCATACTAGCGGCTCTGTGAGGCTGTACTTTTGAGCTAAATGCTAATGGAAACATGCTCACAATGACAATGTTAACATAATGATGTTTAGCAGGTATAATGTTTTCAATGTTTATCATCTTAGTAGTGTGTTATCATGCTAACATTTGCTAATTATCACTAAACACAAATTACAGTACTGATTGGGATGTCATTAGTTTTGCAGGTATTTAGTCTTAAGAATTGGACAAATAAAATTTTTGACCTGATAATGGCGCTGGATGAAAACTTTGGGGTCACCAAAGTTATTACAATTCATCCTGTGGGGAACACAAATGTGTGACCCAAATTTCATGACAATCCATCCAATAGTTGTCAAGCCCTTTCAATCAAAATTAAAAAAAAAAAAAAAGGGTTGCAGTGCCAACCACGAACCATAATGTTCCCGGTTCGATTTCGCCGGTGTGCATGTAATTCCCCATCTATCGCTCTCTCCCCTCATTTCCTGTCATCTCTTTACTTTTAACTACCTTTACAAGGTAGTTCAAAGTGAAATCCCTAAAAAGATTGTTTAGAGACAAAAAACAAAGCCACAAAGGTCACCTGTGACCTTTTAAAGATACATCTTCTGGGAACCATGAATGTCTATGTAAAAATTTGTAGCAATCCATTTAGTAGATGTTGAGATATTTCACTAAATAAGTGAAAACTTTGAACTGCTGGTGGCTCTAAAGGAAAAAGTCAGTTTAATACCAAGTCATTGGGATTCATCCTCTAGGGATCATGAATGTCTGTACAGAATTTCATGACAATCCATCCAATCAATGTTGAGATATTTCCATCTGGACCAAAGTGGTGGACCAACTGACCAATAAGCTTTCATTTGTGAACGTCATTTTCTCAGTTTTTCTGTGGTATGTCTGACCGCGGCCCATGATACAAACCGATGGGGACCTCTAAGAGTGGTGACTCAGCTAAGCTTGAGTGCTTCCAATTGCTGACTCAACCCCTGAAATTCTGCACCTCTGTCACAAAACGCTGTCCTCTGCTTTTCATTCTACCTTCCTCTTTCATCCCCTTTCACACCCTCCGCCTCCTCCGAGCCTCCCCCGTCTCCTTTGTCCTGTCTGCGCGCTTCACTGAACTCTGATGAAGACACACTATGGGGCGTGGGCATAGACGAGGGCATTCTATTACTCTCACTCTCTTCTCCTTCCCGTCCCTCTATGCCACCCCTCTTTCCTTCTCCTGCTGAGTAATTCCCTGTCTCTCTAACTGTACCCCGTATGTCTCCCCTCCCACCTTTTCCACTTTTCACCTTTAATACTAAAACCTCTGCTCTCCTGTGCCTTTCCCAGCAAGCTGTCAGCAGGGTGTGTGTGTTTGAGCATATGTATTTTTTCCTTGATGGGTGCTGCCTTGGCCTCTAATCTCTCGTCTGGTTTGATGTAATTAGAGCTAATGAAGATTCCCTGATCCTCTGAGCGACTCGTCCCCCTGAGGCCACCACAGCGTGGAAAACTAGAAAGAGCCGGGGAGCAGAGGAGCACTGATAAAAGAGACACAGGCTCGTTTAGCACAGCTGATAGCTATGTGTTGTTCTGCATGCGTGTATGTGAGTATTTGTCTGTGTGAGTCTGTCTGTGTGTGTGCATGCTTATTTGTTTAGAAAGATTGATTCCCTGCTGATGCTGCGAGCAGCAACGTGATTACCTTGGCTCATAGCAAAGTGTTGTTGTGTGCGTGTGTGTGTGGTTAAGCGGCTGCGCCGGGGGATTGGCAGAGCCCTTGCAGACTTAGGGCCAGTTGCAGAAAGCAGTAGACAGGCATAATCCTTCATAGCCATCCTAAACACTTAAATACACAGTGTAGCAACTCCTCTAAATCTGACAAGGCAGAGGCAGACACAGGCACATCCACGTGTGCGCGCACACATGCACACACACACACACACACACACACACACACACACACCTTGGCCTTATACCAAGAAGGAAAAAACCCTGTAGGCTCCCCTGACATGCAACCCTTCACATTTCCCCGCAGAGACAGCCCTCCTCCCCACTCCTCCTCCCCATCTCCCCCCAGTGGGGGAAGCTTTGATGCCGGCGCTGAAAGGGTCTACTTACATCCCAAATCTCCAGGCTACGTGATCGTCTGTGATCCAGCTGGGGGAAGAGAGAGAGAGAGAGCGATGAGAGTGTTACAAAGGAAAGGGAGAGCGTGAGCGGAAGAGAGACTTGTGTGACTGCAGAGGGGAAAAGCTGTGCAGCTGTAGCTATTAATAAGTCGAGAGTGGAAAGAGAGAGTCGAGCCCGGAGATTAAGGCTCTGTCCCAATTCTCATTCCACCGCCTCCTCTCCTCGGCCTCTTCCCCTTTTCCTCACCCTTTTAACTACCCTCCAAACAAATAATGCCTTTCCTATACACCACAAAAACTGGAGAGTCTGAGGGGGCATTTTACTGTTTAAAGATGTGCTGATAATTGCCAATTTTGATCACATAAAATCTTATGAGGGAAGGAGCCTGTCTGGGGCTGGAATGAGGCCAGTGCTGTGGCCCTCCTTGAAAGGAAAAACATTTAACAGAAAATGCGCTGTTGCTGACTGAAAAAACATAAAAATTATCCAGTATCTGGATAGTTGGCTATACTCACCACCAGGCTCCTGCGGGGCCATAGTAACCCTTTAGCAGCGGCAAAGAGGCCATGACCAGAGGCACCCCCCATGCCATCAGATGGTACAACCTGATAAAAGGCAGACATTTATTTCATTATGAGCACCAAGACCAGGGAGCTTTGCCCCTGAGAAAAAACCCTATAACTAAATCAATTCTTTCTTCTTCAGTTCATCCCTTTGTTGGCACTCACATCAGGGTCATTTTTCAGGTGCAGACAAATGCTTATACAGCCAGACTGCCAATTACTCATGGTAATATAAACCATAATTACCCTCACTGTTGTGGAAAAGATGATTTGCAGAGGAGATGTCTGCATCAAAACCAAAAACAGGATGCGGATTCTCACTCAGCGGGTGCTAGTGACTACAAAATTTGAGGACAAAGCTGACTGTGAAAAATTTTTTTTGGAACTGTATTGCACAAATAGCCTATTTTTAAAGGAAAAAGGTTAAGAAAGCTGAAGTGGATCATACTGGCTATCACTAAAAAATTATTCTGAGAAGTTCAAAAAGTCTCAATCACTGAACATGGCTGTGTGTGTGTGTGTGTGTGTGTGTGTGTGTGTGTGTGTGTGTGTGTGTGTGTGCGTGTGTCAGACAGATGAGATGTGTGTTCCAGTGTCTTGGGCTTCGGTGTGGGTGTCGATACTTTATAGAGCGTACAGCGTCGCCCGGTCAATAGAGTGGAAGTCCTGCCTTTACTTGTTCCAAGTGTGGTCAATCGAGCGGTGGCTACACAGCTGACACACACTCAATCCCTCTAGAGTTGTGCGCCACACACACACACACACACACACACACTTTCTCACTCTTATTTCACTGGGGCACAGCGCGTCCGCCCTCTCTGCCCCCATCTGATGGACAGCAGTGTGCGAGTGTGTGGGAGGTGGTGGAGAAAGAGATGGCTGGTGGTTTATAGATATCAATACAACAGAATAGTGGGTGGGAAAGAGACATAGGAAATTAATAGATCCAGAGAGAGAAAGAGAGAAAGGGAAAACGTGAGAAAAAGGAAATGCTGGAAGTACTAAAAATGAGAAAGCAATCGAGAAACTGAGTGAGTAAATGAGAACGAGAGAGCAAGGGAGGGAGAGACACAGACAGAGAGAGAGAGAGAGAAAGAGAAAGTCTGTGTGGTGGTGGGAGGAGAGATACAAATGGTGAAATCAGTGCTGCCAGTCCGTGGTGTGACGTTTGGTGTGTGTGTGTGTGTTGGGGGGGGCTTGTCGGGAAATCAATGTTGAGAGCTCGCAGACCCACAGACACACACAAACAGACATGCTGCAGCACATACACCACACTCTCGCAGCGCTTAGAGAGGAAGATGACGAGGTCCGGAGCTTCGCGCAACATGGGCTTAATGAGGCACAGCAGGACAGCTATGCACTCTGCATTTCACACACCTGCACGTACACCCACACACGTGCACACACACTGCCTCATATAGAAATCTCTCTCGAGGCTCAATCTCATTTCTCACAGCCTCACACCACTTGCCTGACTCCGTCCTTCAAACACACATAAACATACATGCACACACACACAAACACGCTTCCCATCCTCTCTTGCATCCACTTCAATCACTCTTAGATCATCAGCCTCCGTTCTCCATCTCCTCTGGCGATTTGTTCATTTATAAACCATCAAACTGCGCAGTCACTGTGTGTGTGTGTGTGTGTGTGTGTGTGTGTGTGTGTGTGTGTGTGTGTGTGTGTGTGTTAGAGAGGGAGAGGGTGGGAGGTTGGGTTAGGGGGCTGAGGGGTAATTGTGCATGCATGCAAAGCCACATACCAGCCTGCCTAAACACATACAGCTTATCTATGCGCAGTCAATACACGACAACCCCCCTGACACGGTCTTCACTTTGCTCTAACCTATTAAGCGCGGGGTTGTTTTTTTCTTCGTGTGGTGTGACCAGATCCACGCAAAAGTACAGAAACATCCTCTTCCCACCTAGTCCCTCTGGACCCATGAGAGGTATGCAGCTGAGAAGGCTCCCATAGCAAGCCGATTTTGGCCCCCTAGCCTGCCCCCTTCCCTGCGCCCATAAAGCCTTCTCTTTCTGAGTTATACCACCATTATATCGTCTGGCTTATTGCTAATCAATGCAGAGAAACTCCCATGGGGGGGGGCAACTCCCTTTAACAGCCCAACCCCTCGTAAACAGAAGGGTAGGAGGGTTTAGACACCTAACCATACATTGTTTGCATACATTTTTTTTTTTTTAGAATATGTGTTTGTATCACAAAGCTCTGCGCTAGGCATGGAAAATGAGAAAATATTTCACACACACATGCAAATTCACACTTGCGCTGTGGAGAGTGCTCATGGGAGTTTGAGCGACAGAAACATAGAGCCACAAAGCGTGAAGACGGGTGCGCAGGCACACACACAAACACGCACAAACACACACACACTTAACGGCTGACACTCACTCCCTTTTCAATTAGAGTGTCGGCTGGCTGGAACATAGGAGGAGGAGGATTGGGGGGGGGCTGTCAATGCTCTGCGGGGAGACACATGCTCTGGCAGACCAAACACATGCACATACACACACACTTAAACACGGACACAGAGGGAAATGGCCACAACAAAACGAGACAAATATACATCCAAAGGAAGACACAGAGGTGGACACAGAGACAGAAATCGACCTGTTTGTGCACATGATGGAGGAACAGTTGAAATAATTAGTTGATTAATTGATTAGTAGAAAAAAACTATCAGCTAATATTTTGATAATCAATTAAACATTTAAGCAATTTTTAAAAACAAAACTGCCTATCATTCTCTGGTTCCAGCTTTTCCAATGTGAGGATTTACTACTTTTTTCAGTTTTAAAACATTGTAAATTTAATAACTTTGGGTTTTGGACTATGGGTTGGACAAAACAAGACATTTCAAATCGAAATATATAATTTATTATTATATAAAAATAATCAGTAAATCAAGCAATCGATAATGGAAATAATTGTTAGCTGCAGCTCTACGTCCTCTACTCACATCTCATATCTGTTGGTGCTTACTTCTCGAACCAGGTTGAGGTACAGGTTCAGTGTGATGAGGCAAACCCAGGCCAAGGCACTCCAGTCTGCAGACACACACACACACACACACACACACACACACACACACACACACACACACACACACACAGAAAAACAACAAGGTCAAATTTCAACACAGCTCCCCCGCCTCGCATGCACCTGCAATTGTGTGCCCAAACACACACATATGTATGACAGTGTGTGTGTGTGTGTTCCACGTTTTGATAAATGAAGGCCCATTCTGCGGTAATATGAAGGAAACCTGTGGCTTAGGGTGATGGATGAGAGGGGGGCGCTCAGAGAGAGATAATGATGAACTGTGGAAAAGCAGAGGGAGATAACGCAGGAGTGGGGGCGAGAGAAGAAGAAAGGAGGAGGAGAGCGGGCTGCGGGGGTGACGAATTTAGAGTGGACTAGAGCGAGTGTAAAGAAACTGAAAAGAAATGAACAAAGGGAAAGGAAGGTGAAGTCAGCAGAGGGTAAAAAAATGTATGTATTTTACCGAGACAAGGAAGAGAGCCTAGAAAGCTCACTTCCGTTTTTCTGCCCTCATATTCAGCCCTTTTCCTTTGTGTGTGTGTGTGTGTGTGTGTGTGTGTGTGTGTGTGTGTGTGTATTTCTGTTGACAGGACAGGCAGGCCTAGTCGTCACAATAATGGATTCTCTGAGCGACATACTCAGCTTACTCAGTTTCACACAACAAACCCCCCACACATGTACACACAAATATACAAAACACACACTCCTTTTACACTCAAGGAACCTTTAGGATTAGTGTGCAGTGACTATGAAAGAAGGAGGCTGGCTGTCTATGTCATTATCACAACAAATCACTGTCATTGTGATGGCAAAAGCGTCTTGCATAACCAGACAGCAGGCGAAGCTTTGCTTTAACTTGACAACACACGGCTCAGCTTCACCACCTGTCCTGACGCTGTCCCTGCTACCATCGTCCTCCATTTCAAACACATTTCATAACATTTTATTGGTCAGAGTTAAAAGCAGAGCTGTGCTATGCAGCTCCCACTAGACTTGATGCTTCGCAACAGAACAAAGTGCCCGTTCACCCGGTGTTTATGTACAGCCGTTTGTCCTCAGCGTGAGGATCCTCATGATAAACTGAGGTGACAGGCACCAACCCTACAGCACTAATTCACCACCCATTACCCTGTATCTGTCTGAGTGTGTGTGCTTGTGTGCCTGCCTGCGAGACCAATAAAACAAGCCTGGTGTCGTATTAGCAGCAAGTCCTAAATAAGAATCCTTATGCTAATCATGGCTAAAGGAGCTGTAACTGCAACAAATGCCAGCAATGCAAATAAAACCAAGATTTTTAATGTAAAAACAGTCCTGCCTCATCAGTCCGAATCAGAAAGAAATCTTCCCACTATCTGTAGATGTGTGTGATTAACCCAAATGAAATGCTGGAGCCCTGTACTGTCATTGGAGGAAAATCATCTCCTCATACAGGGAACAGTGTTAAAACACTGAGGCATCTGGTTTGAGGGCGGTATACTGAATGGCTGCAATGGACCAATAACTACACAGCATGGTGCTTGACTCCCAAGTATTACACCATCGTCACGGGTGAGGTATTTTTGGTATGGGTGTGTGAATACTCCTAAATGATGTGCAAGTTTAACCGATGCATTACCACCCTTGACAAGTGGTGTATATCCAAACAGCAAATAAATATCCTTTTCCCTTTTCTTGAGAACTTCGGGATAGGATGCACAGGCTGAGGTGACGAAATTAATGCAATAAAAGACAGGAGGATAGGCTTTTTACGCACATAAAAATGATAGCAATACCATAAGGGAAAATAGTCATAAACTCACTGTTAAATGCAACAGAAATCATATAACCGTAGATATACATGTAATATACAGTAAGATATGATGAGAAAAATTGGATAAAGCTTTAAAAAAGCTGGACTCATCACTGATGTTTGAACTTTTTCATAAGCATTTCTGAGTACTGAACTCCAGTGATTTGGGGAAACCAATGTGTACTTTTAGTTTTTTTTAATATACATCTGCAGGGTTTGGTAGTATTTTTGACCAATGGCAGTGACTTAACAATTAGTTATTTAAAAACATCCATTTATCACTTTCAAAAGCTCACTTTCTAGCCCGGATCTCCTCCAGAAACAACTCCCCACGTTGCATTTCAAATAAGCTCTCGGTGAAAGATGGGGCTATAAGCTGGAGCAATCAGTGTCAAGGCACATTTTGTTCTCAAGCCAAAAACAGACAACAAAGTAATATTATTTCCCACTGTGATATATGAGCTCTTCAACACATGTCTTCGTTGAATCTTTGCTCTTTCTTTGCTGGCTTACTCAACTCTATTGTTAAAAGTGTGCCTGTAAGTAATTAATTAGGTTTTGTCTCACCAAAGTACGTTAGCCACCAGGCCTGGAAGTCACAAAGCGGCCCCTCTGGATGTGAATCACCCTGGGGATGGAAGGAAGAACAGCACAGGGAAACATTTTCACAAACCACCCAAAAAAGTCACTATGTGTGTATTTAGTGACACAGACAAGAGTAACTCACCATGACATATGCTACGCTGTCGAAGAAGGCAGCTACAGTCAGGCTGAGAATCATCTTCTGTACAGTGAACATGAGAGGAAGACATGAAGAGGGATTCTCTAACAAAACATCCCTAGTAATTATCCCAGTGAATTTATATTCATTTAGAGAGAAGGGCAAATTATAGATCAAATGATCCCTGATGTGGCTGACAGTTTGGCATATGACATCCCTGCTGTCAACGCTGTGAAAATATCACAGAGCAGAGAGTCTTCTTAATGCCTTCTATACAAATTGAAGTCATTATATTTTATATGGAAAAAAAAAAAATCAATAACCTGTGTGCTACAGAATTTTGAGAGGGTAGTTGTGATGCACAACAATTTTCGGTCTTAACCTGATTTTGCCTATAGGTGGTTACAAACTGTGGCTGTGGTAGGTACATAAAGAGACAGATGTATACACACAAACACACACATAAAGGGCTGTCCCTTTATCAATTTATGTCCAGCAATGACCCTGCCAAGGCTACAGAAAAGGAGGAGGGGGAGGAGGAGGAAGAGAAGGAGATAGACTAAGAGAGCAGGACCAGGGCCAGAGAGCACTAAAGACTATTGACTGATGGATAACCTTTGTAGGAGGTTGGAGGTAAGGACAGGGTTTATTTGGTGTGAGAGGAGCAGAGGAGGAAGAGGAGGAGGAGGAAGAGGAGGAGGAAGTGAGGCCACCCTGTGTGACCTCGTCCAGAGGTAAAAAGATCCATCAGATCCTACCACACTTTAAGTCATTTATTTCATATTAGGAGGATAACGGGAGCGCTGCTAAACCTGATAGACCTGCTGGACTAGCTTTAAAAACACCACCAAGCTGCACACTCAAGCACACACCATAAACAAACACCAATGTACTTTAGAAATTTGAAATCCTTTTGGGTCAAAGAAAACATACTTATGCCGAAGAAAAAGAACATCTAACTAATATTATTCAGTGCATAGTCAGACCTAAAGTATAATGCAGACCTCATTTGGAGAGAGGAAAAAGCACAGTCATTATCACAGAACGACCATGAGTCAATTAACTTCACAACTGATTAGTCTGTGCATTTTAATTGGGTTCAATTATGCCAAGATTTGCCTTGGCTAATTGAACATATTTCCGGTGGCAATAAAGCAAACAGAAATGGTAAAAAAAAAACATACTGTACATTGTGGTGCAAATGTACCTGAGCCAAAGAGTGATACCTGCGAAGCAGCCAGATCACAAGCAGCATGAAAACACTGTGAAGAGAGAAGAATGATACCAGTGAGATGTTTCTTGCTAACTGCAAGGGCAACAGATTGAGCCGGACAGGCCAATTGCTGTTCTAACGATGATTTACTGTCTTACTGCACATAAATACATCATAACAACTCCAACACTTATTCCTGCAGGCTCTCTTGGTAACCTTTACTCTAACTGCTGATATTCTTTAGCTTATGGTAAGATCATGGATCATTAGAGCAATGCATGTTTAGACTGAAACTAATGAATCCTGCATATTTGTCAGAAAATCTGCCAAAGACCTGCTCTACAACATTTGAAGGAGTGAAGTCCCCAGCCAAAAAGCAACCACCACAGCCAAAATGTTGTTCATCACTGTTGATGCAGTTCATCAAATGACCACTAGATGCCACCTCCAAAATCACAGCTGATTATTGAAAAAAATGGGAAAACTTATTTGAAATTATAAATATGCTGTTATTTTTTTTCCAGAAGACATTAAGGTCCCAACATACTCATTTCCTTTGTTCTAAGGTTTGTTTTTAAAAAATATTGTTAAATTAAACTGATATGTCGTTCTATAGTCTATAGCCCTGGGCCTGGGTTTGAGAAACTTTGAGATAAATCATTTCATTTCATTAGAAAACAACACTTTAAATGCAAATCTTAAGCACTAATGCTGCAATTAAGTCTACAGTACCACTTTTTATGAGCAGTATAGATTTAATTTCTATTGACTTGAATTTCTGACATACAGGGTGTGGCTAATACACCAACACTGCAAACCACAGCCTCTAAAATTAACACAAAGTTGAATCAACACATCTTAGAAACAGTCTCAACAAAAGCTTTACAGAGATAGCATTTATTACAGGGTTACTGTGAAGGGTCACATTAGTTTGCACAGGTTAAAGGGGCCCTGTGGAGTTTTCTTGTAAACAGACAAAAATTAAGTTCACATTCAGTTACTCAGCAAAACATATTGTGTGTATCCTTGATGTCTAAAAATGTGTCAAGTGCATTTCCTACCTCATAAAACATTTGCAAAGCCAATTTTTTAAGTATTTTAAATCCAGCATTGTTTACATCCATGTTTACTAGCTTGCAGTCTTCCTCTTCCCTGTCTTTGCTGGCACATTGCAGCATATCTTGACGTGTTACCACCACCTGTAGATCAGTGGAATAGTGTGAAACCATTGGAAGGACTGTGCATCACGCCGCCCGCGTACATGTGCGTCCTTGTGCACATGCACGAAATAAACAAAAACATTGAAAAACAGCTCCATGGCTCTACTAGAGGTCTAAAACTCCACAGGGAACCTTTAATTATAAAGTTAACTCATCCACCACCCACCCCAACATCTATTACAATTTTGATTTGGAAAAAGACCTCTTTACAGATGTTACATGTGACTCATGATGACACACTTTTGTAACAGTAATACTCAGATATCATATCCAATTATAGATAGATCTTAGCCAATTATATATCAGTGTACCTCTATTGCTATGAACAGTTAAACTATTTGGTGTGAAACAAAAGTCAAGGGTTTAAGACAAAGTATCATTTGAGAAAGAAATTTGAGGAAATATTTACCATCCTACTAGGGAGAAGGTTCCTGTGGCTCGTTTTACTGTTAAAATCACCACCTGTAATTCACAAACAATGCATTACTATATGGCTCATATCCATAAATAATAAAAACAACATATCAAAGTGTATAGTTGGCATATGCATTACTTACGCTATGTGATGTTTTTGTTTTAAGTAAAGCACGTGCACATTTATTAAGAAGTGCTATACAAATACTGTACTGCCATCATTATAATTATAAGCTTAGAAATGGATTGACAAGACTTCCATTCATTCATGCGTGTCTTTTGTGTGTTTGTGTACGCGTGTGCAAGCAAGTATAATAAAATGGAATCTGCATATACTACAGGTAACCCGAGCATCACAAATGTAAACATTTGCAATGTACTGACACCCAAAACATCTAAGGTGTTTATGAAGATCACCTCCACATGTATTTGACCGGTTTTAACATGCTACAAAACACAGAGGGCTGTTGTTTTTGCAGTAATGTAAGATTTCTGGATACATTTTACATTGCACAGACAGAATTTTTTTTATTTACTTAGAGAAATAGACTACAGACAATTTTTCTCTGAGGCCTTTTACCAGTTTATTACTGTTTTAATTACATTTGAATGATGGCTCCCAACATGGAACTGCAGGAGTGTTAAAAAGGCTCAGACTCTGCACTTTGTTACAAATTGTTTCATAAATAGTGCATGAGTCATCTTGCTTTTTGCAAAGTTTATTATGCTATTGTTGGAAAGAATTTTTCTCCTCATGATATCACACAAAAGTCACACAAAAATCTGCGTCATGGTTATCATGGGCAAAGACATTATCATGAGTTACCCTGATTTTTATCCCTACTAAATACCAAAAAATGAAGAGCAATAAACTTGAAGTCAGAAACTTGACAGCCTTATCATATTAACAAAGTTCCAACTGTTCACTTTGAATGAGTAAAGTAATTAGGGTTGCAACTAATGATTATTTACTATCAATAAATCTGCCAATTATTTTCTTGATTAATCACCTGGTCCATAAAATATCAGAAAATAGTAAAAACAAATGACCAACACTCCAAAACCTAAATATATTCAGTTTATTATCAGACAAGACAAAGCAGCAAATGATTAGGTGATTATCAAAATATTGCAGATAATTTTTCTGTTGATTGACTAATCAATTAATAATCGACTATCTGCTATAACACAATCCATTAAGGCTCATTCATTAAATTGCACTGAGCAGAATTGAAAATCCCAAGATAAAATCCCAAATAGTGCAAGTAGGCCTAGTTAACCTCTAAACTGGCCTATATAGTATTAATCATGGACAGTCCAGATTTATGAATGTGATATACTTTCCTATCGGAGCAAAGAACGCACTGAATCATTACTTAAATCTGTGACAATCTGTTGTTAAACTGACAACGAAGAGGGGATGTTGCAGACATGTTGGCAGCATGCAGGATTTGGATGCATTCACTTTCAGAGATTGAAAAACTGATTACAAGAACACATGAATAGTGAACAAGATGGGAGAGTACGGGGAATGGATGAATGTATGAATACTTTAAATTAGAATTTGAAGTGTGATACCAAACTCAAACTGGTATAGCTGGCCTGGGTCAACGTGATCCATCTGTATCTGGGTTAGTCAGACAGTGTAAGGGACATGGTGATCGATTGCTTGCAATTGTGAGTGATTGCTTGTCGGTAAAGGAGAAATTTGGGCTCTAGGCAAGACAGCATTGCTGCAGCATTCTTCCCCTGATATAGTTAGGCTATGAGAGCGGATGATAACCTGGAGCCTAATGATGCTGGCTGGAAAAGTTACACCTACTCACATTAACACATTCACTGCACCAGAGACAGCACTGATTCTTTAACTAATCTGCCCGTATGTCAGCTTTGATCCAAGCCAGGTATTTCTTAACAAGGTTATTCTGAAGATAAGGGGACTATTGAAAGGTTTATCATCATCTCTTACACAAATCCTCAGGGTTTGGACTCAACACCACAACCATCTGTAAATTCAATGCAATCTAATTTGAAGCTAGGTTTGTGAAGCTCATGATGCGCAATTTTTGTGCTCGAGACTTTGTCAGAGAGGTGTTGATTTTAAACCCTGGGTAGCTTTCAGTAAATGGCTTTTGTATTGGATTGCACTATAGTGTAAAGTGCTCCTGCCGGTGTGAAGAGAATAACAAGAACAACTTACAGTAAAATGCAATTCAATACAACAACATTACAAACAATTACATTATATTTATTAGGCTGATGCTTTTGTCCAAAGTAACTTACAATAAGTGCATTCAAACTTCATTGGAACAAGAGCTGGATGTCATCAAAAACTGTAAGTTAATCCCTACCAAACAAAGAGCGTGTTCAGTGCTACAGTACAGTTTTGTCTGAAAAGGATGGTTTTCAGTCTAAGGCAAAAGATGGGTGGTGAATCTGCTGTCCGTTCATTCTGCCACTGTGGGGCCAGGACAGGGAAGAGCCATGACTAAAAGAAGAGACCACAATACTGACAGAGCGGCCAGTTGTCCAGAGGCAGTGGAGCCCAGTGGTTGCACCGGGGTGCAGAGTTTCACAGTGGCTGACAGGTATAAAGCATTGACTGTATATACAGTCTTTGGTATAAAGGAGCAGTTCCCTCAGTCCCACATGAGCGAGGATGTGAGCTGCAACAGGGAGCAAATGTAGTGAACTGACAAGTGGAGTGGTGTGGGCAAAGTTAGGGAGGAAGCAGTAGTCTTTACTAGCTGCAGAGGTCTGGTGGTGGACAGAGGGGCTTCAGCACAGAAGGAGTTGCAGTAGTCCAGGCAGGAGGTGACAAGCACCTGAAGGAGCACCTGAGCCATCTCTCTGGTGAGGGAGGGGCAAATCCTCCTGATATTATACAGGAGGAATCTACAGGAACAGGCTACTGCTGCTCAAACCATGGTTATATATTTAAAACCTCTCTGACACAGTCTCAACAATATCTAAACACCATAAGCTTCACAAAGTTAGTATTAATTGCCAGGTCACTGAATTGGACAGCCTTAGTGTTGTATGGTGGTGGAAGACAGATAATTTTCTTTAGTAAATGTAGCAATACCACACTATAATACAAATCCTGCATTCAAAATGGTACTTACATAACACTATAGAAGTATTATCAGCATAATATACTTAAAGTACCAAAAGTAAAAGTAGTCATTTTACAGAATGGTCATTACATTACTGGATCATTATTGTTGATGCAGTAACATGTTTGAAATACTTTAATGATGTACAAGGAAAGGACATATTAACTGTTTTATATACTGTTGGGTAGCTTCATCTATAACAAGGCATTGTATTTTATAAAATGATCACGGATTTATTTAATAAAATCTTAATCTGCAAAGTAACTAGTAACTATGCAGCTGTTCAATAAATGTAGTGGAGTAAAAAGTACAGAACAGAAATATGTTGGAGTAAAGGTATAAAATTAAATTAAATTGAAATACTCAAGTACAAGCACCTTAAAATTGCACTTAAGTAAAGAAATTGAGTAAATGTTCTTAGTTATTTTCTACCTTCTTCTGTTACTGTGTTTCTGCTGATATGTACTTGCAAAAGGTTAACTTATTTCAAGATAAGAAACTTTGCTTATCTTTATTCATATTATCCATAACAAACAGACTGTTTCTGCATGCTTGCATGTCTGAGGCTTAAATCTAAAATAACGTTGGTTAACATTAACGAACGAAAACATTGTTTCATTAAGTATGAGTGACAATGGCTAAAAGACACGAAGCTGGTAATGCTTAGGTCAGTTAGCTTTAGTTAGCCTGTCAGACACAACTGAGTAATGTTAGCTCTCCATTAGCAAGTGAACCAGTAAAGCTTTTTTTGTGGGCTGTTTTAATTAGGTGCAATATAACGTTAATGTTCAACAGGCCAATTAATGCAGCTAGCATCTTAGCTAGATGACTGGCAGCTCAGTTGTACCGTTACAGTTTAGCATTGGGAACCATGCAGGTGCCAGGCCTCCATTCATCAACTTATCATTCGATAAATCAATAAACAATCAGGTCAAGTAAATAATTAGGCTACATTATAAGTAAGCTAACAGTGAAACGTTATGTAGCTAACTAGCTAATTAGCTGAAACGCTCAAACTGAGTTTACAGTTATGTTAGCTACTTACGCATCGATAGTCTTCTGAATGTGTATTAAAAAATACGCAGCGTGAATCGTTACTCATTGACTTTGGATTTTGACTGTCCATGTTGAGTCAGAATGACAATTTTTGAGATAATTTCGCTTCAATTTATTTTTGTTTTGCTGTAGCTCTTCTTATTTCCTGTTTCTACCGTGCGCACAAAGGGACAAAAAGAACCACTGACCCTCAGTCAAGTGCCATCGAAGGGCCAGAAGTGTTTTAGGTGGTTCTCAAAAACATCAGTCAGTGGTGTATTGTAACTAAATACATTTACTTAAGTACTGTGCTTTTTTTTGTGATACTATTTCTATGTTCTAGTACTTTATAGTTATACTCCACTACATTGCAGAGTGGGATATTTTTACTCCAATACATCTATCTGACATTTAAAGTTACTAGTTACTTTGCAGATTAAATGTTTACATACAAAAGCCTATAAAATAGGATGCATTGTTGCAGCTTAAACTACCCAACAGTATATAAGATGGTTGAATGTATCTCAACGTCTACCAGCTATAACAGAAAATGCTTCTCACATGTCAATGCATCACTTATTCTTTTATTGCTGATACCTTTAGTACATATTGTTTTCTGATCATAATTACCTACTTTTACCTTGGCATGCACAACCTTTACTTGTAATAGAGTATTTTATACTGTGGTTTTGCTATTTATATTTAAGTAAAGCCTCTGAATTTTCTTCCACCACCGATATCAGCTAATTTTCCTGTGAAACGCTGGTCAAAAACTGCAAAAATCCCTGTGTTCACAACAAAATTAGGGGCTCATTATTAAAAACATTAACTCTAACTATCATGATAGCCTCAGGAAGACGTTCTGTGTCCTCCTTGGCAGCAGTGTTTTGAGATTGACACTACATATGGGACAGTAAAACAACTAGTGATAGCCTCTGGCATCCACTTTAAGGTTAATGATAAGGTTATCTTGGTGGATGTTTTTAGAAACCAGCTACATCAATTACAGTCAAATGCAGCAAGGCATGTTACCTTTGTCCTTAATGTGGACAACAGCGGCTGCACTGTCTGTAAACAGTCTGAATCTGAGAAAAGAAAGAATTTTCTGTGTCTCTTTGAAGATGTTTGGGGAGTATTTCTCCCTTTGTACGACTTTATCTGGATTTCCAGATGAGTTTGTAAGTTTTATGTTTCTCTGAAAAGAGACAGACAGGACAATATTTTAAATTAGTTACGTAATTTTGTTAAGTCACTGGTGATTTTACGTATTGACTGCAAAGTGCCAAAATTGTTCACAGAATGTTTCCAATATTTTCAACATACAGCAATTATTTGAAGAAATCTTACATGATAGAAAATATAAAGTTGTGCTCCAAATATTGGTATTTTGGAGTATAGCTGTATAATATTAGGCTACATCTATTATCAACTATTCGCTATAGCGTTATAAGTTCACTATGGCATGTACATTGAGATCTCTTAAACTTTTAATTATGACTTTCTATTTCCTCTGCTATTGTCAAATTAACATGATCAACAATGGATTTGTGTGTGTGTGTAAGATAGAGAGAGTGAGAGAGAGAGAGAGAGAGAGAGAGAGAGAGAGTGAGAGAGAGAGAGAGAATGAGTGGAAAGTGGGTGTGTTGCACCCTTTTGACCTATTGTGACACTGAAAATCCAGCGGCACCCATTTCCCTCAAACAATGAAGGAAAGCTGATATTTCTTTTTCCCTACTGGCAAGGTATTACATAAAACAATACTTGCATGCATGCACACAAACATGCATATATCTTTCTTCTAAATATATTTAAATGTAAAAATAAAAAGCAAACTTACTACTGATTCCAGTGCATACTTGTCATGTGTATCCCCAGACTGCAACATAATATATTTACTGTGTGAAGCTGATTAAAATCAAACAATACATTCACATTGTTACTGTTTCATTCTACGATACAGCTACTGCGCTGTTATCTGGGAAATATTCACTTGACACAATCAGAGAGACATGAAAGCAAAAAATGGCCTTATATATGTTACATCATTGAACAAACCACCCCCATTCATCAGGCTGTTTAGTTTCAGAGTTCAGGCAGTTCAAGGTGTTGTCACTTGTTTACCTGGCAACATTCCTCAACCTGCAGGTAATTCTGAATCCACCAGCCGCATTTAACATTCCTGGTGGCCAGAGGTGTTTCTAATAAATCTGATTTATGTTTCCCCTTATGAAGTTCCCCACTAGTACTAGTGTCATAAGCTGTCGTTCTCATTCAAACTCAAATTATAATGGAAATCATTGTAAAAATAATTCTCACTGTCAGATAAAACCTGTTTTCTAAGCTGAAGGGATCGAACTGAAGACACTCCCAAGAAGAGATGCAGAAAACAGTGTTTCTGTCCTGGTGCTTTGTCTAACATTTTGCCAGTTTATACTGTCTACCCTGGTCCTTTTTGCAGCAATGAAAGTAAAACGAAATGACAACTGATTTCCAACTGTATTTTTTATAGTTAGAATATCAAATACTTGAGCATGAAGAAAAATAAAGATACTCAGAAGTTTTTTCTACCACACAAGATGTAAAAAAACATGTGTTTTGACCTGTAATATGTCAGGTATTCCCTGTACTAAAACTGCACTATGGAGAATAGGGATAAGCAGAAACCTATGAATTAGACACATTTTGGTCGTCCGAATAGGCCAAATTCAGTTTTGTGCCGTCTGTTCTGTAATGTAAAGCTTAATTTTTTTACCATAACTGCATTCATGAAAAAAATAATACATAACAAATGACGTACATTTGTATAAAAGTTTTATTTTAGAAACAAATATCAGTACAAAAATGGCGCAGAAGGTGCATACAAAGGCATTTGCTTATTTCGACAGATGGACATCTCCAATAATACCATAATAGCAAATAAATGACAATAACAACAAAGCATCCCATGGAAGCCCTCATTATTCTCTATGCAGATGCTATCAATTGATTCTGGTTCATTGACCATGTAGGACATTAGGAGATCACAGGCATCTGCCTCCTTCCATTCAAGCACAATTTAAAGATACATACACATCAGATTTGGAGGAGCAGTGGTCACACACAGACAGATACATCTGAACACACTGACATCATCAGCATCACAGAGAGGAAGCTAAATCTTTTGTCAGTATACCCCTCAAGAGGGGCGGTTCAAACGACAGGTCCTGTAGTTCATACCGTCCACTTCTTCTCCAACTTTGAAATAACATTTGGCTCTCAAACATACAGAATGAGGTAATAAATTATACATTAAATAAAGGTTTAAATATGTGTCATTTGTGTATCACAGGAGCTGAATGCATGACGTGTACAGCACTATGGAGTACCGAACATAGGAGTTTGGTGTGAAGTACACAAATGCTATATTCAGGATCAACACATCTACAGTTAATACCACAGAGTAGACCAACACCATGTAGGTGTATTGAGAGAAATAAGCTGCCTTTTTTTCTCTACCATTCAAATGTGTGTCCATACATTTCATCAGTAGCAACAGCAGCAGCAAAAAAAGGCCCATTGAGAGAAGTCAGTTCAGCCAGTTAAATAAAAAAAAATCTGGGCTTTCAGTTTCAGCGAGCTTACTGGCCCCATCCTCCGATACCAATCTCCTTTTTGTAGCGCTTGGTGAGAGAGTTAGCCTGAAGTGTGAGCTTGGACAGCACCCCTTGCAGGCCGGTCAGGTGGTACTGGAACTGCTTCTCCAGATCCTCGTCCTCTTCGTCGTCCTCTTCGGATGATGAAGATGATGATGACAATGATGATGCGGAGGAAGAGGTGGACGCGGACGAGTTCATGCGGGTGAACTTCATCCTCTCCTTGCGCCTCTCATCGGCCGCAGCGCACCTGACCCCCCACTCGATGTCCATGCGGATGGACTTGAGCAGCTGGTAGTAGCTGTACATGTCCCCCTCGTCCTCGTCCGATTTCAGGGAGCTCATCTCCCTGTCCTCCTCCAGCGGGACGTCCCGCAGCAGGCTGGGCACCATGACGGTCTGGTCCATGTTGTTGACGGCGCCGATGAAGCGGTTCATGGCGTTGAAGAGGGAGTTTTTCTGGTTGGGGGTTTCTGTGAGCTGCATCATCATCATCTTGGCGAGAGTTGCTTTCTTCTGGAACAGAAATGAAAGCGAAGATCCAGGTTTCTTGTCTTGTTTTTTCTCTTCTGTGAGTGCCCTGCTTTAATTCCGGGTTGATCGGCTTGGGCTTAAAGAAGCGTCTGCTTGTCTGTGATGCTGCAACGGGGAGTGGCTGTCCTGTAAATCAGGCGAGCTGTGCTGGTGGCTGAGTTTCCCCCTTGATGAGTGCTTTAGCCCTTCTCGTAGTTTCTAGTGTGTGGGAGCACGGGTGCGCATTTATATCCAGATGCAGAGATGGTTTCGTGCTTTAAAGGCGGTCCCACAACCGGTTTGTCTAGTTCTTCCGCTGCAGTTGTAACCGGACCCAAATAACCTGAAATAGCACACAGAAGAGCAGAGATGTTTGGCACAATTTCTAGAAGAGGAGTGGCTTCAAATTAGAGTATATCCAACTCCACAGAATGCAGATATCCCTGCAGATCTACAGAAAAAAAGCTGAATACGCCCAATGCTTCACCACGTGTATTTACGCACAACAGCTGTCATTTCACAGCTCAACACTGTCTCATCCCAAACTTACCTCACCGTGCAATGTGCTGTCCTGTGTTTCTGTAGCCTACTATGGTTTGTCTTCCGGTAAAACACTGGCTGACATCATATCGCCACATCCCACATTCTGTTCCGATGAGCCAGGCAGAAGCAGGGTGAGGCCTGACCGAGCGGACCGGTGTTATAAATATTCATTTACCAAGCCATCAGCCCACTGCTCGGGCTTCCATTGCAGCCAATCAGATGGCCGTATGCGTTTCCTCGGAGGCGGGACAAGCCGATGTTGGACCAATGACGAGGCAACGTTTGACTCGCTCCCATACCGAAAAGAAGAGGCAACACGCGGTCGGGCACTCAGGCTTTTGAACAAGTAATTTATTTGATTCATAGACTGACTTTAAGTGTGTCACCTCAGCGATGGAAGAAGTATTCTGATTCTGAAGTAAAAGTACCAATACATTAATGTAAAAATACTCCAAGTAGCCTTAAAAGTCCTGCATTAAAAATCCTAGTTAGTACAGAAGCATTATCAGCAAAATATACTCAAAGAATCAAAAGTAAGAGTACTAGTTCTGCAGACAAAAGAGCCCTTGATATATATATAATTATATATGACATTATTGGATTGTTCACGCATCAGTTTTTAAGCAGCATTTTACTGGTGTAGCTGGTTCAGGTGGAGTTTTGGCCACAGGTAAGCAGCTTAGTCTAGTGGTTCCCAATCTAGGGGTCGGGCCCCCTCCAAAAGGTCACAAGACAAACCTGAGGGGTCATGAGATGATTAACGGGGTAGGAAAGAAGAAAAAAAACACATTTCTGCTATTAATTTTTTTTTATTTTTCTCTAATCTTTACTTTTTTGTGACATATAGGAGAGTTAGACCTCTTAATGGCTCAGGTTTTATCTGGCGGAACCTGAAGTTGCTTGAATATGGATCTGGGAGGATTCTGTGTTTGTTTACCTATCTTTGTTCAGCTTTGTTGTCCTTGTTTTTAGCCGCATGTCTGTTTCTATCCTTCCTGTAAACTGTTTTTGGAACTGTGTGTAACAGTGAGAGCAAGTTCAAACCGGAGTCAAATTCCTTGTATGTGAACACATACGTGATTGTTTACAGTTTATCTATAATATTGTCATCCTGATTTTCCATATTGGAATTTTTGGTGAGGTTTCTTCTATTTTTTCCCTGTTAAAAGTTTTTTGGGGGAAAGTTTTTCCTTTTCCGAATTCAGGGTCTCATATGCTGTACAGATAGTAAAGTCCTGTAAGGGAAATTTGTGATTCATGATATCGGCCAAAAAAATAAATTGACTGGACTTGACTTCATCAGATATATAAATGAAACCATCTAAAAAGTGGAAAGATGTCACAAGCCAAAAATCACTTGTTTAAATTTAACAATGTATTGTATTTTATAAGATTATCATATGTATTTTTATGTACAACCTTTCAACATTTCAACAATGTTCAACATTTCCCTGTGAAATGTAGTGGAGTAGAAGTATAAAGCAGCATAAAATTGAAAAGTGCAAGTACCAACTGTACTTAGAAATGTAAATGTATTTAGCTCTCCACCACTGTTCACCCCTAAAATGTATTTTGTGTTATTCCCTCTATTATTTTGACTAATTGTCCCCTGTTTAGTACATTCTTAGGGATGCTATATGAAAACATACCAGGAGATCCACTGATATTTAACACATATAACAGTAACTATGGAAAACATATTAATAATCCAAGGTGTCCTAAATTAGTGGTGACATAGTGAAGTAATCGGTGCCATATCAATGAGCATCCTTGTTGAAATTGTCCAATTATAACACAATTGCAGTGATAAAATGGGGAATGAAAATGTCATAAAAGTACAAGTTCACTCTTTACTGAGTACCACATCCACACTAGCAGTCCCTACAGAATCATTACAGGCCTGGTTATTTCCCCTCAGGGTAACTTTAGTCTAAGCCAGTTACAGAACTGACAAGCTTTTCAGATTACACTTAAAACCAAACTGTTGCACCAGCCAGTTTCCAGCAGTGATGGTGGACAGCTGATCCCCCCACCCCCACCCCCACCCACACCCACACAGTAACTATAACTGCAGGTAAACAGGGAGACTCCCACACAGCCCCTGCAACAGAAATAGCCCACCATTAGTACTTCGTACAGTACATGCATTGGTGGAAATGTGAGCTTTGGTAAACACTTCTCGTCAGACTGAAACTGCAGCAACATGTTTTTCACTGTGTGGACCATCAACAAAAAGAATTCCAGCTGTCTAGTGTTAAATCAAAACATGTCTGACTGAAGTTTTAAATAGATCCACATTAAGACTAGAAGTACCAAGGCAGCATGCCAAGGCAGTATGCAATAATGTAACACTGACAGGCATCATTCTGCTGCATTTTAAATACTTTTACTTTTGATACTGTAAGTGCATTTTACTGATAATACTATACTTTTACTTAAGTAAAAATTTTAATGGACTTTTACTGGTAATGGAGTATTTTTACACTGAGGAATTTCTACTTTTACTTAAGTAAAGAATTTAAGTACATGTAAGTACTGTACAGTTCTGAGGTACTTATACTTTACTTGAGTATTTCAATTTGATGCTACTTTATACTTTAACTCCACTACATCTACAAGCCAGTAAGGATTTACTGGCATGTACAGGCCAGAACTTCTATCAAACATGTGAAATTTGGGGCATATTGGACAATGTACACTCAAGTTACAACAACTTCCTGTTTCATTGCAGTATTAAGGGGTAGGCTCAAAGGAATTATATAAAGAAGGGAGGGAAGGGTAGGCTGACAGAGAAAGGCGGAGGTGATTGATACTCCATGCCCATAAAGAGATTTCTATGGGCACAGTTTGTTCTAGATACTATGCATTAATGTTCAAAAATTGTTGCTGGGCGAGAATGGGGAATGCAAAACCTGCTGGGTGAGTTTCTCTGTCTCTGTCCCATTCTACTTCCATCTCCTCTTGGTATTTCTTTGGTCTCTTTTTCTTTTTTCTACCTCTCCTGGTAACTCTGTGTCCTAAAGCTAGCGGTGGAAGAATCATATAATTTACTGTAGAATTTCCACGCTATTCACTATGTAGGCAGAATTGCCCTGTCAGTGACATATTATTATATATTATATCATTGGATTAATACAACTAATTCATTAACATGTAAGCTGCATTTTGATGTTGTAACTAGTCGAGGTGGAGCTCATTTGGACTTTTTTATTACAGTGTTTAATCTAAAATGATGATGAATATCTTGAAATGATCTTATTTTATATGCTTCAATTTTTAACATCTTAGTTGTACTTAAATACATGTAGTTATGTTATTTCCCACTGTCCCCACATCCACCACAAATCTGGCTTGAAAGCAAAGCTACACGAACACAAATGGACTAATCTTATCCCCTCTCTGAAGATAAACTGATCCCAGATCCAGTTAGGTGAAAAAAAAGCAGGTCAGCAGAGCAAATGTGCACCGCTGCTGAGCAGACAGCAGATAGGAACAGGAGCTGGTTTTGCTTTCTCAACAGGGCTGTCAATCAAGGCACCACCTCACTGACTTCCTCTATTCTCCTGTGAAAGGCCTTTCCACTTGTCAGAGGACGCACTGTGCCTGAATGTAACAATGAAACCTGGATCGGTTCGGAAGGGTTTCTCGATTGTGTGTCATGTCAGAAGCTGAGCATCCACCGATTACGGCGGGTGTCATCATCATCCCACAAGGCTTCAAAGAGAGAGAGGAGGAAGTGGAGGAGGGGAGGGATGGAGGGAAGGGGTGCTACACTATAGGAACAGGCAGCTTGAGTGAGAACTCTAGTCAGTGGAAACCTCTTAGAGTGATCACATCTGTCCGGGTCAAATTGATCACTATGAGTCGATGATTATTATAACCAATTTTTTTTCTTTTTCTTTATTTCTCATGCAGATCACCATCTAATTGACATTTTTTATATTTATTACATGAATATAAAGAAATGACTGCTGACTGAACTGACTGCTTTGCTGTTTACTGAATGTTGACTGTTTCAAAATACAGTACAGCTATTTCAAATGCTTTGAAAAGACCCAAAAGACCCAAAATGAACACTGTAAGCGGACTACTTGATTACTATAAGCAAATTATTTAAACAGCATTTGTATAGGAAGGATTCTGTCCCAAGCTAGAAGCGGTTGATCACTGTAACTGTGATCACCATGAGCAGTTTCCACTGTACATGTCATCACAACTGAATATTACTGTATGTGTGAGGCAGCAGAGTCTGAGTTCAGCAGGGAAGCTGGAGGCGAAGCAGCACCAGCACTTAGAACAACAACAGCAGCGACAACTCACATCACAAACAGAGGGGCGGAGTGGGACAGGCCTGCTGTATTACTTTATAAGGTAGTACATGAGGTACTGCTGTGGATTGCTGTGTGTGTGTGTGTGTGTGTGTGTGTGTGTGTGTGTGTGTGTGTGTGTGTATGTTTGAAAGAGAGAAAGCTTAAGTGCTCCCTCTGCAAGTTTTTGAAAATGAAATTCATAAAAAAGATCATATTAAAGCAGTGAAGTAATGCCGGTCATAGATTTAATGAGATTTTTTAATCTGATCAAACTGCCATTTAAAAACACATTTCTTTTATACTGAGCCACACGAACCACTTAATATTATGATTTGATGCTGGTAATCTTCACTAAAATAAATTATTCTTCTGCTGAGCAGCACTCAGTGTTGTACGGAGCACTCTAAAGGTCACGGCGAAAATTGTTTTGAGGATTACTTTTGCCTTCCCTCCCAATAAATTTTGCATTCTCTCGCAATACTTTGCATTCTCTCGCAATACTTTGCATTCTCTCGCAATACTTTTGTGTTATGTTACCTCGCAATACTTTTCTTTTTCCACCCCAGTAGGCTACGGAGCCCCCTACAGGTCACGGCAAGAATGTTTTTGAGGACTACTTTTGCATTCCCTCGCAATATGTTTTGCGTTACCTCGCTATTTTTTGCGCTCCCTCTCAATATATTGTTCAGAATATTGCGAGGTAATGCAAAACATATTGCGAGGGAATGCAAAAGTAGTCCTCAAAAAAATTCTCACAGTGACCTGTAGGGGGCTCCATAATGTGGCACATCAACATGACTATAGTGACACTGAAATGGTACAAGTCCCTCTCTACAGACCCTGGACTTTCCCTTTAAACAACCAACATAATGCGATTAATTTAAAAAAAAAAAAAAAAAAGGGATACAAGTTATTGGTTCATCTCACGGGTAGTTTTTTTCTGGGAGTTTGGGAGATTTTAACAACCTGGTGAGGAGTTTAGATTTTCCAATTGAAAAATTGGTGGGTATTGAATTGGCCGATTTCAATATAGTTAAATTTAGACAACTTTAAATGTGACGTTCCCAGTATTTCAAGTCTGTCTTAAAACAAAAGTCAGGTGCCCATATGAACTTTGAAACACGTTTCGCTTTCTGTAATCATTCCTCCTGTTCATACTGGCCATATTTCAATGTAAGTGATGGGGAACAAAATCCACTAAATGGAATACAGCCACCATCAGCTGTATTATTTGCACCTCTTAATTTCATACTGTGACATGACAACATGTCCTCTGTGAAAAAGGCCTGTTAAGTCACACTGACTTGTTACTTAAAGGGGACCTCCACCGATTTTACACATCAAAGTGTCTTCAGGTCTTGGGGAGTACTACTGCATATGTGAAAAAGTTGTATAAAGCCTTTTGTGGCTCCAGAGGGATCAGCGTGAAATCTGATAAATTGCCTCAAGTGATGTCACTTGAGTCAGCGTAGGTTGGGGCTGAAGACTACAAGTTTGAAAATGAAAAAAATCTGGGGGTGAGGAGTTAGAAAGAAGTAAGGTTACCAGGCCTCTGCAGCCCGCTCCTCTTCTCTGCTTGAGGATAGCGGCTCGAGGCTACATTAGCCACTACTAGCATAACACACCCAAACCCCGACCACATTGTCAGCAGTCAAGTTGCATTGTGGGTAGGTGTCAAGGAAGAAGAATGCATGGCATAAAACAGACAATATCTCTGGTTAGAAAAATGTCCATTGTGAGTCCGACAATGTTATAGGAGTGTGAAGCTAAATCGGTGGAATAATAATTTTAAGTAAGCTTAACTTTTAGTATATGAACATACAGTACCTTGAAAATGATATTTACGTTTACTTGCTTTTTTCAAGGTAATTGGATTTCTCGATATTTTAAGTAGATCTAGATCATCTTTACTTTTAAGAGAGACTTTAAATCCTGACAGAAAAGGCTTTGAAACAGCGTGTAGACTTTCATGTTGGGAAATAAAAATGTACAGAAAATATAGGCCTAATGGTACAGTAAAAATAAATAATAAAATAATAAAACATGACAAATCCAAATAATAAAAAAAAAGAAAGGTGTCCAGACTTTCTAAAAGGAGTCAGGTCAAAATGCTCTGTTTGGAGGGGTGTGTCCGAGGTACTTGAAATCACGACAACGTTGGCCTATTTCTAAAATATTGGTTATGGTCCAGTTTAAAAACCATGTAAGACATTTAAGCGTGTCCAGTATTACTGCTCCAGCAACGTCACCTGTTGCATTTATAATGACACGAGACACATTTAAATGTTTAGTTAGTCTTTCTTTATAGATCTTTGTTTCAAAAACACGAGGTTGGAGTCAGAAATGAAGCTGAAATTTAGCCTATATATACTTAGTATTTTAATAAAAAAGAATGTAGTGATTGAAGCCTTTTTTCATAATTAGACTGGCTGCACTTGAACGTGTCCGTGCGCTCTTGAGTCCGGGTTTGTGTGTGTCTGTGTGAGTAATAGCGCTTCCCCGGCGGATGGCTCCCTGCAGCCTATAACCCATTAAGTGTATTCAGGAGGCGGAGGCGATGGGGAGGCGGAAGCCAGCGGCACGCACGCTCCATTAGCGGACCCACTGCCGCGCCGCTCTCCCGGTAATTTGCGTAACGAGATCGGAGCGGGCCCGGTTAGCGCGACCTCCCCGAGCCTCTCTCACCACCGTCTTCCCACCGCCTTTCCGGCCTTGTTTCCGATGCAGCCCGCAGCGGCTCAGGAGAACAGACGGACGGAGAAAGACGGAGAATGTGCGTGTGGTAGTCTAGGCCTGCTTTATCTCCTGCGGCTTCACCTCTCTCTCTCTCTCTCTCTCTCTCTCTCTCTCTCTCCCTCTCTCTATAGCTCCGTTTTCCGCTGATACCCAAGCGCCATCATGTGGACGAGGATGGTACTCAGTGATGTCATAAAGTAAACCCTCCTCGGAGTATCGATGTTCAGTCAATTTTAGACAGTGGTGAAAGTAACTAAGTGCATTTATTCAAATACTGTACTTAAGTACACATTTGAGGTACACTTTACTTGCGTATTTCCATTTTATGCTGCTTATCATCATCTTATACTTATGCTAAATACTATACTTTTTACTCCACTACATTTATTTGATAACTTTAGTTAGGCCTACTAGCTACTTTCCAGATTCAGACTAATAGTGCAAAATATAATACAAATATATTGCTCCCCAGGGGGAAATTCACAAGCTACCCAGCATTATATAAAGTAATACATTTATAAAATATATATAAATGCATTAAAATTAGCCCCACATTTACCAGCTGTAATATTAAAGTGCAATAGTGCATCAGTCATTATAATAATATAATAATACAATAATGTAATAAACATTATTCTGAAATGGGCCATTCTGCATAATTAGTACTTTTACTTTTGGCACTTTAAATTTATTTTGATGCAAATACTTTTGTACTTTTACTTAAGTAAAATGTTGAATGCAAGATTTTTACTCGTAACAGAGTATTTCTGCACTGTGGTATTGCTGCTTTTACTACTTTTACTTAAGTAAGAGATCTGAGTACTTCTTCCACCACTGGTTTTAGAAAATATAAATCAAATAGTTTCTTCTCTTTTGAGTATACTACAATGAAAAAATGAACGGTTGGAAATGGTGAAAAGAACAGAAGACAAGAGGATAAAAAGAGGAGGCAGATTTTGAAGGAGCAGGAGTCAGTAGAGTTTCTCCTTCTAAGGCTAAAACAAATGTTCCCCAAGTAAATAGTGAATTTTGTTTAGACCTGAAAGTGTGTCAAATTCTTGGTATTTATGTTTTTTTTTGGTAAACCAAAACTTGAGTCCTGTGTCTTCATTCAGGCTGCAATGTAGCAGAACGTGTTCCTTTGTCTGCACCTGCTGTTGGCAGAACAGACTGTCTGTTTTCTCTGGGTTGCTCCTCGTTTGACTGTGTCTCGATAACAGGTTGTGGTCACGCAGTCTGTATTATAATGTCAATCTGTCTTTCTCAGTTTTAGGTTGCTCACGGTAACCAGATGCCAGATCATCTACTGCAAGTCTGTCCGTCCTGGAAGAGGGATCCACCCTCAAGGTTTCTTGCTGTTTTCCCCCCCGCTAAAAGTTTTACTTGTCTAAATCGAGGGTGTAAGGATAGAGGGTGTCGTATGCTGTACAGATTATCCATAAACTGGTCGGTCAAGATTGTGTAGGAGCTGCTCAGTGCTATTTGGCACTGGTGAGGTTGTGTACTGTTAGAGGAGCTGAGCCTCAGCAGCAGCTGGCTGAGGGAACTTCCATCATCTCCATTTTAAATTGGAAATTTAGCCCAGCATCCATTGTTGTTTCTGTTGAACATGTTCTTACATGCATGGGAAGGGTTTAAACTGGGTGTTTTTTCAGTTTCTCATAGTCTGGCTTTGTCAAGGACCCTATACTACTAACACAGAGTTCACTACTATGTAATAACACTGGTTTAATTGTGGAATTGTGTATTTGTAGCCAGTTTGGTAAAGGTATAGACTATTTTATGCGACCCAAAGTCCTTCTTCTTTTGTCTCTTCTTCCTTTGTCAATCACAGCCAAGTTGAAATTGTCTGTAGACTTTTAATTTTAAGTCCTAAATATGTTTCTGTCAGAACACACACTGCTGAGACGTGATGTTTAGGGAACGGAGAGCACATGAGCTATAGCAACAACTCAAGGTCAACCATGTGACTTTTGTTTTAACAGGGAATAAAATGTATTTAATTTTCATACTTCACGTGAGTATTTTCATTTTATGCAACTTTATACTTCTATTCCACTACATCTCAGAGGGAAATGTGGTATTTTTTACTCCACTACATTTGTCTGACAGCTTTAGTTACTTTTCAGATTACACATTTTCATACCATTCCTGTCCAGTGAAAACCATGTATCTCCAAATTTGGTGATTTTGAATGTGATTTTTTCTGATAAACTGAAGGATGTTCCTTTATGGGTTGAGAAAATTCTCCTACTTCTTAAGATAAATAAACTATAAAAAAACAACCTTGGATGAGCTGAAAAATGCATTTTTTGAGTTCATGAAAAGTTGACTTTCTAGAGATATGTGGTTCTTACAGGACAGCGACGCTACAAACATATGATGAGCCCATAGATTATGATGCATTGCTGTAGATTAAACTACCCAACAGTATATAAAGTAGTTCAAATTAGCTCAACCTTAAACAACTACAGCAGTAAAATGCAACAAACACGTTAATGCCGCAGAAATATTAATATATCCATAAACATCATATATATATATATATATATATATATATATATATATATATATATATATATATATATATATATATATATATATAGAGAGAGAGAGAGAGAGAGAGAGAGTACTTTTACTTTACTTCTTTATTATAATTTCACAAAATATGATTTCCTGACAGACATGAAACTTGATATGAACTTGAAATATATATTTTTTATAACACTAATACAGTAGAATTCAATGCCATAAATAAGCAAATGTACATGGTATGATAACCGTCAGTTTTCATACCACGGTATACTGCTGCAACCCTAGTGCTCTGTTAATTGACAACTCATATACAAACATAGTAGGTGTATTTCTTGATCTACAAGTCTCACGATTTGGCTGTCCCACACCAAATGATTAGAGCTTGACAGTGTGCCTGATATAGATTTTCTTCTCCTCATCTTCTCCTGCTGCTTGAAGTACACCCACCCACACATACCTTTATTCACAGAACTTAGCTTACTCTCAGCATGTCTTAACCTTTAACCTGACCTCTTCTAACACTAATCCTGAAGCTAAAAATATAATTTGTCCTGATTAATGTGTGGAAACAGCCCAAATGATCACTTTTTAGGTTCTCCAAATGATAAAACAGCTAATAAATCAATAAAATACAATGTTCGTCTTATAACCTGACTAATAAATCGGCCCTATGTTATAAAGTCTCCTAGTTTAACAGTTGTTTCAACTTCAGAAACAGTATTGTGGAAACATTTGAAGTGACCTAGACCAGAACAACCATCGCTCACATACAGCTTTGGTAAATACATGTAATAAGACACCTGTTTAACTCTACATTTAAAATGTACAGAGCTGTCTCCATCATAGCTAAAATGAAAAACACACACTAAACAAAATTGTTATTCTGTATATTTATTGATAATAAGACCACTGATGGTGACTTAGTCAATAGTAGACAGCGTGGTGCAGTTCTTTTTGAGTGTCTGGTGACCCCATGTGTAAGCAGGATGGTATTACAATTTAGTATTTACAGGACAATATCAGTTTGGGGAGGGAAAAATAAGTTTTCAAAAGATACATTCACTAAATAAATGTACAGCTTTAAAAACAATAAGGTTTAAAAAGCAACAACCAAATACTGACCAATATTTAATACAACAGGATCCACTCTCTCTGTCTCTCTCGATCACACACACATAAACACACACACCTCATACAAGGGAAATACACACTAAAGGTTAAGGATACAGTCAAATAAAGAAACAAAATCACACATACTGAATGAGAGATAGAAAATCACTTGGTGAAACTGTAAACTTAATGCCAACCAAACCGTAATAAATATACAGCTAAATTGAAACAGCTTCACTTTGCACATTACTCTCAACAAAACATTGGCCACAATGATTTTTTCAGTGCGAGTTTCCTATAAACTATCAAACAAATACAGATTAACAGCACAAAGTGCAGAATCAAAACTGTGACACGACATTTATACTGATTAGCATATTAGAATGAGAAACATTACATCATATAAATTACATTTCCAATAAATATCTACAGATGATGATGATGATGGCATGTTGATGCACTACATAGAATACTGTAAATACTAGATGAACACTGTTGGATTCCTGCTTATCCCTAATGTCGACTTCTCTCACTGTAACATTAACTGACATTATAATCCACCAGAAGAAAACAATTCATGACCCTAATGATTTGACCCTAACAAGCTGAAAATCAGTGTTTCACTGACCTCTTGTGGTTGAAAATGTCCAAGCCTGCTAACACCCAGAGTCCTTGTTTCCTTGCACCTGTACCCACACCCAACAGTGATTTTAGGTACACACCTACATCACTGCAACGAGGTGAGAACTTTAACCAATGGAGTCTCAGTAAAAACAAGATTTTCAGTTGGTGTTAAGTTGCTCTTTAAAGCTAAATCTTGACATTTTGGAATTTAGTCAGTTACTTTTACATAAACCAGAGAGACAAGTCCTGAAACATTACTAAGGTGTATGCTTCAAATGAAGTGCTTGTTGGATCGTTGAGTAGCGTCCAAAAACCCCTTCCCCTTGAGCACACCTTTCCAACGTCACTTTCTAAAACCGACAATCCGACAATTTACGGCCACACTTCACGCACAGACTGGTCGGCTGTGTGGAGGTGTGGAAGTTGGCAGGACTTAAACTTTCAATCTCTCAGAACTACTTCTGTCACTTTTTATCTGACAACCACACTGTGAATGCCTTTGAGGAGAGACTGTCCGAAAGTGTGCGCTGTTATTTGTGGGATCCATTGCATCTCACCACTCTCTAAGATGACAAGTGTTTCACCCCGCCTTCAAGTGTGGCCGTACCAAACAACTATAAACACTTTTGCCTTTAGACATGTTCAGATGACATCTCATACAAACAACGTTGTTTGAAGCATACAAACCTTTAAAGATAATTGAGTGTTAAAGACTTAATTCAGAGCCCGAAAAGGCCGGATCACACCAGTTTGACAGTAAAGCTTCCCATTTGGAATCTATATAATTGTGTATTTATTATTTAGAGTAAAGCTTTAACTGATTTTAACATGCAACTTATTAACTCATAAACTGCTAATGAGTTAAATTATCAGGTCAAAAAAATATCGTGCCTTGTCTACAAGTAAAAATACTCTCTAAAAATTCTCCCTTTAATCTCCTTTGTCAGTTTCATTATTTTTCATATAAACGTACAATATCATCTTCAGTACACATAATCAGTTCACAAAATGTCACAACCATAGGAATATACAATGGTGAGCAATAGCAAAGTCAAATGCAAAACTAAACCTATCTATTAAAGTATTACTTTCAAGCTTTAGTAATGTTATTCTGTACAAAGATGTGCAGTGGTCTTTTGATGACGGTCGGTGGAGCATGCTGCAACCAACTGAGAAGCCAAGTTTCACCCAATCGCCTATCTGAGACCAACACTGCTGTCAACTCAGACAACTCTGGTCTACCTGTTTGTTGTAGGCTGTACTGATCTGAGATATGTGCTAATGAGCAACTTCAACATCAAGCAGCAGTGTGATGTGTGGTATGGAAAGCGTCAATGCAACAGCTGGGAGTCAAGGAATGGTGCTTTACAATAAGATACATTAAGATATTACATTAAGATCACAGGCAGAGAGACGGAGGGAGGTAAATTCCAGTTCGGACATGTGATAGTGTTTTGGGAATTTACTCTTATCATGTGTCAAGGCTCTTTGTCTCTTCTTCTCTTCATCTCCCTAAAAAGACAAAAAACACAAAGAAACAAGAGTTAAATGTGTTTGAATCAAACCTGCAGTTATTGATTTTATGGCGACTTGGGGGCAGCGGAACAAGCCGAAAACACATCATGGACATATTATCACTTTAGAAAGTTCTTAGCAAACAGTTGCCTATTTACACATGTAGCAAACAGGAATCAACATTTGTATTTATTTGAAGTTGTGTTTTCTGGTCACCTGACGAATGTAGATCCAATGGTCACTTTTTTTCCCCCTTTGTTTTGGTCTCCACCAACTCCTCAGGGAAATGTCTCTCTCTTTAGCTGCTAAATGCTCCACTAGCTGTTCACCAGCTAGTTGCTTACTTTGTCTATCTGCTGTTTGGTGCTGGACAGGTAGCGTACAGTGGGTTGATCAGAGTTTTTTCCGCTGAAAAAAGCTGCTGCAACTGAAAGCTACGCTAATGAGAACGGTGAGGCTGAAACAAAACAGTAAAGTTGCGTTCTGTAAAACCAAAACACCATGCTGAAAGGCGCTAAACACTCTGTAGAGCTGATGTAGAGTTGCTGATTATTCTCTGTGGGTTTGTCACTACAAGTGACACCTTTTAGATTATAATAGTAATTTTATTCATTGTTAATATAAAAATATTGATTATAGCAGCTTCAACTCTAAATGTGTGTGGTTGCTTGTGTATGTGCATCTTTAAATGTCTCTCACCTGCCACGTCACATCAGCTAGACCATCTCGTACTGATTGGCTGTGATGATCCTGGACAGACAGCAGGCCAGCAACATGCCAATCAGCTGAAAGAAATACAGGAAAGGGCTTTGGTTTATTTTATGTTTGGGGTTCAAAAATATATAAATCAAGATGTCATTTCCTGGGAAGCCTACTCATTCCTCTTGTAAGAATGGTGATGCTACTAGTATCTCCTTCCTCCCGTTAGCATTGTTACGTGTGTTTGTTTAGAAGAACAAGAAGAAGGATAAGAGCCTTTGCATTTTGTCAAAATTGACAAATGTGAAGAAAAAAAGGAACGGGAAAAGGAACTGGCAGTGAGCCAGCATGCACAAAACCAGAACCCTGAAACTAAAGCAGCTAAATGGAATTCAGCCATCATTAATTTTATTACCCACACCCAAGCTTTTCCTACATGTCAAAATGTCCAAAAAAGGCCTGTTAAACAGTATCTCTTTTCTTTCCTATAAAGCAATCCAGTAGATTTCCTGTCAAGCCAAAGCTGGCAGCACACAACGTAAAAGGGAATATAAGCCTGTCTGTTGATCTCCTTAGCGAATGTATTTCTTGTTTTTAGTAATTATGTCTCCAAATTTAAACGTGTAATTTAATGATATTAAAACACTACACGTGCCACCTTTTATTTGCACATCATCACCTACAAAACATTAACATTTTTTAACTCTTACCTGTGAGAAAGCAATCCCAAACGTCACTCCTGCAATAATGGCCATGTTGGTTTCCATGAATGAAGTGACCAGCTCATAGCAGCCCTGAAACACAGGGGGCAGGTTAGTTCGCAGAGGGCACAGGGACATGTTATATGCGCAAATTAGGGGAAAGATGGACATCTGGGAGAGTATCTGAGGCAGTTGTTAGTGTGTGGAAGAGGAAGATGGTTGTATGAGGACTTCTCAGATGTAAATAAAGTCACCTTCTTTATAAACATTCATAAAGTACCTAACAGCAGACAGGCGAGAAGTATAATATAATAACATACTGACCTGGTGGAAGACCTTGTTTGGGGCTAGAGTTGCATTGCGGAGGTCTTCTAGGTTGCAGTCAGAGGAGTTAAAGCAGCAGCTGGCAGGAATGCCGTTGGATGGGTAATACACACTGCCAAACCAACTGGTGTAGTTATACACTCCACAGCAACGCAGCTAGAAATGCACAGAGAAAGAGCATTGAGAGCAGATGAGGCTGGCATTATTTTATATTTTTCTTATTCTCCACAAATCCCATGGGAAGACCAAAACAAACAATGTGTCAGTCTCTTTGAATAGTTTCCGACTTCCCTATCTTGTCTGTTGCACTCAGCCCCTATTGGTTCTTACTGAAGACATAAATCTTTAAAAACGAGTCACAAATATATAATTTAATTTTAAAAAAAAGGCTACTACAGTGCCCTTGTTTATCGTAATGAAGGACTATGTCACCCAGAACAACAGTGTAGCTCAATCACGTGTTTTTGGACAGCAATAGAGCTCTATGGCACAGACAAATATCATATATATCATATCTTTGACTATACAGGCAACACTTGTTAGTAGCATAAATTCATTAATTCTTGTTTTTGGTCTTTTCATGGGATTTGTTGACAATAAGAAAAAGATAAAACTGCTAGTGTTATATTTTAAAAAATGCAAACCTTTAGCATTCAGGGTTGTGTTTTGGTTTGCTGCTGATGCATTTATTAGCTGTTTTACCTTGATGATTTCGTGTCATGGGGACTTACCCTGTGCTGCAAGTTATCAACAGCACGGCTCGCCTCATCCTCAGCATTGTAGTTCAGGACTGCGTCAGTGTATGTCCTGTGAAAGGTTCCCTTTATCTGCAGCATGCAAACATACGCACATAATCACACACGTTAACAGCATAAGACCGCTTTACACAGCTTTATTATTAGACTTAAAAAGTTGTTACATAGTGGTACTGCATGCTGACCTCATGGCGGAACACAAATCCAGAGATCCCAGCCACTAACTCAGCGAGGAAGACGAGCGACAGAAACATGGCATACTAAAGAGAAAGAGGAAGGAAGAGCGAGATTTGCATAGATTACATGAAAACCCTCTGCCTTAGACGTGTATCATTTGCTTATGCTTGCACCACACTCACACATACTCAAACACACTACCTTTACCATTAACCGAACAAAGTGCTCTGCAGCATCTAATGGATTTCTGATCGCTCTCCACAGGACAGAGGTCAACCATTATTCCCTTTATCATGTGACCTGAGGCTAATCAGCGTCCATAACACTCCTCCACACCACTTCTCTCTCCCTGCAACGTAACACCCCACCCTTCTTCCTACAGCGTCTCACCAGCTTCAGCATCCATGGGCTTCCTCTGCAGGTGGCGAAGCATCCAAACAGGCCAAAAACGATGATGACGGTCCCAGTGCCGATGAGGACGTACGGGGCGTTGGTGGAGTTGTCGGCTATCAGAGAGATGTAGGGGCCCAGCATCAACTTCCCCCATACTCCCACTGCCAGCAGGATGGCTCCTGTTATCTGGGGGTGTAACAGAGAGAGCACAGGAAACAGAATGAAAGCAGGGAAAAGGCCTTTATCTATGCACTTCTGCGATATTACAATAGCTGTGTGCTAGCAGCGTGGCGAGGGGGAGGAGGAGAAAGAGGATCAAGGTGGAACAAGAAAGGAGAGCAATTAGAGTAAGAAGGAGGAGACTGGAGACAGAAGACACAAATTTATCTGGAGTGTGGGATAGCGATCACCTGCTTTATGAATATGCCTGCACTCACTCACACACAGAGACAGAAAAAGAAAGGGGACATGTCAAAGAAGCTCTTTGATCCGAGGCAAGACACTTCCTCCTGTTGCGCCTCTCTTAGCATTTCAAATGAAGGCTGCGGATAAAAGAGCGTGTTGTACGAGGCAGCTGAAGCGGCGTGTGTCTCTGCTGGGTATGTCTTCCTGGCATTGGAAAGAGAGCGGGGTGTGGAACGGCTGCTGATGATCTGACTCTAGCGAGGGCCAACTCATCATACTACCCTCCTGCTTTCCAAGAGGAGGCTGCTCGCCGTCCTGCTGCCAGGCCCTCTGGTTAGAGAAGGAGCAGTCTGTACAAAATGTCTCAAAAAGTGATGAGAAGAAAATACTCTCAGCTCTTGGCAGAAAATGAGCCAATAAGACTGAAAACAGCAGTGGAGCAGCAGAAAATTTCCCGCTCAGCAATTAGTCAACAATGTTGTAAGGCCTAATGTCATGTTACGTATAAATGACAATAATACAGAAGTTATAAATAACGATACAAAAAATATTTCTTTGCATACACTCAGGCTGCCATGTTCCCTCTCTGGCTATATCTTAAATTAGTCTCTGCAGGTTAATGACTGTTAACAACATTTACACTTTGCCCCGTTGGCAGGGTGTGCACATGATAGGTTTTTCACCATGACATTTCATCAGTCTCTGGCCTTCCTGTCCTTTGACTGCTGTATTGCTCTGAATTTGGTTGCAGTTTAACTACAGGTATAAGGAGTCCTTTAAGACTTAAACACACTGAGAGTAGTTTGAGAATGTCTACTACACCTACTGTGTAAAATGGCTGAGCTAGATCGTGTCTCGTGCAAACATCAACATATGAATTTCCATATCAACACTATGACACACAAGGACAATGAGCTTCAGCTGAGGGTGAGATGATAAGAAGGGTTACAGAAAGAGAAAATACACACACACACACTGAAACACACTGAATGGCAGGTCCTGGAGAAAGCACAAGCTAAAACTATATTTTGAAATTAAAGATTCACTGGTTTAAGGCTGCAACTAATGATTATTTTCATTATCGATCAATCGTTTGGTCTATAAATTGTCAGAAAATGCCCATCACAATTTCCTAAAGCCCAAGTTGACAAATTCTAATTGCTAAATTTGTTTCACCAAGAGTTCAAAACCCAAATATATTCAGTTTATTAACATAGAAGACTTAGACATAGAAACCACTAATTATATTTACATTTGGGAAACTGTAGCCAGCACATTTTTTTGGTATTTTTGCTTACAAATGGCTGAAATGGTTAACTGATTATCAGAAATGTTGTTGGTTTCCCACAATATTGCTATATCTCTTTGTATATATGACGTAAACATGTAGCTGTGGTTTCTATTACGTAAGCAAAACATGTAAAAAAGGGTATTATTGACGACCCGTGGGCAGTTAAATGCGAGATGATAAATCCTCAGTGGCACGACATTCGATGGAGCTGAACCACACAGTGAGAACTGAGAACAGATTTTCTATTTCATCTCAAGAGTTGTCTGTTTAATGTTTTTGCAATCTCTTTATCTGGATCCTCATCCTGTTGTTCCCTGCACTACTGTAGCTACCATTTTATAGGCCTACCAGTATTCTGGTTTCATATGGGATGCAATTTCTCAAGGTATTGATTTTCATGTAATATAAATTATTATAAAGTATTGTGTAAATCACCACACATTGTAAGTGTGTATAATTGCTCAGGTACTGATACTGCATGATACCGTTTTAAAAGGTCAGAAGTCAAAAAGGGTGAGAACCACCAGACAACATGCAGAGATATTAAAGGGATAGATATAAGGGTATAAACGGTAGACAAATCCAGCAAGGTACATATCTTCACATCGCCCAACCATACTTTGGACAAAAGAGTCAAAGTAGGGCTGCAATTAACTATTATTTTCATTATCGATTAACCTACTGACTATTTTCTTGATTAATCGATTAATTATTTAGTCTATAAAATTGAGAAAAATGACTGTGACGCCCGAGATGACGTCTTCAAATGTCTTGTTTTGTCTGACCAACAGTCCAAAACCCAAAGATATTCAGTTTATTATTATGTACGACAAAGAAAAGCATCAAATCCTCACATTCGAGAGGCTGTAACCAGCAGATGTTTGCCATTTTTGCTTACAAAATAACTAAAACGATTATTTAATTATCAAAATAGCTGCCGATTCATTTTCTGTCAATCGACTAATCGATTACTTGACTAATCATTGCAGCTCTAATGTAAAGGATCCCTTCTTTTCAGCTCCGAACTGAAGGACTGCAGGCTGATGATTTGATTTGTCAGTAATGACATCTACTGTTTCTATTAACAGTGATTCGGACAGCTAGCGGAGACTGTCATTTCAGAGAACAGTCCTCTAGATGACGATGTACTCACTGTTTATGGCCTACATCATCAGCGACAAAATGTCTCTGGCCCTGAGAGCCGGCGTACAAATGAAGGACCATCTTGTCAATGCTAAAGTGCTCAGTCCCAAACAGCTTCAGACCCCCTTTCTCCCTCTCCCTGGAGCAGAACAACATCCCCCCACTCTGCATGTTTTGTTTGAAATTCAATGCCAGGCCGGCAACCCTGGTTACAGCGCAGAGTTTAAAACAGGTCAACCCTCTTCCCTCCTCCTCTCTCGGGCCTAATAAAGAAACAGAAGGTGCGATGACAAAATATGCTGGCGAGGACACCATGCAGACTCTACCACCTGCTCTGCATTTAACCGTCCTGTGTTTGCGTGTAAAGTATGGTAGCTATTCACACTTAAGACATTATTTGCCACGACAAGCTGATGACAGTGAAACCGAGGCCTGACACTGAGGCAGCAGCTCCCACTTCCAACTCTGCGCCAGTGAACGTCTCCGTGCTTCAGCCTCAGGGTTAAGGAGAGCCACCAAGCTGCGAGGCACGCCTGAAACCTGATGCTGTCGATGTAAGGGAGCGCTAAGAGACGGTCCAATCCTGACTAAATATAAAAGTTCATATCAGTGACACCGACACATGTCTGCAGCAGCAGTGCAGGGAGACACACAGCATGGCTCTTCTCAGTTTCAGTTCTGTATTTCCAACATGCAGGACTTTCTTCTGCAATCTTAGCGGTTAGTTTAGGTTTTGTTCAAGGCCAAATAGAAGTATTTAAGCTATTTTCACTTCCTAGAGTTCAGAGGGCATGTGGGGAAAACAGAGAAAGTACTACTCAGGTCCTAAACACATTATGGACAGATAAATCTCTTCCACGTGTTCTTATTAGATAATCCTACCCTGGCTGACTGAAATCTAACAAACAGGAATAAGCCTATAACCCCCAATTATGGTCAAAACTGAAAGTTCATCAGACCGCTTGTCAGTTAGTATTGTGGTTAGCTTGGGGAACATGTGGTCTAAGATTCATATTGTTGCTTGCACGGATGCTAGATCATATTCACTCAACTGGTAATCAAAGGCATATCCAAACCACTGAAAACCAAACAGGAAATAAGAAACACTATTTCACTTCTCAAGTTAATCTCAAAGTAATTTATCCCAAAATTGAAAGCAGCCTCAGACAAATGTATTTGCTTTGATAGATAGACAGATAGATAGATGCTTTCTGAGTGATCGGCTGGCTCAAATCCTGAGGACACTTACTACAAAAAAGTTAATTACAGTGAAAATATGGGCAGATTCTATTCTTCAAGTGAGTGTTGTTGTATACTGCTTGCTTAGCATTGTGAGTTCAGCTTTTTATGAATTCAAATCAGAGTGAGGTGTTGCAGCTTAAGACCTTGGCAAAAATCCTCCAGAGGTATTGATTCAACTCTTTGGTACAATTTGAGGCTTTTGCGGTGTTGAGTTTTGCATAATATTATAGGGTGTGTCTAATGTTTTTGCTCCTCCAGTATACAAGTATGGAAATGTTGTGGACAAAATATCAAATATCAAAGATCTTGTGTCTTCATACAAATGATACCTTGTAGAAACATTGCAGCAATCAAATTACTGGGAGCTTGCAAGTTTCAGTGTGCTAACTACCTCT